>NC_044032.1:490505053-491155463 GCF_901765095.1 Microcaecilia unicolor | reverse complement strand
CCTCTATTTCCTGGCCAGCTCCACCTTATCATTGCACATTTCTGAGATTTGGCTTATGATTTTTTTTATTTTTTTTTGGATTTTTGCTCACAGACCTTTTTCAGTAGTAGCTCAAGGTGAGTTACATTCAGGTACACTGATATTTCTCTGTCCCAGGAAGGCTCACAATCTAAGTTTGTACCTGAGGTATGGAGGGTTAATTGATTTGCCCAAGATCTCACAAGGAGCAGCAGTGGGAATTGAACCGGCCACCTCTGGATTGCAAGACCAGTGCTCTAACCACTAGGCCACTCCTCTACTTGTCTTATCAGATGTTTTATCTAAGGCTTTTTACATCCTGCTTCAGATCTTAAGTCATCTCTGATCTCTTCTTGAAGTCTGTGTCACCCTCTGCTTCAGCCTGTATAGTCTCTGCTGCACTTTGTACTGATCTCCTGCAGCTTCCCAGGCCCTGGACTTTAGTATAGTGCACATAACCACTATATGCCATATTTAACTGTCTCTCTACGTCTGCCTCCTCCACTTACATATGCATATTCTTTGAGATTAGGTCCTTTTCCCTTGCCCGCCATGCTCAGAAGGAGGCATGGGATGTGTTATACTTGCAAAGTATGAATAAGCTTCTATTTTGGCTTCATATACCTCTAAAATAAGGGACTGTGTGTGTGGAACCGCCTGACCTCCTTATAGGTGATGAAGTCATTTCCTCTCCTATATTAGTGGTTTAATGCCTCGGTTCTATTCTTTTTAATAAACGTGATTTTGACTATCCAGTGTCCTTATGAGCCTTGGTTATGCAAGTATGAGGAATTTATCTCTTTGAATTCAGTCTGTAACAGACAGGCATTCTGAACACATAAGCAAAAATCTCAAAACGAAATTTTATTCAACATGAAATATCTATCAGGTCATCCTACAGTCTGGCAAAGCACTATCTGATGATGGAGGCCTTCCAAACTCCCCAGGTGAATTTGCAGTTTAGAGATGCTTTCAATTCTGTTTTCTCAAGCTGTAATCCCCCTTGGTTGAATACTCTATTGGAAAGTAATGTCCTTGACTTGAGTATGGCTAGGCACTTTGCAGTATACAGAGCATATGATAATTTAACTACTAGTGGTCCGAGTTTCCTAGTTGAAAGTTCTCTCAAGGTATTGTAAGTTATCTTAGATTCTTCTTTGACTCTGAATGCACAAGTCAGTGCCTTAATTCATAAGGTATTTTGGAGGCTGCACTAGTGAAGACGATTACTACATAAGTTTATTTGATCAATTAAAATTATTGTACAATCCAATATACTTAACTGGATTATTGTAGCATCCTTTATGGGGGGGAGGGGGTTAATGGTTTATGCGGTATTTACTATACCGCCTTTAGTGGGTACATCAAAGCAGATTCCAATCCAAAAACATATTAATGAAGCACAGAAAGAAACTCATAGCTAGACAGGACAGAGAAGGATAAAAAGGAAAGCGTAAAGGTCATGGATTTGATATATTACCTTTCTGGTGATATAACCAAATTGGTTGCATACAGGGACATTCTTTGTCCTTAGTAGGCTCACATTTCAAAACAAACTAAATGTCAATAAGGCATAGGAGTTAAACTGGGAGACAGATGTATTTGAAAGTTTGAAGGTTAGGTGATCTTGCTGCATTGCCGAACCAGATCGTTTAATACCTACCTAATCTGCTTGTTAACTGCAGAATATAAATTCTTGAATTAGTATGCCTCCAGCTCCAAACAATTAACCTTGATCTCAGGAATTTATAGTGTAATAAAGCCCTTGACCACTGAGATATCAGTGAGGACTGTGGTTTTTTTAATGTTATTCTCTTTTATTGGAAAATCATAATAGCAACAGAGACAAAGTCATCATATAGTAAAGCAACCATAATCAAACCTTTCTGCAAACAAAATCTCAATAGAAGCACAACTCTTCAGTATCGTCCCTCGAATACATCCACAAGCCCCCCCCCCCCCCCCAAGAAAGAAAACTCCCTTCCCTTATTATTGAATGCTCAAGAAAGGATTTGGATTCGCAGTCCACTGAACATATGGGTTCCAAGTCTTATGATATTTTGATAGCTGTCCTGTACGCAAAGCTGTCAATTTACACATCAGATGAATATAGTTCAACTTCTGTAAAATCACTCGAAGACCAGGGAGGCGAGGGCTCCTCCATGCTGCTGCCAGGACTAACTTACTGGCTACGAACACTTGTGAAGTGAGGTGATGGATGTGTTTCTTCACCCCTCGGGGTTTGAAGTGGAGAAGACAATAGTCCATTTTCCATTGATCGTTAACTTTCGTTACACTAAGAACAAACTTCAAAACCCTGGTCCAAACTGTCTGAGCATGGGGTATGACCATGTAGAGAACATGCCCCCCTTCAACCCACATTGGTGCCAGCACAAAGCTGACCCCTGACGGAACATCTTAGCCAAACGTTGAGGGTGTAGTACCAACAGTAAAGTATTTTACAACCATTTTCCACCAGGGCATTGGAGGTAGACACCTGGAGCAATGAGCAGAAACCTGCTCCCACTGTGCACAGTATTAGGACACCCCATGGCCGCCTCCCACTTTGACAGATAGTATACAATAGGTTTACGATATGCGAGGAGAGCCCTGTAAATCCTAGAATCCCTCCCCCACCCTCCAACGCTTGCTCAAGACAGGTTTCAGACAAGCTTAGGTCTCCCCTCGCCCTACGAGTTATAAAATCTCGGAGTTGGTAGTATTGAAAGGTATTGGAGGGAGGGAGCCTATACTCCTCACATAGTTCTTCAAATGGAAGCAACACCCCTTCCTCCCAAACCTGTCCCAGCTCGCGGAGACCATGACTCTCCCAGGTACGATAGCAAGGGTCCAAAGATCCTGGGGCAAACTGTGGGGCAAAGTGGATAAACATATGTATAAAGTAAACTTGGCCTGGGAAGAACCTGTCTTGTATCTTATTCCAGTGATGAGTGGCCACTGAAGTAATGGTGGTGCCCCCTTGAATAATCTGTTTAAGGAGACGACCAGGAAGCCAGGGTATCGCTTTCAGCGGATAAGGGTTCAGATAGGTCTTTCAAATTTTTTTTCCATATCTTGCCAGCCTTCTGAAAACCAGTACGCTAAAATTCGGAGGTGGGCCACTTGATGGTATAAGTGAATGGAGGGAACTCCATTCCCCCCCCCCCCCCCCCCCCCCCCCCCCACCGTGTACGTAAGTGACACATCACACCTCTACGTACCTGGGTGGTCTTTTTTTTTCCAAGTGAAGGAGAACACACTATGCTGTAAACCCCTCATGAAGGAATCTGACAAGGAAGTAGGTAGTGCCATAAACAAATATAACATTTTAGGAAGTAAGATCTTTAACGCAGCAATACGCCCCAGCCATGAGATTGTTAGGCTTTCCCACGGTCCATTCCTGAAACAGTTCACGGGTCCTTGGCAGGAAAATCGGCTTTATAAAGATCATCTAAACCCCAGGGAATGTGTATCCCTAGGTATCGTATTTTTCACAACTGTCAGGAATGGTGAGCCCTTGGACCAAAGCCGGAGCTTTGGCAGACAAATCACCTGGGCTGGCACAGGCAGGAATCAGAACAGACTGGACTAGGATAAATAACAGACTCAACAAGGCAGGAATCAGAACAGACTGGACTAGGATAAAATAACAGACCTCAACAAGGCAGGACAGAGGTAACTAAACACAATGGGCACACAAGAACCGGATCCAGATGAGGCAAGGACAAGAAGGCAAAGGGCCAGAACTGGAACCCAGACAGAACAAGGCAAGACTCAGAACTGGATTAAAACTGGGACTGGGACCCAGAAATGCAAGACAAGGCAAAACACAGAAGTAGATTAAAACTGGGTCCAGAAAAGGGCAAGACAAGGCAGGACTGGATCTAGACAGGACTAGACTGAAAGAGACCAAGACAAAGCACAACTAGACAGGCAAGACAGGGTAGGAGCTAGGCAACAAGAATAACAGAAGCAAGACAATAAACAAGGCTGGAACAGGATTCGGGATTCTCAAACAGGCTTGGCTGGAACAGGATTCAGGATTCTTAAACAGGATTCAGGATTTTCGAACAGGCGTGGCTAGGATTCAGGATTCTCGAACAGGCTTGGCTGGAACGGGATTCTCAAACAGGCTTGGCTGGAACAGGATTCAGAATTCTTAAACAGGATTCAGGATTTTCGAACAGGCATGGCTAGAACAGGATTCAGGATTCTCGAACAGGCTTGGCTAGAACAGGATTCAGGAGTTCTCGAACAGGCTTGGCTGGAACAGGATTCAGGATTCCGAACAGGCTTGGCTGAACAGGATTCAGGAGTCTCAAACAGGCTGGGCTGGAACAGGATTCAGCATTCTCAAACAGGATTCAGGATCTTGAACAGTTGGGCTGGAACAGGATTCTGGAACGGGCTCGGCTTGGCTGGAAACAGGATTCTGGAACGGGCTCGGCTTGGCTGGAACAGGATTCTGGAACGGGCTTGGCTGGAACAGGTTTGGCTCAGCTGGAACAGGATACTGAACAGACTGGCTTGGCTTGACTGGAACAGACTTGGCTTGGCTTGGAACTGAGACAGAACTAGCTCAGACATAGAGCAGGAGCAGAACCTGGCTCAACCCACACGGGAACAGAACTGGCAGAAACAGATCTCAAGAGCCAGGAAGCAACATAGCAGGCAAAGGATTAACCAGACTAAGGGAAGACAAGCAAACAAAGAAGCAATGTACTTACCAGCACCCACAGCTGGAAAGGGAAAAGACCAGGCAGACTGAGAGGCAGCAGACACAGTGAGGTAATCAGGGCCGATGCTGGCTTCTACAGACTCTCAGAATAAACAGACCACACACAGGAAACAGAACAGGGAAAACTGAAACAGAGCTTGGCTAAACACAGAGATTGGCTTAAACACAGAGCTTAACTATAGCAAAGTCAAAAGCAGGGCTAGACCAAAAAACAGGAGCCAAGGGTAGAGTTAAACAGACACAGACACCAAGGGCAGGATGTGGCTCTAGAGCCAGGCTTTCAGGATCAAGGTACAAAGGCAAACACACAGAAACAAAGCAAAGCATTGAAACACAAGACTCAAAGAAACACAGAGCAGACCTTCAGAAGCAAGATTCTCAGGAACAAAGCCAAGCAGGGAAATGATCTAAACAGGTAACACAAGATTACGAGACCTCTTGCAAAGGCAACATAGGAAAGCTCCCTGAGTCCTTATAAAGGAGTTGGCTGATGATGTCACAAGTAGGAAATGAAGCAGAAGCAGGGAGACCAAAGCGAGGCTTGGCTTACAGGAAGAACAACAATAGGAAAAAAGGCAGACTAGAGAGGTCATAGAGCTAGATACAGAGAAACAGTAGGTCTGAACATAAGGGCACAGCCACAACTACTCCCGTAACCGAGCAATCTGTTGGGCTGGGAGATCAGTGGAGGACTGTTTGAACCAAATGATTCTTACAACTGCTGATTCAGAGATTAACAACTGCAGAATATTTTTTTTCCTGTTAATACGATATGTACTGTATGTTTAAAAATAAAAGCTTACTTAGTGTGAGAAATATATTACTACTACTACTTAACATTTCTAAAGCGCTACTAGGGTTATGCAGTGCTGTACAATTTAACATGGAAGGGCAGTCCCTGCTCAAGGAGCTTACAATCTAAGAGACAGGTGCACAATCTAAAGACAATCTAAACAATCTAAAGACAAATGTAGAGTCCGTCTGATAGGGCATACTATATTTCTCGAAAGGTTAGGTGCCGAAAGCAGCATTGAAGACGTGAGTTTAAGCAGAGATTTGAAGATGGGTAGGGAGGGGGCTTGGCGTAGGGGTTGAGGAAGATTGTTCCAAGCGTAGGGTGAGGCAAGGCAGAATGAGCGGAGCCTGGAGTTGGCAGTGGTGGAGAAGGGAACTGAAAGGAGGGATTTGTCCTGTGAGCGGAGGTTACGGGCGGGAACATAGGGGGAGATGAGGGTTAGAGAGGTAGTGAGGAGCCGCAGACCGGGTGCATTCGTAGGTAAGGAGGAGAATCTTGAATTGTATGCGGTATCTGATCGGAAGCCAGTGAAGTGACTTGAGGAGAGGGGTGATGTGAGTATATCGGTTCTGGCGGAATATAAGACGTTCGGCAGCGTTCTGAACGGATTGAAGGGGGGATAGATGGCTAAGTGGGAGGCCGGTGAGGAGTAAGTTGCAGTAGTCAAGGCGAGAGGTAATGAGAGCGTGAGTTTCTAGCACAAAATGAAATGAGAGAATATTTCAGCAGTTTGACTCAAGCGGCAGAAAATTAAGATTTCATGTGGTTTCAGACAGCCTGAAAAGGGATAAATGATGTGGACCTAACTGCTGGAAATGTTTCCTCTGTGTGAATTCTCATTAAGAAATCTCCAGCAAAAAGTGGCAGTCATCCAAAAATGTAAGCTGCAAAAGCAAAATTTTATTTAGGACCATGGAACAAGTTTTTATTCTTGGATAACATTGGCTACTGTAGTGTATAGCTAAATTAAAATACCTACTTTGTCTTATGGACCATTAAAAAAAAATTTGTGTAAGTTTTGTGATGTCATTTTAGGTGTAATCATGTTAGGTGTCCTTCAGTATGTGTCTAGAACCAGTTCCTGCTTCTGTAGCTAATCAGCAGGCCCAAATTTAGGCATGGGCAAGGTAGGAAATTGATTCCGGAGTCAACTTCAGATAGGGGCTGGAGAATTGCTGCCATGCCTCAATCTAGGCAAATGCTGCTGTCTATCTATCTATCTATCTATCTATCTATCTTGCATTTGTATCCCACATTTTCCCACCTCTTTGCAGGCTCAATGTGGCTTACAATGTGTCGTTATTGGTAGATGGTAGATTAATAGATAACAGTATTACATACAGAATAGCATAATCGAAATTTAAACAAGTAAATATAAGTAGAAAACATTACTGATAATAGGTAAGGTGGAGATGTCATAGAAAATAATGTGATCGAAATTCAAATAAGCATATATAAGCAAGAACATTGTTGATAATAGGTAAGGTTGCGATGTATTACATTTATAGTTGCTGCTCTTATTGGTATGCCTTGTTGAATAGGTGGGTCTTCAGGGATTTGCGAAAGTTAGTTAGTTCATAAGTAGTTTTTAAGCTGTGCGGCAATGCGTTCCATAACTGTGTGCTCAGGTAAGAGAAGTTAGATGCATGCATTGGTTTGTATTTTAGGCCTTTACAACTGGGGAAGTGCAGATTAAGGAATGAGCGGGATGACCTTTTAGCGTTCCTGGGTGGCAGGTCTACGATTTGGTCCTGGAACAGCAACAGCAGCAAATTCATTGTAAGGATTCAGCATGGGGCTGCAATGTCTTGCACTCTTGGACAGACCCTGCTTCTAATACAAGCCACAAATGTTCAGTTTCCAGGAAAACCTGTAACTTCAACAGGTTTATAGCATGAGGAGCAGATGGTTCTTTCTGTGTAACTTGAGTACTAATTGACCTTGCAAGAACTTTCTGGACTGGTAACAGATTGATTTTTCCAGCCACTAATTTTGCAAGGCAGCTGTCTGGAGAGACTCATTTTGATTTTTAAGCCAGAAACTGATGTGTACCATTTATGTCTCATTACCAGGCACTTGTACAATCTTTGCCAGATGTTTCCTGAAGCTGCAGGCGGCTGTGTAAGGTCTATCCTCAGAGACGCAGCACACGAGATGGAAGAAATGATAGAAGTCAAAGGCCGGGCAGCATTGCCGCGGTTAGATGTAGTGAGTGACATTTTATTTATTTAAAATTTTTAAAAAAAGGAATATTCTCATTGTGAGTCAGTAATGGTTCTGTATTAAAGCATTCTTCTGATATAAATCAGCTGTTAAAGTAGATGGAGCCAGAGGGTTGTGTTGGCTGCAGCTAATCCCACCTTTGGGATCAGACACTGTAGTTTATGGTGGCAGAGGAATATTAAGTGTTTTTTCCCTTTTAGCATATTTCTAACCAATTAACCTGCTAACATAGTTGTAAATTTCTATTTCAGTGTTGAAAATTGTGCTTGGTTCAACAAAATATACATGGTGTCTTGGGGGAAAAAAGGGTCCTCCAACACTTTTCCATTTGACCCAAAAACATCGTACTGGAAACTTCTCCTTGAAATTCAAGATGTTTCTGAGTACTTTATTTTTCAACAGGATGGAATTCCAGCACATTTATCTCGCAAAATAGTTCATTAATGAAATCCCAGAATTCATTAAGCCAACAGCTCAGTAGCACTGAAGACTTTTGTGAATCTGTCAAGGTTGAAGGAGAACACTTTGAAAACAAATTATGAATTAACTAAGAAAAAAAACCCATTATACTAAAGTATTTTCAAAGGTCATACTGAAATAGGCTTCATTTTTTTCCAGAGACCATGTACAGTGTCCAAAATAGCTATACAAGCAATAAAGGACTGTATTGTACCACTACAGTGGAAATGTAATATTCCTGTGTTACCACAAACAGTAAAATGAGCAATTCTACCCTCTCTTCCTTTTTTGGTAGTGTTACGTTTTTACTTGGCATATATGTGTTGAACAGATAATCAAAGAAGCTTTTAACCTTAGTTCATCTCCCATGGTCATGTTCTCTGCCAGAATCTATCAGGCTGCTTGTTCTCACATGTGGGTCGACATCCGCGTCGGCCCAGAAATTGGACGGCATTTTGCAAGCAAAATATTTTAAAAAGTTTTGCCAGAGTCTTCTGGCGCGCGTGCGCGGACTGATTTCCCATGTGAACGCGTTCCCTCAGTTTTCTTTTCTCTGCATTGAGGTGCGGTAGTGTTTTTTCTGCACTCCTCTCGGGCCCAGGAAAGAGTCTTCGAGTTTTCACTTTTTTTTTTCTCCTAATTTTTTCTTTATTTTATTATTATTGTCATTAAAAAAAAAAAAAAAGTTCCCGTAGTGTACTTTTAGTTTTGTCCCCTTCCAAGTTTCTTTTGTTTTTCATCGCGTCTGCGCGGTCGGGTTATTCCCTTATTTTTGTGCCCTTTTTCTTTTATCAGGCACAATCGCGTCTTTTGATTTCGCCGAAGCCCTTTTTCCTTCCATGTCATCGAAGACACCCAGCAGCTTCAAACATTGTACTCGGTTCAACCGGACCATCTCAGGTACCGATACCAACGGCTGGTTATCCAGTGCCTTGGGCCTGACCATAGCCCAGCTGCTTGCAGTCTGTGTCTTCATATTAAGAAACGGACCCAAGCGTCTCGAGAAACCCAATGAGAAAAGCTTTTGGGGCTCGGTCCGGTCCTTCGGGTTGACATCGACATTCAAGGAAGCATCGACGTCGGGAGCGGAGGTAACGGCTGCTGAAAGACCAATTCACGCTGGGAGCAGTGAGGCATCGAGTGGATCTCCACCTGCCTTGAGGCCTCCTGTTATGCAGGCCCCCCGAGACAGACCTTTGTCGGACCCGGCCCCGAGTAGGCGTGAGGATTCCATGTTCTCTTCGGTACCGAGGAGTCTCGATGACGGGCGTCAAGTGAAGGTGAAGAAGCACCGTCATCGTTCTCCTTCGACACACAGTGCTGGGAGTTCCGGGGCGTCGAGGGAATCGGCACCCAAGAAGCGTCGGCACCGAGAGGATCGCTCCCCTTCTATTCAGGAGTTGCTGATGAGTCGGTCTTCTCGCAGCCCGGTACCTGCTCCCAAGCCTCGACAGATTCTGCTACCAGCTCCTTTACCGACCCCGCAGCCTTGTCTGATAGCGGCTCTTGACGAGCGCATTAGGGTCCTGCTTCCAGAGCTTCTGTAAGGATTGCTGTGCCAGTCTGCTTTGGTGTTGGGGGTGCTTGTGCCTTCCCGTCTGCTGCAGCGGCATCTGGCCCTTCGCCTGTGGTGAGGTCCTCGACATCGGTGTCGGCTGCCACCCAGGTTGACTCCCCTTCGACATCTGTGGAGGAAGCTTCACCGCAGTCCAGGCGGGCGTCGACTTCTCGGCACCGCCATCGAGGACGTCGCTCCTCGGCGTCGAGGCAGGCTCAGTTTCGGACTGCTCTGAGGGTTGTGTTGTCCAATACTGAAGATGAGCGTTCGTGGGAGGAAGAGGAAAATCCCAGGTACTTTCTTCTGACGAGTTCTATGGGATTCCCTCTGAACCTTCCCTGCCACCAGAAAGGAGACATTCTCCACTGGAGAGTCTATCCTTTACCTCCTTTGCCGAGAAATGGCTGCGGCTATTCCCTTCCCTATGGAGGTTGAGGATGAGCCCAAATCTGAGATGCTTGAGGTCCTGGATTATCCTTCTCTGCCTAGAGAGGCTGCAACAGCTCCTTTGCATAATGTACTGAAGGAAGTCCTTATGCGAAACTGGTCGTTCCCTCTGTCTGATCCCGTGATCCCGAAAAAAGCTGAATCCCAATATCGGATCCATGGTGAACCTGGTTTGATGAGGTCTCAGCTACTTCACAATTCCATGGTGGTGGACTCTGCCCTCAAAAGAGCCAAGAGTACTAGGGACTATGCCTCGGCGCCCCCAGGCAGAGAATCTAGAACCTTGGACTCTTTTGGAAGAAGATGTATCAGGCTGCTATGCTCGCTGCCAAAATCCAGACTTGCCAGCTCTTCATGAGCGTCCACTTGCGGAACTCGGTGAGGCAACTGTCGGGCTTGGTTGATGCACTCCCTCCGGAGCAGGCTGAGCCTTTTCACTGGGTGGTCAGACAGCAGAAGGCGTGTTGAAAATTCGTGGCCAGGGGTACATTCGACACTTTTGATGTAGCATCCAGGATTGCTGCCCAAGGTATAGTGATGCGCAGACTCTCTGACCTGGATCATTCAGTCCAGCAGCAGATGGCGGGTGCTCCTTACCGGGGGGATAACTTTTTTGGTGAGAAAGTAGAGGATCTAGTTGACCAGATCAAGATGCATAATGATGCTATAGATTCTCTCTCCCGCCGGGTGTCTTCTTCTACTACCTCCTCATCTGGGAGGTTTTTTGGAGGGAAGAGGAGTGCTCCCTATTCCTATACTAGGCGTAGGTACACTCCTGCTTCTCGGCAGCCTGCCCAGGCTCAGTCCCAGCGAGCTCGTTCTCGTCAACAGCCTAAGGTCACTGTAGCTCCCTAGCAAAAGCAAGGGACGGGCTTTTGACTGGCTCCAGTTCAGCATAGCCTCAGTAAACGAGTCCATACCGGACGACTTGCCGGTTTGGCGAGAGGCTAATGTTTTTTCACCACAGGTGACTTCTTTTAACCTCCGACCAGTGGGTTCTTCAAATTGTCCGGTTAGGATACACCCTCAATCTGAAATCCAAACCTCCAAATTGCCCACCGGGAGCTCAGTCCTACAGCTCCCAGCACAAGCAGGTACTTGCAGAGGAACTCTCCACCCTTCTACAGGCCCAAGCGGTCGAACCCGTTCCACCAGGGGAAGAAGGGCTGGGATTCTATTCCAGGTACTTCCTTATGCAAAAGAGAACAGGGGGGGATGTGTCCCATCCTAGACCTAAGGGCCCTCAACAAATTTCTTATCCGAGAAAAGTTCAGGATGGTTTCCCTGGGCACCCTTCTTCCCATGATTCAGGAAAACAATTGGCTATGCTCTCTGGACTTAAAGGTTGCTTATACACACATCTCGATCCTTGCTGAGCCCCCCAAACCCCCCGAGGAAGATTTGGGTGGGATACCGATGCCGGAAATGGTATTCGAAGCTGAGTCGGAGAAACTTAATGAATCCTCTGTAAACCTGGAGGATGTAATGGGGCAGTTCTACAAACTGAAGAGTTGCAAATCTGGACCGGATGGTATTCATCCCAGAGTACTGATAGAACTGAAAAATGAGCTTGCAGAGCTATTGTTAGAAATATGTAATTTATCCTTAAAATCGAGCATGGTACCGGAAGACTGGAGGGTGGCCAATGTAACGCCGATTTTTTAAAAAGGTTCCAGAGGAGATCCGGGAAATTGTAGACCGGTGAGTCTGACGTCAGTGCTGGGCAAAATGGTAGCGACTATTATTAAGAACAAAATTACAGAGCATATTCCAAAACATGGATTAATGAGACAAAGTCAACATGGATTTAGTGAAGGGAAAACTTGCCTCACCAGTCTGCTACATTTCTTTGAAGGGGTGAACAAACATGTGGGTAAAGGGGAGCCGGTTGATATTGTGTATGTGGATTTTCAGAAGGCGTTTGACAAAGTACCTCATGAAAGACTCCAGAGGAAATTGGAGAGTCATGTGATAGGAGGTAGTGTTCTATTGTGGATTAAAACTGGTTAAAAGATAGAACACAGAGAGTAGGGTTAAATGGTCAGTATTCTCAATGGAGAAGGGTAGTTAGTGGGGTTCCCCAGGGGTCTGTGCTGGGACCGCTGCTTTTAACATATTTATAAATGACCTACAGATGGGAGTAACTAGTGAGGTAATTAAATTTGCTGATGACACAAAGTTATTCAAAGCCGTTAAATCGCAGGAGGATTGTGAAAAATTACAAGAGGACCTTACGAGACTGGGAGACTGGGTGTCTAAATGGCAGATGACGTTTAATGTGAGCAAGCGCAAAGTGATGCATGTGGGGAAAAAGGAACCCGAATTATAGCTATGTCATGCAAGGTTCCATGTTAGGAGTCACGGACCAAGAAAGGGATCTAGGTGTCGTCGTTGATGATACGTTGAAACCTTCTGCTTAGTGTGCTGCTGCGGCTAAGAAAGCAAATAGAATGTTAGGTATTATTAGGAAAGGAATGGAAAACAAAAATGAGGATGTTATAATGCATTTGTATCACTCCATGGTGCGACCGCACCTTGAATATTGTGTTCAGTTCTGGTAGCTAAATCTCAAAAAAGATGTAGTGGAATTAGAAAAGGTGCAGAGAAGGGCGACGAAAATGATAAAGGGGATGGGTCGACTTCCCTATGAGGAAAGGCTAAAGCGGCTAGGGCTCTTCAGCTTGGAGAAAAGACGGCTGAGGGGCGATATGATAGAGGTCTATAAAATATATAACGCAGCACAGCAAAAAAAAAATTTCGTGTGCTACTGGGCAAAAACTATTTGTCCTATACTAAATTCAGTGTGCATATTCCAAATCCAAAGTCAGAATTGTTGTAACATGTCAGGAAATGTTGTTATGCATAAGTTTGCCCAAATGAATTAAGCACTTGGAAAGCATTGAATAATTTTTTACAGAACTAGTTTTACTCCAACAGTTACCTGATCTACATCAAAGTTTCCGTAGTAAACAGTATATGAAAATGTAATGGAATAACAAAATTTCAAAAAAGTCTTGTATTCCAGTTTAAAAGTCTTACTTCAGCAAGGCCCAGTACTGTTAAAAGTGCTTCAGGCATCTACTTTTGCATTTGTGACCATTCATATTTTCCCATTGCAAAAACCAGCAGTAGTCCCCCATTATGTTGGGATTCCAGCGGCCTTGATATCTGTTCTCCATTGTAGAAATGTCTTTATGGAACCTCTCTCCAGGTTCGTCATGTGTCCCAAATTGGGTGGGAAAAAAACAAGATGGGAATGAGCCAAGTTTTTCATATGCTTTAAGCCTGTTGTCTACTAGTTCAGCATAGTTTTCAGCTCGTCTGTTCCCAAGGAAGTTCTGCACTACTAGTACAAATGCATCCCAAGCATTAATATTATAAGTGAATAGGCTTTGCATGTATAACTTAAAATCTAGACGTGTCAGGCAAATTTGGAGTTCATATTTGGAATCGGCAGGTTCAATTTAGTATAAATCATATGTTTTTCTCTCTGTAGCAAAATCATTGTTGCGTGGTGTAATGAGTGGAGTTGAACGGGTAGATGTGAAACTTCTGTTCACGCTTTCCAAAAATACTAGGACTAGGGGGCATGCGATGAAGCTACAATGTAGTAAATTTAAAATGAATCTGAGAAAAATTTTCTTCATTTAACGTGTAATTAAACTCTGGAATTCGTTGCCAGAGAATGTGTTAAAGTTGGTTAGCTTAGTGGAGTTTAAAAAAGGTTTGGACGGCTTCCTAAAGGAAAAGTCCATAGACCGTTATTAAATGGGGAAAATCCACGATTTCTGGGATAAGCAGTTTAAAATGTTTTGAACATTTTTGGGATCTTGCCAGGTATTTGTGACCTGGATTGGCCACTGTTGGAAACAGGATGCTGGGCTTGATGGACCTTTGGTCTTCCCAGTATGACAATACTTATTGTACTTATGATATGCCTTTTCAAACAAGTAAGTCTTTAGTGATTTCCGGAAGTTAAGGTGGTCGTACGTAGTTTTCATGGCCTTTTGGGAGTGTATTCTAGAGTTGTGTACTTATATATGAGAAGCTGGATCCATGAACTGATTTGTATTTGAGTCCTTTGCAACTAGGGTGGCGGAGACTTAAATAAGAGCGTGATGATCTGATTGAGTTTCTGGTTGATAAGTCTATGAGCTCAGACATATATCCTGGGGCATCACCGTATATAATTTTATGGGCCAGGGTACAAATTTTAAAAGTAATACGTTCTCTGATTGGTAACCAGTGTAATTTTTCACGAAGGGGTTTGGGCCTATCAAATCGCAGTCTTCCAAATACACTTGGAGGCAAATACTGCAAAGAAATATCACTTATATTCCTTCTATACATAATGTAATATAAACTGTTAAATCAAACTTCAGTGCTATTAAGCCATACATATAGCTGCCAACTCCGAGGAATACAAGCCCATAATGCATTTCTCCAAGTAGAGCATGGCCAACGTCATTTTCCCCTGGAGTATTTATATGCAGCTGTGTCTCTCATTAACACCATTCAATTTCCCTGTTTAGGCCCTTTGCATGAGAAGTGTGCCATGTATAAATGAACCATTGCTCTTTATACAATAACCTAATTTAACAAAGACCACGCTCCTATGACTTGAAGTAAAAGTACAAATTGTAAATCAGATAATGAATGATTAAATTGTCTCCATTGTTCAGTTAAATGGGCTTCAGCTTTACCGTTATATTACTAATGTATTCCCCAATACGGACTTTAATTTTTCTGATAGTTTGTCCAGTATAATATAGCCTTCACAGCCTGGATGTTGAGAGCATAGAATTTGAATCCTTGCATGTTTCCAGGATCCTATTGGCTTCCAGGAAAGGTTCTGCTAAGAAGTGTTAACTTTTTCATTTGAAGAGGTTTGCCCTAGACCCTCTTTATTGTCCTACTTAAAAGTTGTTTGAGTACCTCCTGCACAGCTGAGTCTGGTTTGAAAACCCTCTGTAAGGGTTCACCCTGGTGTGATTAGTGCTTACCATTGCCATGTAGAGAGAGTAAGCCCATCTCTGTACAGCCTCTAGTCTGATTTATGCGAAATTTGCTTCTGACAAAGCCCCTTATCAAATTTCCACTTCTTAAATATGCCAGGCAATAATGTCTAGATTTCCCCCGCCCCCCCCTCTTTCTCCGTAGACATCCCTAGGCTTTCCTTTACATTCTTTTGGATCTATTAGTCACAAGGCAGGAGCAATCCTCAGTCTGTCCTGCTCCTGCCGGATTCAGAATGGCACTGGTGACCCCTAGCAGTAAGGCCTTTTGACCTTTTGTGAGGCTGATTGCCTGTGTTTCCAAGCTACCACAGGTTAGTGACTTCTATGGTGAATTAAGGTGCAATAAAAGCCCAACTTTTATTGCACCTTAACTATCCTTTAAGTCAAATCAGTAAAACTTTATTGGCTAACCTAATATTTATTAAGGCCACATTAACTGGATCAACCATTCCTCATTTGTCCAACAAATTAGGAGTAATGGGGAAGTCCAAAGAACTTTTTCCAGTTACAGACAAGTTAAGAAGTAAATCTGGCTCCAGAGCAGAGAGAGCCTCTACAGTGACACACTTAAATTCTTGAAAGCATCGAAGTGCATTTTCAAGTTTATAATTTAAAATTCACCAGTAAACTGTAATACTTAGTTAATAACATCTGGCAATATAGAACAGCTCCTTCAATTAAAATTTAAGCTTAACACATACAAAAATATTATATCAGCCAAATAGTTTTACTCTGACCTGGGTTTAAGGACAGTTAGGCCCAGAAATTAAAACGCACAGCATAAACTATTAATAGTTTCAGATAAAACATTACACAACCAGCATCTGAAGATCCCCTGTACAGGTCCTAATCAATTTGTCAAAGACTTGATCATAAAGTGGAGCATGAAGTGTAGTTGTAAGGTGATAAAGGTTTTCTATTAAAGCAAAATACAAAGAAAATAGCTTGGGATTTTTTGATAAAATGCATTAATGTGGGTACACTCTGCTTGGTTTCAGATATTTTGAGTCTCTTGTATTGGTATGCTCATAAACATTTTTTTATGAAGACGTATTATTTTGTATTGGTATGCTCATAAACATTTTTTTATGAAGACGTATTATTTTGTATTAATACATTTTCTCTTTTGTAAATTTGTTTTTTAGCTGGTTATTTTGAAAATTACTTCAATATTGTTTCCTACATCTGACTTCTGGCATCCAGTGGTAACTCCTGCACTATCATATATGAGCCAGGTACTCATTAAGGTAAGTAGGTGAACATAAGAGTTGCCATACTGGGACAGACTGAAGGTCTATCAAGCCCAGCATCCTGTTTCCAACCGTGGCCAATCCAGGTTACAAGTACCTGGCAAGATGTCAAAACATTACAGTACATTTTATGCTGCTTATCCTAGAAATAAGCAGTGGATTTTCCCAAAGTCCATCTTAATAATAGCTTATGGACTTTTCTTTTAGGAAGCTATTCAAACCTTTTTAAAACCCCACTAAGCTAACTGCTTTTACTGCATTCTCTGGCAACAAATTCCAGAGTTTAATTACACTTTGAGTGAAGAAATATTTTCTCCAATTTATTTTAAATTTACTACTTTGTAGCTTCATTGCATGTCCCCTAGTCCTAGTAGTTTTGAAAAGAGTGGTAGGGGTGTTTGTGTTGGTGGGGGGGGGGGGGTTCTGTCCACTTTCTATCCATAAGCCATAACATCCACTGCTGCACCCACTTCTTCCAGATATTTATGCAAGAATGGTCTGGAATCCATGTCAGCTTTGGGGCTGAAGAAATGCCTCTGAAGGCACCATAAATCAGCTTGTAGGTGATGCCATTCAGTGGCAGTTTTCCCTCCGTAGGTATGAGCATGTTGCTTCCATGGTTTGCCCATGTCCTGTGAAAAAATAAAACAGCGAAGAAGACTAAAAATAATAAAAAGGCGACGCTTCAGATGAAAATCCAAATAAAAGTTCAAAATTGATTGATCGTTGAATATGACTTGACACAGCTATGTTTCGGTCCACAGGACCTGCATCAGGAGTCTATTTACAAAACAGGATATAAAAACAACATATAAAGATAGTAAATACACTTTATATATATATGAGGGATCAAGACATATTATATAAAATATTAAATATTAAGTGCAAAACAAAGTAACACAGTAAAAACCATAAATCATTCAAAATATGTAACATAAATACATTTTTACAAAAGCCATATATATACAATGTAAATTTTAAATAAAAAAAAAACATGCAAACAGATTACTTCAATGAAGTGAGACTATTTGAATAGGTCAAACATGCTTGTATAGAAAAACTATGAATTACTATTTGTAATACAGAACACCAGTATTGATCTTTAAGGAGTTAAAAACAAAATGAGTAAAATATAAAATCCAGACTTTAATAAAAAGAACCTAACCAATGATCATGAAGTATTACATTGAAGTTAGAATATTTGACTGGGTTAAAACACTGTCAAAAAAGACATCATTACGTATCCAAAAGAGGGAATGCATTTGTAACATTAACTAAACTAGTGTTGCTAAAAAATGTAAATAATATAATAGAAATTATATTTATATAAACTGCTTTAAAATTCTATAAAATAATATGATAGAAATCATATTTATGCAACTTGCTTTTAAATTTTTTTATGTTTCAAAAATTTTTATTGATGACTTAGGAAATCAGCCAATACAATTATGTAGGAAACAGTCAAATTCAAGTCACAAGAAAAGAAGAAATTCTTCCACATTTTGATTCACCAATCATTATCATCAACTCTTTTATCATTTTATATCCCCCCCCCCCCCCCCCCCTTTGTGGTTCCATAAATTTTATTGGAGAAGTCAGAAAATATTTTTAAACATACAAATGAGTCTACATAGTTAACTAACACTGCATACTGAATGTTTTGACCGGTATAACTCGTTACCCTTCATCCAACATCAAGTGATTCTTAGCTATCGAGTCTACCTAAATGACTCTTGTAACTTTTTACAGTTCTCCCCCTGTGCTTCACCCCCCTCTCCCCCCCCCCAACAACCCCCCCTCCCAATGCAGTATTTAGTCACAGTCCTCTTACTCTAACTGCTGTAGCAGCGCCTGGTGCCTATGTAGTTTACATGTTAATTATGTGCCCTCTGGCATAGGGTGTCAGTGTGAGCCAAAACGGCGTCCAGCATTTCCAAAATGTCCTGGCGCTTGATGGTCTCCGAGTTCGCAGACTCGTTCTTTCTGTGTGTAGCAGGGAGATCATCCACCCTCTCCACTGAGCTAATGTTGGGCCCTCTGTGGACAGCCACGCTGACAGTATTGTTTTCTTTGCCACCATCACCGCTCGCATGATAAAGGCCCGACACCCCCCTGGCATGGGTCTAGAGATTTGCAGATACCCAAAAAGAAGTCGAGCATCCATCTGCCATTTTACATTCCAAGTAAGGGCCATCTGCTTAGCCAAATCTCTCCAAAGCTTCTGAATCCGCGAACAGTTCCAGAACATATGGCCCAGCATTGCGCCCTCCGCAGCGCACTTGGGGCATGCCCCATCTGGCGATACTCCCATGTGGAATGCCTGCTTGGGAGGCACATACGCTCTCAGAGTAAACTTAAATTGTACTTCCCAATAGTTGGCTTGATCTGTGTGTCTGCGATAGTAATAAGATGTTCCCGCAGTAGTACTGCGGTAATCTCCGTCCCCAATTCCTCGGTCCACAGTTTGGACAGTCTCTCAAAATCTGGTTCCTTTGCCATGTCCTTGAGGTGTCTATGATAGAACATTAGTGGCATTTTGTGTTGCGCCCCCAAGGAGAGCGCCGAGCCTAGCTCCTCTTGGACATCTTCCGCCAGTGCCATCGGTGGGAGGCTCTCTATATAGTGCTTTAGCTGGTAATAATGAAACCAATCCAGCGAACTGAGGGAGAATTGGGCCTGGAGCGCTGCCCATGATTTAGGTCTGCCATCTCCTTCAATGGCCTGCAGTACATACTCCAGCCCTTTCTCCCGCCAGTGGGCAAACACCTCATAAAGCTGACCCGGTCGGAATTCCGGGTTTCCGCAGATTGGGAGATATGGAGTAGTACGAGGCGAGAATCGATGGTGTCGGCAAAGCCAGCGCCAAACTGCCCGCGCTGCCGGCAAAAGTTGTGCTTTGTCCAGTAGGTTAGCTTCTGTGCTTTTCTTGTGCAATAAGTAACTTATGTGTGTCTGTTCGATCTCTGACAGTTTTAAGCTGGATGGAGTAAAGTATTGCTTGCACCTCATCCAATCATTCAGGTGTCTCAAGCCGCTGGATATTGTCATATAGCGCAGACTCAGCAAGCCCAGGCCTCCAAATTCCACCGGGAGGTGTAAGTTAGACATTGCCGTTCTGGGTTTTTTCTTTTTCGACAAGATCTGTAAAATCTTGTTTAGTCGCTGCTCATCGGCTTTGGTCAAATATAGTGGCAGGGTCTGGAACACATACACCCACTTGGGGACTATTACCATGTTATATAAGGCTATTCTACCCAGTAGTGATATGGGGAGGCCCTGCCACATTTGCAAGCTGTCTCTTGTATCATTCAGCAACTTTCTAACATTCCAGGCGTACGCTAGAGAGAGATCGCGAGGTATTTTGACTCCTAAATACTTGATTGTCTCTTGTTCCCACTGTATTGGTAATGGGATCTTTTGCTGTAAACTATCACCAGGTAGGATCTCTAGGGCCTTGGACTTTTGAATGTTAAGTGTGTAACCCGAGTATTCCCCATATTCCCTGATCACTTCCAGAACCCGGGATATTGATTGTTCAGGCTCCTGGGTCACTACAAGCAAGTCATCTGCAAAGGCCAGGGCTTTAAGTGTACCACCCTTCAAGGGCACCCCCCTCACCCCTCCATCCCCCCGCAGGGCGCGGAGCAATGGCTCCATCGCTAAGACGAAGAGGAGGGGGGACAGTGGGCACCCCTGTCGCGTCCCCTGATGAATTTGAAAGGGCTTTCCCCTCACTCCATTCACCAAGACTGCTGCCTTAGTGTCCCTATACAACGCTGCCAATGCATCTCCAAACCAACCCTGCACTCCCATATAGCTCAAGAGGCCAAAGAGATACCCCCAATCTATCTTGTCGAATGCCTTTTCGGCATCTAGGCTAAGTATCATTGCTGCGCTCTGTTCAGTCTGACACTGTGCCATTGCTGCCCGCCTGCCTATTCCGAACGAAGCCCACCTGCTCCTCACCTATGAGTTCTGGCAGTAGGCACCCCAAGCGTGCGGCCATTATTCGCGCTAAGATTTTCACATCTACATTAATCAAGGAGATAGGACGGTAGGAACCTGGGCATGCCTCATCTTTCCCTGGTTTAGGTATCAACGTGATCAGGGCTTCGTTCGCATATGGAGGGAATCTCCTCTCCTCAACCGTTTGTTCTAGATAGTTCCCAAGTGCCGCCAACCCGACTTTAGGCAATGATTTATAGTACTCTCCCATGAATCCATTGCTTTTAAATTTTTTAAAACTGCTTCTGTTGTATATCATTTCAATTGTTTAAACACCAAAAAAAATAGGTTAGTGTGTGGACTAGGTAAAATTATATAAATTAAAAAGCTATCAACTAGATAAAAGTGTATATACAGTGGGGGAAATAAGTATTTGATCCCTTGCTGATTTTGTAAGTTTGCCCACTGACAAAGACATGAGCAGCCCATAATTGAAGGGTAGGTTATTGGTAACAGTGAGAGATAGCACATCACAAATTAAATCCGGAAAATCACATTGTGGAAAGTATATGAATTTATTTGCATTCTGCAGAGGGAAATAAGTATTTGATCCCCCACCAACCAGTAAGAGATCTGGCCCCTACAGACCAGGTAGATGCTCCAAATCAACTCGTTACCTGCATGACAGACAGCTGTCGGCAATGGTCACCTGTATGAAAGACACCTGTCCACAGACTCAGTGAATCAGTCAGACTCTAACCTCTACAAAATGGCCAAGAGCAAGG
Source organism: Microcaecilia unicolor (assembly GCF_901765095.1). Taxonomy (NCBI): domain Eukaryota; kingdom Metazoa; phylum Chordata; class Amphibia; order Gymnophiona; family Siphonopidae; genus Microcaecilia; species Microcaecilia unicolor. Next base: position 491,134,226 of record NC_044032.1, on the reverse strand, counting down.
AGCTGTCTAAGGATGTCAGGGACAAGATCATACACCTGCACAAGGCTGGAATGGGCTACAAAACCATCAGTAAGACGCTGGGCGAGAAGGAGACAACTGTTGGTGCCATAGTAAGAAAATGGAAGAAGTACAAAATGACTGTCAATCGACAAAGAGCTGGGGCTCCACGCAAAATCTCACCTCGTGGGGTATCCTTGATCATGAGGAAGGTTAGAAATCAGCCTACAACTACAAGGGGGGAACTTGTCAATGATCTCAAGGCAGCTGGGACCACTGTCACCACGAAAACCATTGGTAACACATTACGACATAACGGATTGCAATCCTGCAGTGCCCGCAAGGTCCCCCTGCTCCGGAAGGCACATGTGACGGCCCGTCTGAAGTTTGCCAGTGAACACCTGGATGATGCCGAGAGTGATTGGGAGAAGGTGCTGTGGTCAGATGAGACAAAAATTGAGCTCTTTGGCATGAACTCAACTCGCCGTGTTTGGAGGAAGAGAAATGCTGCCTATGACCCAAAGAACACCGTCCCCACTGTCAAGCATGGAGGTGGAAATGTTATGTTTTGGGGGTGTTTCTCTGCTAAGGGCACAGGACTACTTCACCGCATCAATGGGAGAATGGATGGGGCCATGTACCGTACAATTCTGAGTGACAACCTCCTTCCCTCCGCCAGGGCCTTAAAAATGGGTCATGGCTGGGTCTTCCAGCACGACAATGACCCAAAACATACAGCCAAGGCAACAAAGGAGTGGCTCAGGAAGAAGCACATTAGGGTCATGGAGTGGCCTAGCCAGTCACCAGACCTTAATCCCATTGAAAACTTATGGAGGGAGCTGAAGCTGCGAGTTGCCAAGCGACAGCCCAGAACTCTTAATGATTTAGAGATGATCTGCAAAGAGGAGTGGACCAAAATTCCTCCTGACGTGTGCAAACCTCATCATCAACTACAGAAGACGTCTGACCGCTGTGCTTGCCAACAAGGGTTTTGCCACCAAGTATTAGGTCTTGTTTGCCAGAGGGATTAAATACTTATTTCCCTCTGCAGAATGCAAATAAATTCATATACTTTCCACAATGTGATTTTCCGGATTTAATTTGTGATGTGCTATCTCTCACTGTTACCAATAACCTACCCTTCAATTATGGGCTGCTCATGTCTTTGTCAGTGGGCAAACTTACAAAATCAGCAAGGGATCAAATACTTATTTCCCCCACTGTAAGTGTAATGCTATCATCGAGAGCTAGGTTGGAATAGGGAATATAAATAAGTAAATATAAGTGAAAACATTATTACCTTCCACGATCATATGAGTCAGTCCTTTTATCTGGTGAAAAAAAAAGTATGTGTGTGTATGTATATATATTTACATATATATGTGCCTGTGTTAGTTGAAATGGAAATAATTTTGTATCCAAGCAGATAAATGATTAGGGGGAAAGTTCTGTTAGTGGCTGATCTTGATTTTAAACTGCCAAACCCCAGAGATGAGGGGTAATTAATGTGACACGTGAGGTGTAGAAAGATGAACTTACTCGTAATTCGATTGTTGTTCTTGAACTGGAGCTGCAGTTTTTTTATTAATTTAAAGTCTGGATTTTATATTTTACTCATTTTGTTTTTAACACCTTAAAGATCAATACTAATGCGCTGTATTACAAATAGTAATTCATAGTTTTCCTATACAACAGTGGCGTAGCCAGAAGGCAATTTTTGGGTGGGCCAACAGGTTGGATGGATGGGCACTAGAGAAACACCTGCCACCTGATATGCCCTGCCCACGCCCCTACTCCTACCGCACACCTACCCCACTCCCATTAACTTCAATGGTAGTAGCAGTGCTGGCCTCAGTGGCTGCAGGCCACATTGAGAGCTAGGGGAAATCTAAGAGGGTGAACTCTTCATCCTCCACTAAGCCACGGTCCTCCAACACACATATGCTTCCTCCTAATATGCCCTAAATATTACAGTGTTTTTTAAACACTGGCCACTGCAGGCTAAATTAGACTGGATATTCAATACCACCCCATATCTAGGCCCCAGCATGGAATATCTGGATCTTTGGCAGCTACTCTTTTTTTTTATCTGGGTCTGGCAATATCAGTGCTGTATCTGGATAGCTATCCAGTCAAGTTAGGACTGGTAAGAATGTGGTCTGTCTTGCCCATATAGTTACCTGGGCACCAGCCAGTGGCGTACCAAGGGGGGGCGGTGGGGGCGGTCCGCCCCGGGTGCACGCCGCTGGGGGATGCCGCGCGCCTGTTGGCCAAGTCCGCTCATTCCCTCCCTGCTGCTTCCTCTGCGCGGAACAGGTTACTTCCATATCATCAAGCTGATCAATCCATAGACTGGTGGGTTGTGTCCATCTACCAGCAGGTGGAGATAGAGAGCAAACTTTTGCCTCCCTATATGTGGTCATGTGCTGCCGGAAACTCCCCAGTATGTTCTCTATCTCAGCAGGTGGTGGTCACACACAGCAGCAGCTCTGGCTAGGCCTCCAAGCCTAATTTTTAGGTTTTGTTGAGTGCCTGGGGTTGAGGGCTCTTCTTGAGCAAGTGCAAACCTGGTGGTGCCAGGTCCCTCCTTTTCTCCCCCCTCCCGCTGGCTCCGTTAAAAAAAAAAAAAAAAATTTTGAACGTCCTTAAAGGCGTTTATTTCGACGTTTATTTAAGCGTCTATTGCAGCTACTCACTGGGACACCAGGTCGTTACAGCTCGGAGCGGACAGCAGGTAATTTTTACCTTTTTATAGCGGGCAGGGGGTTCCCCGATTCTTCTCCTCGTGGCATATGGCGTCGGAGGGCGAGGGCGCAAAGGGTCGCTCCCCGGGTCGCTTGAGCGCTTCTAGAGGGGATGCGGGGGTCTTCAAGCCTGATTCGCCCTTGTTGGGTGACAGTTTCGTGACCGATGAATGTCCCGGTCCTTCCTCCGGCGTGGCGGTTTTTCCCGCCATAAACGCCCATCCCCCGCTCCTCGCCTCCGCCATCTTGGCCGGCCACGCGGCTCGGACGGCTTCTTCTTGGGCCGCCCTTGAGGTTGGAGACATTAATGCCATGAACGCCCTTAATTTGGGCGACGGCACAGAAGCGGCTAAAGTTAAGAGCCGTTCTTCCCGCGCGGCTCCTTCGCGGAGTTTCGCGCCGGACGCCATTTTGGATGCGCAGCATGTCTCTCCCCCGCTATTGCGAGCGCCGGTTGAGGGTGCGTCTAGGGCTGTTGCCCAGACTGCGGAAGTGCACAGTATGGGGGGTTTCTCCCCCGAGTTTGTTTTGCTGCTGCATCAGGCCTTCCTCATGCACAACGCTGCCCCTGCTCCCTCGTCTGGTAAAGAGGTTGAGGTTCCCAGAGGTAAACGCCCTCGGGTTGATTCCCAGGCCTTGGAGGAATTTGTCTCCTCCGATGTAGATGAGGGCAGCGTGTCTGAGGTCTCCCAACGGTCCTTTGCGGATTCCTTGGAGGAGACGGATCCCCGCTCGGATGGAGCGGATGACCCCTCTGCAGCGCGGCTTTTTAGCCCAGAGGATTTGCCCAACCTGTTGTTACAGGCCATGGACACTTTGAAGATTTCCTCTCCGGAGGACGTCTCTCCCTCAGCCCCTGTTGGCTCTGCCATTATGCTGGGGACGAAGCGCCCGCCTAGAACCTTCCACGTGCATGATGCCATGCACACCTTAATTTCGGCTCAATGGGATGTCCCAGAAGCGAGCCTTAAAGTGGCTAGGGCTATGTCCCGCCTCTATCCTTTGGCTGTGAGTGAACGTGAGGCCTATCTGTGGCCTACCGTGGATTCTTTAATCACTGCGGTGACTAAGAAAACGGCGTTGCCGGTGGAAGGTGGCACAGCCCTAAAGGACGCCCAAGACAGAAGATTGGAGGCGGCCTTAAGGTCGTCCTTTGAGGCGGCTGCTTTAAGTTTGCAGGCCTCAGTTTGCGGCTCCTATGTGGCCAGGGCGTGCCTGACTATGGTGCAGCGGGCTTCCCCCTCGGATCATTCCTTGAGGGCTGATTGGCCGGCCCTGGAATCGGGCTTAGCCTATTTGGCAGACTTGCTGTATGATGTCTTGAGGGCCTCAGCGAAAGGCATGGCTCAGACAATCTCTGCGCGGCGGTGGCTTTGGCTGAAACATTGGTCTGCTGACCACGCCTCTAAATCCCGCCTGGCTAGGTTGCCTTTTAAAGGCAAGCTGCTCTTTGGGGTCGAGCTGGACAAAATCGTGACCGATCTCGGCACGTCTAAGGGCAAGAAATTACCAGAGGTCAGGGCTCGGGCTAGTACTCGTCCCGGTACCTTCAGAGGACGGTTGCAGGAAGCCCGTCGGTACCGCCCGGGCAAGTCGGGCTCTGCCCCCTCTTCCTTCAAGAGGAATTTCTCCCCCAAGCAGCATTCCTTTCGCAGAGACCGCCGTCCCGGAGGTGCTCCCTCCGGTCCTCCCCCAGGGTCTCGTACCCAATGACGGGGTCTTGGTCCACGCCCCAGTGCGGATTGGAGGACGGCTGTCCTCGTTTCTGGGCGAGTGGACCACAATAACTTCAGACGCGTGGTTGCTGGAAGTCATCACAGACGGCTACAAACTAGAGTTCTGCCGACCCTTAAAAGACGGGTTTGTACTCTCTCCCTGCAAGTCTCCGGTCAAAGCTGTGGCAGTGCAGCAGACCTTGGACAATCTGATCCGCCTGGGCGCGGTCGTTCCGGTGCCAGAAAGTCAGCTTGGCAAGGGACGTTACTCCATTTACTTTGTGGTACCAAAGAAAGGAGGTTCTGTCCGGCCTATCCTCGACCTCAAAGGGGTCAATCGGGCCTTGAAAGTGCGGCACTTTCGCATGGAGACTCTCCGCTCTGTTATAGCGGCAGTGAAGGCAGGAGAGTTCCTGGCATCCTTGGACATCAAGGAAGCGTACCTGCATATTCCCATCTGGCCTCCTCATCAACGCTTTCTGCGTTTTGCAGTCCTGGGACGACACTTCCAGTTCAGAGCCCTCCCGTTCGGGTTGGCTACTGCTCCGCGGACCTTTTCCAAAGTAATGGTGGTCATCGCGGCCTTCCTACGAAAGGAAGGGGTACAAGTCCATCCTTATCTGGACGACTGGTTGATCCGAGCCCCCTCTTATGCAGAGTGCGGCCAAGCTGTGGACCGGGTAGTTGCTCTTTTGAGCTCCCTGGGATGGATCATCAACTGGGAGAAGAGCCAGCTGCGCCCGACTCAGTCCCTGGAGTACCTGGGAGTTCGATTCGACACCCAAGTGGGCAGAGTGTTCCTGCCAGACAATCGGATTGTCAAACTTCAGGCTCAGGTGGACCAGTTCCTAGTAGCCTCTCCCCTTCGGGCTTGGGACTATGTGCAGCTGTTGGGCTCTATGACGGCCACGATGGAAGTTGTGCCCTGGGCCAGGGCTCATATGAGACCGCTTCAACACTCTTTGCTGCAGCGCTGGACTCCGGTGTCGGAGGATTATGCTGTGCGCCTTCCCTTGGACCCAGCAGTGCGCAAGGCGCTGAGCTGGTGGATGCAGACAGACAAGTTGTCTGCGGGAATGCCTCTGGTGACCCCAGAGTGGATTTTCGTCACGACGGACGCCTCGTTGTCGGGCTGGGGAGCCCACTGCTTGGGAAGGACAGCGCAGGGGCTCTGGTCTCCTGCAGAGGCAAAGTGGTCTATCAACCTCCTGGAACTCAGAGCCATTCGGTTGGCACTTTTGGAGTTCATCCCGGTACTGGTGTTGAAGCCTGTACGGGTCCTGTCGGACAATGCCACGGCTGTGGCCTATGTCAACCGCCAGGGAGGTACCAAGAGCGCCCCTCTAGCCAAGGAGGCTATGAATCTTTGCCAGTGGGCGGAAGTGAACCTGGAGCAGCTTTCAGCGGCCCACATTGCCGGAGTCATGAATGTCAAGGCGGACTTTCTCAGTCGCCATACCTTGGAGCCCGGAGAGTGGCAGCTATCTGCTCAGGCGTTCTTGGACATCACGAAGCGCTGGGGCCAGCCGAGCCTAGATCTGATGGCGTCATCGGCCAATTGCCGCGCTTTTTCAGCAGAGGACGGGACCCTCGATCCCTGGGAGTAGATGCTCTTCTCCAACAGTGGCCGACACAAGAGCTTCTCTATGTGTTCCCGCCCTGGCCCATGTTGGGCAGGGTGCTAGACCGGGTGGCAAAGCATCCCGGCAGGGTAATCCTGGTGGGTCCGGATTGGCCCAGGCGTCCCTGGTATGCGGACTTGATCAGGCTCTCAGTCGACGATCCTCTGCGGCTGTCAGTGGAGCAGGGCCTGTTACATCAGGGTCCCGTGGTGATGGAGGATCCCTCCCCCTTTGGTCTTACGGCCTGGCTATTGAGTGGCAGCGTCTGAGGAAGAAGGGCTTCTCAGACAAGGTCATCGCCACTATGCTGAGAGCGAGGAAGCGCTCTACTTCTACTGCTTACGCCAGGGTTTGGCGTATCTTTGCAGCGTGGTGTGAAGCAGGCTCACTTTCTCCCTTCACTGCTCCAATTTCTTCAGTGTTGGCGTTCCTGCAAGAAGGTCTGGAGAAAGGCCTGTCGCTCAGTTCCCTTAAAGTCCAGGTAGTGGCTCTGGCTTGCTTCAGGGGCCGCCTGAAGGGTGCTTCCCTGGCTTCGCAGCCAGATGTGGTGCGCTTTCTCAAGGGAGTTAATCACCTGCGCCCTCCTCTGCACTCAGTGGTGCCTGCGTGGAATCTCAACCTGGTACTAAGAGCATTGCAGAAGCCGCCTTTTGAACCCTTGTCGAGGGCATCTCTGAAAGACCTGACGTTGAAAGCAGTCTTTTTGGTGGCTATCACTTCAGCCAGAAGAGTTTCCGAGCTCCAGGCGCTCTCATGTCGAGAGCCTTTTCTGCAGTTCACTGAGGCAGGAGTGACTATTCGCACAATGCCTTCCTTCCTGCCCAAGATTGTTTCTCGCTTCCATGTGAATCAGCAGCTCTGTCTCCCTTCCTTTCGTAGGGAGGACTACCCAGAGGAGTACTCTGCTCTTAAATATCTGGATGTGAGACGAGTCATCATCAGATACTTGGAAGTGACCAATGATTTCCGGAAATCGGATCATCTGTTTGTCCTGTTTGCAGGTCCTCGTAAGGGTCTGCAGGCTGCTAAGCCTACAGTGGCAAGATGGGTCAAGGAAGCCATTGCAGCGGCTTATGTGGCCGCGGGGAAGGTGCCGCCTATCCAGCTGAAGGCTCACTCCACGAGAGCTCAGGCGGCCTCGATGGCAGAGGCCGGATCCGTCTCCTTGGAAGAGATATGCAAGGCGGCAACTTGGGCTTCGGCTCATACATTCTCCAAGCATTACCGTTTGACTGTGGCTGCACGGGCGGAGGCCCGGTTTGGAGCTTCAGTGTTGAGGTCAGGGATTTCAATGTCCCGCCCTGGGTGAGTACTGCTTCGGTACATCCCACCAGTCTATGGATTGATCAGCTTGATGATATGGAAGGTAAAATTATGTATAATCATACCTGATAATTTTCTTTCCATTAATCATAGCTGATCAATCCATAGCCCCTCCCAGATATCTGTACTGTTTTTATTCTGGTTGCATTTCAGGTTCAAGTTTAGTCTTCAGTTACTTCAGAAAGACTTCGTGTTCAAGTTTTTTCACTTGGATTCTTCAAGAGTTAAGACGAGTTTGTGTTACAGTGAGCTGCTGCATTCCTCTCCCCTCCGTTTTACGGGGCTGGATTGAGACTTAAAATTCTGCCGGCACTCCCTCCCGCTTCGTGCGGCTGTAGGGCAGCTTTGTACCCCTCCCGCTTCGGCGGTGTTAGGGTCAGTCAGCTCCTCCCGCGGTTGCGGTTGCAGGATAAGCCAGATCCCCCCGCATCGGCGGGTGTGGTGTCCCTCCCCCGCTCCGCGGGGATGAGCTGGACGGATTCCCCTCCCCCACTTGTGTGGGGATGAGCTGGGTTAATTCCCCTCCCCCGTTTCGGCGGTGGTGAGCTGGGCAGAGTGTCCCTTCGTGGGTGTAATTCTCTAAGTGCTGAGTCCTGCGGATGGAGCTTTGATATCGACATACTGAGGAGTTTCCGGCAGCACATGACCACATATAGGGAGGCAAAAGTTTGCTCTCTATCTCCACCTGCTGGTAGATGGACACAACCCACCAGTCTATGGATTGATCAGCTATGATTAATGGAAAGAAAATTATCAGGTATGATTATACATAATTTTACCTTCCTGTTCCGGGGCAGAGGGAGCAGCAGGGATTGAGCGGACTCGGAGCCGACAGGCGTGCCCCCCCCCCCCCCCCAGCAGGTAAAAATGCACCCGGGGGGGGGGTGATTTTGCCGGGGGGGGGGGGCACATCGGCGATCCGCCCTGGGTGTCAGCCAGCCTAGGAACGCCACTGGCACCAGCACTGGATAACTTTCAGCTTTGCCTCTACTTTGCCCCTTGACTTTCCAGTCACAAACTGGGCTTCTTCCCAGTTTATTTATTTATTTATTTATTTATTTTATTGCATTTGTATCCCACATTTTCCCACCTCTTTGCGGGCTCAGTGTGGCTTACAATATATTGTGAATGATGGAAATACAATTTGTTACAATTTGTTAGCTCTCACTGAATATCAACTCCCATAAAGACTTCAAATACAGTATGATTTGGTTTTGCACTTAATATTTTATATAATATGTCTTGATCCCTCATATATGTGAAGTGTATTTACTGTCTTTATATGTTGTTTTGTAAATAGACTCCTGATGCAGGTCCTGTGGACCGAAACATAGCTGTGTCGAGTCATATTCAACAATCAATAAATATTGAGCTTTTATTTTGATTTTCGTCTGAAGCATTGTCTTTTTATTATTTTAGTCTTCTTCGCTGTTAGTTTTTTCACTGTATTTTTTGCGAAGACTTGTTTCTTCTGTTTTTTTGCATTATGCCCATGTCCTGCACCATCGACCAGGGAATCTAAATCGAGGTCTGTTGCATTATGACTTAAGCCCCAAGATGAATCTCTTTTTTTTTTTGGGGGGGGGGGGGGGTGGTATTTCCTCTTTTTCCATTAGTTCAATACACACTTATACTTTGATTTAGTTGTATGGTTGTTGCAGTGATTGTCCTGAAATTGGAACATAGGGCTCATGCTATAATCTTTTTCTTGGGCTCTATAGAAATGCTAAATAGTAGTAGTAGTAGTAAATCCTATTGCCAGGTGTTGATCTTACTGATAACTGCTAGTCCCTCCTCTCCTTCTAAAATCTGTAAACATTGCCTCATAGCATTCACAGCTTTTACTGACCTGAACTGCAGGTAAGCCAGTTCAGGAATCAAATCAGGGCCCTTTCATGCATGCACAGTGGTTGCCATCAAGTTTAGCTGTAATGTTTTGTACAAAAAATGCAATGTTTGTCCTACTTTCTGATGTGAATGACACAATTTTGTTTAATTGTTGCAAAATTTTTACTCTTCTCCAAGGATGAATAGGAGAAATGATCTACACAAGTGGGTAGTGTAATCTGATGGCGCACTGACAATTTTTCATTTAATCCTTCTTGGAGCCCCTTTGGGCCTTTTTTGTTGGTCATGGCAAGTTGGATACAAGCTCTGTTTTCCCCTCAGTGTGAAGAAAATACTTCATCTTCACTGCGATCAAACTACCATAATTGATTTTTCTTTTTTGATTCTGGTAAATTTCTTATTTAGGTGTTATCTTCAACACTTAAATTTTTTGAAGGATTTTGTTTCTCCGAGGACGAGCTGGACTTAAATCCTCGTGCTTGGGTGATATTGCCGATGGAGCACATTGCAGGAAGTCAGTATCCCTGCAACTTTGAGAAGTGTTTTGGTAGCCTCACTATGCATGCATGCCTGTTCACCAGCCACTGTTGCATGTGATCTCCGCTGTCTAAGTTTTCCTGCAGAGCCAGACCTCGCTTTCGTCATGGCCGCCTCAGTGCCTGAACTGTAAAGTTTTTTTAGGTTTCACCATTTGCTCTCTAAGTCCTGATGCTGTTAAATGGCTTTTCTTGCAGTATCTCTTAGATCCCTAGTTAGGTTTTTGGTTGCAGGACTATATCCCTTAACAGGTGCTGAGGGACCATGATGCAGGACATCAGGCAGAGGTTCAGATCTTTTGGTGGCATTCCCCATCAAAGCATATCGCTGGTGTTCTCGGAGCACCCTTGATGTGAGGACTACTCATTCTCTGTACTTTCAGAAAGGATACAACAGCCTCAGTGGACTTGAAACTCCGGTTCCAGTATACCTTAAATGACTTAGGAGGAGGACATTGTCACCCCTACTGTGATTCCCCTTCCTTTATCCATGGCAGCTTTTATGTAAAAGTATTTTTATTGATGAAAGCATAAATGATACAATATCATGCCAATCCTTAAAACTCCAGTGGCAAACATTTCAGACCTGTACTAATACATCTGAATTTCTATCATCAACATTTTATTCCCCCCCCCCCCCTCCCAATCCCTCCCCCCTCCCCCTCCCTTTCCTTTTTTATAATATGTTTATTGACCATATCCATTATTGAAGAGAAAATCTGTACAGAATGACTATCAAGGAAGTTTTACAGGAACCTTTGGACTGTATCAAAACAGTGATCGAAGCATTGTTCAACAAGATTCATAATGAAAATAAATATGGAATGTTGTCAACCTTCTGTAGTCAGTACATGTAGTTCCTGTGTTTCACTACTTTCCATGTCTCCTCCATCATATGTCAAAGTTGTGATTCATCAACAAATTAACGCCCACAGGGCCGGAGGAACATATCATAGTTGTAAATGTCATCCTCTTTTCCCTATCTCCCATACTCCCATCATTCTATATCATACTCTTCCCATCTACCCTCCCTTCCCCTCCTAACCCACCCTGAGATATCTTCCAGAAATGTATCACGCTGTAAAATCAAAGGGAATTCAGGACCAGACTTCTACCTCTGGTATGTAGTGTCTGAATATATGGGCCCCAAATGTCCAAAAAGGCCTTCCTCCTCCTCTTCGAACCTCCCACCCCTCGGCGCTCATACAACATTAGTTCATGGAATCTATTCCTCCAGTGCCAGAAATCCGGGAGAGCACTGCCCACCCACTGACAAAGTAATAACCTCTTGCCAACCAAACAGGCCCTACGGATCAGATGTCTTCCAGATATGCCCTGCAGTGCAAACACCTCATGTTTATCCAGCAACACACCCATCGGGGAGTCCACTACCCCAGAGCCCAACAGAGAGGACAGATATTGCAGAACCTCCCCCCAAAAATGGTGTACCCGAAAACATTCCCACAAACAGTGAAACAATGACCCAGGTAATCTTCCACATTTTTCACATAGTGGGTCTTCCACCCCCCCCCCCCCCATCCTAAAAATTTGAGCTTTTGTAAGGTATGCTCTATGCAAAATTCGGTATTGGCATTCACGGAAGCCTGCATTGACAGTCATCTCCGGAATTCTAGAAACTAACATATCAAAATCCAAAGACAGCCCTGGTCTCGCTAAATCTCGGGCCCATCGCATTTGTATTAACTCCCGGTCCTTTAGAAGTGGCAATTTCCCCAAGATCTTATACAATTTAGAGACCGAGAGTCGTTCTGTGTCTCCTCCTGTTAAAAACTGTCTTATTTGGTGACAATGTGTATGTTTCAAAGCCTCTGAATCTACTGTCTTCACATAGTGTATAATTTGATTATAGGCAAAAATGTTATTCATGTCATAGCCAATACCCAAAGCGCCCAAACTTAATAGCGTCCCATGCTGGTTTAAAAGATGCTCCAGACGACTAATGCCCAAGCGTCCCCAAGCCTGAAATGTTTTATTGTCCATCCCCGGTTTAAACAATAAATTCCCACAAATGGGTAACATATCTGATGTGTGTTTCGATATACCCCAAATACCCATCAGGTCCTTCCAAAGAAACCGCAAAGATGTTAGCAACAGGCTATTTCTTAGGTGTTCAGGTATACGAGCCCCAGGTGCCTGTAACAAAAAATAAAAGTGGCAAGGAGCAAAAAATTGAGCCTCTATTCTACGGGGTGTATAATCTTCACGGTCAAAAAACCAGTCACCAAAGTAACGCAATAAGCATGCCCTATTGTATCTTCTCAAGTCTGGCAAACCCAGGCCCCCCTCTTTCCAGTTGCCCATTAACAGAGGTAGTGGTAGTTTAGCTTTTTTCCCCCCCCAGCAATATCGTCTGAGTAAACGATGTAAGACTTTGAGATCTTTATGTTTGATAAGGACTGGTAACATCCGTAGACAGTAAAGCCATCTAGGGAATTCCACCATCCGAAACAGCTGAATTCGCCCATAAAGTGTAAGGGGCAGTGTCACCCAACTTTTCAGTCATTTCTCTGTACCACTTAGCAGTCTATTCACATTCAATCGATAGAGATCCGCTGAGGTCATAGACAACCATATTCCCAGATAGCGAAATGACCCTCGTGCCCACCGAAGTGGGAAAGCCTGCCCCCATTCCTTCTTCTGGTCATCTGAGGATGCCAATGCCAGAGATTTCATATAATTAAGCTTGAATCCTGCATAATCTCCAAATTCTTGGAATAGCTCCAACAGAGCCGGGAGAGACTGGGATGGTTGTGTCAAATGCACCAGTAAGTCATCCGCAAAGGCTGACAGAAGAAACCTCGAGGCCCCTATCGGGATTCCCTTGATCTCTGGATGAGTTTGTATCGCCCTGACCAAGGGGTCCAAAGATAAAACGAACAGGAGAGGAGAGAGCGGACATCCTTGTCTAGTACCTCTAAAGATATGAAATGAGCGAGAACAGACCCCATTCACCCACACATAAGCCATTGGCTCCAGATATAACACTTGTATCGCATCTAAAAACGATCCTTGAATACCATAGTGTTTCAAAGTCTCAAACAAGTAAGGCCAGCTCACTCTGTCAAAGGCTTTCTCTGCATCAAAACTAATCAACAGAGAAGCCAGACTCTTATATTGCACTGTCTCTAAAGAGGCCAAAATTGCACGAAGATTCCGAACCGCTGTCCTCCCCTTCACAAACCCCACTTGAGCCTCTTCTACCAAGTCCGGGAGTACCTGGGCCAACCTATTTGCCAGTATCTTAGCGTACAACTTGGCATCCACATTGAGAAGAGAGATTGGTCTATACGATCCAGGGTCTGCCATGTCCTTACCATCTTTCGGGATAACTACAATCTGAGCTGTCTTCATGGTTTCAGGCACAGTCCTCCCCTCTATCATGGAATTAAACAAAGCTAAGAGCGGTCTCTTGATATGTTCATAGAACTGTTTGTAAAACTCCACTCGGTAGCCATCTGGACCCGGCGTTTTGTGAGAAGCACTTTGTTGTAACGCCAACATAAGGTCTCCTTCCTCAAGTGGGCTATTTAATCGTTGTATTTGGCGAGGGGACAACTTGGGCAACTGTACCGACTCTAAAAACATATCAGCATTCAGTCCTTCATCTACCGGCCTTGCGTATAAGGCCTCGTAATATTGGCCAAATCGATCTGCTATACCCTGATCCGTTCTCAATAACTTTCCATTTAAATCCTTCAGTTGTAAAATTCTAGAGGCTCCCCTTCTACTCCGCACCATATTCGCCAGCAACCTCCCTGCCTTATTGCTGTATTGGAATAGCTTATATTTATAATAAAATTGGGACTTAACCGCCCTCCGATGCAGCAATTCGTTGAGCTCTTGCTGCGTAATCAAAAGCAGTGACTTATTCTCCGCAGTAGCATTCCTACCATACAGTTTCCTATATTTGCGGACCTGCAATTCTAACCTCAAGATCTCCCTGTCTCGAATCCGTCGAGTTCTAGCACAGTAAGAGATTATGTCTCCGCGCAAGACAGCCTTTTCCGCTTCCCAAAAAAGTGTCGGTTGCTGGCTATGAACCCCATTATGGAATTCATAATCTGTTATCCTCTCTGCTAAAAATGTCTGAAATTTTTGATCATTTACTAGGTCTAGGGGATATCTCCAAAGGCGCAGTCCACCCCCCTTCACAGGCCTCCCCCATCTTAGCCAGATCATAGCATGGTCTGAGACCTCATAGGGACCAATCTCAGCCTGAACCATCTGTGAAAACAGGGGAGTTGAAACAAATAGATAATCTATGCGAGATTGGGATGCATGGGCTCTGGAAAGATGGGTGTAATCTCGGTCCGATGGGTGTAAAACACGCCACACATCCACAAGGTCTAATGCATCACAGAGCAAAGTCAAGGCTCGAGCACCCCCTCCCGAACCCCTGGCACCAGCACCGGATCTATCCAGCTGGGGGTCAACCACTAAGTTAAAATCACCTCCCAGGATAATATTCCCCCCTTTAAATTTTGACAAGTTGGAGATCAGTCCCTGAAAAAACTTCTTATCATATACATTTGGGGCATATACATTACAGAGCACTAGAGTATGACCCTCAATCTCTATCTCCGCCAGAATATAGCGGCCCTCCGAACTTCTCAAGGTGGAGGTGATCTTTATCTGCAGTCCTTTTCGAAAAAGAATCAGGACTCCTGCTTTCCTCCCCACCGCTGGGGCTTCCAAGAGAGATCCCACCCACCCTGTCTTAAATTTTAAGTGTTCCCCTGAGGACAGATGTGTTTCCTGCAGTAGGGCTATATCCACTTGTTGTCTTTTCAGCGCCTGAAGCACCTTTGTCCGCTTTATCGGGGACGACACTCCCCCAATATTCCAAGAAACTATCTTAAGTGACCCCAGTACACCAGAAATCCAACAACAGCGTGAAAAAAGTTATACATTTAAACAAAAGAAGGGAAACCCTCCCAGCCCCTATGGCCTCCCTTTTCAATCCCTTTGAATTTTTCCTCTGAAACTCAAGTTCTGTCAGATACCTCCCTCCCTCTTTAACCTTCCCACCCCCCCATCCCTACCCCTCCCCCCCCAGAATCACTCAACCATTCCCTCATGGTTAAAATCACGTGAGCTCCCCCCTCCCCACGCCTTCCTTTAATTTAATATCTATTATAATACCTCCTACAATCTTACCCCCCCCCCCCCCTCCTTATGTAATCCCTAGATCCATCACTATTGGGACTATCCCCTTATTGGTATCCACAATTACCCTGTGAAAACCTCTATCCCAAAAGAAACCCATCCAACCTTTGTAATCCCTACTAGGGAATTTATAATATCAGATGTTAGGGCCCAATTGTAAAACCATGTCTCTCTTCCGCAAAGTATGATTCTGCGGGGCCCCTCAACAAAGAACCTTTGAAACAGCAACAGTAAACATAACATGCCCCATGTATCCTCTTTATAGTCAGTAACAGAGAGGTACATTCTGGGTTATAAAATTACCAACTGTGTCCCGTCAGCTCGGCGTGAGCTCGCCACCCCAGCTTTTCAAGATCATCATCTTAATCAAATCAACCAGGTTTTCTTGGTTGTTCTTTCAGGCCGGATCCTCAGGGGTCAGGTCTCGCTGCACAAACTGCAACGCTTCTACCGCTGATGAAAACAGGGAATGTTTCCCATTATGCCAGATCTTTAGACGGGCCGGATAAAGTAAAGCAAATTGAATTTTCTTTTCAAATAATTGTTGGCACACTCCACGAAATGCTCTTCGCTGTAAAGAAACTCCAGTCGAGAAGTCCTGGAAGCAGCGTACCGTATGGTTCTCATATTGTATAGTTCCAGCCTTTCTGAACGCCCGAAAAATTTCCTGTTTGTGGGCAAAATTCAAGACTTTGAAAATGACGACTCTTGGGCGGGGGTCCTTCGAATTTCCAGGCCCCAGCCGGTGAGCACGTTCTATTCTTAAAGGCCCAGCAGACAGTTGTAAAGATAGAATTTTTGGTAGCCAGTTTTCTAGAAAGTCTCTTAATTCTGAGTCTTTGATCTTCTCAGGCAACCCAATCATTCTTATATTACTCCTGCGAGCCCTATTTTCCAGGTCCTCCAGCTTACTCTCCAGCCGTTCTACCTTGCTCTCCAGGTCTTTTTGTGTTGTCTCATGCTGCTGCACTCGATCTTCCACATCAGATAAGCGCTGCTTATATTGAGAAAAGTCTGACTGGATGTTTTCCAACTTCGCGTCGATGCCTCCTAATTGTTCTTTGATCGCTTGTAATTTGTGATCCACTGACACCCCCAACATAGCAGAGACTTCCGCTGCCACCTCCGTGGCCCACGCCGAGCTCACCGACCTCGGGCCGTCTCCGTCTCCGTCCGCCATCTTGGAATCTGTTGTACGGGTCCGCATGTTTTCCTTTTTGGGGGGTTTAGCCGCCATTGCACCTCTGCCAAGCTCCGTTTTAGTATTCCGCGATACCCCGATATTTCGGATCGCCGTTGTTGTTATCCTCGCTTTTTAATGCTGCGAAATAAGATATTTATGTGCGAAAAACGGCGCGGGGAGGGCGGGAGCTCAGCACGACGACACCTTCTCTCTAGCCGTGCATCACGTGATCCTCCTCCATGGCAGCTTTTAAAGAGCAGCTCACACAGAACTTAGAGAAGCAGGTGGAGTGCTTCTTCATGTGACACAATGCTGCAGCTTTGACAACATTGATGTTGAGAGCAGGGGCAATCCAGATAATACTTGAAACCCATGTCCTGCCTGAAATAGGTACCTTGATACTGAGGCCCCGAGGGGGCTCAGAACCAAGGTCAGCGGCACTGGTGTCCATTTCTAGTGCATGGGGGAGGAACTTCACCAAGGCATGGAGAATTCTCTGTGTCTTGATACTGTAGGAGATCTGACTATACAGTTAGTAGTGCAAGAGAGACAGAAAGTCAGACTTCACTGGTCAAGTATGAATCTGAGTCAGAGTATTCCTGGGAATCTGAGGAGCCAGAGAACTTCTTGGAGGGAGGGGTCTACTCGTCTCTCTTCAGATCCATCCTCACTGTATGAGAGATGCAAATAGCAGTAACACAGTAAATAACGGCAGATAAAGACCTGCACGGTCCATCCATGTTGCTCAACAAGGTGGCCAGAGCTACACCCACCACTCTGTCTAGGTTAATGGAGGAGTAGCCTAGTGGTTAGTGCAGCGGACTTTGATCCTTGGGAACTGGATTTGATTCCCACTGCAGCTCCTTGTGACTTTGGGCAAGTCATTTAACCCTCCATTTCCCCAGGTACAAATAAGTAACTGTATATAGTATGTAAACATCTTTGAATGTTAAAACCACAGTAAGGCGATATATCAAGCCCCATTTCCTTTCCCTTATTCATTCATGATTAAACACTGGTTGGCAGTTTGCCATCATGTTAACCACATATATGTGGTTAAATATGTAGTCTTGGAGCAATATATTCTAAAACCAAAAGTATTACTGACGGTATTTAACTTCCTAATTTCAACATTAAGATGACTTCCCTCCTCCTTGAGTTGCACCTCACTCTCAGTCATACCATATGATAATAAAGTGATATACAATAAACAGACTTGATCTACATCTGTCTTTTGCAGGACACAAACCGTAGAAGTCTGTCCAGCATTCATTTTAGGTCCCTATTAATGCCCAGCATAACATCTCAACAGCCATGTTTTGCTTCCATCCTATTTTTATTTAGGCATCCCTAAATATGCGGTGGCATCCCCACCAGAGGAGCTGTTGATTTTATTTAGGAGATGACTCAAACCATCTCATTCCAGCTAGAGATGGAGGAGCTGAAGGATGTATGGATGAGATCATGGGAGATCCCCTTCTCTGTATTTCCTGTTAAAAAGGTTACTCTATGTACAGAGTCCAGAATGCTCTGCAATTTGATATAACAGCTTCCTCTTTATTCCATGGTGGTTGAATCCTCCCACAAAGACTCGAGGGTTCAAAGACTCATTTCTTTGTGTCCCTGGGCAGGAGGCTAGGTTATTGGAGTCTTTTGGGAAGATGGGCATGTACTTGTAGAACACAGTGCACAGTGTTGCAGAATTTGTGGATGCTCTTCTGAGGAACTCCGCTTGCTAGTAGTCAGAGGGAAGGAGTATGAAAAATACATAATCTGATCGACTTAAGATATATGAGAAATGCCATCAAGAGCTTCTGCCATGGGGATTGGTTCCTGAAGACTCGCCTGGCTGTGGGCAAAACCTTAGACAAAATGCGCAGAGAAAGCTTGTGACGTGCTGTGCCATGGAGAAAATCTCTTTGGAGATAAGGTGCAGGAAAATCTACTCTCATCAAGTAGCTTACTGGTACTTAAGACAGTCTCCAGGCCCACTTCAGACATGAAAAGGCAATCTGTCCATAAAATCCAAGGCGAAAAAGATAAGATAGCAGGGGAAGTCCCAAATGGAGTTTATTGCACTTAGAACACTTGATTGGATTAATCCTGTCTGTGTTATTTTTTCCACTTCTGACCTGGCCTCCTCTTCAGTGAGGTATCAGAGTGAAGGACAACAAAGATCATACTATTCTTATAGGTATTCTCCACCTCCTGGGCTCTTTCCATTCTCAACAGGATGCTCGCTGTATTCCAGGCAGCAGAGTGCCCAAAAGTCCCAAGATGCATTTTAGCCAAAACCAAGGATGGTGTTCTGACTGTCTCCACAAGCGCATAATCTCAGTTCACATATCTATGCGTAGTCTACCTGAAGTAGGGTGACTAATTTTTTTTTTAAACAAACAGATGGCCTCCTATAACTTCAGATGGGTTCTCAAATTAGTCCAGATAGTATACTGCCTTGATCAGCCTCCAGATTGCCCAACAAGAGCATCAAGATTTTAGCTCTTAGTGTCAAGAAGTATTGTGCTGGTGTTTTACCTTTTGTCAATGCGTTGGATATAGAGCCTGACTGAAACCAGGATCTTCAATTTCTGCTGAAACTGAAGCTGCGACTGAAATTGGCCACTTGGTTTCAGTAGAAACTGAAAACAAAACTGTCCCCTCCCCACCCCCACCCCCCAGGGGACCCGGCAGCAGCTCCCTCTCTGAGGCCTACCTTTTCCTTGGTGGGTAGTGGGTACAGGAGCATCCCCACTCACTCCTGAACATGCGTGACTCAGAAAATGGCTTCTGGGACTTCTGCAGCAGTTTCACAAGACTACTGCAGGAGGTCCTGGCAGCCATCTTGAGGTTGGAATCGGCCACTCTTGCCCACGCTGGTTCCAGTCTCAAGATGGCTGCTGGGACCTCCCGCAGCAGCCTGGTAAGACTGATGCTGGAAGTCCCGGATGTCATTTTCTGAGCAAGGTGTGCACAGGATCGTGTGGGGATGTTCATGTGCTCACTACCCACCAACAAAAAGGTAGGACCTGGTGAGGTCTAGGAAGGTGGAGCAGCTGTTGCTGGGGGATGGGGGTTTGGAAGAGGGGAGCTGCCACTGACAGGCCTGTCTTCTGTTGGGGGAGGAGATTTGCAGCTGAAAATGTACTGACATTTTTGGCCGAAACCTGAATGTCGTGCTGGTTTCAGTGCCAAAACCGAAATTCAGTTGGTCTATACTTGGACATTCACAAAATGTTTTGCAGTTTTCATAGCATATCTACACAGACTAGGGGAGCACTTGTTTTCCTGTTTAGACAATTGGCTGGTAAAGAACACCTGAGGGAATGAAATAGATATTCTTTGGTCAAAATTGTATTCCAGTCTCTTGGGGGATTTTCTTTTTTTCTTTATTTCTTTTCTTGTGATTTAAAAAGAGAATTAGCTAGGAAATAGTTCTTTGAGGTTGCTGATATTTCAATAAAAGCCATTTACTTTGTTGCAAAAGCTATAATTGGATGGTTCTGAAAGCTATAAGGAGACTCCAAAGTATGCTTGTAGCATATGGAACAGTACCTGTGAATAAGAATGTATGTGCATGCTTAAGTGTGCAGAACCCTCTGGTGGAAACACTTGTAAGCACCTGACAACTGAACTTCCCATATAAAGACATTTAAAATCTTACTGCCACAAGACAATCTGTGATACTTATTGCTTGCCAACTCTAAGAGGAACTTGGCAAAAATGGAAAGTTTTTTTGTATGTAGGTGTGTATACAAAAAAAAGGTTTGAAATCATGTGGTGTTCTAGTGTGTTACAACCACATTGTCTTTATAGGAAAATAAAGGCTTTTCTTGTACTCTCTCCATTACTGGCATGAGATTTAGCAGACCACACCTGTTAAAAATGTATTTAATTTGGAGTGATCTGGTGTTATGTGCCATCATTTTCTATGTTTCACCACCCTTGATATACTGGAGAGTGAGAATCAAAAAAGGCTTTATAGTCTACCACTCAGAGCAACAAAAATCTTCTCATGTTTAGTTAGTGGAGTTAATTGTTTGGACAGTTGCCTTATTGATTTCTTGTTGAGAGAGCTTAGCTAACTGACAGAAATTTATTTGTGAAAACTGAAGCCTAAGGGGGATGGGATTGGATAGTGCTGTTATTGTCTAGCATACATTTTAACTTGTGTTTTCCCAATCCCTTAGCCCTCACAGGGAGGGGAAACACTACAGCCTCGTGGGCTGGAAAAATAAGAAAGAGAAGCAGACTTGGGTATAGGCGCACCTGCAAAAATCTTTATTATGGTATATCACTAAGCCAAAATACAAACAATTGTTCTCTTTCTGGAGCAGGTTGTCAGACAGCAACACCAGACACGAAACCTGAATCACAAAGACTGCTCAGCTAACACTGTCCCAACCATTACATATATAGTCTCAGTAAGTTTCGTTTCTCCCAAATCATGTGATTTCCCCTAAACTAGAATCAGAAAGTAGCCTGTGCCATATATGGGTATATCAGTCTCTCCTGACGTGTATCCACGTGGACATCAGGTGGCTATTGGTCAGTCAGTTATCTGTTCTGCGTGCACATAGAACAATACCCTTGTGTCCTCTCTCTGTCTCTTGCCCCACAAATGAGGCTCACTGTGTCCTCAGTCTGTCTGTCAGCAACTCCCAAGGTTACATCCATATTATATGAAAGGCATACTCAGCTGCAGCCAAATGTGCATCTGTGAAGTGTTCTCAGTTTCTGAGAAAGCACTGTATGTTACAAAGATGCTAACTTGTTAGGCCAACTTGTGAGAACCAAACTGAGGCCTTAGTAGCAGGCCTAGCCCTTAGTAACAGGCCTAGCATAGGAAGAAATATACAAACTGTAAAGCACTGATTGTTTGTTCTATCCAAAAATCTTCAATAAAAAAAAAAGCAAAAAACTGAAGCCTTTTTGAAATCTGAGCTGCTGCTCACCTAAAAAGTGTCTTTTGAGAATTATTCTCCTTTCATTGAGCTTTTTAAAAGGGCTTCTCAAACTGTTTCTCGGGACCACACAGCCACTTGGGACCCTAGTAGCGCTCTAGAAATGTTAAGTAGTAGTAGTAGTTCAGGATATCCATAGAGAATGAGATCAGTTGGAATGCACTAGAAACTCAGTATATGCAAACAGATATTATACATATTCCAGCAGTTCCCAAACTGTGTGCTGTGGCACCTTGGTGCACCGCAGTGAACTCTTTGGAGTGCTGTGGCAAATCCTGACTTCCCTCCTTCCTGCTACCACCCAAACCACTACTGCAGACAGCAGCGGCGGGAAAACAACAAAAAAAAGCAAACCTGCATTTTGGGGGGGTTGTTTTTTTTGCGCCGCAGCCACTGGGGACATGGAGTAGACTGCCTTCGGGACTCGCAGAGGCGACTGCCAAGGAGGTTAGATGAACACATGAGACAGGATGAAGTCAAAAAGTTGAAGCCAATAGGTCAGTCTCTGTTTCCCCTTCCCATTCAAAAAAAAGCAAGCAAACCTATGAGCTGCTGCATCCAAGTTGTCCTTCTTTATTGTTAGTAGCATTTTTTTAAAATTTAATCTCGCTTATATTTTTAAACATGCTGGCTTGTGCAGCATACAGATGTACGAAGAAGTATAATAATGGAATAACTTTTCAGAGTAGTAATTTGTTATAAATCGTAATCAGTGTGTCATTTGGAGGGGCTGGTTAGGGACACCCTAGCACTGTTATATTTGTGCAGAGAAAAACATGGAGACTGTGGCTGGGGGGGAGGGCGAAGATCAGTGTGGCCGTGGTGTGGGTGGGGGGTACGGTGAAAAATTGGTTGGACACGAAGGGTGCCTTGAACCGAAAAAAACTTGGGGAACCGGTGGCATATTCATTTGTGGATGTTGTGAAAACCTGTCAAGCTTCAGGGTGCCCTAGATGGATTTGGAAAGCACTACTATAAAATATTTTTTTTAAAGTCACAGATTATATTTAGTCCAATAAGAAGGTATCACCTACAACTTTGACCTATTTTTTCCCATGTGAAAATGAACACAGCAACAGTATTTTATGTTAACACTTTTTTTTTGTTGTTTTCCTAACTCAAATTGTTGTTAATGGAAAGAAAAGGTGGAAGATGTAGTAATTTTTGTTTATATCTGTTTGTTAAACTACAGCATAGTATTCCAATATAAGATACCTCAGAAGCCAGGCTTTATTTGTAATGGCAGTTTGAGTAAGGGAGTATTTCTGGCTGAAATCTCTATTCTTTACCATTGATAGAGTCCTAGGACATAAACTCCACCTATGAGTGCATGAGGGAAGTAGCTATTAAGAAAAATCTGTCCACTACGTTGATCAGGTTTAGAAGTTTTGTGAGTTTAGGGCATACTTGTAAAAACATAAATCACCAAGCAAAAAAGTTTGTTGGATGATCTGCCTATTCATATTTGTTTTGGCTGCCTAAGATCAACCAGCTCATTACTGATCACTTATATTATACAGACTGGGATTATGGAAGTGAGCATTAGGTCACTTGTTACAGGGGAAAGTATTTAGTGTTTGTACCCATTCCAAATAATGGTGAATTCCTACTCTGGGGTCAAGGAGTGGCTTCCAGGAAATGGAAGAAGCCAAATTTATTCTGCTTAGGACAGCTCTATAAGAATGGTAAACTACTTTTCTTTTGACGTATTAAAAGAATGATACTTGCCAGAGAGAAATCTGTTATTGGCAACTGATTTATTCTCTGGAAGGGAAATAAATTAAACTAGATGTTAAGTGTAAAATCCCCTTTGAGATTTTCTTCTATGAAGTCCCATGAATCAAGAGAGACATTATCTGAGGTATATGCACCACTTTAATGCCCATTTTGTTGCATGGGAGAAGCTAACAAGAGATTCTAGATCAGGATGTGAGGAGGAGATATTTTTCACAGGTAATCATAACTTCCATCTTGCTCTGTGTGGTGGAAATTTGGTACAAGCTGATGAACGAATGATGCCTGACTCTGTCAAGTTGCTTAGACTATTTCTGGCAGTTAGTAATTTATGCTGGAGAATATGGAACTTGTAAAAAAAAAAAAAAAACTAAGCATACACTGTAGACAAAAAAACGTGCATATGGGAGCACATCAAGCTGAACAGTAAACTTAACAATATTGATGTCATGAAAAACAGGAGACATCGGTCCATGAATCTAAAAAGCTAAGGCTAAATGCAACATAAACCAAGAATTCAAAAGTGTAGAAAAAGGGCCAATATAAAAGAACAGATAAATATCGGATATGTAAACTTATGCAAGGAATGCAGCAGCAAGGCTTATTTTTGGAAAATCACGTTTTGAATGTGCTTACAAGAGCACACAGATATGGAATGCATTACCTACAGACCTGAAAGCAATCAAAGAAACATCTATCTTCCGAAAATCTCTGAAAACATTCTTCTTCAACAAGGCCTACAATGAGAACCTATAACCTCACTAAGTCCACTCAACTATGAACACACACATTCCATAATTACCCTAACAACTCCCTTCCTTCCTCCCTCACCCCTTCCTTAATCACTACACATTACTAACTGTATCCGATATCCTGTTATGACAATGTTATCAAATCTATGTAAGCCACATTGAACCTGCAAATAGGTGGGGGAATGTGGGATACAAATGCAATAAATAATAATAATAAACACCTCTTCGTGTAAAACTTCACTGGCTCCCCATCAAAGAGCGAATCAACTTCAAGGTCCATACGTTAATCCATAAGATTATCCATGGTGAATCTCTGGGCTATATGTTTAACCTGATTGACCTTCCAACTAGAAACATGTCTGAATCCTCGCGAAATTACCTCAACCTGCATTACCCCAATTGCAAAGGACTCAGGTACAAAACTTATTTTGGATCCAACTTCTCCTACCTGGGCAGCCAACTCTGGAATACCCTCCCCAGACCTATCAGCGCAATCTGTGACTAATCTACCCTTCAGGAAAGCACTAAAGACCCATCTATTTAAACAAGCTTATCCAAATGACCCAGACTAATCTTATGAACCCATCTACCCAACACATACCCAGAAGACAACGACATTACTCCAGATTAAATCTCCCACCTTCCTCCCTTCTACATCACCTATCTTTACCTACTTATCTCTTTTATTACTGTTATATTTGTTATATTATATTGTTATATTGTTCTTCCCATTACTATGTAAGCCACATTGAGCCTGCTTTGAGTGGGAAAGCGCGGGATACAAATGTAATAATAATAATAAACAGAAGATACGCTACCAAATCAAATCTATATTGCTAAATGTTCTGTTCAGCTTGATGTGCTCCCATATGCATTACTTTTGTCTACAGTGTATGCTTATTTTTTTTTTACAAGTTCCAAATAATTTTTATACATATGAACCTAGGGTTCTGAATTGGTTTTAACTTATTTTATGTTTTTAATTTTTGCATCACATGCTATCATGAGCAAATACCTCTTTTTATATATATATATATATATATATATATATATATATATATATATATATATATATATATATATATATATATATATTTGTAAGTTAGAAATAAATGATAATAGAGTTATTAAAAAGCATAATTAAAGAATGACAAGTCTCGCTGAGCATGTAACAATAATGACTATTTCTTTTTAAAAATATTGTTTTTTTTCTGCTTTTGTAATTTTGGTTATTTGATTTTTTTTTTGTAATTCAATGGTATTTTGTTCCATTTATTTTTTTTGTAATCTGCCTTGAACCCTTCCTAGGTAAAGTGCACTAGAAATGTCTGTATTAGATTAGATTAGTCCAATATTAGAAACAGAGGAAAATGATAGCAGGTAAAGACCATCTGGCCTATCCAGTCTGCCCATCCATGTCATCTACTATTCCCCTTTCTCCCTTAGAGATACTATGTACTTGTCCCAAACTTGCTTGAATTCAAATAGTCTTCACCTCAACCAGGGGAGGTTGTTACACGAATTCACCACCCTTTCCGTGAAGAAGTATTTCCTTAGTTTACTTCTGAGTCTGCACTTTCTCGGTTGAAAGAGACTTGCCTCCAGTGCATTTATGCAATGGAGGTATTTAACATCTATCATATCTCCCCTCTTCTGCGTTTCTTCCAAAGTGTACATATTGATCTTTAGCTGTCTTCATAAACTATGATAAGACCACGGACCATTTTGATAGCTGTCTTCTGAACCGATTCCATCTTTATCTTTTTGAAGGTGCAGTCTCCAGAATTGTATTTGGTATTAGTATTTGGCCAAATAATGACTTCAATTAATTGTACAGCTAGATAGCGAAAATGCTATTTGGTACAGCTCTAGTAATTTTTAATATTTAGCAAATAATACCATAACTGGACTACTGTAATGCTCTGTATGTTGGTCAAACCAAATAGTTTTCACCAGGTCCAACTAATTCAGAATGCTGCAGAACTGATAAGAGGGTTGGCAACATCATGCCTTTCCTGAAAAAAATTGCACTAGCTTCCAGTACCTTAGAGGGCCACACAGGGCCACATTTAAAGCACCATCTTTGATTTTCAAGGTCCTCAGACAAAATGGGCTAAAGTACCCTAAGAATAAGAGAGTTCTATATATACCTTTGAGGCCTCTAAGGTCCTCTCAAGGAGTATCACTACCTTATATTCTACTACTACTACTACTACTATTTAACATTTCTAGAGCGCTACAAAGTGTACGCAGCGCTGTACAAACACAGAAGAAAGACAGTCCCTGCTCAAAGAGCTTACAATCTAATAGACAAAAAGTAAAGCATTTAAATTTTAAAATATTTAAGCAGTCAAGCACAAGAGAACAGTCACAGAAGGACAGAAGATGTTGAAGGGTGGTCAGTGTGATTAGGTGTAACTCTGGTTGGAGTAGTGGGAGAAGGTGATAGGAGATATACTATAGGATGTCATTCTGAGGCCAGGCTAAGTCTAAAGCAGGAGAAGGTATTCTCTGCAGCCTATCTGTGAGATGGAAAATGCTCTCTGAAGCTGCTGCTATAAGTTGTTAGTTTTCTCTCCCTGAAAGAGATCCAAGCCACACCCACGAAGTTCAAACTGTCAGTGGGGAGGGTGAGGGGAGGAAATGGCAGTGCTTGATGAAAAAGAGAGCTCAGTTTGATAGGAGATATTCTCATCAAAAGAAATCAACCATGGGATACCCACCAACAAACCATCTCAGGAGTAGAACCCAACCCACTCTAGAACTCACTCCCAGAGGGACTACACTAAACTCAAGGCTATACTTATTTGATACCTGTACCCCACATTATCCGAACACAATTATTCAGCTCTATGTGTCTTACATAAGTAATAAACGGTACAAGATAATGTATAATACATGTTATGAAAATTGTAAGAGTTAAGGGAACATTCTTGAAAAAGTAGCAGCGAGGAGAAAGATCTTGGCTATAACTGATTTCAACATGTAATGAAGGAATTTTTTGAAAAGAAAAGTCTTCAAGAATTTTGCAAAAGGTCAGTTATAGCTATATCTGCTTCAGAAATCAGGTGAAAGCCTAACTCTTCTCCCAAGCATTTAATACATGTGACAACTAATTATCTACTCACTCCATACCTGAAATAGCTTACTGCATACCATGCAACTTAGACCAGTTCCTCATATCTTATTCGACTGTACATATAATCTGCCTTCAGTTAGCCACCCATCAATTTATTTCAATGACTGTACCACCCATCTTGTCCTGTATATAAATCTCTACTGTACTTGCCTCATCAGCTGCCCCTTTAAGATGCTTTATTGTATGGTACAAATAGCATTAGCATTATATTTGTTATTTGAATGTTCCAATTTGTGCATATTCAGGTGTTTTCATTTGTATTGTGCTGACTTCCCTATGAAGAAAGACTAAGGAAGCTAGGGCTTTTCAGCTTGGAGAAGAGATGGCTGAGGGTGGACATGATAAAGGTATATAAAATAATGAGTGGAGCAGGTGGATGTGAAGCGTCTGTTACCCTTTCCAAAAATACTAGGACTAGGGGGCATGCGATGAAACTACAGTGTAGTAAATTTAAAACAAAGCGGAGAAAAGTTTTCTTCACCCAACACATAATTAAATTCTGGAATTCATTGCTGGAGAACGTGGTGAAGGCGGTTAGCTTGGCAGAGTTTAAAAAGAGGTTAGACAGTTTCCTACAGGACAAGTCCATAAACCACTACTAAATGGACTTAGGAAAAATCCACAATTCCAGGAATAACATGTATAAAATGTTTGTACGTTTGGGAAGCTTGCCAGGTGCCCTTGGCCTGGATTGGCTGCTGTCGTGGACAGGATGCTGGGCTCGATGGACCCTTGGTCTTTTCCCAGTGTGGCATTACTTATGTACTTAGGTATATCTCTTATGCAAATGTTCTTTAGTGCTGCCTATAATGGTATTTGTATTCTACTACTACTACTATTTAGCATTTTTACTAACATTTTTCTGTTATGACTGTTTTATAGTGCTGATAAATGTTTATATTTCTGATATTGTATCATGTTGGTCCTATTACTGAAATTCAATATGCCATCTCTAAATTTACCTCATTGATTATATTTATGGTAAATATTGTTCATTTTACTATTATGCTGTTAACAAAATTGTAAGTTATAAGTCAAACGGTACCCTACTGTATACCACGTTAGGTGAATCTCTTCATAAAGGCAGCTAATAAATCCCAATAAACAAAACTGGTTACTGGAAATCCATTAGTCTGAAAATCACTCTCTGGAGGTAAAGCATACTATAGCAAACAATTCCCTAGACTCGGAAGAGGCACACTGAATCTTCTGATCAAAATAAGTCCTTTTAGCTATTACTGGGAGGCTCTGATATCTGTAAAGCTTGTAAATTCTGAGTCAGGATACTTCCATTAATACCTGTTTCATAATTTTCTCCTCTCCTGTCCTGCCTAAGTTCAGAAAACCATGGCACTGATGAGAAACTCTGGAGTTTAATTTCTTGAAAGGGACAACTTTGTCTAAAGCATGTTTTAAAGAACTGTTCAATGACTAAGGGGTATCCTTAGTCAAAGAGAACTGATATTCAATAATAAAGGAATCCATTTGCACTTTCAGTGTTTAGGATCATATTTACTATTTGAAACCACACACCTCTTGACACATTTAACTCCTTATGAGAATTCACAGACACCCAAAATATGACCATATGATGATCTGACCAAGGTATTTTATTTATTGGCACCTTTATATTCTGTGATGAAAACTATTCCTCACGTATAAAAAAACATGTCCCAAGATATGATCAGCAATATGAGTGTGACTTGAGAGTAATTGGAGCCTATTCTACATATCACATTAATTTCATTATATTGGTTAAATTAATCTAATTCTTTAACTCATAACTACTAACTGTGGAAGGACAGCCTGATTTAGACAGAGTCTTGGTGGTGTCAAACTGCTTGCCCTAGGATTGGTAGCATGGAATATTGTTACTACTTGGGTTTCTGCCAGGTACTTGTGACCTGGATTGGCCACTATAGGAAGCAGGATACTTTTCTAGATGGACTATTGGTCTCACCCAATATGGCTATTATGTTCTTATGTAAACTGTTTCAGCTTCACAGTGAAGGACCTGACAATGCTCCAAGGGGTATTCAAACACATAGAAATTTTGTTACAGGCTTCCCCCAGTCTATACCGTTTGAAAAATTTGATTCTGAAGTTCTTCCATCATCTCTGTGACCCTTGCTTCGAGTTCACCTCATACAACAGCATAAGTACATAAGTATTGCCATACTGGGAAAGACCAAAGGTCCATCAAGCCCAGCATCCTGTTTCCAACAGTGGCCAATCCAGGTCACAAATACCTGGCAAGACCCCAAAAAAGTACAAAATATTTTATACTGCTTATCCAAGAAATAGTGGATTTTCCCCAAGTCCATGGTCTATGGGCTTTTCCTTTAGGAAGCTGTCCAAACCTTTTTAAAACTCCGCTAAGCTAATCGCCTTTACCACATTTCTCTGGCAACGAATTCCAGAGTTCAATTACACGTTGAGTGAAGAAAGATTTTCTCTGATTCATTTTAAATTTACTACATTGTAGCTTCATCGTATGCCCCCTAGTCCTAGTATTTTTGGAAAGCGTAAACAGACGCTTCACATCTAGCCGTTCAACTCCACTCATTATTTTATAGATATCTATCATATCTCCCCTCAGCCGCATTTTCTCCAAGCTGAAGAGCCTTAGCCACTTTAGCCTTTCCTCATAGGGAAGTCGTCCCATCCCCTTTATCATTTTCGTCGCCCTTCTCTGCACCTTTTCTAATTCCACTATATCTTTTTTGAGATGCGGCGACCAGAATTGAACACAGTATTCGAGGTGTGGTCACACCATGGAGCAATGCAAAGGCATTATAACATCCTCATTTTTGTTTTCCATTCCTTTCCTAATAATACCTGACATTCTATTTGCTTTCTTAGCCGCAGCAGCACACTGAGCAGAGGGTTTCAACGTATCAACAACGACACCTAGATCCCTTTCTTGGTCTGTGACTCCTAACGTGGAACCTTGCATGACGTAGCTATAATTCGGGTTCTTCTTTCCCACATGCATCACTTTGAACTTGCTCACATTAAACGTCATCTGCCAGGTAGATGCCCAGTCTCCAAATCTCGTAAGGTCCTCTTGTAATTTTCTTGTAATTTTTCACAATCCTCCCGCGATTTAACGACTTTGAATAACTGTGTGTGATCAGCAAATTTAATTACCTCACTAGTTACTCCCATCTCTAGGTCATTTATAAATATGTTAAAAAGCAGCGGTCCCAGCACAGACCGTTGGGGAACCCCCCTAACTGCCCTTCTCCATTGAGAATACTGACCATTTAACCCTACTCTGTTTGTTTTCTATCTTTTAACTAGTTTTTAATCCACAATAGAACACTACCTCCTATCCCATGACTCTTCAATTTCCTCTGGAGTCTTTCATGAGGTACTTTGTCAAACGCCTTCTGAAAATCCACATACACAATATCAATCTGCTCACCTTTATCCACATGTTTGTTCACCCCTTCAAAGAAATGTAGTAGATTGGTGAGGCAAGATTTCACGTCACTAAATCCATGTTGACTTTGTCTCATTAATCCATGCTTTTGAATATGCTCTATAATTTTGTTCTTAATAATAGTCTACCATTTTGCCCGGCACCAACGTCAGACTCACCGGTCTATAATTTCCCGGATCTCCTCTGGAACCTTTTTTAAAAATCGGCGTTACATTGGCCACCCTCCAATCTTCCGGTACTACGCTCGATTTTATGGATAAATTACATATTACTAACAATAGCTCCGCAAGCTCATTTTTCAGTTCTATCAGTACTCTGGGATGAATACCATCCTGTCTAGGTGATTTGCTACTCTTCAGTTTGTAGAACTGCCCCATTACATCCTCCAGATTTACAGAGAATTCATTAAGTTTCTCCGACTGGTTTCAACCGGGAGTTTTTGAATCAACTCAGCTACTGTGATTTAGCGGCAGGTGGGCTCTCTAAGAGAAGAGGTCCCAAACTTTGTGGACCAAGGGCCATATGGGATATTTCCACTCGCTGAAAGGGCTTGTGAGTTCGCAGAGTAGGGAAAGGGTCCCTCCTGCTGCCTCCTATTTCTTACCCTGTGGTCTGATGCAGATGATATGGCTGGGGATCCCATCCCCTTCCTTCTGTCCTCCCCAACTCTCTCAAATTTATGGTCTGCATCTTTCCCTCTTCAGCAAGGTCCTTCAAAGGGGTATCTCTAGCCACACCCTCTCCAGAGGATATCATACAATGGGATACCCGCCAATGAGCCTTCTTCGAAGTAAACCCACCACACACACACACACATTCTGTAATACCCTCCCTGAAAGACTGTAACACAAGACCATCTCTACTTCAGGAAGCAGGTGAAAGCTTGGCTATTCACTCAGGCCTTTAATAGAAGAAGTAATTAACTTGCTAGTCACACACACAAGAAGTGACACCGGCTTATTTACTCCTACCCTAGCTGAGATAATACTCGAGCATCTTTCTGACTTTCATGTGCAGCTCTTCTTTTTTTTAGTTAGTCTCCTTATTTTCTAACTCCTGTTAATCTTATATGTTCCATTTTTGCCTACACCCTATGCTGTCTATTGAAATGTTTTATTATGTATTGTATTGACATTGTAATGTAGCATACTATGCCATACCTTGTAGTGTTGTTTGAATATTTTTACTAATGTTACCGATGTATGACTTTTTTGCTGTACAACACCTTGAATGAATTTTTTTCGAAAAGGCAGTAAATAAATCCTAATAAGTAAATAAATTTGGGCTTCCTTGATCATATATTACTTAAATATTTTTGAAAAGGTTAGTGAAACACTAAGTGGTCTGATATTTTGATACATGTCAGTTAAGCAGCAACCTCTGATTGGCATGTGGAGGAGAAAGATACTGCAGTGCTGGGCTGCACACTTTGCAAACCGCTTACTTGATGAAGCTATATGGCCTCAAAGGACATGCAAACACATTCACTCTTTGAAGGAGTGGGAGGATATTTTGCTTCTGTTTGATTGGGGCTCTCTTGTGAGAGGTACAAAAGATGTGTGGAATGTGGTGATTGTAATTTTGTTGAAGCCATTGGCCTGTAACTATGCCGCCACAGATTCTGATGCTCATGCCATTAGAATTTTATGCATTGGAAGTTTATATATCAAAATTGCCTCTTCTCATGGAAACCTAAGCACAGATTGACTACATGTATGCTCTGTGGAAGAAAATGGCTGCTTGGGACAAGTAATAGTAATATGTAAACATTTTTGTTTAATTATGTAAAACCCTGTTACCTTAGTATTACTGTATATTTTTATCAAATTTGGCCATTTTTTTCACCATCCAACAAAATGTGATGTATAATTAAGGCCTAAATGAAACTACTACTAACTTTTTAGGCATGTTACCTCCTAAAAAAAATATTAATAATAAATAAAATTTGTGAGCACTTAACTTCTTTCACTTCATATCTAATGGTAATATTTGTGAAACTTTTAATTTTTCAGTGTCCGGTAGTGTCATTAGAAGATGTTACAACAGGATTGTTTGTGTGCTGTTTATTCTTGGAATATGTATCCCTGTCTCGGAGATTTATACCAGAGCTTATCAATTTCCTCCTTGGGATACTTCACCTATCTGTTCCCAGCACAGGAATAGTTGGTAAGTTTACTTGGGAGAGATGAATATTTCCCATATGTGTTTACTTTGCTAATATGCTGATACTATAGGAACAATGAATCACATTTTCAATTGCATATGATATGTATATTTATTTATTAGGATTTATTTACCACCTTTTTGAAGGAATTCTGAATTCTGCAAAATAGGAATGCTTCCTAACAATGATGCGGTTACTGCTCTTACTTACAACAACAAAGTGGTCACTCTGTGTTTTAAAATAAATTTCTATAATTGTAATGAATCCCAAAGAAAACACTCTACTTTTTGAAAACATAGAAACCTGACGGCAGATAAGGGCTAAGTGGCCCATCCAGCCTGCCCATCCTCCATAACCACTAACTCCTCCTTTTCCTAAGAGATCCCACATGCTTGTCCCACCTTTTCTTAAATTCTGACACAGTCCTTGTCCTTGTCTCCACAACCTCCACCTGGAGGCCATGTGGCCTAGTGGTAAGGGTGGTGGACTTTGGTCCTGGGGAACTGAGGAACTGAGTTCGATTCCCACTTCAGGCACAGGCAGCTCCTTGTGACTCTGGGCAAGTCACTTAACCCTCCATTGCCCCATGTAAGCCGCATTGAGCCTGCCATGAGTGGGAAAGCGCGGGTTACAAATGTAACAAAAATAAAAAAAATTCCACACATTCACCACCTTTCTGTGAAGTTTTTTCTTAGGTTCCACCTATGCACTATTTCCTCTTAACTTCATCCTATGCTCTCTCATTCCAGAGTTTTCCTTCATTTGAAAAAGGCTCACCTCCTGTACATTAATGCCACTGAGGTATTTTAACGTCTCTATCATATCCCCTCTCTCCCGCCTCTCTTCCTGTGTATAGATTTTGAGGTTCATAAGCCTGTCCCTGAATGTTTTATGACAGAGACTGCTGACCAGTTTTGGAGCTGCCCTCTGGACCAACTCCATCTTGTTTATATCTTTCTGTAGGTGTGGTCTCCAGAATTGCACACAGTAGTCTAAAAGGGGCCTCACCAGAGATTTATGCAAGGGCACTATCACCACCTTTTTCCTGCTGGTCATCTCTCTCCTTATGCACCCAAGCTTCCTTCTGGCTTTGACCATCGCCTTTTCTACCTGTTTAGTCACCTTAAGATCATCAGACACAATTACACTCAAGTCCCACTCTTTCTTTCGTATACAGAAGAACTTCACCCCCTATATTGTTTTTGTTTTTTGTTACATTTGTACCCCACACTTTTTCACTCATGGCAGGCTCAATGCAGCTTACATGGGGCAATGGAGGGTTAAGTGACTTGCCCAGAGTCACAAGGAGCTGCCTGTGCCTGAAAGTGGGAATCAAACTCAGTTCCCCAGGACCAAAGTCCAACACCCTAACCACTAGGCCACTTCTCCGCTCCCTTGGATTTTTGTAACCCAAGTGCATGACCTTGCATTTCTTAGCATTAAATCTTATTTGCCAATTAATTTGACCATTCTTTGAATTTCGCTAGATCCTTCCTCAGGCCATCCACATCCTCCAGGGTGTCCACCCTATTATAGATTTTGGTATCATCCACAGAGAAACAAACCTTATCAGACAGTTGTTCCACAATAACACTCACAGATATGCTAAAAAGAGCCAGCCTGACCAATCCCTGTGGTACACCAGTGATAACCTCCCTTTCTTCAAAGCAAGCTCCTTTTACCACTACCCTCTGTCTCCTTCCATTTAACCAGTTTTTAACCCAGTCAGTCACTTTAGGTCCCATACAGAGGGCACTCAGTTTATCAGTTGCCTGTGCAGAACCACGTCAAAGGCTTGGCTAAAATCCAAGTACACCACATCTAGCTCCCCTCCCATGTCCAACTGTTTGGTCACCCAAATAAATCAATCAGATTCATCTGACTTGACCTGCCTTTAGTGAAACCATGCTTCCTCGGGTCCTGCAGTTCATTCGATTTGAGAAGCCTTGCAGTCCTCTCTTTTAGAAGTGTTTCCATTAGTTTACTTACCACTAAGGTCAGACTGACAGATCTGTAATTCCCAACCTCCTTCTACTCTAATGCAGATGGACCACATCCTCCCTTCTCCAGTCCTCCAGGACCACTCCAGACTCTAAGGAAGCATTGAAGAGGTCAGACAGCAGAGCTGCCAGAAGTTCTCCTGTGCATCCCATCGGGCCCCATCACTTTGTCTACTTTTATTTAGCTAGCTTCTTACTAACACAGTCTTCTGAGAATCTGTCCTGGTCCATCCCCATTGGCATTTGTTTTCTGCGGTCCTACTCCGGCCTTTCATCCCTGAACACAGAACAGAAATAATTAAGCAGTTTAGCTTTATAGTTGTCAGCTTCTACATATTCCTCCCCTTCACCCTTGAGCCTCACAATGCTATTATGGCACGTCCTCCTGTCACAGTATCTGAAAAATGTCTTGTCCCCCAATTTTACCATATCGGCTATCTTTTCTTCCATTTGCCTCCTTGCTTTCCTGACAGCTTTTCCAGCTTCTCTTAGCTTTTCTAGGTATTTTTGCCTATCTTCCTCTTTCTGAGTCATCTTGTAATGTATGAAGGCTAACCTTCTTTCTCTTACGTTTTTTCAGCTACTACATTTGAGAACCAGAGCGACTTTCTCTTCCTCTTACTTTTATGTATTTTTCTAACATAAAGGTTTGCTGCTTTTAAAATAGCTCCTTTTAGTTTTGCCTACCAATCTACTTCCTTCAGCTGTTCTCATCCAACTAACTCTTCCTTGAGAAATTCCCTTAGCAAAGTTGGCTCTTTTGAAATCTAGGACTATCAATCTTGTGTAAGCCATCTCCTCTTGTGTCTTGATATTGAACCACACCATTCGGTGATCACTAGATACCAAATGATCTCCCACCATAACATCAGAAGCTTTATTTCCGTTTGTGAGCACCAGGTCTAGAATAGCTTCATCCCTCGTTGGTTCTGTTACCCACTGCTGGAACAACTCTTCCTGCAGAGCAGTGGTTCCAAAACCTGGTACTGGAGGCACCCCATTCAGTCAGGTTTTCAGGATATTTTAGTAAGTCCCCTTGGTTATGTGTTTGTAGAAGCTGGGACGGAGTCTTTTCCAGTGTTGGAATGTGAGGCTACTACAAAGCAAGTCCTCAAAATACAAAACAAACAACAACAACAACAAAAAACCTACTGCAATCCCAATTGTAATTCCAATCTGGCTTCACCAAGAACAAAATAGCACTCGGTGCTCATTAGCATAGATAGTTCTTTCTTATTGCACAATCCTCTGTACTGTTAGTCCTCCTATGGTTTTAAATCCAAAAAAAAAGGATGGCACACTCTTCCTCTCCGGATTATAAATTCCCAGACAGTTTAAGGGTCTGTCTTTCTGCAGGCTTGAAAGCTTTCAGGGAACTTAAACTTTTATCTCCCACTTCTAAGCACAGTCTCTCTGCAACATTGAAAAACTATTGGGGAACTTAAATGTGCCCCGCTTCTAAGTACAGTCTTTCTGCAGGCTTGAAAACTATCAGGGAACTTAAATGTCTCACCCCCTTTTAAGCACAGTCTTTCAGCAAGCTTGAAAACTATCAGGGAAGGTCTCCTCCTTCTAAGCCCAGTCATCTCAAAATAAACACAAAACAAAAACTCAGAGCACTGCTTCTGCTTATCAGTTAAAGTTCATTTCTCAGTTCAAAAACAGTTCAGAAATAGTTAATTGCTTTTCACACATCTTGCTGACAGCCCCAGCATACAGTAACTATGCTGGGCTTGTCCTCACCTCCCACATTACCGGTTATAACTGGTCCGGTCCTCCCACAGGGACTGTGTGAAAGCAGAATATAGAGTGCATTGAACCATTGAAACTTCCAGCAGCTTTCAATCATTCTCTGTAGCTACCTCCATCCTTTCTTCCTCCTCAGGAAGTGTGATCCCAGGAGCAGTTTGGGTCATGTCCTGATCAACCCACTCCATCTCCTCACTTCCTTCCTCCTCCTCCTCCTTATTAACCCCTGGGAAACCCTCCCCCTCCCATCTGCAGCCTGTTTCCATTTTAAACTGCTTGGTTAGCCAGGGAGCTTTAGCTAAATAGGGATCCTGGTCTGTCTTTAAGGGGTGTCCCTGAAAAGGCATGGAATCTGGCTGTCTGAGTACCTTCCCTTTCTCTTGCCAGGCCAGGTTTTCTACCCCCTTCCAAAACCTAGGCTGTGGTCAAGGGTAAAACGGGAGTGGGGGGGGGGGGGTTCTTTTCTCTGCCAGCTTTAGACAGGGCTGTTGAATCATCACAATATCCACAATGAATATTCATGAGAGAGATTTGCTTGCATTGCCTCCAGATTAATTTATTTCCTCCTGTTCTCAAGATGTTTTCAGCTCTTCTGTCTCCAGGACAGCAAACCAATTCTTCAGTTCAACAGAAGATGGGGGGGGGGGGGGGGGGGGGGTTGTTGATCTTGCAGGAACTGGTAACTTGTGTCCAGCAATCCTCTTTCTGCTCAAGATCTCCTCTCCCTTTGCTGGAGATCACCAGTATTTCAACATGCATCTCTGGGATGAATTTCTGGTTGTCACAGATGCTTCTTAGTCTTGCCACTTCCTCTCTTAGTTCTTGCACTCTTTCATGAGGAATAATTCAATGTGCATACATTTATCACATGAAAACTAGATTCTTGCCTTGGACCAAGCATTCAGTCTGGACAGAGGCAAAAGCTGCAATGAGAGCAGCAGCTTTAGGAGCACGATGTTTCTTTGCCCAT
Organism: Microcaecilia unicolor; assembly: GCF_901765095.1. Lineage (NCBI taxonomy): Eukaryota > Metazoa > Chordata > Amphibia > Gymnophiona > Siphonopidae > Microcaecilia > Microcaecilia unicolor. The sequence continues at coordinate 491,097,157 of NC_044032.1, read as the reverse complement.
TCTTCAAGTGTAACAGCTTTTTGTACCTGTGGATAAAAAGAAAAGGCCTACCAAAGTCCCAACCCTAGTTTTTCCTTCACCTCTTCTGTAAATTACAGGAAGCAGGTAGTTTTACTCTGAAATATAAGAACCTGTTCAGATTCACTCTATGGGTTTAGTTCAGTGTACTTCCTTGCCTATTATTGGGATATGCAGTGATTTAGCTTATCCTTTCAGAGGTTAGGGTTTTTTAAAAATCTGATGTATAGTGACTTGATAAGTCAAAAAACATTTACATGGAAATTTCAAAAAGAAAGTGGCTTTCAAAGCCAAAACCTGAGGTTTCAATGCAAGAAATTTTTTCCTGTGAATTTGGGTAGCTCGAGAAACATCTGGGAGTATTTGAACTTTAAAGCCACAGTAAATCATGTCTTTTTTTTCTCTAAATACTTTTCCATCATCAAGTTTTTAACACTCTTTTTATTGGAAAAAATATTACTAAATGTAACATCACAATTCAGCAAACACCAAGCTGAAAAATACTCCATGTCAATGACATTCCAAATGTTCACACACACTCATTGCAACCATACACATTGTCAATGTAATTACAACCTCCTGTTCTGTACCCCCTTATCCCATGTGTACGTTATCCAGTTCATATTTAGTCTATTCTCTTTTATTCCAGTGTTAAGTTTGAAGATCAATAAGATAACTACAGTAAACTATACCCCCATTCCTGATGTGTCAAACATTTTTTGAACATACAAGGAAGTTGCAGGTTGTATTACAATAGTAGTGTGATGATATAGGTTTTCGTTTTCATCACTTTAAAAAGCTATAAAGTGAAAGGGTGCTATATTTTATTATAGTCCAGGAAGTCGGTGTCTTTAATCCTCCCCCCCACAGTAAGTCCTCTCGAGCATTTCCTCGTATCTAGCTGTATATGATAGTTTTTATTCTTGGGCTAACTTAATGTATCTTCAACAAGCTTTTGAGATCTCTCCATTGGGTCAGTGTAGAAATAATGCAGTTACACTAGGTTTAAATAGTACAGACTCATCTAGGTTTTAATTTGGTGTTTGATCATTCTCATTTTGAGAGTTTTCTGTTCCTGTATGCTCCTGAAGTTTCTATTTGAGCACCTTTTACCATAGCTTTCAAAATGAGAAGGATCAAATGCTTTTGAGACTGTCACAAAAACTCTGTAGAGACATGGGCTTTCTCACTTATTATCTTATGTAAGGCCTTTGATCTGTAAAGTGTCGATGTCTCATCACCTCTGTCTATCCCCTCGCTCAGTTTCATTGAACTCTGTTAACTTATGCAGACAAGATGTGTTTGTACTGTTTAAACCTAATGTAACCACTTTATTTCTTCACTGATCTGATGGAGAGAGAATAACCTTGAATAAATTGTCAGATGCTTTGTTACTCCAATAAAAAGGTATCATCTACAACTTTGTTGTTGATTATTTCCACATGTTCAAGTATACTACCACAATAGTCATCATTCTCTTTATTCCTTCTGCAATTGTTTCACATTACTTCTATTACATCTCCATTGTAACTATCTTGCTAATTTTGCATTGCCCTGAGGAAGGTGGCACAGCCCTTGTAAACTAACCATAAGTGGAGGAGATGGTCTGGGAAGAGGGAAAGTGTTTGGGAGCAGACTTTGTTTTTGTCTGAGAGTGCCTGATCAAGTCAGTCACATCATTGAAGAAGGAGCCCCTTGTATGAGGAAAAGCTAAAGAGGTTAGGGCTCTTCAGCTTGGAAAAGAGATGTCTGAGGAGATATGATTGAGGTTTACAAAATCCTGCGTGGTGCAGAACAAGTAGAAGTAAATCAATTTTTTACTCGTTGCAAAAGTACAAAGACTAGGGGACACTTGAGGAAGTTACATGGAAATACTTTTAAAAGAAATAGGAGGAAATATTTTTTCAATCAACAAGTAGTTAAGCTCTGGAACTCTTTGCCGGAGGATGTGGTAACAGCAATTAGTGTATCTGGGTTTAAAAGAGGTTTGGACAAATTCCTGGAGGAAAAGTCCATAGTCTGCTATTGAGACAGACTGGGAAGCAACTGCTTGCCTTGGGATTTGTAGTATGGAGTGTTGCCACGATTTGGATTTTTGCCAGCTACTTGTGACCTGGCTTTGCCACTGTTGGGAAAACAGGATTCTGGGCTAGATGGACCATTTCTCTGACCCAGGATGGCTACTGTATAACTCTTATGTTGCCTTATGTACTCTCTCCCTCATCGCTAACTGTCTGACCTATCACATTGGCTTCTGACTGAAAAGTAATTACTAAAATAAAGGGGAAATCCAGATTAGTTGAAAATGAAGGCATATGGTGTCTAACTAGAAGTTCAAAGGAACAGTAAAAAAAAAAAAATCAGTGAAGGCATTCCTTACAAATATATATGTTAACCTTTAACTTGACATTTCACAATCTTCGATAGCGGAAGATACTGAAAGGCAAACTTTGGTTATTTCGTTTGTTTTCGAACAAGATATGGAAGCTGTCAAAAGAATGTTCTTCAAAAACTCACAATCCCTGTTTTATGGGAAAAAAGTATGGATGTATCCCGATGTCACCAGACAAACACAGGAAAGAAGGAAAGCTTTTTTGGTATTGAGAAAAGACACTTTAGATTTAGGAGCTTTCTTTTATTTGAACTATCCGTGTAAATGTGTGGTAAAATATCTAGGTCTAAAATATGTCTTTTTCCAACTGGAACAACTGAAAGCTTTCATAAATCAAAAGAAAGTATTAAAGTAATTGGTAGTTTTCTATCTAATGATAAGAGATTGTATTATAGTATGCCAGGTGGTAGTGCTATGCTAAATTATAATGTTTAATTGTTTCCTTATTGCATTTAATTTTTTCTCCTGAAATGTATATTCTCCCCCCATAAATACTCTTAATTTGTGGTCTAAAGAAGGAAAATGTTTTACTTAAATCAAATAATGTTTTATTATTCCCTACTCCTGTATTGCATTCTTCAAGTATATGCTTGAAAAAAAACTTAAATTAATAAAAATAATATTAAACAATAACTTGACATTTCATTTTCAGTAAACTACCGAACTGCTTGAGTCTGAAGTAAGCCACAGCTTGTATCCTTATTTTCTTTCTGCAGCCCCTAGTGACCCTGGGCAAGTTGCCCCAAGTACAAAACTTAGACTGTGAGCCCACTAGGGACAGAGAACGTACCTATAATAATAAATGTAAATCACTTTGGTTGTATGATAGAGAGGCAGTATATCAAAACCATGACCCTTTTGGAAGGCTCTATAGACTGGATCTTCTTGTGTAGTGAATCTTCTCACTCCTGGTTTTAACTTTTTAGCAATAAAATATGTAAAAGAAATGTAAAAATCTAGGCCAGTATATTGTCTCATACCCCATGCTGAAGGCACCAAAAAGGGACTAAGAAGTAATATTTTCAAATAAAATAAACTGGAGTGTCACTCTTGGCCTATTGTTGACTGTGATCCAAGAACAGGTTCTGAACTTTGAATTGCGAATCTTCCCCCCTTGGCCTTTTGGCTGATATTGAGGATCGATATAATAGATGGGAAGTTTAACTCCCTGCTGCTCAACCCTCTTGGGGATGTTATTTAAAAATTGTGGCTGGAGCAGGCAAATTAAACCACCTGCCCTTTAAAAAATGAGTAAATATCAAATGAACACATTTGTATTTCAGGGTATACTCTGGTGCATCCATTCAGATTACATGGAAAGAATTCTGAGTTGCTGTTGGTCAGTAATAAAGAAGATATAGAAACATGGCACAAGAAGTATCTACCACTCTATGCAGTGAATGGATTGACTGAGACTAGTAAAACAGAATTAAATCATTACAGGTATGTGAGGAATAAAGTAATGCGGTTATCATGTTAATTTGATAAGTTGAGTGGAGGAGTGGCCTAGTGGTTAGGGTGGTGGACTTTGGTCCTGGGGAACTGAGGAACTGAGTTCGATTCCCACTTCAGGCACAGGCAGCTCCTTGTGACTCTGGGCAAGTCACTTAACCCTCCATTGCCCCAGGTACAAATAAGTACCTGTATACAATATGTAAGCCACATTGAGCCTGCCATGAGTGGGAAAGCGCGGGGTACAAATGTAACAAAAAAAAATCCCTTTGGATGTATACAAATTTAAGGTCATCAAGTTATAACTTTAGAAGGTAAACTTTAATAGCTGCTTTCCCTTTATACATTCAGTGTAGACAGAGCTATAGATGGTGGCAATATGCTATACAAGTCAAATGACAGGATACATAACATTGATGGTATAGCATTAAAGTGAAAAAATTGGGAATGCTTTTCCAGAGGGATAAGAAAACTGAGTGAATTATTTATTTTGTTAAGTTTTCTTACTCCCGTATGCACTTAACTCATTTTTCCTTCTCTTGTCCTTAAATATTACAACTCTTAACTGTTTGGGGAAGGGAGAAATACCAGTGTATTGTAACCTGCAGTGTACTTTGGTTTTCTGTCAACATGATACATTCACTGACCTGAGAAAGGGAGCATGCAGCTTACTTGACAACATTTTACAGATGTGAGGAGAAAATGATTTGTTAAAACACACATCAAGGCTTGATACTCGAGCATGTTTGGCAGTGGATGCTGACCACATAAGTTTAAAAAAAAAAAAAGAAAAGGCACTGTTTCAGATGTTGGCCTGATATTTTACTATGTAGCCAAAGTTATCTGTTTTAAATTGGGATAGAAGTTGAAGCAATGTGGAGTGTGGCTAAAAGTTATACAGAGAACAGCAAAATTCAGCCCTTCTTGGACAATTCACATGTTTAAGTCTGAATGCAGAAGTAGTAGATATAAATGGATAAGCTATTCATTTTAAAATTATGCTTGTATTTTTAGCATAGCTCAGCTGAAAATATAAATTTAGATGAATAACTTATCTGTTTGAAGATATGTTTTTGACATACTGCAGAATGTTAACTGCTTGCTTCAGGTTTTTTTTTTTCAGTATATTAGTTTGTCAAATTTTACGTAGTAATACATAATTGTGCGCAAAGGATTCCCTGTTCAAATTGTGGGCCCTGTTTACTAAGCCGCGCTGTAGGCACACTTACGTTTTTAGCGTGGGCTAAAAATGCTAGCTCACCTTAGTAAACAGGGCCCTGTATGTTTCAATGAATCCTTAAGTGAGCAAAGTGAAACATAATATCTTACAACAATTTATGAAGCAATACTGTTTATTTGCTGATTTTTAACAGCTGAAAATAATAATGTATGGATCCCTTTCCAGTTGGATATTACTATATTTTTTTTTAAGTGTTTAGGGCACCAAATGTTTTAGTGATTCTTTTACTGATTCCATGGATGAACACAAACTGACCCTCATAATCATTCCGCTTGTGATTATTCTGTCTGCTTTCTGCAGCCTTAGGTTCCTCTAGTGTCTGAACATTTGAAAATGAAGATAATGCACGTATACAAAACAGGAGAAGGCTATTAAAAAATATATGTATCTCTAAATGCTTCCTGCCAGCACACTCAGCTGTCATGATTAAGAAATGGAAGTTAATGGAACTGAAGTCAAGGCAAGATCTGGAAGATCAGGAAAAATCTATGATAACACTTCCAGAAAACTGGTCAGATCTGCACAACAGAACCCACAAATCAGGGTTAAAAAAAAATTTTAAGCAGACACAGCACTGTCCACAGTATAGCATTGCTTCTGCAACAATGATCTGCGAAGGAAATGTTAGAAAAACATTTTCTACAACACATTGCATAAGTCATTTAAAGTATATGAAAGAAAGCCTTAAACCTGAAAAATTTTGGAACTATTCATCTATAATCACACAAGATAGTTTGGAGAAAAAAGGGTAAACTTGGGGATGGTCACTCCTTATCCCTGAGAATAGCAGACTGCAAGCCATCTATTCTGGGATCCTGCCTGGTACTTGTGATGTGGTGCATTAGCACCATCTGTATCCATACTGAGGCTGAAGGTGGTTCAGACAGTCCTCAAGTACATGGCATTTTTGCTGGCACTTATTCATGCAAGAATTTTGTCCTGATGTTGGGGCGAGATCGAGAGATCTGCAGGCTTGGGGCTGGGGATGCCGCTAACCCCCCCCCCCCCCCCCCCCCCCAGGCAACTGTATGAAAAACCACATCTGGCATCTCTTAAGATGGCACTGGGAGCAGATGGTCCTGCGATGGCGCTGACTAGTGTATTTGCCTGGGAGATCTCTCAGCTAGTCTTGACATCTTTAGAAAAAAAGCTTAAGATTCATGCTAGTATCAAGGAGATTCAGGTGCAGTATGATGCACATACCTGGCAATTGGACAAAGCAGAGTCTCATGTCTCAGCGCAGGAGGGAGAACCTTGCGGGGAGACTGGAGGGCCAAATAGAGAGACTAAGGGCGGATAATACCCAGCTCCAGGAGTGATTAGAAGACCAAGAAAACATGAGCCATTGGAACAACATTCACCTGATCAGCCTACCAAAGGGAATTAAGGATGGAGATCTGGTATCCATCTTTGAGAAATGGCTCCCAGAACATCTGGCCTGGAGGACCTTGCTGCTCACCTTACCTGTGAGAGAGGGCTCATCACCTAGAATTACTGTACCTCATTCACAAGATCTGAGAGCCAGGCCAGTGATTGCTAAAATCTTGACTTGGGCTGACAAGGAGCATCTAATGTGGGCATATTGTCTAAGGCCATTGGATTACAGTAGCCATAAGATTTTGCTCTTTAATAATTTTGCTCTTTAATGATTATTCACATCTAATAGCATAGCAACGCAAGGCCATGACACCTGTATGTTTAGACCTTTACAATAAGAAATTTCTTTTCTCTCTGTTTCCTGCCGAATTGCAGGTTGACCATGAGAGCAAAACTTTCTACTTGAACACGATAGAGATGGCCCATCAATTCATGGAAACCTCCCCTTCCCCCCCCCCCCCCCAATATTACAAGGGAAAGCTGTTGGAGTGGGATTTTTTTTCTCCATTAGGAACCTTGTGTTAGATTTTGGGGTAACTTTTTCATCGCAGGACCCATAAGGACATCTGTTTTGGACTGTATGAAAGAACATTTTTATGCTCGCTTCCTTTGGTGAGGAGGGGGTCACTGTTGCTTTGGAAATTTATTTTTTATTTATTTTTTGTTTGTCTGCGGTGTATGTTTGAGGTAGTAAAGTTAGTGTGCAAGAAGGATGAGTGCTGAATGTTTGCGATGGATAGGTATCTGAAGAGTGTAATAAGCTTAGAGACGGATGATTGGGGGAGCAGCTGACACGGATGTTTGGGGGATGCATACTAACTGGAAGTTTATATGGCATTTGGGATTGGGTTTGTTTCTAGACATTGGAGACTGGTTTTGGACTGTTGAGGGGTGGGGGGAGGGGCTAGCCAGTTCTATGGGTATTGTGGAGTGTTATATTCTGATTTTGGTTATTCTTATTTGACAAGGGGTTGACCTGCCAAGGAACTTTACAGGGTCTCTGGGGTGGCTGGGCTCCAGGGAATCTTATAGGACCCCTTTTTTTTTTTTTTGCTTTTGTGAATCGGATAGTGTCCTGGAATGTGGGAGGGATTTCTTCCTTGGTAAAGTGTTCTAGGATACTGTCTACTTTGAACCACTTGGAGGCAATAAATTAAACTCTCTGAAGTGGAACATCTTAAGCTAAAGCGCTTTTGGGTGGGGGAGGTGCTTAGCTCATCTTTTGGGGGGCAGGGATGTTGTGGTAGAGTCTAACTTTTATTCTGAAAGTCCCTACAGTAATTAGCCACAGTGCTTCGGAGAGATACTGGATATTTCTCTGTCCCAGGAGGGCTCACAATCTAGATGTGAATGTTGACAACTGCATAGGTGTGATTTCTGCCACTTAAACTAGCATATTGTAAAGACAAATAGATTCCTACTTGACTTCGTAAAATTGATCTAAAATAGTCACCTGAAAACAGTCTTGGCTTTGGGCGCCCTCTTATAAATTTACCTTCCACATTCATAAATATAATATATATTGCATTAATGGTACTACTGTAGATACATATAGGTCACATAGAGGGGCATTTTCGAAAGGGATGTCCAAAGTTTTGATGAGGATGTCCTCGCAAAACGTCCCCGATCCAGGGTGCGGGGAAATCCGTATTTTCAAAACAAGATGGGCGTCCATCTTTCGTTTTGATAATATGGTCAGGGATGTCCAAATCCTGAAATTTGGTCATTTCTGATTTTCGGCAATAATTGAAACCAAGGACGTCCATGTCAGAAACGACCAAATGCAAGCCATTTGGTCGTGGAAGGAGCTAGCATTGTAGTGCGCTGGTTCCCCTGACATGCCACGACACCAACCGGGCACCCTAGGGGGCACTGCAATGGACTTCATAAATTGCTCCCATGTACATAGTTCCCTTGCCTTGTGTGCTGAGCCCCCCCCCAAAACCCACTCCCCACAACTGTACACCACTACCATAGCCCTTATGGGTGAAGGGGGCACCTAGATGTGGATACAGTGGGTTTCTGGTGGATTTTGGAGGGCTCGCTGCTTCCTCACAAACATAACAGGTGGGGGGGTGGGCCTGGGTCCGCCTGCCTGAAGTGCACTGCACCCACTAAAACTGCACCAGGGACCTGCATACTGCTGTGATGGAGCTGAGTATGACATCTGAGACTGGCAATCAATATTTTGAAAGACATTTTTTGAGGGTGGGAGGGGGTTAGTGACCACTGGGGGAGTAAGGGGAAGTCATCCCCAATTCTCTCTGGTGGTCATTTCGGGCATCTTTTTGTGCCTTGGTCTTAAGAAAAACACAACCAGGTAAAGTTGTCCAAGTGTTCGTCAGGGACGTCCTTGTTTCTTTCGATTATGGGTCGAGGATGTCCAAGTGTTAGGCACATCTTTGCTATGCCTCCGATACACCCCCTTGAACTTTGGCCATCCCTGTGATGGAAAGCAGTTGGGGACATCCAAAATCGGCTTTCGATTATACCGATTTGGACGACCCTGGGAGAAGGACGTCCATCTTCTGATTTATGTCGAAAGATGGGCGTCCTTCTCTTTCGAAAACGAGCCCAATAATGTGACTGTTTTTGAAAAGTAAAAGTCAGGGAGGCAACCTATATGTGAGCTTAGCCATAGGTCCAGCATCTCCCCTCCCCCCCCCCCCAGGTCTAGTGTTTCATCTCCCATGGGCTAGCACCTTCTCTGCCTTCCCCATGCAGCTGTCTAATGTTCAGAGTTAGGCTGTGACTTATACTTGAGGATGACCTATACAGAGTATCTACAGTAGGCTTCTGGACATAGGAAACCACTTTGCAAGGACTAGTGGATGTTATCCTGCAGGGATGATGGTACGACTTCTTATACAGATTTTCATTCCCATGGTGACATCAAAAGTCAGATTTCCATTATTGCATCATTATTGGACTCTACTAGAAGTACAGCATTAAGAAGGAAAAAAATTAACAAAATGATAGATTAATTTTAAGAAATGTTACCTGATGGTAAGTAGTGTTAGCCATTAGTAAGATTCTTTAATCTTATGTCAATGGTCTTATACATATATTTGCCCAGTGAACTGTTCTGACAGGATAAACACTTATAAGAGTTTCTGGTACTGGTAGTTTTTGTTTCCAGTTAGCTTGTGTGTTTCCCTGTTAAAAGGAAGAAGAAAATCAGAATGTGCTATAAGTGTTAGTAACATAGATGCAGCAGCAAGGAAACCTACTGTAACAATACCTGTTAGTCTGTTTCATGCGAGGGTTGTATTTTATAATGAAGCTTTGTGGAACTGTAATAATAAATAATTTAAAAATTTATATAGTGTTTCAAAAGTATAATAATGAAATCAGCTATTGAATGTGCTGCTTATTTATTGATGATCACTAATGTAGACATTGAAAATAATTGCCACTCTCTTTTCTAGGTTGTCATGTCTAGCCACATGTTTGGATCTTGTTAAGAAAAGTATTTCATTGTATGGATCGTTGCCTGCTTTCCAGGAAATAATAGGTCCTATTCGAACACTTCTTACTGATCATTTACCAGTTAAAGAATACCCCAAACAATTACAGGTAAATCTTAGAGAACGATTTAGACTAAATTAGCACCTGACAACACAAGCAAATGATAAATTCTGCAAAGAGAAACAGAGAATCAGCACTTGAACAGTCTTTTTAAGAATTGCTTCCTTTTTCTCTGCTCAGCTGACAGTTTCTCCAGTAGTAGTGCCTTCAGGAACTTCACACAAAACCAAGATTTCCATAGTATTATCTGATTTCCCATAGACATACTAGATCAGCATTTTTCAACCAGTGTGCTGTGGCTGATCCCCAGGTGTGCCATGGAAGTTGAGCCAGGGCCGCCGAGGGGGGTGGGGGGGACAGAGGGGACAAAATTCCCGGGGCCCGGCACCGCAGTCCCACCCGCCACCGGGCCCCTTCCACCCAAACCCCCGCCAGCAGAAGTGCTGTCTTCTGACTCCGGCGTGTGCGGCTAACATAGATGCTCTCCTTTCAGCTGATCTTCGCTGTACGCTGCAGGACTTCTGTGCATCTGACGTCCTGCACGTGCAGGACGTCAGAAGCACAGAAGCCCTGCAGCGTACAGCGAAGATCAGCTGAGAGGAGCGCATCTGTGTGGGCCGCGCACGCCGGAGTCAGAAGACAGCACTTCTGCTGGCGGGGGTTCGGGTGGAAGGGGCCCGACCCGGTGGCGGAGGTGGGTAGGGACTGTGGCACCGGGCCCCCCTCAGGGGGGGTGGTGACAGCCTTGGTAGGGGTGGGGCCAGGGGCCTGGGGGTGGCCTTGTCCCGGGCCCGGCCCAGTCTCTCAGCAGCCCTGAGTTGAGCCAGCTTAATTTGTGCCAGAATGGAGTAAGGTTTCCTTTTCTCTAGCGGTCGGTGGCAGGGAGTAGTGATTCATACAGCCTGTTCGCATCAACCCAGGATCCTTCTCTGATGTAATTTCTTGCTTTCACATAGGTGGGAAGTGTCAGAATGCTCCAGGGTTGACATGAGCAGGCTATATGAATTGCTGCTCACTGCTGTCAACCACTGCAGACAAGAAACTTTTAAAAGGTACGGGGTGGGGGTGAGTGTCAAGAGAGACAAGGGGAGATGCCTGGTTGCCAGCTGGAGAGGGGACAGGACTATTTTTGTGATGGTGGGGGGAAGAGAATGTAAATGCTGGATTATTTGTGAGGGTGGGGGGAAGAGAAGGTAAATACTGGACTATTTGTGAGGGTGGGGGGAAGAGACGGTAAAAGCTGGACTGTTTGTGAGGCTAGAGAAAGAGAAGGTAAATGTACATCATACAAAACATACAAAAACAATTACACACACAGCCATATTTTCCTTGTTTCCAACTAGCAGACTCTAATATTTTTATTTATTTATTTATTTATTTGTTTCATTTGTATCCCACATTTTCCCACCTGTTTGCAGGCTCAATGTGGCTTACATGGTACTCCAACGGCGTTCGCCAGTTGCAATATGAATAAATACAGGTGTTATTGTGGTAAAAGAAGGTTCGTGTTTGGTAGATACATTGAGGAAGTTAGGGAGGGGGGATGAGGGTTAAGGTCTTTGGTTTTGCAGTGTCGCAGGTTTTTATGTTGGGTCGGTGGGGTATGCTTTTTTGAACAGGTTTGTTTTTAGTTCTTTCCGGAAACTTAGGTGGTCATTTGTTGTTTTTATTATCTTTGGCAGAGCGTTCCATAGTTGTGCACTTAAGTAAGAAAAGCTGGATGCATAAGTTGATTTGTATTTGAGACCTTTAGTACTTGGTTAGTGGAGATTTAGGTAAGTTCGTGCTGATCTTGTTGTGTTTCTGGTTGGTAGGTCTATGAGGTCTGTCATGTATCCCGGGGCTTCACCGTATATAATTTTATGAACCATGGTGCAGACCTTAAAAGCAAATGAGTTCTTTGATTGGGAGCCAGTGCAGTTTTTCTTGGAGGGGTTTGGCGCTATCATAACATGTTTTTCCAAATCTAAGCCTGGCTGCTATGTTTTTATTTTTTATTTTATTTTTGTTAAATTTGTACCCCGCGCTTTCCCACTCATGGCAGGCTCAATGCGGCTTACATGGGGCAATGGAGGGTTAAGTGACTTGCCCAGAGCGTTCTGAAGTTTCTTTATAATTTGTTCTTTGCATCCCGCATAAATTCTAATGCAGTAATCTGTGTGGCTTAGTACCATTGATTGTATCAGGTTGCGAAATATAGCCTTCGGGAAGAGTGGTTTCATGCGTATGAGTTTCCACAATGAGTGAAACATTTTCTTTATGGTAGATTTTGCTTGGTTCTCTAGAGTGAGGTTTCGGTCAATTGTTACTCCGAGAATTTTTAGGTTGTTTGATTTGGGGAGGGTGTGACCTGGGATGCTTAGGTTTTTGGGTTTGTATATGTTGTGTTGGGAGGAGATGATGAGACAGTGTGTTTTTTTCTGTGTTGAGTTGTAATTGGAATGCATTTGCCCATGAGTCCATGATGTTCAAGCTGATCTTGATTTCGTTGTTGATTTCTGACAGATCTTGTTTGTATGGGATATATATTGTGACGTTGTCTGCATAAATGAATATTGGAAGAGCCTCTAACTTCAGCCTAGTAAAAGAATAATTGCTAATATAGAATCATGATCATTGTAAAGCGTTCCTTTGTGTGATGTCAATTTATTTATTAAGGTCTCACTGGTTTGCCTGTATAGAGTCGTAGAATTACAAACCTCCAACATTTTAAAAATTGTGCAAATAATAAGTTAAGGTACTCTCAAAATGTAACAGGATATTCTTATTAATTGGCTTAGAAAACACTGAAGTCTGCAGTCTACCTTCAGTCACAGTTAACCAAATGTTCAAAAATGAAATGTTTTACATCAAAATTGTCAACTTCCTCCTTTTGTTGCTTCTAAGTTTTAAATATGGAAGCAGTAGGAAAAGTCTGGAAAACTGGCTTGAGTGAGCCATAGCTAAGTGCTGAGCAATTGTTTGTTACATAAAAAAGAAGAGCATGTTTGAAAATGAAGATTGGAATTTTAAATACATCGTGTTGATTATCTGATTAAGCATTTATACTGGACTCTTCACTTGTTGTTTGATTATCTGAGTTAGAGCCACAGTAGCCTTCCTCCTTTTGTTGCTATAACACAACATGTTGAAGAAAATGTGAAGAATAAAACCCATTGTACCTCAAAACTGGCTGTAAACAAGTTGGCTAATTCTGGGCTAATGGTTACTTTGTATTTAAATTAAAACCTTGTTTATTAATATAATCCCAAGCTTTAAGTGTCAGATTTCTCAACAAAGCAATGTGCACTTACCTGCACAGGCCTTTTCTGCTTTCAGAACTCCTTCAGGAGTAGTGGCAGTATAGAGTAGATGCTGTATCAATAAGAGAAGAAAAGAATTTATATGGACCTAAAACTGAAAATAAATAAAGCTATGGGGCTAAGTGGATATATCTTAAGATATTAAGGGAGTTCAGAGTGTTCTGGCATAGATTTATTTTTCTTCAGTATATCTTTGGAGATGAGTGATGCGTTGCTACTTGAGAAGCGCAAATATCCAAGTATAGGCTGGTTAGGCTTATTTTGGTGGTGTGAAAATTAATGGAATGCCTACTGCAAGAAAGGATAATCAAGATCCTAGAATTAAACTGGTGGCAGAGTCTGATGCAGCATGGTTTTACCTGAGGAAAAAGTCATACGAATCTGAAAATCCAAAAATTACTATATAGATATCTCCAAATAAATTAATTTATTTTCAACTTTTTATTATTGAAATTGCAATAAATAAAATTACAAGGATTAGCCAACACGTTTTCATTTTTTTGTCACTATCATCTAAATTAGATACAGGTAAAGAGAAGGGGCTTATTTAAAATTGCCTCTGATTTGAAAGCTCATATATCCAAGATTTCTATTTTCATCACCCCTTCCCCTAGATCTTATCCTTAAATAAGTTTTCTGCTGGTTTGGTTTATTTTGCAATCCCCCCAAAAACTATCTTTCACGCTGATCTTCATAGTTCGTATGCATAATCTCCAAAAGTCAATCTCTCCCAAACTCAATAGGCTTCTTCAAGGAATTTATCTAAAAAGTGACAAAACAATGTAATCAGCATATTACAGACCTCCAAATTCTTCACTGCAAGAAACAGTTACGGACTCTGCCTACTTCGGTGACTGACACCAAAAAAAACGCCTGCATAGGCTCACTGACTTTGATCTTTATATTGCAGTCCCGCTAATTCAACAAGTTGTCTTCCTAAATAAGAAGCCGGCATACAAATCTGAGCAATGTTTTTGATTCCATGTCCATAGAATTAGATCAGGGGCATGCATTTTATGGCCAGCTTGGATTTCAGCAAAGGAGTCTCATAAATAAGTCAGTAGTCTGAGTGTTCACAGGTGGTTTACTGGATGAACAGCTGACTGAATGATAACAGAAATTAATGCATTCAGTCTGAAGAATAAAGAGGGTGGTGAGTGGAATACCTTAATGATTTGTCTTGGGGAGATTTGTATATATTTATGAATTTTGGCAGATAATGATTAAAATATTCAGCCTTTTGGCAGATGGCACTAAGACCTACAATAGTATAAACATCTTATTTCAGTTCTTCTGGAAACGATGGCATATAAATACTATTTCAAATTAAATCTAAGAAGCTTGAGGTATAGTTGGGTCCAGTTCAGATTCAGTGTAAAAAGGTGCTTCTGTTGCAGAAATGAAAAGCAGTTGTACACAATGGAAACTGATATCACTGGCTTGAAAGAGAAACTTGGGATGATAGTGTCTGATTTTAAGGAAGTGAATCAGTGTGATAAGTTGGTAGCCAGAAGGATGCTAGATAAGAGTTAGTAATTTCTCTTTGCAGAACCTCACTGTGAAATATTATCTAGTTCTGAAGGCAGCGCCTCTGGAAAAAAATACAGAGGTAGTTTAGAGAGAAGGTACTAAAATAATGCAGGTGCTACACCAAATAGTTTGAGATGAGATTTAATACATAAACATATCTTTAGATCTGTATTTCTTATCCCTGTCCTTGAAAACAACAAGGCAGACGATCTGCAAAATCCAACGTGGAAAACAAACTAGCAGATCAGTATAATATCCAAAAAACTTTATTGAAGATACCGTATGTAAGACAATTGCCCGACACAGGCCGTGTTTCACCCAGCAATAGGGCTGCGTCGGGCTAGTCTGTATCTTTCTTAAATAAGAACGGTCGCACATTGCATATCAGGACAAGGATAAAAGGAATTTTCTTTACAAAAAAAAACAGCATAAGCAGCACAAAACAGTGTATCCTGTTATTTCGCCAAGTGATCAATAGATATCCTTGTCCTTGTCCTGATATGCAATGTGCAACCGTTCTTATTTAAGAAAGATACAGACTAGCCCCTGATGCAGCCCTATTGTTGGGCGAAACACGGCCTGTGTCGGGCAATTGTCTTACGGTATCTTCAATAAAGTTTTTGGGATATTATGCTGATCTGCTAGTTATCCCTGTCCTTGACACCCAAGTAGCCAGGCTTCCAGGATTTCCCCAGTGAATATGCATTAGATATATTTGTATATACAGTGCACTCCATTTAAGTGCATGTCAGATAAGCGCATGCTCTCTTTAACTGCATGCCATACTTCATTCCAGTTTTTGGCACCATCAATTTCTATGGGGATGAACTTCGGTTTAGTACACCACTGATAAGTGCAAGATTCGCTTATATGCATGGCTTAAGACCGCTCCTCTGCAGGAAAGACTCTGCATAAGTACACGCACGGAATATGGAAGCTGATTGGCACGTGACAACCAACGAGATTTCAAATTTACCGCCCCTTTAACTGCCACAGGCAGAATAAGCGAAAGAATGTTATTAGAGTGTACCCTGGGGTCGTCGCAGCAGAACTGTAAGACTTTAACACTGGCTGAACAAATAGAAGTTCTTTAAAAATTAGAAAACAAACAAGTCAAGCATCTATTGCTAAAGAATATGGTGTCAATCCCAGTCAAATCATCGTCAACGGAAACGAAAACGGGCGGGAAAAGCCGAGGAGGTAGAAGATGCTCTTCAGTGGTTTTCTTGAGTCAGGAGCAGTTTCCTGTCAGTGGTCCACTGCTTATAGAGAAATCTAACCAGCTAGCTGAAAGTCTTGGACTAACTGAATTCAAAGCCACTGTTGGATGGTTGGAAAGATGGAAGGAGAGGAACAACATAAAATTCAAGAAACAGCATGGTGAGAAACAAGACGCTGATGGCTTTGGTGCTGAAAATTGGGTTTCAGTTCTTCCTACCATCTTGAACGAGTTTGCACCTCGTGACATTTTCAATGCTGACGAAAACGGTCTGTACTGGCGAGCGATTCCTGATGGAACACTTGCATTCAAACATGCTGAAACTACAGGAAGTAAAATGTCGAAGGACCAACTGACGATCCTCCTTTGCTGCAATATGGATGGGCGTGAGAAGTTGGAACCCCTCGTCATTGGAAAGAGCAAACAACCCCGTTAAGCGACTTCCTGTGTCATACGAGGCTAACGCAAACTCATGGATGACTGGGGAAATTTGGAATCAGTGGCTAAAGAAGTTAGACACTAGAATGCGGGCACAAAAGCGTCAGATTTTGTTGCTTTGTGATAATTGTGCTGCACACATGAATGATGTCAGGCTGTCTAACGTCAAGGTAGTCTTCCTGCCACCAAACACTACCTCTCTGATCCAACTTATGGATCAGGGCATAATAGCCAATTTCAAACAACATTATCGGGCTCTTGTGCTACGTCGTCTGATGAGCGTTATGGATGACCAGACTGGCAAGGATAAACGTGCTGTTGAACTGGCTCGTAATCTGTCACTGTTGGATTCCCTACATATACCTAAAGAAGCCTGGAATCATGTTACATAGGCAACCATTGTGAACTGCTACAAGTGGGTTTTGTTAAGGATGTGGAGAGGGATGAAACAGATGCAGCTGTTGCAAACACATCAGATGAACGGGTTATTGACATCCCA
The DNA here is from genome assembly GCF_901765095.1 of Microcaecilia unicolor. Classification (NCBI taxonomy): domain Eukaryota; kingdom Metazoa; phylum Chordata; class Amphibia; order Gymnophiona; family Siphonopidae; genus Microcaecilia; species Microcaecilia unicolor. The sequence goes on along the minus strand of NC_044032.1, from coordinate 491,080,162 downwards.
GCCGGTGTTACTGAAGAGGAGTTTCATCGCTACGTAGCTGTTGATTATGAACTACAAACAGCTGACAGCACTGATGTGGAGATATGCGCCTACACGCAGGCAACAACGGCTGATGATGAAATAGATGATGAAATGAGCAGCGAGGCACATGCTGACAAAATTCAACAACCTCCTCCTATCACTTTTGCAAGAGTGCTGGAGAGTCTTAACACCGTGCGGCCCTATCTGGAGGCCACTGGATGTCAGTTCTCTGACAGTTTTTACCGTCTGGCAGACATAGTCTATGGAACTCACAGACCCAATAGTGTGCAAAGGACTATAACTGATTACTTCAAGTAAGCCTAACGTCAGTTAACGGAGACTGTATACTGTATGTATAATAATAAACAGTACTGTACATATGTTTATCAGATGTCAAGCTTCTTTGGGTCACAACGGTTAAGTGCACGCCACCAACAGAGGATTGTGAAGCAGTGCTGCAGAGGAGAGATGGTGGAGGGAGTATGATACTTTCATACCTCAGTGCAGAAAGATGTGTGTTAGTACACTGTGCTAAGCTCCAGTACATGGGGGCTCATTTTCAAAGCACTTAGACTTACAAAGTTCCATAGTGACACATAGAACTTTGTAAGCCTAAGTGCTTTGAAAATACACCTCCAAGTGTTCTAATGCATGTGCTAAACATTTTTTACTGCTGATGCTGTAAACTAATGGCATAAAGATTACCACAGCATTAAAGTTTGTGCTGTCAGAATAAAAAGCGCATACTGTCATGGTAGTATTCACCCATTTGCTGCATAATGAGTAAAATGTTTCTCTTCCTGTCACTGTGTGAGCAGGCATTAGTTCATACACTGACATGAAGGAAGACAGACTTCTTTATTCCTGTCTCCTACTTCATCCCAAAATATGCCCTGGTGGCTCAGTGAGGCGCATACCCCTAATCCCCACAAACCTTCTGATCTTCCATCTCCTCTCCAATTCCGCAGGTGTCCTTAATGGCCCATGAGCCCTGCAACCCCCTCAAAAAGAGACTGTGGGTCGTCGACCCTCCTCAGACCCTTACCAAACCCTGCCCATAGGTAGACTAATTCCATACTGTGGTGTGTCCCGAAGCACTGTGCAGGGTCAGGTGCCATTGCTTTTCAAGATGGCGGTACAGAGGCAGGAGCAAGTGGGGAATCTGCTTTAAAATGTACTCAGTGCAAGATCTCAACATTGGACTCTTTTGGCAGAAAACAATTTTCAGGCTGCAATGCTAACAATTGGATTATCAACTTTATTCCACAATTTACTTAAAATCCATGATACATAATACTCTATCCTTTGCAGAATTCCTCTAAAATGCACTCAGTGCAAGATCTCAACATTGGACTCTTTTGGCAGAAAAAAATTTTCAGGCTGCAATGCTAACAATTGGATTATCAACTTTATTCCACAATTTACTTAAAATCCATGATACATAATACTCTATCCTTTGCAGAATTCCTCCCCTTCCCCCCCCCCCCCCGAGAAAACTGAGGAATTCTATAAGCTTCACAGGAAACTTCTTGACTGTCATAAATATCTGGCAAGTCAAGCCTTTGATACCTCTTCACACGTATCTTCCTTAGCAGTGGTAAGGTGATGTATCTTCCTTAGCAGTGGTAAGGTGATGTCTCTTTTGGCTCAGGGTCTCCAACCTCAAATCTGCTATTCAAGAATATCTAGCAGATGTCCATTATCATGGAGGAAAACTTTTTTGGTGACAAAGCTGAACAAGTGTCCGACCTAATTAAAAAAAAAACATACTCGTTCACATAGGTTGTAATGTATTACTTGAACAAAAGGAGGAACAGGTTCTTATGAGCTCTTTTGACAACCACTACAGATATGGACTTGGGCAGCTTCTTGAAACATCTCTCTCAGAGCTGTTTACCTAGCCGGCAAACAGAATGCTGTGGCAGACAAATTGAGCAGAGTCTTGCAACATGACGAATGGCCACTCAGCATCTCTGTAGTTTGTCGAATATTCCAGCACTAGGAGACCCCAGCAATAGACCTCTTCACTTCTCAGAACTACAAGGTTCTCTGATTTAGTTCCAGGATATATTCACCCAGCTGTACAGCCCCAGATACCTTCTTGTGCCACTGGGGAACAGACCTTCTATATGGAGACCAAGGGGGACCATGGTTATAATTGCTCCCTACTTGCCTTGTCAAATCTGATTCCTTCTCCTCCTAGCGTTATTGTCCAGAAAACCATTGAGAGGTTAGATCCTTTTCCATTCCTAATAACGTAGAACAAGGGATCCCTTCTCCATCCGGACCCTCGCTCTCTAGCCCTGACAGCTTGGTTCCTGACGACATAGATGTACATTCCTTAAACCTTCATGAAGGAGTCTCTAGAATACTCTTAGCCTCTAGGAAACCTTCTACATAAAAATGTTACCATTTCAAGTGGAAGAGATTTTCTGTCTGGTGTGCGCCAGAGAAACCGACCCTCTCACGTGCTTTCTTTCTACCCTTATGGAGTACCTCCTCCATCTTTCAGATTCTGGCCTCAAAACTAACTCTTTCAGAGTTCATTTGAGTTCCATTAGTGTGTTTCATTTCAAAGATAATAAACCAGTAAGATTCATGAAAGGTTTATTTCATACCAAACCTCCTATCAAATCACTGCCTGTGGTTTCGGACCTCAATGTTATCCTTGCAGCTCTTATGAAACCTTCTTTTGAACCACTTCATTCCTGTTCTCTGAAGATCCTCCCATATAAAATAGTATTCATAATAGCTCTTACTTTTGCCAGAAAAGTAACTGAACTTCAAGCCCTGGTGGCACACCTACCTTACACCAGGTTCTAACACGACAGTGCTGTGCTATGAACCCACCCCAGAGTATTCCTTAAAGTGGTATCGGAGTTTACCTTAATCAGTCCATTTTACTACCTGTTGTCTTCTCTAAGCCACACTCTCTCATCCTGGAGAAGCAGTACTGCAAATCTTAAACTGCAAATGTGCTCTAGCACAGTATCTAGAACATAAACACCTCATAGGAAATCCTCCCAGCTTTTTGTGTCCTTAGACTCTAATAGATGGAAATTCCTATTACCATATTTACAATCTCAACTTGGTTGGCAGACTGTATATCCTACACATGTGCTCAGGCTGGGCTGACCCTACAGGGCCGTGTTACTGTGCACAATATAAGAGCCATGGCGGCTTCAGTAGCCCATTTCTGCGCTGCCTCCATTGAAGACATTTGCAAAGCAGCTACATGGTCTTCTGTACTCACCTTCATTGCACATTTCTGTCTGGAGCAGCATTCTAGTTGAGGTAGCTGGTTTGGATGAGCAGTCCTGCATAATCTTTTTACTAGTCCACCCTCCAGCCTTTTTTTTTTTCCACCAGGCTCAAAATCAACTAAGTTACAAAATTCATCTATGTTATGAGTCTGGTAGCTAGTGAGTTCCATATGTGAGAATATTGTGCCTGCTTGTTCTCTGAGAAAGCTAAGTTACTTACCTGTAGCAGGTGTTCTCTGAGGACAGTAGGCATATATTTTCACGTACCTTCCCCTTCCCTTGGAATTGTCATCTTAGCTTTAGTATTGTACTGTTCATTCTGATAAAGTTCCTTCAGATCAGGCCAGGCCGCAATATTACTGTTGCCTTTTAACTGGGTCTGCAGGTGTTGATCAAAGGAATCTCTTTTGGAAACACTTGATTTCTTTATAGCAAATAATGCTTTATCATCATAGTTGTTGTTATCATCTGCATCACTTGCATCTTCATTTTTATCATTGTCATGTTGTCCATTTACAGAGAAGGCTTTCACAAAGTTGAAATCCTTTTCTTTTTTTGGTCTTAACTATTTTTCGTCTGATGGCAACCGTATGCAAGAATGTCATACGTATGGAAACTCTTCAGTCTTAAGGCCAGACAAGCAGACTATCAATCCAGTGGACTGTCACACCAATGTAAAATTTTTCCCATGGAATGCCCAGCAGTCTGTTGTGATAGACATATGCCTGTTCAGCATGACCTGCAACCAGATTCAGCTTCATCTCCACTTCAAAGCGACCAAACTCATCACTGTTCTGTGTGGCTAGAGACTAGTAACCAGTTCAACAAGTATAGGCAACCCTGCTGTTCTTCTAGGCTGTATTCCCTGAACCCCAAAATTTTAAATGAGAATCCACTGTTTGTGTGACGAGGCTTGCAATTTCAAAATCCTGCTCAAGGTTTTGTTTCATTTGGTTTACTGAGGAATCATCATTTAGGTCTCTCTGCCACTTTTACTTCTAACTGCAAGCATCAGAAGTAACTAGATAAAAGTAGTAAAAATTGGTAAACTTATTTGGCAAAAGCAACACATTTTTCCTGTACTTCCTTACAAATAGATGTAACAAAAGTTTTACTTAAGTACAGTAACTAGTTACATTTACACTGGTCCCTATAAGATTTTTGTTTTTTTAATGGGTGAATTAATACCTGCCACATTCCAAGAATAAATTCTCAAGGGGAATCCCACCGTAGAACCAACAGACAGTTGGACAGAAAATCTACAAATCTTTCAATGGGAACCCGGTGCCCAGCCCTCAACAGGTCTAAACAGCAACTCCATATGCCACCTACATAGGTACATAATAAGTATTGCTGTACTGGGACAGACCAAAGGTCCATCAAGCCCAGCATCCTGTTTCCAACAGTGGCCAATCCAGGTTACAAATACTTGGCAAGATCCCAAAAAAGTACAAAACATTTTGTACTACTTATCCCAGAAATAAACTCTCAAACAGCCGCCGGAACAATTCAGGCGACAGGGGCCAGTGGAATCTCCTCATGAAGATAGCTTAAACGCAAGGTCCTGAGTTAATAAAGCTCAATGTCCTACAATGTTGCTGCGTCTCAGCACTCTGAGCCAGATGGTGAGCCTGGGCCGTCACCCACAATGAGCGAGTCCAAAAAAGCCTGTGCCTCTGCAGGGGTATCTTAAAATAGAGGCCGACCATCATGGACTACTTGGAGGCATGCAAGATAATGGAGTGCAAAGCGGACTTGATGTTTAAAAAGCGCTGTTCACACCGAGCTGAACTCCCAGCATCAGGCCGCTACCACCGCCAAATTATCCTGAAAACAAAAAATCTTTTGATTGTCCACAGTCAATGTTTTGCCTGCGTGCAAGGCCTGCGGAATCTCTATGGGCAAAATTTAGCACCTGCGGGATCACCACCCGAGGCCTATACCATTCTGGGCCATGCGTCACCCATACTGTGGGCCACGCAGTGTGAAACTGGCCATGCCTATTACTCAACTGCAAACTTTGAGAAAGTCAGATCTCCAGGTAAATCAGCAGCTCTCCATCTGGAATGTGCTCCGTGATGCCCACCAAACACGTTATTATGCCTGGCTCTATTCTCCAGATATTCCACTTTATCAGTAAGAGCCCACAACTGTTTAGACGGTGTGCTTTGCTGTGTCTCCACCCGTTGCACTTTGTCCTCCACCACTCCATCCGACGCTATACCTCATCCACCTCCAGGCCCATACTGTCAATGAGTTCATGGGCATTGTCAACCGTTGCAGTTTATTATCAATAACAGCCTCAACAGCCGCCTTCACTTCCATGTGGTCCACTCTAACTGCGCAAGAGTCAGGATAAGAGTCTGATGCCATTTTGTACTCCAAGGGCCAGCTCTTTTCCTGTACCTTGTGCTGTATTTTTCTGGCCATATCAAGTCTAAAAACGCTCAGGCAGTCGGGCCCAGCTGAGAACTTTCTCAGTAAGTGGCTGTGCGAAACAGGGATGAGAATTTGTTTCAGTTGCAGGCTTTTGGAAGGGAGGCAAGGAGCAACACTATTCAGCGTCCGCTCTGCATCATGGCTCCACCGGCTCTGGACATTTTTTTTAAAGATTATATAAATATATACCTTTGTGGCTGGAAGAGCTATTTGCCCTTTTGGGTCTAATGATTATAATTATTGAAGGCTGTTCAAATACTATGAAGCTTCATTGAAAGTTGTGCCTCTGCTATGAGGTCCCATATTCATATATTTTTAAAAAAATGTATGCACCAATGATTAAAAATAATTGATAAAAATCTCCAAAACTTTTGAACAAATTGTACATAGGACAGGTATTTGGGAGGAATTGGTTGGTTTTACACAAATGTGATTTTGGATGGGGGGTTTTTTCTGACAAATGTATAAATCGGGCACAGAACAAACCTTTTTAGCAAAAGGATTGCTTTAAAACAAGAGGTCATGCAGAGTAATGGAAGGTAAATTCAGTAATAACATTGGAGAATATTTCCTTAAACAATTATAAAGGATTCCTAGTTGCAAGGAGACATGGAAAGAGTTAGGTTATCTAAGGCCTGGGAGCCAGTGGCAGACCCCATTGAGTATAAGCATATCTCCTTGATTGTTTCTCCAATACACATATTTCCCTCACTTTATATAATATGTCAGTATTTGACACGCCTCACCCAAAAATCTTGAGGTGAGTTACAGATAAAATAATTTGACACTCGTACATTTTAACTTTTTCCGCCCCAACCAAAAACACGGTATTAGTATAAAACACCTTTGAAAGTAACCTTAAAAATCCAAATCTTTAACTGTTTCTTAAATGTTTCTGGCACCATCTTCAGAACAGTTCTGTTTTCTTCTGGCACTCCCAGTTCCTGTACTGTTCATATGAGGTGATAAAAGAACACAGAATATCTGTTATGAAAATGGCATTGACAGTAGGCTTCTGGAAAAGGTGACAGGCGATTTAAAAACTGGGAGCTGGTTTGGAGGAGATATGGACAAGGGCAGGGTGGTGGAGGCTCAGTGATGAATGAGTGTGACTGGGTGTTGAGATTTGTCGAAAACAAAGTCTGACTCTCACATGGAAGCTTTTTTTTGTTCTGTTTTTTTTTTTTTTTTCTTGGCTAAAATGGCCCCTGCTTAAATATTGAAGATCCTTGAACTGGGGAAGCCTAGTATTAGAAATTGGGCAAACTGAACACACCAAATAATCCATATATGCTGTAAGTTTCTGTGCTTATACGTAAAAATACTTGTTTGATTTTTCAGGAATTAGTTAAGAATGTGTTGGAAGAGATGGACAGTAAAGAGAAACATTATGAACCACTGGTGTTTGAGAAGAAGAAACCAGTCCCACTGAAGCTGTACACTCCAAAAGTAGTGGAAATGTAAGTGGATGAGTAGAATCAGCTGACTCTGTTGCTAATGAGCAGAAAATAGCACTGCAGCAGAAGAGACCAACACTTGGGTCTCTTGGCCAACCTGGCCTATACATGCAGGCTTCTGAGGAAACAATTGGATAATTACCAATGGTCATATGAGTCCTGTTTACTAATTGCAATATCCAGCTGAAGAACAAGGATCAAGCAGAAGAAAAGCACCAGAAAATCCATATGGCTGAACCCGTTTTATAGGTATAAAAAGGTAGTCACCAAATGTATTTCTCCAGATCCTTTTTAACAGTTGTCCATTAGCCCATCATGTTTCGGCATGAGAATGACGTGCATCAGGGACAATTATACAAATTATAACAAGTCAGACAACACATAACATCATGTAAAAAAAATAATAATAAAAAAAATATAGAAAAATAAAAAAGAATGTTTCATATTACCTTATAAATTTTATCAATTATATTAATGGTAAAATAGGAAGCCCAATGGGGTGATACTGTTAAAAAATAGTGCAAGGTTCAAAAAAAAAAAAAAGACTACTGCGCAACCAGAATGAAAATGTACAAGGATTCTAAAGAATTTAAATTAGCTATTCTAAGGATCATCTAGTACTAATCTCAGTCTCTCACATTGCCAATCCATGAGTCCATCAGTAGCTGATTGGGAAAAAGCTGTAAGGTGGCGTAATGACCTGAAGGAATGGGACAAATATTTCAGAAACCATTGAAGGTATTAGAAGTAAATCTAATTGAAATGGATATAAGATGCTATATACGTGGTATTATGTCCTAGTTCAATTGAAAAGATGTATGGTAGTGGGGATATGCAGTGTTGACAAGGATATTAGGACCAGGTTGCCTTTCAACATTTGGTGGAAATGTCTTAAAAATGCAAATGTTTTGGGAGGAAGTGGTGTACTTAAGGCCATTACATATGTGTCATTAAATACATGGGCTGACTACCATCTGAATATGGGGCAGTCAGAACTGAAAACCAATTTGCAAAAACCGATCGCCTCTGTAGTTATCATTAGCAGACTTGGTCCTGGTAGCCTCTTGGTGATGTCCAAAGTGATTGGTTCAATAGACTATCTTTCTGTTGTTTAAATTAACAGCACTGAGACGAAATAGGTTGATTGCTTTTATATGAGTAGCCAATCATATGATATTGTGAGAGAAATTCATTCAGTCAGACAGACAACATAAACAAAACCAAAAGGTGCTGGTATAGAATTGAATCAGTGACCTGAACATCTGTTCGATTGTGTTCTGAGGTGGGGGGGGGCTGTCTTACTGTATTCAGACAAGTTGTTGATTTCTGTAGCATTACACGTAAGAGTCACAATGCACAAAATGACATATAGCCTAAATAGTTCTATACTTAGAAAATAAATATAAAAAAGATATTCCCCTAATTACCTGATTAAATGAAGAGAAATACAACAAAATGGAAATAAAAACCAGTCTTCAAAAATATTGTCCAGTCTACTTAAAAAACCCATAAAAATAAAGGCAAAAACAAATGTAAAGTTAAAGTGAAACTGAACATAGTTCTTAAAAGTACAAGAGACTGCCACCATAAAGCAAACTACTCAAAAATGCTGGGATTGATATTCAAAGCCAGGTAAGAAAGCCTCTTGTCTGGTTAACTGGCACTGAACATGCCCTAAGGGAATATTCAGTGACATTTACCTGGGTAATGCTACCGAATATCATAAACTAGTGTATTTCTGATGAACTCATTGCCTAGAGGCATGTACTGTTTGGTCCTATTAACGATCATGGATTGGAACATGAAATTGAGGTTGATTCTAAATGATTCTTGTAAAAGCTAACTTGAATTCTTTGGAGTCCTTGTGTATTTTCTTCCTGGTTGTACCATAGTCATTTTTATTTTGAATCTATTTGTTTTACAATGTCACCCAATTTTTTTTTTTTTTTTTTTTTTTTTTTGCTGAATTTATGTGTTGTCCTACTTGCTGTAATTTTTATAGTTGCCCCAGTTCAGGCATTTGTATGTTGAAACATGTGCTGCTAATAATGGGAAACTGTTAAAAGGGTATGGACACACAAACACACATTTGGAAGCCATCTTTTCATACTGATAATCGTAACAAAATTGGTTGAGCCAACTGGATTTCCTGCTGCTTTTCTTCTGCTGCTAATTGTAATGGAAGAGCGAAGAGAAGAATCTGGGGAAAAGTTAACAAAATGTACGGTTCTTGAAAAAGATCTCCAAAATCTGCAGGCATAGCTAGAGTTAGAAACTTATTACGACTCTCTAAGAATAAAAGAAGTCTGGGTTCTGTTCTGCAGATATGCATGTTAGAAGCAACAAAGTAGAAAATGCCTAGATTAAAATATTTGCTTTGTTTTGTGTTTTTATCTTTTCTATGTTTATGTTTTCATTGGGGGGGGGGGACTAGAATGATTAGATGATTGTAGTGCATGATATCTGCAACATTTCATAACTTGCTCATGAAAGACAAGACATTCCTGAAATAATATTTAACAAATTGGGAGTATTTTGTTTTTAACTGACAACCCCATTGTGAAATCTTTTATGAATACATGCGCATGTCGTCTTATTATTATTAATTTGGATTTTGCTCACACCTTTTTCAGTAGTAAATGCTAAGAAGTAGTAGTAGTAGTTCAAGGTGGGTTAGGTACACTGGGTATTTCCCTGTCCTTGGAGAGGGCTCACAATCTTAAGTTCTGATTTGCCTGTTCTCTGGTCTGTTGTCTATTTTGACTTTGCTGCAATGCACTGTTTGTATTTACTATGTGATGCACATGGCCTTGTGCTTAAATTACAAAAAACAGTTTATAAGTTCAACTAAATTAAAACATTTACAGAACACAAAAACAAAAGAAAAATGTCAAGTTATTCCAAACTTAAATCGAAGCAGTTTAACAAGAAAAAGAAAAGAAAGGGTTAGGAGCCATAGAGATCTAGAGAAAACAAATAAGTCAGTCATTGCAGGGATACCAGACAACCACTGCCAGTCAAACAGCAATAGGTGCCTAAGACCCAAATGCCTTACAAAAAAAAAAAAAAAAGATACATATGAAGTTCATCAGGTAGAGAGAGTTCCAGACGGAGGTCCAGCGAATGGAATTCCAAAAGACAGGACACTGGACACTAAACATCTTTTTCTTAAAAGTAACCAAAACTCCTATTCCACAAATAAAACCTAATAATTTATTGACTTAATTATCCTTACAAAAATAGATCATGGTAATGTACAGAAATATCAAATTACAGTAATCTTCACTCCATGTTTCAGCTGATTGTAGGATTTTAGATGTAAAATTTTAAGGCTTCTACAGTTTTCCTAATTTCTGCTTTAAGCTGTCAATAAATAAAGCATTTTCATTGTTTTCCTTGTTTCTCTCAACAGTTCTCTAAGGAAAGAGTCCCCCCTTCTCCAAACCAAAATTACCTTTCCATTTACCAAAATCAGTTTTTGTATAAGTTTTATTTTTATATTGATTCTGAATTTATTTGTAAAGCAAAATACTGTATAAAATTCCTTACATATTCTTGAGCGTAACTCCTGTCACTGAGCAAGTCTTTTTTTTTTTTACATTAAATTTTTATTGAAAAACCAAGGATTGTAAACATAATGTATCCAATACAAAATATCATAGAAACATCCCATCCACCCAACATATTGTAAGACAAAATGCAATCCAAGGTTCCAATTATCCCCTATCCCAACAAAGCACCCTCCTAACTACCCCCCCCCCCCCCTTGATTCCCACCCTTTCTTAACCTTTAAGACTTCTGGGTTAAAGTAACAAAATGAGTCCAAAGTTCTGAACCTGGGTCATACTGGCCAAGTCTCTTGTCCATGAGTTGTGCCATTTCTCCAATCAAAGATAATTTCAAAGTCCAGTCAAATTCAGATGGTTCCACTGATTGCTTCCAATGACTTGCTATAACACTTTTGGCAGCTGCTAATCACATTCTCTTGAGATGTTGTTACCACTTCAAACCACGTCTATTATCCAATCTCAACAAACACCATTGTAGTTCACAAGGAAAAGGATTGCCTGTATGAGCTGCGATCTGAGACACCACTCTCCCAGAAGAGCTTTATTCGCTCACAGGACCACCAATCCCATCCCCACAACGCCAACACTGTTGGGACACCGCTGGATACATGGCTTGAAGTTGCACAGGCGTATAATACCATCGTGTAAGAACTTTAAAAGCATTTTCTTTCAAAAGTACACATAGCTTTTTTATCTTCCAAAATTATTGCTTTCATTCATAGTGAGCTCAACATTCAAATCATGTTCCCATTGTGACATATATGCATATTTCTGAAAAGCTGTGCCCCTTATAAACTTATAAAGAATGCATATGGTTCCCCTTATTTTCCCCATAGACCCCCACAAATTTTCAGTGTTCATATTCATCTGGATCATCTCTCAACCACCCCTGTTTAAACATATAGTGTTTAACCTGTAAATAAAAAAAGCCATCAGACTCATGTAAATTATATTGCTCTCTATGCTCCCCAAAGGAACACATTTCACCCACATCTAAAAGATCCCTAAAGCAAACCAGCCCCCCAGTGGCCCATCGATCAGCAATAGGGTGCCCGAATCCTACAGAAAACCCCGGGTCCCTACCAATGTAAGCATATAAAGAAGATATTCTAGACTTACGAAATCGAGACCTAAGGGAGACCCACAGTATTAGCAAATGACAGACAAAGGGGTTGACAGTTAACTGACTATATACCCTGGAGGGGAGAGAGGCCGACAGAACTGCTTTCAAATTATAATCCCACACAAAGACTTGATCCATAAGTGCCACAACTGTCGGATGTTCGTGACTCCAGGCAGAAATAAGCTTCAACTGAGCTGCCCAATAGTACAATTCCAAGTTGGGCACTCCCTGCCCACCTAGATCCACCGAGCGCCACATCACCTTTCTGCTTAATCATGGTGCACCCCCCCCCCCCCCCCAAGGAAACTCGAGATATCCCTTTGTATCCTTCTGAATTCCACCGGGGGAACCAGGATTGGCAACGTCTGAAACAAAAATAACCACCTGGGTAAGCTGTTCATTCTAACAGTCGCAATCCGACCTCACCAAGACAACCATCTGCCTCTCCACCTCACTAAATCTCTACGAAGCTGCTGGGACAAGGGAACATAATTCAAATTAAACAACTGGGAGATCTCGCTGGGTATCTGGACCCCTAAATATTTGATACTGCCCTGGGCAAATCGGAAGGGAAAGGCCTGAGCCAACGAGTCCTGCTCCTGTCATATAAGTGAAGCACCCATTAATTCTGATTTATCATAATTTATCTTAAATCCTGACAATTTACTAAAATTGTTCGATTCACTCAACAACACTGGTAAAGTAAGACCAGGTGCCCATATATAAAACAATACATCATCTGCAAAAAGCGCCAATTTATGTTCTGTATCACCAATTTGGACTCCCTTGATATCCGCCAACAACCTAATCCTCTGGGCCAGAGGCTCAATGAAGAGGGCAAAGAGCAGTGAGGATAGTGGGCACCCTTGCCGGGAACCCCTCTCAATCGGAAAGACAGAGGAATAACCCCCATTGATCTTAAGCCGTGCTACCAGATGTTCATACAACCGCTTCAGCCAACCCAGGAGACCGGGTCCCACTCCCATACATTGCAGCACTTCCCACAAGTAGGGCCACTCAACCCTGTCAAATGCGTTTTTGGTATCTGTGCTCAGAAGAGCCACAGGGACTTCCCTCTGTTGGGCTTCCCACAACACATGCAGCGTATGGCAAATATTATCTGCAACTTGCTTACGAGCTACAGAACCTGATTGATCTGAATGTATCAATTTGGGGAGTACCCAGCCCAACCTATCCGCCAATACCTTAGACAAGATTTTAACATCTAAATTTATCAAAGAGATTGGGCGGTAAGACCCACAAAGTGCCGGATCCCGCCCCGGTTTCAATAACACAGATATCCCCGCTTCATGCATACTGATTGGGAGAGATGGACCATTGAAACATGCATTCCCCACTCTAATCAATAATGGGCCTACTTCTCCTGCAAATATTTAAAAAAATTTTTGGCGAGAATCCATCTAACCCCGGAGCCTTTCTCCCCTCAAGACCCTTTATTACTGACATAATTTCCTCAAGGTGGAAAGGGGCCTCCAGCTCCGCACATATTCCTCATTGGATAATTTTGGTAACTCCAGCCCATGCAAAAAGTCTTGGATCGATGTTATCTCTTCCCCCACTTCTCTACTATATAAAGATTGATAAAACTAGGTCAGCTGTTCTCTGAGTCTGGACGCTGAAAAAGCTTTCGATAGGGTGCACTGGCCCTTCATGTATAAAGTGTTGGAGACCTTTGGGATAGTGCCGCAGTTTCGAGGGTGGATTCAAGCGTTTTATAGCTCACCCAAAGTGTGTATTAGAGTGAATGGAGGTAACTCCGATATGTTTACCCTACACAGGGGTACTAGGCAGGGGTGCCCTCTCTCTCCGCTATTGTTTGCCATGGTATGGAACCGTTTGCATCAAGGGTCCGATCTAACCCAGGGTTCACTCCCAGGGGGGAGAGAACATAAGCTGTCTTTATTTGCAGACGATGTGCTGTTGTTTGTCCCTAGACCTCTAACTACCTTTCCTGGGCTCTTGAGGGACATTGAAGAGTATTCTGCAGTTTCTGGGTTTAAAGTAAACATGTCAAAAACTGAAGCTTTAAATGTGACTCTCCCTGTAGGAATAGTGGATGAAGTCAAATCGCTGTATGCTTTTTGGTGGGCTAATCAGAGTCTTCGGTATCTGGGAGTGAATATCACTGCTCAGCTTTCGGAACTCTTTACTGCAAACTATAAGGGTTTGTCTCGGGTACTTGCTGAGGATATGGAGAGTTGGGGAGATATTGGGCTTTCTTGGTTTGGCCGTATAGCCGCCATTAAGATGAATATCTTGCCGCGCCTGCTGTACCTGTTCCAGGCCCTCCCAATAGAGATGCCCCGCAAATTTTTAGCTGCGCTACAAGATCGTATTGTGCGGTTCATTTGGGCAGGTAAGCGCCCCAGGCTAGCAAGGGCTTTTCTGTATCAGGAGAGGAGTAGGGGAGGACTTGGGGTCCCCAACTTGGCTCGGTACTATCGGGCAGTGCAGGCGCGTGCAGCGGTGGAATGGTATCAGGATTACCCAGACCGGCAATGGGTGCATATAGAACAATCTACAGTGGGTACTCGGCCCTTGAGGGCGCTTATGTGGATGCCGAGTTCTCTTCGGTCTTTGGGTGAGGGTTTGTGTCCTATATATGTTACCTTTACCAACTGGGATAGTCTTTTTCCAAAGCGTCAATGTACACTATCTCGCCTGTCCCCGATAGCATATAATCCGTTGTTTTACCCGGGAACTGAAGTAGGACCATTTACTAGGTGGTATGAGGGTGATTTGCAAACATGGGGTCAATTATTTGAGGGGGTGTCCCTTATGCCATACCCGACGGCCCGAGAGCAATTCCCGGTAGTGGGGACAGACAAATATGCATACCTTCAATTGACTCACTTCCTTAAGACACGGGCAGTCCGGGAGGTGATACAGAGGGAACACTCAGCTTTAGAAAAACTTTGTGAGGGATAGATCATGACAGGTGGGTTGATATCCCGATTGCACCACATTCTTAATCAGTCTATACCTCGTCACACCTTACATCGGAAGAGCTGGCAGAGAGAGCTGGGTATAGAACTAGAGGAGGTGGCTTGGGAGAGAATGGAGCGGGCTGCGGCGGAGGTGTCGTCTCATGTACCTTTCAGAGAGAATGCTATTAAAGTACTGTTTCGGTGGTATATGTCACCGTAGCGTCTTCAGTGCATTTATCCTGCCTTGTCGGGTTTGTGCTGGAGGGGCTGTGGTCTTAAGGGATCCATGGGTCATATCTGGTGGCATTGTAGGAAGATTAGAGCCTTTTGGAAAATGGTCCGGAGTAGACTGCAGGTTTGGCTGGGAGGGACGATTCCCTGGCATCCAACCATTTTCCTTTTTTTCAGCAAGAGTGGCGGGATTTTCTCAAAACCCCAACAAGCTCTTTTGCGCTACGCCACATGTGCAGCTAGAATTGTAATAGCGGCCTGTTGGAAACTACCCGTGGTCCCACCGCTGGATAGATGGCTCCGAAAGATGGGGTATGTTTGCGAGATGGAGCGGCTCATGGCTGAGAGACGAAATCAAATGCCTAGGTGGCGCTCAACGTGGGATGCTTATCTCCGCTATGTCCACACATGATGAAGGTGTGGGAATTAGTGATGCAAGTCCGGAATGGGAGGGAGGGGGGAATAAGGGAGGTAGGGGCTTGGGTCTTGTTATCTTTTGATAAAAGTTTTATAAAATTTGAAGTTTGTGAAGGCTTGGCTGTTCAGGTTTCTTAGTTCTTCCAGCAGCCGGGACAGGGCCTATGGAGATAGCAATGCGATGTTAACTGAATACTGTATTTTTCAGTATGTTCTTTTTGATCTATGTTCTGCTTTATGTATCAGGCTATAAGGCCTTTCTTGTCATACTTTACTGGAATGCTGTATTGTCTACCAATAAAGACTTCATACAAATAAAAAAATAAAATAAAAAATATATATATTTCTATGTGAATATGTTTATGTATATGTGTGTGTATATACAGTGGGGGAAATAAGTATTTGATCCCTTGCTGATTTTGTAAGTTTGCCCACTGACAAAGACATGAGCAGCCCATAATTGAAGGGTAGGTTATTGGTAACAGTGAGAGATAGCACATCACAAATTAAATCCGGAAAATCACATTGTGGAAAGTATATGAATTTATTTGCATTCTGCAGAGGGAAATAAGTATTTAATCCCTCTGGCAAACAAGACCTAATACTTGGTGGCAAAACCCTTGTTGGCAAGCACAGCGGTCAGACGTCTTCTGTAGTTGATGATGAGGTTTGCACACATGTCAGGAGGAATTTTGGTCCACTCCTCTTTGCAGATCATCTCTAAATCATTAAGAGTTCTGGGCTGTCGCTTGGCAACTCGCAGCTTCAGCTCCCTCCATAAGTTTTCAATGGGATTAAGGTCTGGTGACTGGCTAGGCCACTCCATGACCCTAATGTGCTTCTTCCTGAGCCACTCCTTTGTTGCCTTGGCTGTATGTTTTGGGTCATTGTCGTGCTGGAAGACCCAGCCACGACCCATTTTTAAGGCCCTGGCGGAGGGAAGGAGGTTGTCACTCAGAATTGTACGGTACATGGCCCCATCCATTCTCCCATTGATGCGGTGAAGTAGTCCTGTGCCCTTAGCAGAGAAACACCCCCAAAACATAACATTTCCACCTCCATGCTTGACAGTGGGGACGGTGTTCTTTGGGTCATAGGCAGCATTTCTCTTCCTCCAAACACGGCGAGTTGAGTTCATGCCAAAGAGCTCAATTTTTGTCTCATCTGACCACAGCACCTTCTCCCCAATCACTCTCGGCATCATCCAGGTGTTCACTGGCAAACTTCAGACGGGCCGTCACATGTGCCTTCCGGAGCAGGGGGACCTTGCGGGCACTGCAGGATTGCAATCCGTTATGTCGTAATGTGTTACCAATGGTTTTCGTGGTGACAGTGGTCCCAGCTGCCTTGAGATCATTGACAAGTTCCCCCCTTGTAGTTGTAGGCTGATTTCTAACCTTCCTCATGATCAAGGATACCCCACGAGGTGAGATTTTGCGTGGAGCCCCAGATCTTTGTCGATTGACAGTCATTTTGTACTTCTTCCATTTTCTTACTATGGCACCAACAGTTATCTCCTTCTCGCCCAGCGTCTTACTGATGGTTTTGTAGCCCATTCCAGCCTTGTGCAGGTGTATGATCTTGTCCCTGACATCCTTAGACAGCTCCTTGCTCTTGGCCATTTTGTAGAGGTTAGAGTCTGACTGATTCACTGAGTCTGTGGACAGGTGTCTTTCATACAGGTGACCATTGCCGACAGCTGTCTGTCATGCAGGTAACGAGTTGATTTGGAGCATCTACCTGGTCTGTAGGGGCAGATCTCTTACTGGTTGGTGGGGGATCAAATACTTATTTCCCTCTGCAGAATGCAAATAAATTCATATACTTTCCACAATGTGATTTTCCGGATTTAATTTGTGATGTGCTATCCTCTCACTGTTACCAATAACCTACCCTTCAATTATGGGCTGCTCATGTCTTTGTCAGTGGTCAAACTTACAAAATCAGCAAGGGATCAAATACTTATTTCCCCCACTGTATATATATATATATATATATATATATATATATATATATATATATATATATATATAATGTGTGGTGTATTATTTGCAGACTCCTGAGGTAGGCTGGTAACACCAAAACATGGGTCTGTGTCGAGTCTTAGTGGTAATATCACAATAAATACTTACTTTGAACTTATTTGCATAGGTTTGGAAGGTTTATCAACAAACTCTACTTCTCCATCCTTTCTGAGGCTTCTGTAGTGGCTCTTCTGTTCCTCCTCCTTGGTGGCATTTTTCTGCATTAAGAGACTTCATTCAGTGGTAGCTGTTGAACACGTAGAAGCTTTCTGAACATATGAGCCTCGGCATATGGGCAACATATAGGGGATGGATAGCAAGGTCCTGATTTGTACAGCACACTAATTGCACATAGAAGCTCCTTCTCTTTTTTGCCCTTCCTGAACTTAAGTCCTTCCATCTTCTGGTGAAGAAGTACTTGGTGCTTCTCTAGCTTTTCTTTGGACTTCTGCCATGATAATACTCTTTCATAGAGATTGGTGTGTTGTACAATATTTTTAAAAATACAAATGTACCTTGAGCTTGAAAAGGTTGGGAAACAATACTGTATACCATGCTTTAGTACTGCACCATACGTTTATTTCAGAATGTAGAAAAATACATTAAATAGTTTTGTAAAAAAAAAAGAAAAAAATAGTACAGTAGTTTCATGCTTGCTTAGTGACAAAATAAAACCCACAACAACTCTCCTGTTTTCTTTAGATGGAATGTTGATAGATACTATAATACTGACATTATCATTTCAGCCTAGATTTTGGAAGAAAACAAGGATGCAGCAGGGAAGAACGTGAAAGAAAGAGGCTGATTCATAAACACAAGCGGGAATTTAAAGGAGCCATTAGAGAGATCCGTAAAGACAGCCAATTCCTAGCTAAACAGCAGTTGTCGGAAATAATGGAAAGGTAAGGGCTTTGAATGGATTTTTAAATTTTGGCCAACTTATAAATCTTTAATTGAGAATCAGCACAAAGATGTTTGGGCATTATGTAGATACACTGTCCAGCAGCATAGCATCAGTGGGTCTCTGAATGTGAAAAACTTACAAATGTAATAAATGGCAGGAGATTTTCTGACAGATTGAGCACATGAATCTATGTGTTTAACTTTTTTTATATAGTTCATTCGTATCTTGGAAAAGGGCACACTAAAAGTTCCATACAGTGCCACACATCATCCTTAGAAATATGAAAACCAGAGATAATAATCACATTGCCAAGGAAACTTTTGTTTCCAGTTTTGAGACTTATCCACACCAGGTACAAAAATATGCCAGCCAGTGGGTAGGATTAAATGGTCATTTCTCTCAATGGAGGAGGGTGAACAGTGGAGTTCAGCAGAGATTTGCAGATGATACAAAACTATTCAACGTTGTTAAAATACCTGAGGACTGTGAAATATTGCAGGAAGACCTTAGGAAATTGGAAGACTGGGCATCAAATGGCAGATGAAATTTAATGTGGACAAATGCAAGGTGATGCACATTGGAAAGAATAATCTGAATCATAGTTTTCTGATGTTAGGGTCCACCTTGAGGGGGTCACCACTCAAGAAAAAGGTCTAGGTGTCGTTTAGGTAATATGCTGAAATCTGCTCAAGTGTGCCGTGGTGGCCAAAAAAAGCAAACAGGACACTAGGAATTATTAGGAAAGGGATGGTGAATAAGACTAAAAATACTATAATGCCTTTGTGTCACTCCATGGTGTGTCCACATCTTGAATATGATGTTTAGTTCTAGTTGCTGTATCTCAAAAAAGATATAGTGGAATTAGAAAAGGTTCAAAGAAGAGCGACCAGAATGGTAAAGGGGATGGAACTCCTCTCGTATGAGGAAAGGCTAAAGAGGTTAGGGCTGTTCAGCTTGGAAAAGAGACAGATGAGGAGAGATATGATTGAGGTGTATACAATCCGGAGTGGTGTAGAATGAGTAGAAGTAAATCGATTTTTTTTACTCATTGCAAAAGTACAAAGACTTAGGGGACACTCGAGGAAGTTACATGGAAATACTTTTAAAACACATAGGATGAAATATTTTTTCACTCAACAAATAGTTAAGCTCAGGGGCGTATGTGGAATCCGGCGGTAGGGGGGGCCAGAGCCAGAGAGGGGGGGCACATTTTTGCCTGCCTCCCCCCCCCCCCGCCCCGCCGCCGCCTCTCTCCACCCCCTCCCCGCCGTCAACCCTCCCCCGTTGCTTACTTTTGCTGGCGGGGGGCCCCAACCCCCGCCAGCCGAGGTCCGACCCGCAATCTCCATATTTCGTCTTCCTCCGTGGCCATGTGCTTCAAGGAAGTAACGCTGCAGTGCTGATTGATTGACGCCGAACTGGATTCAACCAATCAGCACTGCAGCGTTACTTCCTTGAAGCACATGGCCACGGAGGAAGACGAAATATGGAGATTGTGGGTCGGACCTCGGCTGGCGGGGGTTGGGGCCCCCCGCCAGCAAAAGTAAGCAGCGGGGGAGGGTTGACGGCGGGGAGGGGGGCCAGGGCGAAATCTGCGGGGGCCCAGGCCCCTGTGGCCCCACGCAGATACGCCCCTGGTTAAGCTCTGGAACTCTTTGCCGGAGGATGTAGTAACAGAGGTTAGTGTATCTGGATCTAAAAAAGGTTTGAACAATTTCCTGGAGGAAAAGTCCATAGTCTCCTATTGAGACAGAAAAGCGGAAGCATCTGCTTGCACTGGGATTTGTAGTATGGAGTGTTGCCATGATTTGGGTTTCTGCCAGGTACTTGTGACCTGGCTTGGCCACTGTTTAGAAAATAGAATACTGAGCTAGATGGACCATTGGGCTTACCCAGTATGGCTGCTGTTATGTTCTTATGAGCCATGCCAGCAGCAGAGAATGACAGGTTCACTGCTGAGTTTGGATTTTGGATTTATTTGCTTTTCCAAATTCAAGCTGGCGGTGAATTAGAGTGTATGCACTCAGTTGTAGATGAATACCTACTGCACCAAAAATGTAAGTGTCTTCTTTAGTAAATATTCCCTTCCACTTAGTGTCTGTGAGATAAAAATTCTCATTAGAAAGGTGCCCAAGGCCTCGACCTGAGGTAGTAGAGAATGAGCTGACTTGCCTAAGGTAATAAGTAGCATAAGTGGGAAAAGTAGGATTTGAACCCTGGCATTCCTGGTTCCCAGCCTGCTGGTCTAACAGATAAGCCACTGATCTTCTAGTTCAGTGTTTCCCAAACATCCTGATGACCTCATGGCAAGATATAGTAGGGGCGGGCAATTAGCACGTTAATTTTTTAATGCAGGTGTTCTTTTTAACGTCGCCTGAAATTTTATTTTATTTTTTTTTTTGCAGACCCGCCCCCTCCCTCCTTTGTTTACCTTTTCAGGCTCCGGATTTTTTTCTCCTTCCTCACTGCCTCAAAGTCCTTGTCTTCCCCTGCACAGCCAGGTTCTGCTGATAATGAGCCGCGCCATGCAGGAAGTTGGGGAAGTCTTGCGGGACTTGAAACTGTGAGACTTCTCCCAACTTCCCGCATGGTGTGGCAGATCCTGGCCATGCAGGGGAGGACAAGGACTTTGAGGCAATGAGGAAAGAGGAGTAAAACCCGGAATCTGAGCCCAGCTGTAAAGGTGAACGAGGGGGAAGGGAGCATGAGAAAAAAAAACAGATGGTCTTTTTAGGTATTGTTTGAGTGCTGGCGTGGGGTGGTATGGAGGGGAGGGAAGGAGGAGGATGATAATTGGCCATAGTTACTGTAGCCATGAAATTTAAAAGGAAAATCTGCTTCCTAACTTCCCTGGCAGAAGGCAAGGCCGTGTAGCCTGTAAAATGAGTATTGCAGAGTAGCGAGCTGCTAGCTTAACTGGACACACAAGCCACTTGGAGAAGAGGTGTGAAGTATTAGTTTTGGGGGAAAGGATACCCTTAGGAGGGAGCATGTTTTCACAGCAGAGACTGCAATCTGTGTGCTTTAGAGTTGGTGGGGGAGGGGGCTGGGGAGGCTCATAAAAAAGGAACAAAAATAAAAGAAGAAGAAAAAAACTTCTATTTTTATGTTTAAAAAAATAAAACTGGAATGGGTTTGTCTGAAAAAATCTGGCACCTTATATGAAGGCCCTTTGGCTGGCTTGCAACCCTGTTACCACAATAGTCTTAAAATTCCGTAGATGGATCCCGTTGTACTCTCCTGTCATAATTGCATCCCTAAAGCATACCACATTACTGGAATATCTGATTATCAAGATCAACAACATCATCTCAGAATGGGCCTGCACCTTAACCTGAAGAAGACAAAGATCCTGACAACTGGCAAAATCAATAAGTTAGTACATAAGTAATGCCACACTGGGAAAAGACCAAGGGTCCATCGAGCCCAGCATCCTGTCCACGACAGCGGCCAATCCAGGCCAAGGGCACTGGGTAAGCTTCCCAAACGTACAAACATTCTATACATGTTATTCCTGGAATTGTGGATTTTTCCCAAGTCCATTTAGTAGCGGTTTATGGACTTGTCCTTTAGGAAACCGTTCTAACCCCTTTTTAAACTCTGCAAGCTAAACGCCTTCACCACGTTCTCCGGCAACGAATTCGAGTTCAATTACGCGTTGGGTGAAGAAAACTTTTCTCCGATTGTTTTA
Organism: Microcaecilia unicolor; assembly: GCF_901765095.1. Lineage (NCBI taxonomy): Eukaryota > Metazoa > Chordata > Amphibia > Gymnophiona > Siphonopidae > Microcaecilia > Microcaecilia unicolor. Next base: position 491,058,075 of record NC_044032.1, on the reverse strand, counting down.
AATTTACTACACTGTAGTTTCATCGCATGCCCCCTTGATGGAGAAGCAACAAATAGTAGACAATTTAAACCTGCTTGGATCAATAATGAACAAGCAGTAAGAAATCCTGTTAATGCATGGAAAAGTTTTCCAGAACTTTCTAGATAATGTTTATGTTATGTCATTTGATGACATCACCCACTTGTGTGGTTAACTATCCTTCCTGACAACGGTGAATACCTGTTACAGGTAAGCAACTTTGTGTCTTTTATAGGTTAAGTGTGTCAGCATTTCACAGTTCCACATGGAGGAGCCTGGGTTTAGTTCCCAAACTGGGTCTTCCACTCCCCACTTGACTGGTGATAGAGATTCTATGGAGGCAGTATTAACAGCACCTGGGCAAGGAAAGAGTTTGTCATTGTACAATGGTGACACTAATGGATGGTTTAGGACCCATGAGTATAGGGTTTCAGAATAGCCTGGTGCATGGACCCCAGCCAGAGACTTTGAATGCCTGGATTAGAGTATGTTGTGAGAGGGTATAAATAGGGGAGGAAAAAAAGATCTCCAGGTAATTTTAAATATAGGCTTGGAGCACCAGATCCAGTCCCTGGTTCTGACTGAGCTGAAAGCTCAAAGGAGCAAGATTAAACTACCTGGTGAAAATGGTGACGTTTGAAGAGACTCTCTTCCTTTTGTGAAGTTTTGGCATGCAGCATGTGTATAAAATAACATTTGATGTTTGCTAATGTTTCAGGGATAGAGAACGAAAAAGGAAGGTGAACCAGCTTTTCAACAGCCTGTCAACTCAAGAGGGTGAATGGAAGGCTTTGAAGAGGAAAAAGATGAAGGGAGAGTCCACTAATTAAAAAAAAATAATAATAATAATGCCTGTTCTGTACTGTTGTACTTTGACGCTGAAACCAGCTTTTCACAGAAAAAAAAGTCCAATTTATTTTCATAAAACGTCTGCTTGCAGAGGAAAAACACTTGGGAGAAGGTGAATGTCAAGATGTTCTGACAGAAAGCTGGAGTACTTGGATATTTCTTCCAGGTGGTTTTTGTATTGCACATGCATTAGTTTTCCTCGGTGAAAGGAAGATTATGCTGAGAAATAAGGTTTGCCAGTGACTTGTTTTTATTCAACAATTAAATATTTTATGGCAACAAAATCAATAAATTTCTTCTACATTCAGACTAATCTTGCCATTGTACAAATAGTTTCCAGCTTTAGTGCATTCAGTAAAGGTGGTGATAACATGGCAAAATATGTGGCTAACTAATATAGTCTCAGCCTTTCCAGGGAGCAAGTTTTCGCAGTATTATAGAAACTGTAGGATCAGTTTGGTTATCCCAAAAATTGGGATGACAAATATTTCATCGGAGTGGTTACTTTGATTGGTTTGTAACCTGTGTAATACTTAGCCAGTAAATCTGAACGCTGATGGGGCAATTTTTAGATTTACTTGCAGAGATTGCCTTTGGAATTTTGACTTATTTGTACTTGTGACCTTTGCATCTGCTGTGAGATCTGGTTTATAGGGGAAGAGTACACAAGTAAGATTTGAAAAACAAATGTGCAGATTTTTACTCCCTTCACAGCTTTTCCCTGTGAGTTGCACACCATCCGGGGAATTCAATAAATGGTGCCTAAAGTTAAGTGTAATTCGACACCCAACTTTCAGTGTGAAAATGTGTTCTAACAGATGCAAGGTGCCAAAATGAGGCTGAAATGACAGATCGGCATGGAAATACATTTATGCACCCAGTTATAGGATAGCGCCTAAGTGTATCCATGTGCAACTGCAAAGGGGATGTTCCCATGGCAGGGGCTTGGGCGGTCCAGAAGATTGCATGCAGTATTATAGAACACATAAGATACGTGCTCAACTTGATTAATGTTTATTATGAAGCAACGAAACTTGACACAGCTGTGTTTCGGCCAACAAAGCCTGCATCAGGAGTCTATTATAAAAATACATCTAAATAAGTAATCAAAATAGGAACGCTTAAGATCAATAAAACAGAAAGCTAAAAACAACATAAGATAAGATTAAAAATAGAATTAAAAAGTAAGTATTAAAAATAACCAAACTTTGACACAGTAATTCTGATCTACAAACGATATTTCTTACAAGTACAGAGAGGAAAAACAATGTGTATACAATGTAATGAAATTGTATAATGTAATAAAACATGTAAGTACCTCTTAAATTGCACTGAAACATCCACTTGGAATGCCTGGCAGAGAAATAAGTAAAAAAATGTAAGTCAACAATATAACGTTACCAGTCATGGCACACTCATACCGTAAAAAAAACAGCATGTGTAACAAAAAGCTAAATGCTTATTAGTATATGCCCTATGGTCATAGCACTAACGCTGCATATGAGAGAGACATGTAAACAGTAAAACACGAGCTCTTTAAATGAGAAAAACATTTGAACAATGCTCAAGAACCTGGACACACATAAAAAATGAAATTACCACCTAGGCCTCACAGTAGCCAGGCAGTAGTTTCAAAATTGACATGCATACGAGCCTACACGGCTTAATAAAGGCCCCCCTATGTGTTCATTTTTCTCATACCAGTTATACACAGTAAGTACTCGTATACTTCTCTGTACATCCCCACTGGATCCCCTCTGTGCATATCATGCTAGTTCTTTGGTACCTTCATTGTTTTCTCCCCAGGCTTTATTTACACTCTTTTAATCACAAATACAGTTTTGGACTGTAAGCATTTGGTGTTTTGTACTGTTTTGGTCAAGGTCATCTTTTTTTTATTATTATTTATTATTTTTCTTTTTTTTTTTTCCTACACCATAGACCATTCATTCTTTACATCTTCAGTATGATTGGTTATCATTGATGATGCCAGGCTTTTTGAGCATTCTTAAAATGTTTTTCTCATTTAAAATGCTCGTGTTTTTACTGTTTGCATGTCTCTCTCATATGCAACGTTAGCACTATGACCATAGGGCATATACTTAATAAGCATTTTAGCTTTTTGTTACACATGCTGTTTTTTTTTACGGTATGATGTGTGCCATGACTGGTAACGTTATATGTTGACTTACATATTTTACTTATTTCTCTGCCAGGCATTCCAAGTGGCCGTTTCAGTGCAATTTAAGAGGTACTTACATGTTTTATTATATTATACAATTTCATTACATTGTATACACATTGTTTTTCTTCTCTAGTCGCAAATATTTCTATGCTTGTAAGAATATTGTTTGTAGATCAGAATTACTGTGTCAGTTTGGTTATTTTTAATCCTTTTTTTTTTTTTTTTTTAATTTTACCTTATGTTGTTTTTAACTTTGTTTTTATTGATCTTAAGCGTTCCTATTTTGATTATTTATTATAATAGACTTGTTGGCCGAAACACAGCTGTGTCGAGTCTGTTTGCTTCATAATAAACATTTAGACTATCTGAAGCATCGTTTGTCTTTTTTGAGTCATCTTCACTGTTGTGTTCTACATTTCCTGCCCTGTGAGGATTTGCTGCTTCTGTGTATATGTCGCCCAACTGTATGCCAGGGTTTACACCTGGTTTAGTTGGTTGTAAGTTCTCTCACTCAAAAGTAAGGTGCAGAATTTGGCAACCAACACTATAATATAAAGAGAGGTCTTATCTGAGAGCCCTTTATAGAATAGCACTGGGTACCAGGTTTTTTTTTGTTTTGGTTTTTTAGCACTCTTATTTGGGCACCATTTACTGAATCCAACCCTATATCTACTTTTTTCCTGAGTACTGGGCAATTTTTCATAAGCCAGCTGTACTTCAAAAGTTATATTCTGAATGTCAGAAAGAAAAATCTATCAATGCAGCATATAGGGGCCCTAAGCTGATGGGCTTAGCACATCCTGTGTGTGGTACTTTACCACATGGCCTGTAAAATAAGCATTTTTTTTCATGTGTAGAATTTCTGGCCATGCTTGCGGCCATTTGAAAAAAATTAACGAGGAAGCATTTACTGCCTCCTGTAAGTGCTTAGTGCGTGGCAAATGACAAAACTAATGCAGAACGCTTTAGTGCATCTTACATTAGGCCATTTTTCCTGTATTAAGCACATTAGTTTTTTAACACAGCTTAGTAAAATGTTCCTTCTAGGCTCAGCTTGTCTTTTGGTACCCTTGAATTCTATTCAGCTAGTTCATATTAGGGTTTGCTAGCACCCTTCTACTTACCTAGATTAGTAAACCATAAAAGAAATGTATTTTGCTTAAGGCTTATTTTATATTTTCAGGCTGTTTAAAATTGTGCAGCCTTTACCAAAAACATTTTGGGAGCATGCGTTGTTTGTTACCTCCTAGATTTTTATCTAGCTTCATCTACTAATTGACCTATTTCACAAAAGATGCTTATATCTCAGTCAGTATTTGTATAGAGTGACAATCTGGCTTCATGAAATGTCATAGCATAGAAGGTCATTTTTGTAACAGAATGGCTAATTTGTTCAGACCATAACATGCATACGTTAAACATATTTTTCAGAGGCTTTATACTACACAATTTTAAATTATGCCACCAAAAATACCTTGCATAGTTACACCTACTCTTTAGCGTACACAAAGTTTCAAGAAGATTTATAAATGTGCAAACCTTACCCCAATTCCACCCCAGGAATACTTCTGCTCACTGCAGGTAAAAATATGCACTAGTTTGGGCAGTTTTACAAGTCAGTTTCATACATAAACCACCAATTATATGCGTAATTGATCTTGATGGCAATGAAAACCAATGGATTCATCCAAGTCTGCTTTATTTTTTCTAATCTGTACTGCTAAGTTATATTCCAGGTGCCAGCTATAGAAAATTGATTATTTTTAGGCTGGTGGTTTGCTTGTTTGGGGGGACGCAGAATGTGGGTTTGACTGCAGACTTCCCCTTTGCCCCAAGGGAACTTTTCTACTTTTTTTTTTTTTTTTAATTACATTTGTACCCCGCACTTTCCCCACTCATGGCAGGCTCAATGCGGCTTACATATTATATACAGGTACTTATTTGTACCTGGGGCAGTGGAGGGTTAAGTGACTTGCCCAGAGTCACAAGGAGCTGCCTGTGCCTGCAGTGGGAATCGAACCCAGTTCCCAGGACCAAAGTCCACACTCTAACCCTAGGCCACTCCTCCACTCCACTTTATTAATATCTCTATCAAATAATAAAATTGTGTCCTGTTTTGGGTATCTGGCTCAGTTTTCTGAATATACATGTTTTTATTCTTCTTTGTCTTTTATTCCTTATTTATTTTTCATTTGTTGTGCATTTTTTTTTTGTTCATTTCTGTCTTCAATTCAGGTGTAATATATCACTAATATCCTCATTGACCCTCACATTCTTACCATCCCATATCGCATACATGCAAGTCCCACCCCACATTCAGTGTAGAATGTGGAGAAAGTGTTTCCCTACTACTTATATTTACCAGTATTGTGGATCCAGGACAAAAATTATATATAAAAATGAAATTTATCATATATTATAATGTAAGTTTTTATTTTGAAGCTGGAGTGGAGTCAGTACATTTTTTTATCAACTCCACCCAAAATTACTTCCAACTCAGGCCCCACGTACCGTGCTAGGAACGTCTGATTTTGACTGGTTCAGTCCGTTTAGCGTGCACATTAAACCCTTTAGTGTCCAATGTTCCCCATAATAAGCGATATGGGAATAGATTGATGGGAACATTGGACACTAAAGGGTTAGCAAGTAGTGCACAAAGGGGTCCTGCATGAATCGTATGCAACTGTATTACAACAAGCTGATAATATTAAAATGAGCATTTAGAGCAACGCACAGCTGTTCCAAACAATACACAGAAAGGAGCGCCTACCTTTAACGAGAAATTTTTACAGGCGATCAGGAGCTGTCATAGAATGATGGTGGCTTCTCAGTGGAGCAGTCTGCTGTCATATTTAAATAGTATTTGCACATGTGTGTGTTCTGCACCTAACAGCACGGTGAAGAAGTTGTGGAGGCATTGCCCATAGCACCTACAGTTTTGAAAAAAAGCTAAACATGACTTTCATACATGCACATATAAACAGTAACACCCCCACCCCCAGGGTATGAAAGTTGGTGTGGAACCCACAAAAAGAAACTTTTACGGTCCAGGTGGTTTATGCTTATATGCATGAATAAAAGCCATGTGTAGCAGTGGAACGCTGTGGAGGCACATCCATAGCACACCACAGTTCTGGGCATGTGCATAGCATCGACAGCAACTGACCTACGCATGCGCTACTTAGCAGGTGGCTGATCTACACGTGCGCAGGCGCTTTTCCTACCATTCTGCTTGCTGTAATGTGAGCAGCTCATTTGCATGAGATTTCCTTTGATCACAGCTCACTATTTCCAACTCATTAACTTTTTATGCAGTTATCTCACACCTTAATGCCTGTTGTGAAGGTGCAGTTAAGAGATTGCCAAACTCTGACTTCTGCATATTTACAGGACTATTTCTACATGGTTGCTTCAGCTTGTCATTTCCTGAGGGGCCTGAACTATGCTCCCTGATCACATTACTCTGAGCCAGTTGGAGCTCAAAGAAAGATTTAGCCAATCAGAAGCTAGAACTTTCAAAGATTTCAAATTTATTGGAGTTCCATTACAGAGAGAAGAAGAAGTTAGAAGTCCTGGCCTGTGATTCTGCCTAATTAGGTCTGCTGTCTTTTTGCAGGAATCCCACAATGAGTATCCCAGCTAAACTGACCTGCAATTGATAGATGGCTTAGGACAAGACTAATTGTATCTCACTAGGAGTCACTGTCTCACTTTTCTGTTGGCTCTTTTGTTGCTGAGATCTCCTGTCCCACCCTTTGAGCTGTGACCAGGACCAGAACTGGCTTTAGGATACAGCAAGCAGGACAGTAACTTAGAGGGGGCACCACTAGGACCATTGAGTGTGTACAACTTCCCATTGACCCAATCCACCCTGAGTGCAAGCAAACCCAAATGTGTGATTTACAGCCTTATATCAACACAACCCCTCTTCGCTGGGGAGTGACATTGACATGTTCCCTCTCCCTAGGGTGGCACCATCAATATGTGCTCTTTCTCCTGATGGAAGAAGAACACAGTTGACATTTCAGCCCAGGGCACCACTCAATCCAGAGCTAGCCCTGACCATAGCATTGTATACTGCAGCCTACATGTTGCAGGCTTCACATATAGAGTACCAAACTTTGGAATTCTGTACCGAAGCAATTAACGTACTTAGATTATCTGAGATTCCGTAAATTACTAAAGGCTTTTCTATTAAGTACATAACTTGTCAAAGAACTGTCTCTCTTGTATGTTTCAACATAACCACTACTCTAGCCTAGCCTCAATGCAAACACACAATTATTCCTAATATGTTAAATGTTATAATTAATTATCTGATTCCATCATATTTTGATGTTTTTCATTTAAGTAAGCCACATTGAACCTGAACTTGATCAGGATAATATGGGATACAAATGTCAAGCATAAAGGCCCTGTGGAGAGGAGTACACTACTTGGGAGATGTCCTTGGGAGCATAATTAACCCTTCACATAGGTTTATGCCAGGCTTTTCTAATCATTTGTGAATCTTCAATCTTTACTCCAATAAAACATGTTTAGCAGCTGAATATTGCAGATAAATGGAGTTTCCAGTGCCACCTCCTTCCCTTCCCTAACTCCCTTTGAATATGGATAATATATGGCTATTTCTTGAGTTAAACAGCTCACTATTCTCCATATAAGTTTTAAAAATACACATATAGGCAAGTTTTGCATTCACCACCTGCTGCCAAAAGCACAATTCACAGTTATTTATCTTCCACATACAGCAAGAGAGCTTGTGGATTACAGCTAAACTCAACTCCTTGAAGCACTGGTTCTATCACCATGCATCCCTTTGCAAATTCCACTTGAACCTTATGCATGTTTCATTATTATCTACTGCCTTCAGAAGGCATGGAGACAATTGCGTATTTTCATATATATTGCTGTGATCGGTTATTACTGCAAATACAGTACCTTGAGGATTATAGTGAGCTCACTGATAATTTAAAGGTATACTGCACGTCCTTGTCTCCCCATGTTTGGCAGGAGCAGCAAATTTAGAAAGCTGCAAGTATTTTTATTTGCATGGGGGCAGTTTCTAGAATTATTGCTTCTATTCCCCAATCACCCATGTCCAAAATAGAACCCCTCATCATCATCATCCAGTAGCTTACCTGACATAAATATCCTCACCTAACAAGCACCCCCCCCCCCCCCCAGTGGATCTTTGGCAGTGCCCCTTCCCCCAACACCCCACTCCCTCTTCCATGGCTCTAACCAGGGTTACAGTGGTCCCTAGTGGGAAGAGGAATGCTGTCCAGTTGCTCCTGTTCCTCTGTATTTGGGTTCAAAATGGCATCTGTATTGTAACCAATGCTGTGTTTTTAAACTGATTAGCTGCTGTTATAACAGATACAACCTAATAGGCAGGCCTAAATGTATAGTACTAAATTAAATCTTGTCACCACACTTAAACATTCATATTTTATATTGACATTATTGGCACATTTATAAAAAAATGTAGAGGAAAAAGGCTTCAGTTTATTAGCAGTACCTTCATTGTCCATTGACCATATTAAGTTACTAGCTTCTTTCCATCAAAAGCCTTAAAAAAAAACTCCACCTCATTTTGTTCCAATACAGTATTGATATTGAATTGAAAAGATATAAAGTTTTTACAAAAACAAAAAACATTATATTGGACAGAAGAAAATAAAGGAGGTGAAGGTTTTTTAGGCTTATGATGGAAAGAAGCTAATAACCTTTAATATGGTCAATAGACAAGATACTGCTAATAAACAAGCATTTTCCTCCACATTTTTCTTATAACTATGCCAATATTTGTCAATATGCATAAAGTGTGACAAGATTTAATTTATTACCATACATTAACCTGCTTATTAGGTTGAAATCTGTAACCTCTGACCCTAATTTCTAAATAATACTGTTATAGGTCAGGCCGCCAAATAAGTGCCTTTATGTCTTCCTAATTTTGAACAGTACACAACTAGCTAGCCCCTCATAGAAGAATGTTGCTGTCATGATTGGGACGGGAATGCAGAAATAGGATACCTCCCATATAATTTCAAAAGAAGGGAGTGACACTGTAACCCAACAGTTTGGAAGTTCAAAGACCTAAGAAGGTATTGCAGAGCCAAAAAATAACCAGGGTCCAACAATTATGCTCCCTGTGCAAAACTAAAAGAAGTGTGATAAATCTATATTGTGACAATGTAGGGGCACAAACTGACAAAATGAAGGTGAGTTTTCTTTTTATAGGTCTTAAATAGACTAAGCTGCAATTATTTATTCCCTTGGCTGAGACCCCTATAGTTACTATTTCTAGAATGTTTACTGAATCTGGTGTTTGGGTGGCCAATACAACATTTTGAGTTTTATACAGCTTGTTCTGATTATTGCAGATATATTTTGTGAGCAATTAAATGCAAAGTGCCATTTGAAACTTATAGACAATTTTTTCAGTAAGGGGATTTTTCTGCCTACATTTTCAGTTACTTGGTATCCCACGCACCTTGCTAGATCTCTCTACCTCATCATAATATCATCTAAAATGTACAATCATTCTCCTCTCAGCATCAGCAATAAAATGAATTTGTTACATCATATGTGAAATCGCGCAGCCAAACCCAGGTTAAAGGCTACTGACTGTAATTAACTGATGAGATGATATCCTAGAAGTAATGCAACTGATAATTATGGAGAATAAAAGCCACAGACTGGTGACAGAGTTATCATCAGAGGTGACATAGGAGTGATTCCAAAAGAAGGTAAACAGTTCTAAAGGTGGGTGATGGCAGACAAAGACCAATTTCCACTCCATACTGAAATGGATATATTTCAGCGCCATCTGTAGAAGGTGACACAGCTGGAGTGGAGGAGTGGCCTAGTGGTTAGGGTGGTGGACTTTGTCTGAGGAAACTGAGTTTGATTCCCACTTAAGGCACAGGCAGCTCCTTGTGACTCTGGTGCGAGTCACTTAACCCTCATTGCCCATGTAAGCCGCATTGAGCCTGCCAAGAGTGGGAAAGTGCACGGTACAAATGTAACAACAACAAAAAAATACCATGATATCACTCATCCAAGTTAGTTTTTGTTGTTTTTTATCATTAGATCTCTACTATCCTGGGTAGATGAGCACAGAACTTTCCACGTGTAACTTAAAACATGGCCCTCACCCCACTCATATGTTATCAGCAAGTTTTGTAATACTCTAAACAGCTGCCAAACTAGTCAGGCTGTTGCCCTGAACATCCAGTCACCTGGAGTCTTGTGCCCTTTGCTGGATGGTACTTGGCCACCACCAACCTGCTGGCTTCAACCTAGTTTATTTCTAGGAGTAGCTGTAGGAGTGGAAGAGTAGCCTAATGGTTGGTGCAGTGGACTGAGAACCAGGGAAACTAGGTTCACTTCCCATATCAGCGCATAAAAAAATATTGACATCCAATTATGTGCTGGTGAAGAGTGGGATATTAAGGGGCTCACTTTCAACACAGAAAAACATCCAAAAATGATATAATGGGCAGATATATATTTTCTCAATGAAAATAGCTGAAGCGTATAATCAAACAAAAAAAATAGTTCAAGTTTGCTAGTCGCTTATAAGCAAATGTTCCCAGAGGGGGTGGACCTGGGTGGTGTTATGTGATGAACGTTTTTCTGCCTATAACAGATAGCAAAATGACAAGAGTTATCTAGCAAAATATAAGTGATCATGTATTGTGTTGTAACTCACGCAGAGAGCTATTTGCATTTGGCAAGAAATAAATGGAGAAAAATAAATTAATTCTTATCTGCTGTAATCTTACATCTCCCCTTCCATCTCTTCACTCATATGCTTACTCTCATTTTTCCATCTCTCCTTCCTCGTGTCATCCACCTTCCTTCCCCTCCCCCTCCTAGTTTATGGCTAATTCACTTAATATACTGCCCTTCATAAAGATACAACAGAGTGGTTTACAATATTAAAACAATTAACATGTCTTAACAAAAGAACATCATGTCACAATAGGGAGAGTAGAGAGATAGTGGATAGAACTAATGCTGCCTGTCCCAGGCCTATAGCGATATGCAAAAACCAACCCTGACCATTTGCTGCAGAGAGATTTACTTAGTAAAAGCCTGCTGGAATAAGTCTGGTTTTAGGGCTGCTTTGAATTCTGGAAAGGAATCCTCAGTGCACATGGTCAGCAGCAGGGCATTCCACAACAGAAGAAGCAGCATAGAAGAATACTCAATATGTGGACTCTAGATGTGCAAGATGAACTGCTGAAATATGAAGCGAACTATTATGCCTTCCGTCTCACTATTTCAGACCTCCTAATCCTTTACCATCTTCCCTGTTTCCCTTTTCATCAGTCAACCTCCAATCCCTTTTACTCTCCAAGTTGTTCTCATTCCCATTTCCCCCTCTCCCACATGCCTTTCTTCACCAGGGGACCTTTTCTTACCCCTGAGCTGTGGTCCAGTGTATCTCCCATATCCAAGGTCCTTCTAACTGCCTCCTTTCTTCTGCATACTGCCTGCTCCATTTCACCACACCTGCAAACGTTACTACTACCTGTTCCCTCTTCTTGGCATCTCAATTGGTGATGCCATCAGTCCCAACCTCTTTCTTGGCCTATGAAGCCCACTGCCTATACCCATTTCTTCTCGGTATGATATGATGTTGTTAGCTGTCTCCTCTTCCCTCTGATTTCTAGTGGCTATACCAAAACTCACCAGTGGCTTCTTCCGAGGATCACTAGCTTAAGTACAATGGTCCTTGCCTTGAGATGAAGGCAAGAACCATTGTACTTTGTAAACCATTGTATTTGAACCACTTTACAAGACCTCTTGAAGTTCCATTCAGCTCTGTCTTTCTCTTTTCTCTGAGTAATTGCTTGATTAGGAAACCCACTAATCCTAGGACACTGGAGGATGCTTGTGTGAGTGGTGATGATCAATGCACATTACTTGAAAGTACAGAAGGTAATTCCCTTTCACCAGAGGGCTCGCAATCTAAGAGATCCTTTATAAACCAGTGCTACTGATTAGTGTGTGTTGAGTGCAAAGAAGCCCATGGGAATTGAATGGGCTTCTTTGCATTCAGTGCATTGCTAATCGGTAGCGCTACTTTGAAAAAGTAGCCCAAAGTTTGTACCTGAGGCAATGAAGGGTTAAGTGACTTGCCCAAGGTCACGTGGAGGGGCATAATCGAAACGTGATACGCCCATCTCCATGGGCACCTATCTCGAGGACGGATACGCGAAGGGGTGGGACAGGACCGTATTTTTGAAAAAGATGGGCGTCCATCTTTTGTTTGATTAATACGGTTGGTGCCGGGCAAATGCATCGGATTGGGCGGATTTCAGCTGGGCGGGTCTCGGTTTTCAGTGATAATGAAAACCGAAGGCATTGGTGCGGGGAGGGACCAGGATTCTTAGTGCACTCGTCCCCCTCACATGCCAGGACACCAACCAGGCACCCTAGGGGGCACTTTGAATAAAAAAAAATTTAAATACCTCCCAAATCCATATGCTCCCTTACATTGGGTGCTGAAGCCCCCCCAAATCCCCCCCCCCCAAAAAACCACTCCCCCAGAACCTCTACACCATTACCATAGCACTTATGGCTGAAGGGGGGCACCTAGATGTGGGTACAGTGGGTTTTGGGGGCAGTTTGGAGGGCTCCCATTTACCAGCACAAGTGTAACAGGTGGGGGGGGGGATGGGCCTGGGTCCACCTGTCTGAAGTCCACTGCACCCACTAACAACTGCTCCAGGGACCTGCACTGCTGTGATGGAGCTGGGTATGACATTTGAGGCTGGCATACAGGCTGGAAAAAAACATTTTTAAAGTTCTTTTTTTTTGGTGGGAGGGGGTTAGTGACCACTGGGAGAGTCAGGGGAGGTCATCCCCGATTCCCTCCGGTGGTCATCTGGGCAGTAGGGCCACTTTTTGGGGAACTTGTTCGTGAAAAAAAGGGTCCAGAAAACAGTGACCCAAATTCTCACTTCTGGCACCCTTCTTTTTTCCATTATCGGCTGAGCGCGCCCATCTCTCCTCGGCCGATAAACACGCCCCAGTCTCGCCTTCACCACGCCTCCGACACGCCCGCATTAACTTTGTTCGTTCGTGCGACAGACTGCAGTTGGAGGCGCCCAAAATCGGCTTCGATTATACTGATTTGGACGCCCACGGGAGAAAGGCGCCCATCTCCCGATTTGGGTTGCAATATGGGCGTCTTCTGTTTTGAAAATAAGCTGGATAGTGTATTGATGGATTTGACCCCTGTTTCCTGATTCTCAACCCACTGCTCTAGCCATTAAAACATAAATCAGAAATATTGAGGACAGAAATTCAAATTTCTAACTACTACTAACGTTGAGATCTTAGGCAAGTCACTTTGGGGTGCCTTTTTTCACAGGTAGTTAATTCTTTATTTTTGCCTCTCATAGTTTTTGTCTTTTTTGGGGGGGGGGGGGGGAGGGGTGGTGTGTTCTGTATGACTATGTGTATGGCTATGTCCTCAAGAAAACAACATTTTTATGATCTTTTAGCTGGAACTTTTGTTGATAAATGTGCATTAATAATTGGTATGACTTATTATAGGTCAATAACATGTACATTTGGTGCCTTTGGGCAATGTCATAGTGACTGAATAATTGTACCAGGAGCTAGAACAATAGCTAGCTCTGCCTGAACCACTGCAGAACTGAACTTACTCTGTTTATGTTGTCCCTCATGAAAATTAGGATTCTGTTTACTAAAGCGCAGTAAACATTATCAGTGAATAGTGACAATAACATATTGCAAAATGTGACACTAACACATGCTAATTTTGCTAAATCTATCACCAAATGTCAGAGCCTCCATCTGAACCTCGGCTGCCAATGAGGCAGAAGCATCCATGTGATCACAAATGCGTTGCCATTAACCCATCGGTGGGGGGCATCTGGAGGGGTGGGATGCTACGGATTGGGAGGGAGCGGGCGGGAGCTGATGCTCGAGGACAGATTTTGTTAAATGAAATAGGACTATGGTAACGCATGACAGCACAGACTGCAACTTACGGCACAAATCTGCTGATACATTTAGGGCCTTATTCTATAAAGTTTAAGCTCCTAAATTTACCACTCCTAAATACGAGCCTAATCTATGCTCCAAAATACCATTATGCATCATAATTTAGGAGCAACAACTTTTAGGAGTGTAAATTTAGAGCATAACCTTTACAGAATAAGGCCCTTACAGTGTAGTAAATGTCTAACCTGTGCAGTAACTGCAGTGCAGATGCTGGAAACATCCCTAACAGTTACCATACAAGCCGGCACTCCTAGGTGCCCGGTATAAGAGGCTTGAAGAGGCTAAGCCTCCCCTGCTGTGCTCTGAGGGGTTTAAATGTGACTTTACTCCCATCCTCACAGCAACAAGCTGCAGTGAAGCCCTCTAGCCTTGTGTAAATTGGTTTATGGTTTTGTTACTTACTGCTGGAGAGGCAGGGGAGGGGGGGGGTTGGCTGGAGGTGTCTTGGGTTGCCAGGGAATATTTAACGAGGATGACTCTCTGACCTGCCCTGAGGACAGATAGCAGCAGAATCGGATACTTGGCCAGCATGATCAGAAAAGTCACCAGACAACAAGGTAGAAAAGAACATTTATTTTCATTATAGTGTTTGAAATATGTCCACTTTGAGAATCAGGTGCCTCAACATTAAAAGTTATATTTATTTACTTATTTATGGCATTTTATCCCACATTAAACATGAATTAGGGTGTTTTGTGGCTCTACATGAGAATTGTGATATTATGATCCCTTGTTTCATATTGTTGATGGTCTGGCATTTTCCGGTATGGGTGGTATATTGGTGTATTAGGTTCTGCCCAGTGTAATATTTATGGTACAGTAAGGTTCTGAGTGTGTTTTTGCACAAAGTTGTGCATAGTGTTTTGCAGTTGAGTGATTGTGGTTAGTATATGTTTGGAGCAACCACTTTATTCTTTGACATATGATACATGTCTAATATCTAAATTTAATAAAAGGTATTAATTGTGACTTTTTTTTCTGTGTGTTATCAGACAATTATGGATTTAAGCTTCACCCATGGCCCCACCCCTAACCCCACCCCCTTTAGCCTCCCCACAACAGTTGGGCCACCGACGCCTGATTACTGCACTCCTTGCATTAATTTTTTTAACACACAGGGGCCCTTTACTAAGCCGCTTAAGCATCTACGCCACACCCAAACGTGCGCCAAATGGAAGTTACCTACTGCGTGGCTCTTGTGGTAATTTCATTTTTTGGCGTGGGACCCAAAAAAAATTTTTGTTTTTGTACACACGTATGGATGCATGCCAAGTGCCATTTGACATGCGCAGGTCATTACCGCCCGGTTACATGAGACTTTATGGTGGTAAGGTCTCAGACCCAAATGGATGCACTGCAATTTTCATTTTGCCAGCCGTCCATTTTTGGCAAAAATAAAAAAGGTTTTACAAGTGCGCTGAAAAATGATTCTGCGTGCGCCCAAAACACGCTCTTACACTACCTCAGGCCATTTTTTGGTTGTGCCATTGTAAAAGGGCCCCACGTCAGTGGCGTTCCTAGGGGGGCTGACACCCGGGGTGGATCGCCGATGCCCCCCGGGTGCAGTGCCCCCCCCGGAACAGCGCCGACGCCCCCCGGCAAAAAAAAACCCAATCCCCCGGCAAGGAGAACCCCCCCCCCCCCGGGTGCACGCCACTGGGGGGGGGGTGCCGTGCGCCTGCGGTCTCTCGTTTTCATGCTCCCTGTGCCCCCGGAACAGGAAGTAACCTGTTCCGGGGCAAAGGGAGCATGAAAACGAAGAGCCGGACGGCACGCAGGCCACCCCCCAGCGGTGTGCACCGTGGGGCAGACTGCCCCCAACGCCCCCCCCTGGTACGCCACTGCCCACAGAACGTTAAACTTTGCCACACTTATAATAAACAAGGCCCCTTGGTGACAGAGTTGTTGTATTTTCTAAGTATAAGTGCTTTGAAAATGAGCCTCTTCAAGGGTTCAGGCTAAGGCGTCCTTTTACTAAGCTGTGGTAAAAAGTGACCCTTAGTGCAGCCTTGTGCAGGTTTTTCCCATCTGCTAAGGCCATTTTTACTACGGCTGTAAAAATAAAATGGACTTTTTCTATTTTTTTTTTTTTATTAATGTTAGCATTAGCGTGTGTCCATTCAAAAAAATTAGTGTGTGAGGGCTTATGCCTTATTTCCTGTGCTAACTGATAAGCACAGGGAGACCCTCCCCCACACCGCTGCACCCTCTCCAGAAAAAAAATAATTTAAAATATTTTTAGCCTGCAGTTAGTACACCACACATTTGGCACTTACCACAGGACTCCTGAGCATGTCTTATGATATGTCATTTTAAGCTGTGTTAGGCATGCATTAGCACCTAATACAGTTTAGTCAAAGGGCCCCCTTAATTCTTTCTCCAAATAAAACTATTTAGGAAGAAAGTTTGGGCAAACATTTAACACTAAAATCACATATTTATCTATTTCTTTATTATGACATGACATTTGTATCCCGCATTATCTCAGAGTTCAGGTTCAATGTGGCTTATAATCCAATTACTATTTCTGTCCATAGAGGGCTCACAATCTTGGTTTTTGTATCTGAAGCAACAGACAGTTAAGTGATTTGCCCAGGGTCACAAGGAGCTGCAGTGGAAATTGAACCCAGGATTCTGAGATCAAAGTCCACAGCACTAACCATTAGGCCACTGAAGTAAAATGAACTTTGCCTGTTTGCTTTATTTATTTAGTTATCACATTTAAAAGCCTAATTTTGCATAAGATATTGAGGTAGGAATTTGGACATCCCAGTCAGTGTATTTTACAAAAGGCCAGTGTAAAAGCTTGAAGATAAAAGCATGATCACATTTTCCCTAGGTTCCAGTGATTAACCGGCAGCTGAATTCTGGATAATCTGTTATCTCTTAACATGCCTTTTTTTTTTTAAGATCAGGTGATGAAAAGTCACATAGTACAGGCAAGTTGTAATCAGTGAACATAACTAGATCCTTATGTCTAAAAAAAAAAGGACAAAATTGTAGATATTCTATACATGGAAAAAAGTTTTTTGTATGTCATGTTTCAACAGCGTTGCCATCAGTATCAATGATTTGGGTCCAGGTGAACTTAAGTGGTAGAAAGTCTAATATGGTCTTCATATCTGCCTCTGCACCTTAACTACATTGGTCTCATTGATGGAATAACAATCTTTGGCAATGTCAACTCAATCAGTTAACTTTAATAAATGGTCACAGCTAGGACAACCACACAGTACTTAATGTGTTTTCCTTTCATGGCAGGGAAGCATGGTCACGAGGAGTCCATTGCCTCCTGCAATTGGATTTTGGCAAGGGGGCTTTTACAAAGCCACTTTTAGCTTGCATTAAAAATTAGCTGGCGGTAAATGCTGAGATGACCATAGGAATATAATGGATGGCTCAGCATTTACTGCCAGCTGCTTTTACCATGAGCGAAGATGGTTTTGTAAAAGAAGGCCTAAGTGCGCACATCAGATGGCTGATTCAGCAATAGACACTATTATTAAGGCGTACTTTTACAAATTTATAGAGGAAATGGTCATTATTATCTGTTTTGTTTAATAATCCTTTTATTTCAGATATTCATACATCCAGAAGCTGGTAATGGGGCTCGCTGTTGTTATTATACTCTAAAGCCGATAACTAGTTTGCATATTATTACATACAATGTCAATTGGTAATCATCCTGGTTAAAGAAGAAAATTTCAAATTATCTTAAATCATTACACCCTGATATTATCTTCCTGCAGGAGACTAATTTAAATATTTCAGAATATAATAAATTTTCTCTTCCAGGTTACTCACATCTTTCATTCTCCTGTTCTTAACAAAAAAAGGAGGTGTAACAACTTTATTTCATTCAACACTTTATAACCAGATTACAAAATCACTTTCTGACTCTGTATTAACTCACAATCATATACATTTCTGAATCTTTATGTACCTGTGTCTGACTCTCCTGAATGTATAAGATCTATTTACCTAACTCTACTTCAGCACCAATTGGGGATCTTTAATAATTGCAGGAGACTTTAATCAACCTTTAGCTTATTGTTAAGATAGATCCTCTGGTTCGGTGAAGGTCCACCTAAGCGAAGGAACACTAAGATCCCACAATGATAACAGAAGTACTCAAAGAGTGGGAAATAGATGATGATAACCAGAAACAAATAAGGAGTCTTCAATCGATGGTAGAGTTTATTGGTGAAGACGCAACACAGTACCGTGTTTCAGCCACAGGCCTGCTTGCAGGAGTCTAAATTAATAAAATAAAATATGAAAGATAAAAGAATACATGGTAACAAATATGTAAAAGATTAAAAAAAAACAAGATATAAAACAATCTTTTAAAATAAACAATTAAAAGAACAGAATATTAAACAAAAATAAACAAAAGACTGACCTTTATATAAAATATGTAAAAACATCAAATGGTCAATAAACATTCATACAAGGAGATGGAGAAATATAGTTTAAAAGAAACAAATGTGTCTATTGAAGAACTTGTATATTATGCAATGTGCACTGAACACATGTATGCATGTTTATACAATGGTACTTAATAAAAGAATATACAATACAATCAAGCAATAAACAAGAGGGATGTATTAATAAAAAATAAAGTCAAATATACATGTCAACTGATAAATTGAAAAAAATTATTGTTATATATAATAAAACCTTGAAATAATTTAATCTTTAAAAATAAATTTTTCACGTCTACCTCATGTGTATGTAAAAACCAACAGGGCAGAGTAATTATGAAAGCCATGAGATTCATAAAGTATTAAAGAAATACCAGTTGAAGTGCACACAGACTATGGTGCACACTATAAAGTGTGTTACTGTTTTTGGAAAGATATGGAAATCATAAAACTCAGAGTGAAAACTATATCTAAAAAAGGGAAGAGATGTAATGATAATGAATGTGCTTTATGGGATATAAAAAGACAACAGTGCTAGGTCAGCAGCCTGAACAATTGACCGTGTCTGAAACTCAATGTGATTTAGTGCTTAGTTACACTTACAGACAAATGACCAATAAAACTGGATTACCGGAAAAAAATGAAACTAGAGAGATGTGCAAATGTAGAATTAGTATATACTTCAATGCTCATTATGGCAAGAATATGCTTTGGGCTCTAGATAAACCATGAGTGATAGTGTTAAGTAAAGATAGTGTTATGTCTGCATTCAGAGTGCTGCAATGTCAGGTGAGACTACAATATGATGGAAAAATAGGTACAATTCCTAAAACAGAAGTGCAAAGATAATTATGAGTGCAGTGAGTTCAATCATGTGAAAAAGTACCACTGGTAACAAAAGTAAAACTATCATAATATAACTTTAAATAATTCTATACACGATAGTAACATGTTACAACATACACTGAGGTGTGATTATAATTAGTGAGTGAGAGAGAGAGAGAAAAAGGCGCTCGTATTCTCTAATAACAATCAAATCGGTAGTGAAAAAATAGGTAAAATGTGCCATCAGAGTGGGATGAGATTAAACTTAAAAAAACATTGATTGAAAATGTTAAAGAGCATGGTGATGAGTGAATCATACTTTGAAAAGGTAATTTTTGTAGAAACACCATAGATTCTAAGTGTGGTGAGCAGTCATAGCTCCAAAAGAAAAAAACAGAACTGATACCTTTGTAGTTTAAAACTGCACTTGTGTTGTCTAATAACAGTCGCATCGGTAGTGCAAAGATAGGTAAATGTGCCCTCAGAGTGGGATGAGATTAAACTTTAAAAAGCATTGATTGAAAATGTTAAAGAGCATGGTGATGAGTGAATCATACCTTGAAAAAGACCTTTTTGTAGAAACACCATAGGTTCTAAGTGAGGTGAGCAGTCACTGCTCTAAATGGAAAAAACAGAACTGATGCCATTGCGGTTTAAAATGCAAATTGGTGCCAAAAAAACAGGGAGAGGGGAAAGGGAGAGAGAAAAGTGAGCATGCGCAGAAACAGAAACTGCTGACTGAGGTCCTTTTACTAAGATGCGCTGAAAAATGGCCTGCGCTGGTGTAGACGCATGTATTGGATGCGCACATGTCCATTTTTCAGTGTGCCTGCAAAAAAGGCCTTTTTTGGGCCGAAAATGGACATGCGGCAAAATAAAAATTGGTCCGCATCCATTTTGGCCCTGAGACCTTACCACCACCCATTGACCCAGTGGTAAAGTCTCACGTGTTAACCGGGCGGTAATGGTCTACGTGTGTACAATGCCGATTACCGCCCAGTTTGCACCGTGCACCAGAAAAGTTCCAGCACACTTGGTGGATGTGCGTAAAAAATGAAATTACTGCCTGAGCCACACGGTAGCCAGGTGGTAGTTCAAAATGGACGCACATATGCACCTATGCATCTTAGTAAAAGGGCCTCAATGCAGAATGCAAAAGATGCAATATTGCGGATTAAGATGAAAAAATACTTAGTGCAGAATGTGAAATATGCGCCGTCGCAGCTCTAACAAAAAAAAAAAAAAAAAAAATAGGACTGGTACCATGATGGTTAACAAGTGCAAATAGGCGCAAATAAAAGGGGGAGGAAGGTGGAGAGATATGCATGTGTGGAGATGAAAAATATTGACAGCACAGAATGCAAAATGCGTAATAGGACAATGAAAGATACTGGAGAACGGTTATATAAAAATATTTTATGAAATAAAAGATACTGAATCTGAAAAATAAAATGTACCTATGTTGTAATTGATGAATGTTATTTTATTGATTCCTTACTTCACATAATAAAATTAAAATATGGAACAGAAATAGCAACATGTAAACCATTTGTGAACAAATATGAGATAAGCTACTATAACTTGAAATGCAGTTTCTAGTTAGGCTATATATGTCTGGATCATATAAGTACATCTTGGTGTACTTATATATAAATAGTGTACATGATGGATAATTGAAATGAATTAAATCTGTAAAATTGTGTGATATGAAACAATTTGAACTGATACGGTTTTAAATATGGCAAAAATTGGCGAGACATTCACAGGAAGGAGTGATAATTTCACTGTTCAAACCAGAAGGAACAAGAGTGAAAGATAAGCTTCTGTTCTTCCCTTAATATGAGATTGTCATAGTCACCCCTTCTCCAGTTTGGTTTACGAAGTTTAAATACTAAAAATGTAATATCTTCAATGGTATGATTAGATGAAATCCAGTGGCTAACCAATGGTGCATTTTCAGCCTTTCTATTTATACAACTTCGATGTTCGATGATCCTTGTTTTGATTGCTCTGCTGGTTTTTCCAATGTAAGCAAGTGCACTGAATGAGGTAGACACCACCAGAGGAATTACAATCAGAGGAATGGTGGAGTTCATATCTTTTATTTGTAGTGGGATGTACAAAAACAGATGTCTCAAAAGCATGTTACGACACTGCATTTACCACACTTGCGGTGTCCAAGAAAAGGTACTTTTGGTTCAGTCTGTATCTCTAGTAGAGGGGGCTAAGCGTTCTTTTAAATTATTTTCCCTGTAATAGGTGATTATAAATCTCTTATCTTTAAAGCAGTCTAATCCTTCCAAAATATGCCAACGTCCTCTTATAGTTTGTTGGATTTGTTTAGACAAAAAATAAAAATTCAAAGTACAAACTAGATCTGGTTCTGGTCTTGAATGGTTGGAATATAAAAAGGACTGACAGTCTTCTGCTAGAACTTTGTTGAATCCAGCCTATATATATTTCTTGGATATTAAGGAACCTCTGGGACATAAGATCAGATTGTATATTGAAATCGTCAAAGTCTGAGCAGATACAGTAAAGACGTAAAAATTGACTGAGTGGTAAGTTGTTCTTCAAGCTGGAATTATGGTAAATTGTGTAATGTAGAAAAGCATTTATATCTGTGTGTTTTTTTTGTAAATGGATGTATTAAAATGGTAATCATTTTTTGTGATAGTTAAGGAAACGAATTTCTTGAGGATCATATTGCATTTGGAATTTTAAATTGTGATTTTTTGTATTTAACCATTCATGGAACTCGGTTAGTGTCTCTCTGTCCCTGGCAAAGAATGAATATATCATCAATATCTTTTATAGATTTTAATGTGGTTGGAAAAAGGATTATTGTCAAGGTAAGTTTGTTCAAAATTAGTCACATATAAATTGGCGAGGTCAGGAGCAATGGATGAACCCATGGCTGTGCCTTTTACTTGCTGGTAGAAAGTACTCTGAAAACAGAAGTAATTTTGGGCAGAGCGAGAGTGGCACAGTTCAAGATCAATGGTTGGGAATGCGTCTATGGGTATTTCTTCCTCGAAGAGTTTGTTCTATGATAGCCAAAGATTCTAATTGGGGAATATTGGTATATAAGGATTCAATATCCAAAGTTACCATAATGGAATCTGTCAATGGTCCATTGTAATCTTGTAATATATTGATCATTTGTTTGTGTTATGGATATAAGATGGTATAAAGGGAACAAAAAGTCAGAAAAAAATCAACAAATTTTGATAAAGGTTCTAGAATAGACCTATTTCCTTGGGTCTACCTGGTGGATTGAAACACAGTAGGAGTGAATCTGGAGGTCTGTATACTTCACCTTTAGGGAATCCAGTTACATCTCCTACAACATCACAACCTCCAATGTCTCCAGTTAATCATAGTAACATAGTAGATGATGGCAGAAAAAGACCTGCACGGTCCATCCAGTCTGCCCAACAAGATAAACTCATATGTGCTACTTTTTGTGTATACCCTACCTTGATTTGTACCTGTCCTCTTCAGGGCACAGACCTTATAAGTCTGCCCAGCACTATCCCCGCCTCCCAAACACCAGCCCCGCCTCCCACCACCGGCTCTGGCACAGACCGTATAAGTCTGGCCAGCATTATCCCCGCCTCCCAAACACCAGCCCCGCCTCCCACCACCGGCTCTGGCACAGACCGTATAAGTCTGGCCAGCATTATCCCCGCCTCCCAACCACCAGCCCTGGCACAGACTGTATAAATCTGCCCAGCACTATCATGGTGGTTCTTCTCCTTCACCAGCGCATCACCCCAGGACCACTGGAGCCCCTATTTATCTGGATAGTTTTTTAGCACAACTTTGGCTCATGCTTATTTATATACTCAACAATAATCAAAATTAAAAAATAATCAAAAATATACAGTGAGACTGATCATATATCTATATAATAATTTGTACCTCAACGTTCTATGGCTGGCTGGGTTCGTAACATCCTGACGTCAGCAAGCCTCCAGCATTCCCTTCCCTCTCACTGTCCTGCCCTGGCGTAAAGACGAAAAGATGTCAGAGGAGAGCAGCAGAACAGTGAGAGGGAAGGGAACGCTGGAGGCGAGCTGACGTCTGGATGTTACGAACACAAGCAAGTGAAGGCAATGGAATGCTGGAGGGATGCAAGCCCAACCTGCCTCCAGGCAACGCTGGATGAGACACAAGCCCAACCTGCCTACATGGAATGCTGGAGACTGGATTTCAATGGGATGGGAAGCGAGGGGACAATCGCGGGACATGGATGGGAGGGCAGGGCACATGGGTCATTCCATGCCAAGTGGTCTAAACCTTCCCAACATGTCTCCAATTTTGTTCAAATTTTAGGTGTTAAACGAAGTTTCCCAAAATTTTGAGGTCTCTAACTGCAATAGTTGCAGATCTAGACCCCCTTTTCTGAAAGGTTGTCAATCCATGAGCGCGCGACATTTACCAAAGTGCCATTTTTGGGGTCTAATAAAATTCAAACACATTTATAAGAATGGCTAAAAAATTCAAATCCTGTACAGTTTTTGATGCTAATTCCGATGAAATACATTTTAACATTATGGATGCAAAATCCAGTCAAACAAGTTGACTCAAAGTGTGCATCAAAATTGGTTGCGACTCATCAGAACATATTTGGACCAATATTCAGACCGCAACAACTTCCATGCAAACAAAGATACGGACTTGAAATTTTGAACAAGCATTATGCTTGTGCTGGACATAATACTGCCAGATTTGCAACTAACCAGCATCTATAACCGCCCTGCAGGATCTCTTCAAAGTCGGCACTGTCAACGCAAATGGTAAAATGTACCAAAGTTCAAAGCCAATTATTAAAAAAGAGTCTGCCTGAATCAGCTTGTGAACAGTATCATCTGAAACAGAAAATTGTGCTCTACAACACTGATATTTTTGTTTTGCAATGCCACCATTAAGTAGCCATTTACTCAGGTCAAAGTATGTTATATTTAGTACGCTTACATGAGACCCTTCCTAGGGCCCATTTAATTTTTCACGAAACGGGCTTTGTTCCACTAGTATATAAGGTTACATTGTAATAACCTTAAAATATGAATAATTGTATCTCTTTCTCATCATATAATACAGCATGAATCAGCATATATGTGATACATTGCGTAATTCATAATATATGTTAAAGACACAAATTATATGTATCTGTGATGAATAAAAACTTGATTATACATATATCCTTAATGTGTGATATAATAACAACATTAAAAACACATTATGCTATAAAAATGTATATATACAATCTATAATTCTAGTTTATATTCTGTAATGGCACAGGTAATGGACCTATAACAACAAAAGACTCCAGAATTATATATCAATTTCTCTTTATTGACACTTTAGTGTCAATCAACATCAGTAAATAATAATATAACATACACTCACTCACTCCCATGCATACGCCAGCCACCCTTCAACTCTCATAATTGCAATACAAACAGTATAGCTGTGAAGTTGTTACACAATGCAACACAATACTGCCAAACAATGCAGTGCAGTCATTTAAACTTGGTATTATAATCTCACATAGTTTTAGTGTACAAATTAAAATGTACAAACTAAAATGGTAACCGCCCCTAAGTCCTTCGTTAGTGGCGTTCATTTAACGAAGGACTTAGGGGCGGTTACCATTTTAGTTTGTACATTTTAATTTGTACACTAAAACTATGTGAGATTATAATACCAAGTTTAAATGACTGCACTGCATTGTTTGGCAGTATTGTGTTGCATTGTGTAACAACTTCACAGCTATACTGTTTGTATTGCAATTATGAGAGTTGAAGGGTGGCTGGCGTATGCATGGGAGTGAGTGAGTGTATGTTATATTATTATTTACTGTTGTTGATTGACACTAAAGTGTCAATAAAGAGAAATTGGTATATAATTCTGGAGTCTTTTGTTGTTATAGGTTCAGATTGACTCTGGTTAAGGTTTATTTTCCCCTTAATGACGATAACAGGTAATGGACCATCAGAGGTGAACTTACAATGAGATAACTTTTCTCTTAATTTTGGAAGTAGGTATACACCTTATATCTTCATCAGTCCGTAGACGTTTTTTTTAAGTCTTTACTTCTATTTTTTGTTATCCTATTTTCCTCAGTTTTCATACTTTTTATATATTTGTAAAATTTAAGTACTTATTTTAAACATTTTCTCTTGTAATGGGGATTAGTGCCAACACGTGTTTCACCTTAGCTGTTTCAAAGCAGTTCCCTACAAATCAAATAATAAACATTATTGAATGTTGTAAGGAGGAGGCAGGTGATGGGAGAGCATTTTCTCTGGGAAACAGGAAAAAAAAGGTAAAAACTACCATTCCCAGCAGCCCTTAAGGGAAACATACACTAAAAGTTGAGACTACGATCCCCAGCAGGCTTTGCAGAAGCTCTATCCCAGAGTCCTGGATTCAAGTAACCAACAGCCCCTAGAGGAGACTAAGGAGAAGTTCAGGGAGGGGGAGGGGAGTAGAAGTACCTCTAATTAGGGAGATGCAGTACAGGTGGAAAGAGGGTGGGGTGAGGAGCCCGTGGAATGGCAAGGGGCAAGAACAGGAGGTTCAAGAGGGAGGAGAGGCCATGGATATTGCAGGGTTTCCAAAGCCAGAGGGAAAGAATTTGGCCAGAAGGTAATAGCCTGGTGCGGAGGCTGAGCTAGGAAGGGAAGGAAGTGGTCGTTTCAGAGCAGGGGTTGAAGGAGAAGGCATGGCTGTTTCCCATGGGGTCAAAGTGGGTGGTTGTCAGGAGTAGTGGCTGACAGGTAAAGGATGGGACCCTGCTACTTTCCTGGCCCAGAGAGTTGGGCAGAGAAGGGGAAGTAGGGAAAGAACTGCAATGCTTGAACTGTTGGCTTTGAACTGCAATATGTGGAACTGCAATGTTTTGAAAACTGAAATGTTTAGAGCTGCAATGTTTAAAAAACTACAGTGTTTTTGGACTACAATGTTTTTCAGCTGCAATGCTTTGAACTGTTTGTTTTTGGAACTGTTTGCTGAAAGTGATGTTTGGCTATTTGTTTTGAAGCTAAGTTTTACTGGCACTGCTAAGAATTTTGAGTTGTTTGTTTTTGAACTACTTTATTAACACTGCGGGGATTCTTGAGCTGTTTGCTTTGCTGAGCTACCTGAATCTAAAATTGTGCTCCGGTGGATTAAAAATACTTACCCTGTGGATTACCGTGTGCTCTTGATCAGAGGATTACCATTGCCAGGCCCATTGGAGGCTTTATCATAGCCAGGCCAACCAGAGGCCTTACAATGTTCATCATTCAAACTTCTTCACACTCTGAGCCAAATACCTTGCTTTGTCCTGTGGTGAATGACGTGGCCATTTTGACAAAGGGGAACCTGTTCCTC
Organism: Microcaecilia unicolor; assembly: GCF_901765095.1. Taxonomy (NCBI): domain Eukaryota; kingdom Metazoa; phylum Chordata; class Amphibia; order Gymnophiona; family Siphonopidae; genus Microcaecilia; species Microcaecilia unicolor. The sequence goes on along the minus strand of NC_044032.1, from coordinate 491,031,339 downwards.
TTAGTCAAAATGGTCATGTCTTTCAACTCTTAACTTGAAGCCCGGTCACATGACCATGTCTCACATCCAATCCAAGATCCTGGTCACACCACCATCATCCATTCAAGTTTTTTTTATTAAGAGTGAATGGCTCAACAGAATTTAATTTACATATCCAGCTTTGTTCTTTATAATTCAAATATTGTTCTGTTACCACCCTCCCACCTACTCTCTACAGTATCAATAATCTTCCATCTTATATCTGCTATTGTATGAATATTTATTGTATGATCTTGGGCAAGTCACTTAACCCTCCATTGCCTCAGGTACCAACTTAGATTCTGAGCCCTCCAGGGACAAGGAAATAGCTAGTTTACCTGAAGGCAGGCTTTGTATAGCAGCCGACCTGTACAGTCCAGTGGTTATATTTGTCAGGACCATGATAAATCTATTTATAAACTCTCTGCTGAGACCCTGACATTTACCATTTGTTAATGTTCATGTCAATACCTTACAACATTGACATGATGTTATACATATACTTGTATAAATTTAAACAGTTGCATGCATATTTTGTTTCTTGTGTGGTGTATGGTAAAACTATGCACTGCAGTGCCCCCTCTCCCCCCTTTTTAAATTTTTATATATGCAGTGCTCAGAAATTGCTCGTGTGCCTTATGCCATATGTTGTGCAAACGGCCCGCAGCATCCAACCATCATTGCACTGTTCCTACCCGCCTCCTATTTGTGAAATGACCATAGTCTGTTGCAAATGTATACTATCTAGTAGTAAAAAAGACCACTTATGTGTAGGTCTCCTGGTGATAGGGATAGGATCAGTTTTTTGCTGCTGTCGAGGCCTTCACCATTCTGCTAAAGTGAAATTAAAATTCTCAATTCATCGTTATTCCTGACGTTGGCCATGTTTCACCGTATTGGCGTTCTCAAGGGAATATATTATCAGCAACTGTATGGAAAAGCTGAAAACATATGATATAATTATTGGCATTCTAAATATCCACCGTACTGTTGTATCTTCTTAAAACATTCACTAAAACAATACATTTTCAAACATTGTAAAGGCTTACCGGGAGCAATCTCGGGTCAAATGCCTCCCTGTTGCATAAACCCTGCGCCGGTTTGAGACGCTCTTTTTATACGTAAACCCCAGCTAATCACAACTTAATGAGCCATGACGTGGTAATTATCTAAATTATATCGTTAACCACTCAACTTATTTATTTAGTCCCCTAGGTTGTACCGTATCCCAAAAGTAGATACGTTTTTGTTCCTGCTGCAATAATTTAGCTGTTATGTCACCCCCCCCCCCACTGTAACTGAATATGAATAAGAACTATATATTTTAAATCAGATTCCGTATGACCTTTTGCATGCCAATAGGCCACTAATGGGGTATCAATTTTACCTAACTGGATGTTACTAAGGTGCTCCCCAATCCGTTGTTTAATTTTAAGTTTGGTCTGACCTATGTACCACATTGCACAAGGGCAGCAGATGGCAGATACCACTTGAGCAGTGTTGCAATCCGTTCTAGACCTCAATTCAAATGGTCTGCCCGTGGCCGGATTATTGACAACACTAGCTTGAATTGCATGAGGGCAATATATGCAATTTTGGCAGCTACTATGTCCGCCTTCCATTGCCGGCCAAGGGCGTAATTGTCTGAAAATAGATAAAAATTCCCCAATGTTTTTAGACCTACTATATGCTATTTGAGGTCTATCTTTAAATTGTGGATGTAATTGCAAAATCGGACAGTGCTGATGTATAATTCTAGTGATTTGAGTGTCTGTGGATGAGAAAGGTAGAACACACTGTAGATGTATATATATAGTTCCTATTCATATTCATTTACAGTGGGTGGGTGACATAACAGCTAAATTATTGCAGCAGGAATAAAAACTTATGTCACCCCCCCCCCTCCACTGTAAATGAATATGTATAGGAACTATATATACATCTACAGTGTGTTCTACCTTTCTCATCCACAGACACTCAAATCACTAGAATTATACATCAGCACTGTCCGATTTTGCAATTACATCCACAATTTAAAGATAGACCTTGGCATTTGGCTGAAAGTCAGCTCATTCTTAATGGAGCCTATGACCTCATTGTATTTTGAGGTTCAAGTTAAGTTTATTTGATATACCACTAAGGAGTAAACATCATAGTGGTGTACAATATATAAATTAAAGGAGTGTTACCAAAAGAGAGGAACCTTGCATAGAATAGCAAAAAAAACCCCCAAAACAACCAACATATAGAAAGCAGAAGATAGCAAACACGCAGACATAGCAATCACTGCAGGCATTGGTGCACCCACTGGCCAGTCTGTAGGCTTTAAATACATAGGGAGAATAGGTCTAATGGCCAAAGTCCATAGGGTTGCTGACATTTTGACAGTTTTTTTTATTTGTAGAGGTGTCTCTAGACCAGAATATTTGGGTTGGCAACAAGGAGGCAAGTCAAAGCGATATTTGCACAAATCATGCCCACGACCACCTCACAAACTCATCCTCCACCCCCCACCCTTTTAAAATTATTGATTGTATCTAGAGACTATGGGCTAAATGCTGTTTGATGTGATCTTTATGTAAATTTAAACTGTGTATGTTTGATTGTGACATGCTTTGGAGAGGTGCTGCTGGTCTGCTCAAGTGGAAGAGGAGGGCAAGATTCCCTGAGGAGGGTGGGTGGAAGATGCCTGGAAAAACTGGGGTGGCAAAGGCGTGGCACTTGCCATGCCGTAGCGACGCCTACGCACGATTTGATCAGGAGCCGTTCTATCTGCAGGGAGGTGAAGGGCAGCATGGGGACAGGGAATGAACCTGCCTATTAACCTACCGAGATTTACAGTGTGTCTGAGTATTTAGAAATGCCAGACTCCCAACCATGCACTTACTATTTCTTTCAAAACACTACCACTTCCTTTTTGTACTTCTTGCCATTGTCTAATACTTTGAACATGTGCAGGACACTTTCAATAGCTCTGCTGCCTTTATGAAAACAGTGAATTCTTTGCACCCAGGAATGCTTTTGTTGGAGCAATGTAAGAATTATTCAAAAATGTTCTTGTACTTTAGCTTCTCACAACATATAAAAGTTGAGGAGTAGGATAATGGTTAAAGCAGCAGGCTAAGAATCAGGAAAGCCTGGTTCAAATCTCACTGTAGCTCCTTGTGATGTTGAGCAACTCACTCAACCATCCATTGCCTCAGACGTTAAACTTAGATTACAAGCGCTCCAGAGATAGGGAAGTACCTTCAACAGCCGAACGTAACATCCCTTGACCTATTACTGAAAAAGGTATGAGCGAACATCCATAAACCCGTCCCTTCCTTCATCACTTAAATGGGGGTAAGGCAGCAAACCCTGTGACAAAACACGCTGTAGCCCGAGCTACGTACAGTTCGTAGCATAAGCTGCTTTCTGTACCGTACGATCTGACGCGATTTCTCTCGCGCGCTTCACCCGGGCCTCGCGGCGGGCGCATTGACGTCACTTTCCCAACCTCCTTGGTCCCACTCCCAGCCTGAGCCAAGGAGGTCTCAATCTAACATCCTTCTTGGTCTCATCTCCCTGGGGTGTTGGAACGCGGAAGTGCGCGGGGGTGGAGCTGGTTGAGAACCGATTCGCTGCTGGACTGTGACGTCGGATGCTGCTTCATTCTCTTGTGGCTCGTGGTGGCTGGAGTGTGTCCTCGAGCTCAGCGATGCCTGGAAACGGGGACCGGGCTCGGTTGGAGGCGGCGGGTGACAGGGGTTCTGGGACGGTGATTGCTGCCGTGTTTGTAGCGCTATTAATAGACCTACTGGGCTTCACTCTCATCTTGCCGCTCCTTCCCGCCTTGGTGCAGCACTACGGGGAGAGCGGGGTAAGTTTATCGGCTTCTGCGTTCGAGAGGAGAAAGCGAGAAGCTCGGGCACAGAGTAACTTCTTTTCAGATAGTTTGTATCTTGGATGTAGCAGTGGAAGCCTCGCGATTACCTGAGGGCTATGAAAAGGCAAGCCAGGCACAGCACCGAGCCAGTTCAAATTCATCAGATGTGAACTCGTCAGTTATATTATCTTTGCTTAATTCTGGCCTTTGCCATTTATAAAAGCCAGAAGCGCCCAGTTATTGGAGAATGGGATGCACCTTGTGGCCTTGGTTGGGCAAATCACTTAATCCTTCATTGCCTCATTCGCCTTAAGTTACGACTGGAAAAGTGTAAGCTAAATAATACATTTCAGGAGCGAGACTTTCTGACCAGTTCTGTTTTCCATTCAGTCTGCCCAACAAGATAAACTAATTTTACATGGTATGCCATACTTGCCATGCTCAGGGCACAGACCGTAGAAGTCTGCCCAGCGCTGTTGTACTACAAGTTCTGAAGCAAATGTGGAAGCCCCTTAAAATTTGCAATCCAGCCCATTCATATGTATTCTGTCATGATCAGGGCACTTGCCACCCAATCTCCACTCAGATTCCGTGGATCCATTCCTTTAAAACAGGCTTCCTTTGTGTTTATTCCACGCATGTTTGAATTCCATTACCATTTATTTATTTTATTTGTTACATTTGTATCCCACATTTTCCCACCTATTTGTAGGCTCAATGTGGACTTACATAGTATCGGAGAGGTGTTTGCAGACATTTCATCTCCACTACCTCCCGCGGGAGGGTATTCCATGTATCCACCACCCTTTCTGTGAACAAATACTTCCTGACATTACTCCTGAGTCTGTCGCCCTTCAACCTCGATTCATGCCCTCTAGTTTACCGCCTTTCCATCTCCGGAAAAGGTTTGTTTGCGAAACTAATACCTTTCAATATTTGAACGTCTGTATCATGTCACCCCTGTTTCCAGTGGCGTAGGAAGGGGGGTGGGGGGGGCGGTCCGCCCGGGTGCATGCCGCTGGGGGGGTGTCGGCTCTGCGCTGGTGCACTGCCCTCTCTGCCCCGGAACAGGTTACTTCCTGTTCCGGGACAGAGAGAGCAGTGAACCAGCGCGGAGCCGACACACCCCAGCAACGTGCAGTCGGGGCGGATCGGCCCTCCCGCCTGTCCCTCAACCGCAGGTATGCGCTCTGTTTCCAGTGGCGTAGGAAGGGGGGTGGGGGGGGCGGTCCGCCCCGGGTGCATGCCGCTGGGGGGGTGTCGGCTCTGCGCTGGTGCACTGCCCTCTCTGCCCCGGAACAGGTTACTTCCTGTTCCGGGACAGAGAGAGCAGTGAACCAGCGCGGAGCCGACACACCCCAAGCAACGTGCAGTCGGGGCGGATCGGCCCTCCCGCCTGTCCCTCACCGCAGGTATGCGCTCTGGGGGGGTGCCCTCCAGCGGGAGGAGGGTGCGCCGTGCTGCACCGGGGGGGGGGGTGCGCAGCGGCGACCCACCCCGGGTGTCAGCTCCCCTCGCTACGGCTCTGCCTGTTTCGCCTTTTCTCTAAGGTTCAGGTCGGCAAGTCTTTCCTCGTACGGTTTGCAACGCAAATCCCATACCATTTTGTAGCTTTTCTTTGCACCGCTTCCAGTCTTTTACATCTTAGCAAGATACAGCCTACAAAACTGAACACTATACTCCAATTAGGGCCTCACAAACGATTTGTAGAGGGGCATCAACACCTCTTTTCTTCTGCTGGTTATACCCCTCTCTGTGCAGCCTAGCATTCTTCTGGCCACAGCCGCCGCTTTGTTGCATTGTTTTTCTTAACTTTCAGATCCTTGGACACCAACACTTCAAGGTCTCTCTCCTGAGTCGAGCTTACTAATCTCTCCCCTCTTATCCGATATCTCTCATTTGGGTTTCTGCACCCCAAGTGCATCACTCTGCTCTTCTTGGCATTACATTTTAACAACCTACTATTAAGGAATTAATCCAATGAATTTTTTGCTCACCCTTCTATTTCACCCAAAAATTAGAACGCATGAAATATTAATTCTTGCTTTTTTAATACTTTTTAAATAATAATATGATTATTAAATTATGTCTCAATTTTAGTCAAAACAAAATGCTGAATATTGCAATCACGTCATTGCTGTACACAAATTTTAATAAATTACACCAGTTGGACAGAAGTGTTTGATTTCACAATAATCATGCTCTATAACATTATGAAAAACAAAGAAATGTAAACGAACCTATACAAAAGGTAATGGCCATGGACTGTCCAACCACCATTGAAGTGATAATTTCAGTCCATTTTAAATCTTATGATCTTTTGATGTCAAGTTCCATCAAGCCCAGTATCCTGTTTCCAACAGTGGCAAACCCAGGTTACACATACCTGGCAAGATCCCAAAAGAGTAAAATTGATTTTATGCTGCTTATCCTAGAAATAAGCAGTGGATTTTTCCCAAGCCCATCTTAATAATGGCTTATAGACTTTTCTTTTAGGAAGTTAATCAAACCTTTTTTAAACCCTGCTAAGTAATCTGCTTTTACCACATTCTCTGGTAATGAATTCCAGAGTTTAATTACACGTTGAGTGAAGGAACATTATCTCCATTTTGTTTAAATTTAATACTTAATAGCTCCTTTGCAAGTCCCCTAGTCCTAGTATTTTTGGAAAGAGTAAACAAGTGATTCACGTCCACCCATTCCATTCCACTCATTATTTTATAGACCTCTATCATATCTCCCCTCAGCCGTCTCTTCACCATGTTGAAGAGCCCTAGCATATTTTCAAAGCACTTAGCCTTCCAAAGTTCCATGTAGTAGTAGGCCACTTTAGCCTTTCCTCATAGGGAAGTCATCCCCACCCCCATTATCATTTTCATCTCCCTTCTCTGGGCAAGTCACTTAACCCTCCATTGCCCCAGGTACAATTAAGTACTTGTATATAATATGTAAACCACTTTCAATGTAGTTGCAAAACCACAAAAGGCGGTATGTCAAGTCCCATTTCCCTCCCCCCCCCCCCCCCAACTTTCTCTGTACCTTTTCTAATGCAGTGGTATATTATAAAAACACACTTCCCTTTTTTTACTACTACTATTTTACCGGGGGGGGGGGGGGGTATTGAATAATGAGAGAAGGGCTTCCTTCATGCAGAAGTTCTGTCCAGAGTCAATCTAAATGTGCCAACATTGTCCAGTTCAGTACACTATTAGCTGCCAACTCAGTGGCGTTCCTATGGGGGCTGACACCCGGGGCGGATCGCCGATGCAGCGCGACCCCCCTGGCGAAAGGACACCCCCCCCCGCGAAAGAACCCCCCCCCGGGTGCACGCCGCTGGGGGGGTGCCGTGCGCGCCTGCCCTTCGTTCCATGCTCCCTCTGCCCCGGAACAGGAAGTAACCTGTTCCGGGGCAGAGAGAGCATGGAACGAACGAAGGGCAGGCGCGCGCGCGGCACCCCCCCAGCGGCGTGCACCCGGGGCGGACCGCACCCACCGCCCCCCCCCCCTAGGAACGCCACTGCGCCAACTTCATATAAAGTTAATTATGTTCAGTGGAAAATAAATCTGTTGGCTCAGGCTTTCTATGTGAATATTCCACCACTGTTTCATTATTGCTACCAAATATTACATATTAAGGGCATTTGCTTTAAAATTTGTTTTAATTCATTTATCCAGTACTTATCCAGCTTTGCTTTTTAAATCCAAAGGTGAATCCTAAGGGTAGTTGAACAATTAGGTATAAATTGTGTTGTTTCTGACTTTACTTGTTTTGGACTGCTTTGGGTCCTACTGATCTGTACATCTGCTGTCTAGAATTTTGCAAGATGGAAATGAGAAAATAAAAATTAAGTTTTGGATGTTCTATGTAAAAGTTGTTTACTTTTGCAGTGTGTGTATAGATGCCTGAGTGCTTGTGATAATGTTTGAGTAACTGTCTATACTTATGGCTATGATGCGGTATCATTAAAGGACAGACTTTTAAATGTCCATTTGGGTATACATGCTAATCTCAACTTTGTTAAATGTTTCAGACATATTCATCTACTTGCTCCCATGATATAACTGAATTATATTATTCTGTCTCACTATATTTTTAAACGTAAACCACATTGAACCTGCGTTTGCTTGGGATAATGTGGAATATAAATGTTAAAAAAAAAATCCGTTATCCTCCACCTTTTGAGACACTGCCTATCCAGCTGCATGGTGATGGCACAATGGCACAAGGAAAGCAAGTTTGGTCCAGTGAAGACTAACTCAAAATGACCTGCTTCTTAGCTGAGCTTAGTATTACCATATTGAGAATGTGACCATACCATGCCTCTGTGGTTATGTTCCACTAATAAGTTAAATGATTACTTGGCTTTCTTGAGAGGATTATATAACCTTTGGATGCATGACTAGGAACAAAAACATACACTTATTTATTCAATATCACAATTCCTCATGTACAGCCACAAAACAACCTTTTAGGGTGGATAGAAGAGAGAAGAGTTTTCAGTTTTGGCACAGTATAGTTAATCACAAGAACAAAATATAAGAAAATCAATGGACTGCATTACAGGCTAATAGCCCATTTAGTTATATTGAAACAAATGAGACCTGCATGAAACAAAATATTTGTATCTCTGTTTTGAGCATTAGGGAGTTGTTTTGGCGCTGTTCAGTACAGTGCCATAGTTTTGTGCATCAAGGCCTATAAAAAGTGCAGAAAGCACACAGATAAAAACAGCAGGTCAAAAGTACAGCCTAGAGATCTCAAAGGCACCAACCATTCACTCTTATTAGCGGACAGAAAAGAAGGCTGCCAGCCACCAGAAAGATACAGGCACTGATGCACTATTGGGAGCAGCAAGGGGAAAAACAGATACGGCTATATATCATATATTTCCCCTTATTGTTAAATGTGCATGTGCTGGAATGTTATTCTACAGATAACTATCAGCCTCGAAAAAAATGTCTTACACATAAAAGTTTTCCAGTACTGATATTTATGTGCAGAACAACATTCCACTTCATGCATGTAATTTGTTTTTCTGCTCGAACCTGTGCACAGAGCCATCGCCTCCCATTCTCTCTCAAAAGTTGCAGGCGCTGTTATTGCCTCAAAAAGAAAAGCCAGCGTTAAATCCTCTTAACCCTACTGCAGGAGAATTAACCAACCTTTTGTACGTCCTCAGCCCTGATATCCAGTCTTCTGCATACATCTCTGTATTGGGGCTAAATAACAGCTTAAATTACCATTAATTTTAAAGTACTGTGCACCAATAGAGTCCCATCATGCGGATTTGTGCAGCATTATCTCTGCATCTTGCAGCCCCCTCCCCCGCTTCTGCCTGTGTTAGCTTTCTGCATTGGCCCTGAATCTGAAGGGAACTGGGAAGGCGAAACTTCTTCCAGTCATACAAGAAAGGGTTGGAAATAGCACAGTTCACCTTCGCCTGTGGGTTTTTTTTCTCAGTGTCCACAGAGGACAATGTTGTTTATTTTTATTTCAGGTTCAGGATTCTTTGAGATAACTACACCCCTCCCCCCAACTTTCTTAAATAAAATATGAAAAGGCGTAAACATTTTTCAGTTTAAAAATGTATTACTGAAATATGCATTTTATTATGACCCATTAGACTTTTGAATGCTTGGGCAGGCCATGCTTTAGAATTGGCTGTTGTATTCTAATTCCCCTGATAATTCAGCTTTGTTTTACAGGATGGCTTGTATCAGTCATTGCAACACACAGTGAACTGGTTTGCTGCAGCCGTTGGGGTGCCTCAGGAGAGGAAGTACAACAGTGTATTGTTTGGAGGTATGAATTACGTAAAATGTAACGTTTAAAAATTTTTCCTTATGTTTGATCTGCACTTTAAAGTAGAGAAGTCAGTGTAAGTCTGACCTTGAAAAAGGACCCATCTCATTAAGTTGTGAAACTGCTAGAAATAGTAGAGTTTTCACAAAACTATGTGTATAGCTTTCTTTTTTTTGCCTCTATGCATATTTTGACTTGACTGTGCAGAAAAATTTCTTCTTTCTGAGCTTTCAGTTAGAAGAGGTGAATTTTATATAAATAATAAATACTTCACCTGGTCCTTTGCCTGCATTTTGTTGTGGGTGAAGGGGCAGATCTAGTTGTCATTTTTATATAGGTATAAAATAGGAAAACCTCCCTAGCACTTTTGACTGAGCCAGCAGATGTAGTAATGTTAGTGCTGCTTCGTAGTACTGCTAGTCTGACCCCATGAGTGCCCAGTTCCTTAGTAAAGACATCAGGTTTTTTTTTTTTTTCAGCATCTGCTTAATTTTGCTTTAAAATGTTTTTCCTGTGGCATTTGGGAAAAGACGCAGGAAAACATCTTCATGGGACAGAGATAGAGAGACTCAATTTGGACTAAATATGTTTCATGACCGTGAGAAAAATGCAGCCATTGCTCCCTGTTGGAGCTTTGTGGGATTGAAGTCTGAGTGAGTGACCCTCACTTGTAAGCCGCTTCAGGTGCACACACTTGAAATGTAACAGTTCAGGTTTCCTTCTTTTGTAAAAGTAGAACCCAGGATACCTTGTCTTTAGCTTGACAGTCTTTTAAAGATAACAGTATGGCTATTGTCTTGACAAATTTGGCCTCGAGTGTAACAATCCGTTTTTTCCAGGTCTGATAGGCTCCATCTTTTCCATCCTGCAGTTTTTCTCCTCACCGCTCACTGGTGCTGCCTCTGATTACTTTGGAAGAAGGCGAGTTATGATGTTGACTTTGGTATGTACTTGACAGTGCACATCCTCGTGTTTCATTGTGTCACATGGTTAGGAATAAGCAGTGTAAAGAATCTCTCAAACAGATGCTCTTATAAAGAGCTTATTTGGCTCACTGGAATTAGTTCATCAGGACTTGTAAATACTTCAGGGCTGTGCAGCCTGTTTCACCCTGCCATGATGGTACTTGAATGTACGGACTATAAATTTTGCAAATAAAATAAAAATTAAAAAATGTTTTATTTGTTGTTCTCTTAGCAAGCTTCTTTGTAGTAGTTAAATTGGGCTTGTGATGACACAAGGGTCCTTTTACAAAGGTGCACTGAAAAATGGCCTGCGGTAGTGTAGGTGCGGGTTTTGGGTGCACGCAGAATCATTTTTCAGCACGCCTGTAAAAAAGGCCTTTTATTTTTTTTTGCTGAAAATGGATGTGCGTTAAAATCAAAATTGCTGCACGTCCATTTTGGGTCTCAGACCTTACCGCCAGCCATAGACCTAGCGATAAAAAATTTGGGTGATAAGGACCTATGCGCGTCAGATGCCACTTGGCGTGCGTCTGCTACGCGTGCTAGAAAATAAAAAATATTTTTCAGACGCGCACCAAAAATGAAATTACTACAAGAGCGACGCGGTAGTTTGGTGGTAAGTCCATTTTGGCACGTGTAGGCGCCTACGCGGCTTAGTAAAAGGGGCCCATGGTCTCCTGAGGTTCTTAGTAGTTTCTTTGAGTTAGTGTAAAGCTGTGTTTAACCATGTAACTAGACGTTTCCTCCTCTTTTTGGGAGTCCAGCTTAGTTGGGACCAGTCTGTAATGGGCAACAGTACAATGGGCCTTCATCTGCAAGTACCTGTGGTCTTCGTCCCCTGTTTTATAGCAGCCATCACATTCACCTGTCTCAGCTGTTGTAGTGATGGTGCTTGATTAGGAGTCATGGATGGCAGCTTCCTCCTTTGTGCAGGGGCATTGTAAATATGACCACTGGATGACCATTCTGAGCAACGGGCAAGACTCCCTTTCCTCTCAAGAGTTGTGAATGTTGCTTTTGGACTCTTCTAAGTCTTTGCCGGCTCCAGGAGCAGAAGCTGGGTTTGAGAATCAAACTCAGTCCTTCTACAGAGCAGCACTACCCATCAACACTCCAGTCTCAGCCTTGCTGATTTCTTATCTTACACTATAAAAATGTATAATTAAAACTAGTGTCTTGTTTCTTATCTTCTACAAACTCTATATAGTCAGATTCACTAGGCTAATTGAGGTTTTAGGGTGGCTAGGTGCATGAATTTCTATGTCACTGTAGTTTGGAAATCAGTTTTCTTGAATGTTTGACAGTTGAAGCTATTTTGCATATAATAACAGATGACGGCAGAAAAAGACCTGCACGGTCCATCCAGTCTGCCCAACAAGATAAACTCATATGTGCTACTTTTTGTGTATGTTACCTTGATTTGTACCTGTCCTTTTCAGGGCACAGACCGTATAAGTCTGCCCAGCACTATCCCCGCCTCCCACCACCGGCTCTGGCACAGACCGTATAAATCTGCCCAGCACTATCCCCGCCTCCCACCACCGGCTCTGGCACAGACTGTATAAGTCTGCCCAGTACCATCCCCGCCACCGGCTCTGCCACCCAATCTCGGCTAAGCTCCTTAGGATCCATTCCTTTTATTTAATTTTATTTAATTTTATTGGTACTTAGTAACCACCTTTTATGAAGAGATTCACCCAAGGTGATTTACCGCAGGTACACTGCAGCATAAAACTTCTAGGACCCTGTTTACTAAGTTGCGCTGTAGGCACGCAAACCTTTTAGCGCGTGCTAATTCTAGAGACACCCATAGGAATATAATAGCAATAGAGACACCTATTATGCCTACAGCGCAGCTTAGTAAACATGGCCCCTAGTTTTGTTAATAGCATAAATAGTAAAATAAAAATAAGCATACATACAATCAATGAGGTAAACTGCATGAAGGCAATTTGAATCCTAGTAAGAGAGCTAACATGAAACAGTATCAGAAATATAAATATTTAACAGCACTATAAGGCAATCGTACAACAGAAATATGATAAATGCAACATAATGATGTCCATGTGCTCTTCCAGTACCAATTTCATGCCTGCCAGAATGAGATATAGCTTCATTCAGAAGTCTCTTGTTCTTCTCCAGGTGGGACTGATAACATCGTATGCTCTGTGGGCAGTCTCCAGGAGTTTTGCGGTTTTCCTCCTGTCTCGGGCAATAGGTGGAATGAGCAAAGGCAACGTCAGCTTATCCACTGCTATAATTGCTGATTTGCGCACTCCACAGTCTCGCAGTAAAGGCATGGTGAGTTACAGTCTGTGTGTAGTTTTTTGTTTGTTTTTTTAATAGGCATTTTCTCTGGTGTACTTTGGACAGGTTTTTTTATCTACTGTTTTCAGAGGTGGTCTGTTTTTATTTATATTTTTTTAGAGCATCAAGAAGTTTCAACAATATATCTTAATATCTGTTCACAACAATGTTGTTAAAACATAAAACCATTACCTTGTTAACACTTTGCATTCCTCAATCCTACAAGTATACAGAAATAAAGTAACTGGAGTACAGGCTGTGTAGAACCTCTCACTATTTTCACAGTTTTCCCTTAACCCCCCACCCCAACTAAAAAAGGGGAGGGGGAAGATAAAATCCCTAAACACAACAGCAAACCAACCACAATAGAGTACAGTAAGTCTCACTGACTCTTAGTTTAAGGGGATGCAGATTCCCAGTTCATCAGCTGTACACCACCTTGAGTGAATTATTTCAAAAAGGCGGTAAATAAATCCTAATAAATAAATAACTAGAACATTTCTGACCTTTACCACTGGTGCTAAGGTAAAAATCATTGTGTGATTAACTTCTCCATATTGTGTATGTGCCATATCATTGTTATCCAGTCATGGAGGGAAGGAACCCCTGTTTGCAGGGCTGCCGAGAGACTGGGCCAGGCCTGGGACAAGGCTGCCCCCGGGGCCCCTTCCACCCGCCACCGGGCCCTCTCTCCACCCCTGGGCCCTTAAGTGCCTCACCTTCGAAAGTGCAGCAAGCAGCGGCAGACCACTCCTTCCTTCTGTGTCCCACCCTCGTGGAAGTTACGTTTGCTGTGCTTTCGAAGGTGAGGCGCTTAAATTCAATGCCAGGGAGCGATGGAGGGCAGGCCGGACTGCGGTGGCGGCGCCGTTCCCCCCTCTCGGCGGCCCTGCCTGTTTGCCTCCAAAATCACACTGAAGTGAATCTAGCCTCACTCAAGCAATGCCAAATCAATTTACCCTAAGCTGTAGTCATATTTGGGATCGCTGCTTTTAACTCCTAACCCTTATTCACTTGTTCAGAACCCTTATTTTATCATCCTCACTTTAATATTCCTTTATCTCCTGTTTGTGCTAATTAGATTGTAAGCTCTGTCGAGCAGGGGCTGTCTCTTCATGTTCAAGTGTACAGTGCTGTGTACGTCTAGTAGCGCTATAGAAATAAGTAGTAGTAAAATTTGGGAGAGATACTGGTGCCAGAAATGGTATTCAAAGCTGACGAGTCAAAGAAACTGAATGAAATCTCTATAAACCTAGAGGATGTAATGGGTCAATTTGACAAATTGAAGAGCAGCAAATCTGGACTGGATGGTATTCATCCCAGAGTACTGATAGAATTGAAAAATGAACTGGCGGAACTATTGTTAATAATATGTAATTTATCTTTAAAATCGAGCGTGGTACCAGAAGATTGGAGGGTAGCCCACGTAACGCAGTTATTTTAAAAATGTTCCAGAGGGGATCCTGGAAATTATGGACCAGTGAGCCTGACGTCAGTGCCGGACAAAATGGTAGATACTATTATAAAGAACAAAATTACAGACCATATTCAAAGCATGGATTAATGAGACAAAGCCAACATGGATTTAGTGAAGGGAAATCTTGCCTTACCAATCTATTACATTTCTTTGAAGGGGTGAACAAACGTGGATCAAGGTGAGCCGGTTGATATTGTGTTTCTGGATTTCCAAACGGCGTTTGACAAAGTACCTCATGAAAGACTCCAGAGGAAATTGGAGAGTCATGGGATAGGAGGTAGTGTCCTATTGTGGATTAAAAACTGGTTAAAGGATAGAACACAGAGAGTAGGGTTAAATGGCCATTACTCTCAATGGAGAATGGTAGATAGTGGGGTTCCCCAGGGGTCTGTGCTGGGACTGCTGCTTTTTAACATATGTATAAATGATCTAGAGATGGGAGTAACTAATGAGGTAATTAAATTTGCTGACAACAAAAAGTTATTCAAAGTTGTTAATTCGTGAGAGGATTGTGAAAAATTGCAAGAGGACCTTATGAGATTGGGTGTCTAAATGGCAGATGACTTTTAATGTGAACAAGTGCAAAGTGATGCATGTGGGAAAGAGGAACCCGAACTATAGCTATGTGATGCAAGGTTAGGAGTCACAGACCAAGAAAGGGATCTCTGCGTCGTCGTCGATGATACATTGAAATCCTCTGCTCAGTGTGTTGCGGCGGCTAAGAAAACAAATAGAATGTTAGGTATTATTAGGAAAGGAATGGAAAACCAAAAGTTATAATACCTTTGTATCACTCCATGGTGCGACTGCACCTCGAATATTGTGGTCAATTCTGGTCACCGCATCTCTTCTGGTCACCGCATCTCAATAAAGATATAGTGGAATTAGAAAAGGTTCAAAGAAGGGCGGCAAAAATGATAAAGGGGATAGGACAACTTCCCTATTATGAAAGGCTGAAGCATCTAGGGCTCTTCAGCTTGGAGAAAAGACATCTGAGGGGAAATATGATAGGGGTCTATAAAATAACAAGTAGAGTGGAACGGGTAAACGTGAATCGTTTGTTTACGCCTTTCCAAGAATACTAGGACTAGGGGGCATGCGATGAAGCTACAAAGTATTATATTTAATACAAATCGGAGAAAATGTTTCTTCACTCAAAGTGTAATTAAACTCTGGAATTCGTTGCCAGAGAATGTAGTAAAAGTGGTTAGCTTAGCAGGATTTTTTAAAAGGTTTGGAAGGCTTCCTAAAGGAAAAGTCCATAGACCATTATTAAATTGACTTGGGGAAAATCCACTGCTATTTCTGGGATAAGCAGCATAAAATGTATTGAACTTTTTGGGATCTTGCCAGGTATTTGTGACCTGGATTGGCCACTGTTGGAAACAGGATGCTGGGCTTGATGAACCTTTGGTCTGTCCCAGTGTGGCAATACTTATGTACTTATCTAGATACAGTAAGTGGCTGTAGAAGCCATATCCACAAAAACAATTATAACGCAAATCAGCCAACCTCCAACTACTACACCCCCCCCCCCCCAATCACACACCCCTTTTGTTAACAAGGCAGCACAAATAATCCTAAACATCCAAGTCATTGAGTATGATGGAACACATGGGGAAAGTGTGTCCAAGTACGGTGGAATCTGTGTTTCATCTTTGTGCCTCTCACCTCCATCAAGAGTCTCGTCATGCGCAAGAGGTCTTACATATGGCATTTCCACTGCGTCAACTTTAGTGGGTCTGGAGACAAAACTTGGCAATTTAGAAATACTTTTCTCAGGAATAATCCCGTAAGTCTGGTACCTTATCCAACAAAGCTGCTTGTGAGGTGGAAGCCATGCACAACCATATGGGCCACAGTATGTCACACAATCTGCCAGAAATGCTGGATTCGTGCACAGTCCCAGAGACAGTGTTTAGGAGGTGTCTGGGATGCCATACTTCAACAGGTACCATCAGATAGGAATCCCATTTTCCTAACCCGTGAGGGATGGATATACATACGCATCAAGAATTTGTAATGAAGTTCTTGCGATTGCTCCTTCTCAACAATCAAAGGCATGGAATTTTGTCAATGTCCTAGTATCCAAAATCTGTAATCCAACGCGATACCACTCGATACAGTGGGTGGAGTCCAAGGGTTCGTTTCAGGATTTCATAAAAGCGGCCCACCAGACCTTTCCTGACTGCCACTAAGAGCCAGGCATCATCAAAGGGCGAAAAAGCTGCACAATGATCCTTCAACATGGTTGAAACATAATGACGAACTTGTGGGTAGACATACCAGTCTTGGAAAACATAGACAGTACGCACCACATCATAAGTCAGTAAAACAGGTTCATTCTCCTTATCTAGTTGGTGAATGTGGGTCAGTCCCCTTGTCCGCCACAACCGGAAATGTGGGTTCTGCTGGCCTGGAGGGAAATCCACATTGCCAACAACAGGAACACACTTAGAGCAACAACTAGGCAGGTGGAAGGGTCTACAGTGCAAAGGTCTCACCAAGGGATGGGCACGGATACTTTTAAACTAGCGGCCTTCACTGATGACTTGCTGGTTGTTGTGGTGAATCCACCTGTCTCAGTTGCTGCATTGTTAGAATGTATGACTGAATATGGGGCTTTTCTGGTTTTAGGCTAAACTTGGAGAAATCTGGGGCCATGCAGAGGGAACAGGAACAAGGCTTACAGTGACATGGACCTTTCCTACTGAAATGAGTGGACAGATCTTTCCACTGTCTTGGAGTGGTGTTGCCTGTGAAGACATGGGATATCTACCACTTGAATGTGGACAGTTTGAGAAATGGAGTCATTTACTTTTATCATTAATGGATAGGATCAATCTATTTAAAATAGTGGTTTTTACTTATTGGCTTTATGTTTTGCAAGTATTACCACTTTGTTTCTTGCAAAAAGGTTTGCAGTTGTTAAATAGACTGTGTAGACATTTTTTTTGTGTGTGTGGGGGGGGGGGGGGGGTGGAGAAATCAAAACTGCGTATGGACTACCTTTGATATCTGGTCACAGGGAGGTCTAGGTTTACCTTGGCTAAAGCGTTGTAACCAAGCCTGTTTATTGCATCATCTTCAGGACTGGATATTTGTTTCTAATCAATTCTGTTGGAAACAAGCATTGTTTGCTCCATGGCATTAAAATTTTCTTCTGCAGGCCCGATTTGCCGCAACAGTATTCTGCTACAACCATTGAGAAGTATCTGGAGAGAGCTTTTGCATTTTTGGTATCACAATCCTAATGTTAGTGATTTGTTGCCATGTAGGGGCAATGTGGATTTCAAGCCGGGAATGGAGTCTGGACTCTTTTGGAAATGGTCAGACTTAGGCATTACTTTGCTTGAGCATTTCCCTAATGAAGAAGGCAAATTTTACTCTTCCTTAGATTTACAGAAAAGACTTTCTCTAACTCAGACTATTTTGCTTACCTTCAGCTGCATCACTATTATGTCAGCTTAGATCAGGCTCCTTACGTACAGGTTTAGGTCAGAAGCTTAGGGAATTTTTTTTTTTTACAAGGGGATGTTTTGGATAGGTCTCAGTATCGAGCCTACATAAGGCTTTGGTCTCTCTTCTCTCTCCTCGGGATCATGGTCCTCTCATGGCCGCATGGAGCCGGAGATCTTGGGTATGACCTGGAGGGGGTGGACTTTCCCAAATTGATAAAGGCTGTCCCAAAGCAGGTTTTTAGCACTGAACTCCAAGAGAGTCAGTACCGCACACTTCATAGAGCGGATGGTTGTCTATTGCACAATGTTCCAAGTGTCAGCGTAGGGACAGAACCTTTTTTCATGTTTTCCTGAAGCTATAGTGGTATCTAGGCTTTTTAGAGGACAATCCGTAAATACTAGGGGAACATTTTTGGTGAATGTCTAGTTTTTTTTTTCTTGGAAGGGGGGGGGGTTCTGTTGGCTAAATGGGAAGCTTATGGGATTTCTGATAAATGCTTGTTTATTTCATAGTAAAGCTTATGCATTGAGAAAGAAGTGTATCCTTATTGGTTGTAGGATGTGCTTCCCTCTTTTTGGTATTGGAGAAATAGGCTACGAGCTTTAATGTTATGGAAGGCGTGGGCTGCCCATGTTACCCCAAGAAGACAAATTGTCTGTTTGGACTTACCGTATTTTTCGGACCATAAGACGCACCTAGGTTTTAGAGGAGGGAAATAGGAAAAAAAAAATTTGCTTTTTCCCTCCTCTAAAACCTAGGTGCTCCGGTGCGTCTTGTCCGAATCCCTCCCTCCAAGTTCAGGATCGCCCTCAGGGTTACCTCCTCCCCCCTCCCCGGCCCTGTCACCACCTCTCCCCTTACTCACGCGATCTTCCCTGGTGGTCTAGTGACGTCGGGGCAGGAAAGAGCTCCCTCTTTCCTGCCCAGCGCGCTGCTCTCCATCCTCCTGAATGCATTGCTGCCTGACGGTCTTGGCGAGATTCAAAATGGCCCCGAGAATTGACGTCTCGGCGGCCATTTTGAATCTCGCCGAGACCGTCAGGCTGCATACAGGAGGATGGAGAGCAGCGCGCTGGGCAGGAAAGAGGGGGCTCTTTCCTGCCCCGACGTCACTAGACCACCAGGGAAGATCGCGTAAGTAGGGAGAAGTGGTGACAGGGCCGGGGGGAGGGCGATCCCGAACTCGGAGGGAGGGAGGGCGGGCGGCCTGCCAGCCGGCCAGCCAGCCAAATCTCTACCTTCGGACTAGAAGACTCACCCCTCATTTTCCTCCCAAATTTGGGGGGAAAAAAGTGCGTCTTACAGTCCGAAAAATACGGTACTTACAAGCTATCTCACACAGGGCAAGAAGTGCAGTACTGAATAGATTCCAGAGTGTATCATGGTTTGGTTCTCGTCTAACAATAGTCTGGGTCAGGGTCCTCTGCTTTTGGGGGGGGGGGGGGGGGAAGGGATGGGGTTGCTGGTGGAGGATGGGTTAAGGGGGGAGGTTTGGGATTCTTGGGTATGCTAATTTTACCACGATGGCCTGGAGTCCAGGCAACAGGCTTTCATAGTTGTAGATGGTTCAGGGGATGGGTGGCAGTGGATGTTTTGGGGGGTGGTGTGAAAACCAGGATAATAATTTTTTCCCTTTGTATGCTTTAGAGAACTTTGTTCATTGTTATACTGTTGACTTTTTTTCATTCTCTTGTACATGACTGTTGCAATTGCCTTGTAGTGTCTCAAGTTTTCATCCATAGCTACGGAGCTAGATGAGCCTTTTTTTTTTTTTTTTTTTAAATCAATATATTTATTACATTTTGTGTGAAAAAGTAAAAACAGTACTGTTTGTTTAGTAACATAATATCCTAGCTGAATAATGTTCACAATCAGTATTAAAATGTCCTATGTGAATCCCACCAGTAGCCTTTTCTTTTATAGTTTTAACGAGCAAGATTGTTATGCAAGCAGTTGCCGAAACATGGCCCTGTTGGGTTTAATGCTTTTTCACCATACTGCCGCTTTGTTTCCAACTTATCTTACGCTGTACCTAGGTCTTTCTGGATATCTGAATCCCTGGGGTCTGTTGAAATGATTATCGCTCATGATAAAGGTGCCCCTGACCTTGCTGTTTAAGAGGCTGTGGTTGTGTGTTGAGGGAGGCTGATCTATAAATGGTTCCATCAGCTTCTCTGTGTGCAATGCATCATGTCTGGACTGCACTTAACACTTTTTCTGTTGGCAGATTAAACAGTTCTCCAGTGTCTGCTGCTGAGCCTCTGCAGATGAAACATTTGCCCAGCTTCATCAAATGGGATTTTAGCCAGTGGCGTACCAAGGGGGGGGGGGGTCTGCCCTGGGTGCACGCCTGCTGGGGGGGGTACCGCGCGCCTGTCGGCTCCGCTCGTTCCATGCTCCCTCTGCCCCGGAACAGGTTACTTCCTGTTCCGGGGCAGAGGGAGCATGGAACGAGCGGAGCCGACAGGCACGCGGCACCCCCCAGCAGGTAAAAATGCACCGGGGGGTCCTTTCGTCGGGGGGGGGGAGGGTCGCGCTGCACCCGGGGGGGGGGGCGCATCGGCGATCCGCCCCGGGTGTCAGCCACCCTAGGAACGCCACTGATTTTAGCACTGCTTTAGCTTGTAGTGTTACCCAGGCACTATCACTCCAACAAAGTGGGTGTCAAATGTGCATCTAACTTCTCTAAGTAGGAAAGTAGCCTGCAGCCAGGAGTATTATTTACCCCTTTAATCTTTTCTAAAAAGGAAAAAGTGTGTCCTGAGTATATCCAGGTGGAAGGGAGGAGATGAATTACCAACAAAATATAAGAACTGATGGGCCAATGCTCGGAACTCCTTTGATAAAGCCAACAGTGCAGAAAAGTAGCTTGCCAGTGCTCAAAGGAAATGGTATTCAAATTATATGCATGCTTTAAAAGCAAAAGTAAGGGGGGGGGAGGAATGTGCTTGGCACATGCGCAGAAGAGTTTTGAAGTAAGCTCACTTCTTGTGCGCATGCATCGGACAAATCTGAAAGTGAAGCACACATTAGTGCCTGTTTTCTGCTCCTTTATAAGCTTTTCTTTCCTTTTTTTTTTTTCTTGGAAGGCAGGAAATAGGTGCCAATGTATGCTTTCACTTTAGGGTATGCTCTGACTTGCACAAATTTGTCTTTCACTACTAGCGCCTACAGGCTTGCTTCCTACTTCCAAATTGAATAAAACCGACAGATTTTAAAGAACCAATTGTGAGAAATTCTCTCTGCAAATACCGTAATGCCTGCTCTGAGCTGGCATTAGGTTTTCAGCAGTAATGGCAGCTTTTTTTGTACGCTGTTTTCTGAGCATTGGGAGGGAATAGGGAATGACCTCATTAACATCTGTTTGACTAAATTTGCATGTTATTTGCACTAATCTTTGGAGCTCACATTCAAGCTCATTTTCAAAGCACTTAGCCTCCCAAAGTTCCATAGAAACCTATGGAACTTAGCCTCCCAAAGTGCTTTGAAAATATGCCTCATTATCTCCCATGCTAGAGCCCTCTGAGTATTCTGCACTCACTAATGTTGGCGTTAGTCCAGCGGTAATCGCCTCTAGTGCCGGCATTACGTTTTGAACATTGTAAAAGCTTGCAAAATAACTGATGTTAAATTATTTTTTCTTTTTTGTTTAAAAACAAAAACCATGATTGGATATAACTCTGTATTAGTATATAGTGTTTCAGTTTGCTGTCACAGTGTAATAGCGTCTCTGACATTACAGAGACTTCCCTTCAGAAAGGTGGTTTGCCAGTTTGCGCAAAGGAGTCGTGTTTCAGGCCAGTGTGTGGTGGTGTATTTAGTAATGAATTTGTCATCTTATGCAATCTGTGCCTTACTGGCTTAAAATGTGACGTAAGGTCTTTTGAAGCAAGGAATTTGATAGCTATGTGAATTATCTTGTACAGTGCTGTGAACATTAATGGCATTGTAGAATTAACATGATGCTTTTCTGTCACTTAACAGTCCTTGCTGTCTTTCACAGGCCATGATAGGTGTTGCTTTTTCTTTGGGATTCACCCTGGGCCCTATGATCGGTGCTTACTTTGCCAGAGATGCAGCCAACGAAGAGCTCTTCTACGTGCGTCCAGCTCTGCTCGCTCTCCTCTTCGCAGTTCTTGATTTGATATTTATCTTCATTTTTCTGCCAGAGACGCTCCCCAAAGAAAACCGGGTAAAACTCGCTTGGTTCTGTTTTAGCAGAAATGTGGTCTTTTCTTGTTTCCTGTGCCAGAACTATTTACATTGTGGGGTAATTTTTTTTATAAAGCCTTTTCTGTGTGTAAAGCCTGCTTTATATGCAGAAAAAAACGCTTTAAAATTTCACAACTGCACGCATGCATTAAAAAGTAGATATGTGAAAAGCGTATGCCAATTTTTATGCAATCTGTATAGGCATTTCCAGGAGTGGAGCCAGTGTTGCAATGTACATTTATTTTATTTTTCCACATTTATATCCTGCTTTAACCAAAGTGGGTTACAATCAGACATACAGGCAAAGGTGAAAATATGCTCCATAGTCAGAGACTGAACTGTGCTCAAGGGACAGAAATGAAGCTGTGTTCATCAGACAGAGTAGGATCCATGCTCAACGAGAACAAACGGATTTGCACTCAAAGCACACAAACTGAGCCATGCACCACGGGCAGAGAAAGAGTTGCACACTTCTGGTAAAGATAGAAATGCACTGTACAAGCAGCAAAGAAGCTGAGAGTAACAGACAGAGGATGAGCAGTGCCCCACTGAAAGAGCTGGATGTTAGAGGTTCCCGCAGAACTGAAGCTGCGGTAGCGATGGAACTGTGTATAAAACGCAAACAAGGAGCAGCGCTCCAGAGGCCGGCAAGGAGCTATGCTTCCTACACAGACATGAAACTGTGTAGCACCTGCAGTCACAGAGCTGTGCTCCACATACCACCCTGGAACTTCGCCCAATTTGCAGAGAAGAGTTGTGCTAAACACACAGAGATGGAGCTACACTCAACAGGCGGTGGAGCTGCGCTCTGCATGCAGACAGGGAGCTGCGTTCCATATGCAAAGAGAGAGCTGCATGCCACACACAGACAAGGAGCTGCGTTCCACAGGCAGACACAGAGCTGTGTTCTACACGCAGACACAGGACTGCGCCCCACACTGAGACCTGCAGAGAAAGAACTACACTCAACATGTGACAATGGAGCTGTGTTCAACATGCAGAGATGAAAGGTTGCAGAATAAGCAGCGAAGGAACTTCTCTCAACATGCCATGATAGAGCTGTCCTCAACATACAGCGATGGAGCTAAAGCCAACCTGGAACTGTGGAACTGTGCCCAACATGCAGCAGTGGAACTGCATGGAATAATGAAGCTGCGCTCAACGTGCGGCGATGGAGCCGCGCCCAACAAGCAAAATGCATAGATGGAGCCCCGGGGAACAGCCAGAGAAGAAGGTGCTGCCAGGAGGCCAACAGAAAAGGAGCACAACTTGTGGAAATGCAGACCTGGCGCTGCACTCCCCTGGCCCAGAGGGACTAAAACTACAAGAAGAGAAGGCCCTGTGCCCCAAGAGACACACTCGGCCTCCGAGTGGTCTTTGAGCCACAATGACCGCCCTCCTAGGCAACCGATACAGAGCAGCAGTCAACATAGAGAAAGAACTCCCACCAAGAGGGAAGTAAGCATCACAGATCTGGAATCCTCAGACCATAGGGAGCAAAATACAGCCGTAAGGCAGTGAGGAAGAAACAACTCTTGCCAGGCCAGGAGCAATGAGGAAGCTGGCCACTAACACCAAACTGAGGAAAACCAGCTAAGGGAGAGAAACTCCACATCTAGAACAGAGCCACTTCCCTACTGAAAAGTAGAGAAAGGTGCAGAGCTAAGAGGTGATAATCCAGATGCACAGCAATAGATCTGCTCAGCAAGAAAGAATTGCACCCCTTACAGAAAAAGGAAGGAGTGCCAAATGTGCCAGGAGAGAGGCGCCTGAAACTAGAAAAGGCAAAATCCACCTATGTCAGGCTAAAACTCCCACCCGAAAGCAAGGGAAGCAAGGAAGAGGTGTGGCAAACTAGTCCTAAAAAGGCACATTCCCATAAAGAGACACTGAACTGAGTCCAAGCAAAAGACTGGCAAGAATGGCGCTCCCGAGGGTACTCAGAAGAGGGATTTGAGCTAGCAGTTGCACACCAAGGGCAACTCGGACCCCCACCAGAAGGAAAGTACCCTGTAGACAAACCAGAGCAGACAGGAGGGATCCATGTGGACGAGAGAACCAGAACCTCCCTAAGGAAGGGAGGAAAAACTGCTGCCAAACAAGAATCAAATAGCAGGGGTGTCTCAAGCAAGATGCCAGAAGCAGCAGAGACCAGACGGTCTGAAAAAGAACTGACCAACAGCCGCATAAGGCTGACAAGAATGAAAAAAAAAAATAGCCCTGGACTAAAAAGACCGAGCCTGCAGCCAAACAGAGCCAGCGAGAGACTTCCCCCACTTTGGAGACAAAGACCTCTGAACCGCAAAGATACAAGTTTCAGCAACGGGGGCCGCCCTCTGAACCAGCCGTCATCTAGGACCGTGAAGAGGAGAAAAACAACTGAGTTTCGTGATCCAGACACGAGCTGTGCCCCCCCCCCCCCCCCCAAAAAAAAAAAAAAAAATCAAAGCAACTGGTACCAGCTTGGAAGGGTCCAAGATCAGAATCAGACACTGGCCAGCGAAATTCGAAGAAACTTCACAAGCGGCCCCCTAGAATACATTGCCAAAAGCGGGAAAATAAATCAGATAACAGGCAAGAGAAAGAAGGAATAACAAAGTTTCTTCTTTGTTCAATTAAAAAAAAAATCTTCACTAGTGACAGGAATAAATACAGGTTTACCTCAGAGGCAGGAAAGGAGGGGAAAAAACAATTGTTTCTTCCTTTTTTTTTTTTTTTTCTTTTTGTAAACAACCTTCTTCACTTGTGACAGGAATTAAAGGTTTACCTCAGAGGCAGAAAAGGAGGGAAAAATAAAGTTTCCTTTTTTTTTTTTTTTTTTAAACAACCTTCTTCACTAGTGACAGGAATACGTAAAGACTTACCTCAGAGGCAGAAATTCAGATATACCTACCACCACAGAAGAGAATAAACCCACAGGGGAGACAAGGAATGGATCCTCAGGAGCTTAGTTGAGATCGGGAGGCGGGGCTGGTGGTTGGGAGGCGGGGATAGTGCTGGGCAGACTTATACGGTCTGTGCCCTGAAGAGCACAGGTACAAATCAAA
This sequence comes from Microcaecilia unicolor, assembly GCF_901765095.1. Lineage (NCBI taxonomy): Eukaryota > Metazoa > Chordata > Amphibia > Gymnophiona > Siphonopidae > Microcaecilia > Microcaecilia unicolor. The sequence continues at coordinate 491,006,183 of NC_044032.1, read as the reverse complement.
GTAGGGTATACACAAAAAGTAGCACATATGAGTTGTCTTGTTGGGCAGACTGGATGGACCGTGCAGGTCTTTTTCTGCCGTCATCTACTATGTTACTATGTATGTAAGTTACTCCATGCCACAATCAACCATCACCCTGCTAGAAAGACAACCAGGGAGATAGGGGAGGGAAGGAAACCAGGGTCACTGGATATCACCCTAGCTGGCAGATGAGGAACTCAGGACCACTAAGTATCATCTAAAACTAGCCCCAAAACGGCTACCAGCACAACACTGGCTCCACTGTCACCAGAAGGATCTGGGACAGGAGCTACCAGCCAGCAATCCAGAGCAGTTGCATGATCTGTCCACCATTCGCTAGGAGACAGAGAAAATACTGAACATTCCAAGCTGCACAATACCCTTAAGGGACGGTTTACTTGGAACTATTTTCTCTGTCTCCTTCCGCTGGTAGATGGACACAACCCATTAGTCTGGACTGGTCTGGTATAGATGACAAGGAAAAGATTTTAAACCAGAAACAGTGAAGACATGGGATAACTGATGGGCATTTCCCCTTATTTTCCACCCCCTGCCCCCTCTGACTGGCATTGCTTACTGCTCTCTCCTGGCTTCTGCTACCGTCGCTGACACGGAAGTGGGGCCTTGAGCATCTGCAGGAAGCAAGACAGAAGTGCTGGTCACCGCAGGGGGAGGGGGAACGCACAGACGTTTTTTTTATTTTCTTTTTTATTTTTTTTTTTTTTGGCCCAAAAATCTTATTTCCAGAAACATTAGTCTATACATCTGTCATCTGGTAGCCAACTCATGAGGGGCTGGTCTTCTAAATGTTTTCTCAAGTTGTTTATAATACTTCCAGGAGCACAATTCCATACCATAAAGTTGGAGACCGAACCAAAGCACCATCACATTATCTACAGCTTGAATAAACATGGGGAGCTGTTCTATAACTGGGGGGTTAATTTAGGCACCCCTAAGGCAGAAAGAAAGAGCCTATTATATCTATAATGGAATGTAGATACCTAGGTTCCATTACAAAATGCTTTCATAAACTTGTATTACCACGCCTAACATTTTGTTTATACCTATCCCTTACTTTACTATTGTTAAATGGCGTTCTTCCCCCTTTCCTTGTGTGGATAGTATGTTTTGTCTAGAATTAATCCCCTTCAAATTCTAAACTTTAAATTTTAGATTGTATACTGCCTAGATGGTATTTCCTATGGGCGGGATAGAAAATTTTTAAGAAACTTGAAATTTATTTTTATTTATTTATTTATTATTATTTAAACAATATACAAGTTGTAATAACAACACACTTATGGAAACATAGAGATCATTAAAGGAAAATAAACATCTAGACCTTCAGGTCTCAACAAATGATTTTTTTTTTTTTTTTTAACCATATCTCTTTCTCAGACCTCAATCTTCAGGGGGGGAAAAGGTGGTGAAAATCATATAGGAGAGATTAATAAAAGAAAACCTTTTCTATTTGTTAGTGGCATTACTTCTGATGTTTTCTCGCTATTTCTTATAATTATTCACAATTCAAGCTTTTCCTATCTACGAAACTCTGTAATTGTTCAGGATCATAAAAAATATACTTGTTATTCAAATATTTGACAATACAAATTTAAGATACTCGCCTGGACAATGCCAAATCAGACCTGCCCTCTGTGTAACATGCCCCGTGATGTCCCGATGCACTGCAGCCAAGCAGGGGAGAGAGTGGAATGGGAGCAATTTTATTCCCCCCACCCCGCCCAACCTCTATTGCACCCTGTGTGACCGCATCGCACATATAGCCCTAAGTACGGGGATAGACTCAGAAGTAATCTGAGGAAAGGTTGGTGAATTTGTGGAACTTCCTCCCGACTGGAGACAAAATTCAAGAAAGCTTGGGACGAGAACGTAGGATTTCTAAGGGAGAAGAAGGAATAGTAGATGGTATGGATGGCAGACTGGATAGGCCATACGGTCTTTATCTGCCTTCAGTTTTCTCTGTTTTTATGTTACAGTCCTGGTGCTCGCACTTAACACCATCTATAGAGCTGATGTAAGTAGGAACACCTACCATATGTGTGGCAGTGACACACATAACTTATAGTAGTATTCTGTAAGCAGGGACAGACTGACCATTGGACAATAGGACAATGGCCGAGGGCCCAGAACAGTAGGGGGTCCACTCTCTCCTAGCATCCATCTAGTTGAATCATTTTTGATAGGTGGTTAGGGGCCCATGACAGTGCCGTAGCGAGGGTGCCTGACACCCGGGGCGAGTCACCGCTGTGCCCCCCCCCCGAAACGCACCCTATCTTGCAGTGGGGGGCAGGCGGGAGGGCCGATCCGCCCCCAGTGCATGTCACTGGGAGCTGCGTCGGCTCTGCTGCTTCCCTGCTTTCTCTGCCCCGGAACAGGAAGTAACCTGTTCCGGGGCAGAAAGAGCAGAGAACCAGCGAGCCGACACCCCCCCCCCCCCAGCGCGTGCACCCGGGGCGGACTGTAGGATAAATCACAGATAATAAATTACCTGTGTCCAGGTTCCCCTAAGCAGAACTATCTGCAAGCAAATAATCCTGAATTAGTTCTAGGGGTGGGAACCTTGGAACCTAGCCAAATACTTCCGTTAGAAAGAACTGTAGCTGAGAACGCATGCTGATATATATATATATATATTAGATTTATTATGGTATCAGGTAAGAAAATATCGCTAAGGTATACAAAATAGAACTCTGCAAAGCTTTGGCTGAATATAAAATTACTGGCTGATAAAAATTACACTCATACGTCACACTATTAAACACTAATTCTTATTGGTTACCAGATAAAATTACACCACTGATCAGTCACACTATGTTATGAGGTAGTACAGTTATTAGCAACTTCTCCTGATCACAAGTATGACGGCACCAACCTTCTGCTCAGATAAATACCACTAACTAGCCCCCGACTAGTAGGAAATGAATCACCGTGTTTCTCACCAGGCTGAGACCTCAGGGTCGTCTCTCTCGGGAGCTGGCACGGGACACCTCACAGACTCAAGCTGATATAGCAGCGAGTCTTAGTCAGAGCTGGAAGGGAACTCTGCAGCAGATAAGGAGGGCACAGGTCACTCCATTCTGATACAGCTGAACCACGATACTTTCCTCCAGATACACAGTTCATCAGTTGGTGGACCTTATTAGGTCTCGCTGGTCTTATTTTCACCTCCACCTTCTTCCAAGGCTTCTTACTAACTCCCTTCTCGTTGTTCCCGCTCTCCTCAATCCCTGATGCCCAGGTGACCAGCCGGGACCAATCTGGATCTTCCTTGGTTCACTGCATGGCAAGAATCGTTCGTTGTTCTTGACCTTCAAGTTGTTACATTTTGGTATGCATTTTCTGTTTCTCACGCGCCTTGCTGGAGCCAGCCTCTCAGGGAGATAAGGGGGCCTGCTTTGCCCACAGCATGTCCTTGGTGTTGAGCTTCTGCTGTAATTTTCCACAAGCTGCAAAGCTGTTTCTTGCTGACACAGAGATGTGCGGGTCAGAGTTTACAGCCTCCATTTTGCTGTCATAGGATTATACAGGCCAAGGCCCGCAAGGTGAGACACACAGGGAAATACTCCTACAGGACCGCCCCACTGCCCCCCCTTCCTACGCCACTGGCTTATGACCATTATTGCCCAAGTGCCCAGATCACTGTAAGTCTGCCCCTGTCTGTAAGTCATCTGTGTTAAGTAGGAGCTCTGCATATGTCCCATCCATGCTTTGCTCCTGTGTACACCTACCTTGCAAGTATTCACTGTGTCAGTTTAAGCAGGTGTTTGGACAACAGCACTTAGTGTGCTAGCATTCTAAACAAGTCCATAAACCACTACTAAATGGACTTGGGAAAAATCCACAATTCCAGGAATAACATGTATAGAATGTTTGTACATTTGGGAAGCTCGCCAGGTGCCCTTGGCCTGGATTGGCCGCTGTCGTGGACAGGATGCTGGGCTCAATGGATCCTTGGTCTTTTCCCAGTGTGGCATTACTTATGTACTTATTATGTGATGAGTAAATGGATTTGATATACTGCCTGTCAGTGGTATGACCAAAGCGGTTTACATAAATATATGCAGATACTTTCTCTGTCCCTAGTGGGCTCACCATCTAGGTTTTTGTACTTGGGGCAACGGAGGGTTAAGTGAATTGCCCAGAGTTACAAGGAGCTGGAGGGGGGACTCAAACCCAGTTCCCTGGGTTCGTAACCCACTGCCCTAACCATTAGCTACTACAGCACTACCCATTAGGCTGCTACTCCACTTCATAACCCCACTCCAGGGCTAAAGAATTGCCCCCATTTCCCCTTATTTGCAAATAAGTGAAAGACATTGCTGTTTCAGTGCTAATGCTGCATGTTGTCATGCAGAGGGTCACTGATTTAATTTCCAAGTTGGGTTTTCTGCCCTCCCCCTTCCTTTGTGTGGGTCTTAGGATTCTCTGGAGACAACATTGACATCTAGTTGGGAGGAAGGATTTAGGGTCATCATAAGGCAAAGCTTGGTGGTCAGATTTAGAACCTATTATACAGAGTTGTGGGAGGAGACTTGGTTCATGGTTTCTGACTTTAGGAGTTCCATGACCAGACAGTGTGTGAGTCTGTTAAAATGGGAGGGTGCTACAGGTTTGAAGGGGGGGTCTGAGCACAGAGGGGGGAGGTCCCCTCCCCCAGCTATGTCACTGCATTGGAACCAGAATCCCAGCACTGATTCTGACTGAGCTGGAATATAAAGGGAGAAGGAGGAACTGTGAGGCCAATAAAATAATGCTGTTTCACAAATGTAATTCACCTTGTGCTACAATTGAAAAAGGTGTGAGCCAAATTCAGCAAAAAGCTATTGGTCAAACTACACAGGTTTTTTCTTTGCTGGAAGATGCACAATGTTCCACTATATGGAAAAAAAAAAAAGATCTTGTACGATGAATGTGGGATGCACAGACCAAAAAAATTGAGACTTTTTGTTTCGTGTCTCAAATAGTGTGCCCTCTTACTCAAATAGTTCATATTGGCAACAAGGGAAAATATTAAATTTTGGATTATTTTCATGTCGTTTTGGCTTAAAAACGAGATGGAAGTGTTTCAGATGAATGCGTATCTGTACTGTGAACTACCCCTTTCATTCCAGATTTCAAAGATACTGCATTACATTCCAGTTATAAAATTATTCTAGCTGTCTCTGGAGGACTTATAAATCAGCCAAACCCATCTAATAAAGTTGAAACAAGTCACATATTCTAATATTCAAATGCAAAGAACTGGATGGGGGAGGAAGCACACAAATATTTTCCAAGTCCAAATTGCTTAATGAAAAATAATAAACCAGCTGCCTGCAGATTTTTGTAAATTGCATAAAATTGAGACCATCTTTTTATTTGGGATTTATTTTGGTGTGCAATTTCCTCCTCCTTTGTGCATCCTGCTGAAAAAGAACTAGGGTTAGGATCTTGGTGCCCTGAATGTTCCCAATGACCCAAAGATTCTCTCCCTATGTTATGTGCCCCCTCCCTCCACCTTGGCTTCAGTGAGAATCTAGGGACCATGGACCAGAATTTTTTCAGAACTTGCAGTCATGGACCCTGGATCTGACCAGTAGGTGTCACCTGTGAGTGAAGGCTACAACTCTCTTCATCCCCAGCTGACCTGAATAGTAGGGGACCTGGTGCAGGGACCTTCCATATTGTGGTACACAACATTGCTACTGAGCCAGTCTCAAAATAGTTTTTTTGTGTCCTTTCCAAATGAAGGGGCTTGTTAAAGAGCTTTAGGTTCTTGGACTTTATGAATGTTAATGGCCAAAAGCAAAGTGCGTAAAGTGCAGAGGCCCTGAAGTAACCATAAGAACATAATAGCACCCCCCCCACCCCAGTTTCCATAAGAACATAATAGCCATACTGGGTCAGACCAGTGGTCCATCTAGGCCAGTATCCTGCTTCCAAAAGTGGCCAATCCAGGTCACAAGTACCTGTCAGAAACCCAATTAATAGCAACAATCCATGCTACCAATCCCAGTGTAAGCAGTGGCTTCCCCATGTCCATCTCAATACCAGACTATGGACTTTTCCTCCAGGAACTTGTCCAAATCTTTTTTTAAACTCAGCAACACTAACCACTGTTACCATATCCTCTGGCAGTGAGTTCCAGAACTTAACTATTCTTTGAGTGAAAAAATATTTTCTCCTATTTGTTTTAAAAGTATTTCTATGTAATTTCATTGAGTGTCCCCTAGTCTTTGTACTTTTTGAAAGTGTGAAAATTTGATTCACTTCTACCCACTCAGGATTTTATAGACCTCAGTTGTATCCCCCCCCCTTGGCTATCTCTTTTCCAAGCTGAAGAGCCCTAACCTCTTTAGCCTTTCCTCATACAATAGGAGTTCCATCCCCTTTATCATTTTGGTCACTCTTCTTTGAAGCTTTTCTATTTCTGCTATATCTTTTCTGAAATATGGCAACCAGAATTGAACGCAATGCTCAAGGTGAGGTCCCACCATGTATGAGGAGAGACTTGCAGACCTAAACATGTATACGCTGGAGGAAAGGAGAAACAGGGGTGATATGATACAGACGTTCAAATATTTAAAAGGTATTAATCCGCAAACGAACCTTTTTCGGAGATGCGAAGGCGGTAGAACGAGAGGACATGAAATGAGATTTAAGGGGGTCAGACTCAAGAAAAATGTAAGGAAGTATTTTTTCACGGAGAGAGTAGTGGATGCTTGGAATGCCCTCCCGCGGAAGGTGGTGGAAATGAAAACGGTAACGGAATTAAAACAAAGGTGGGATAAACATAAAGGAGTCCTGTTCAGAAGGAATGGATCCTCAGGAGCTTAGCTGAGATTGGGTGGCAGAGCTGGTGGTGGGAGGCGGGGCTGGTGGTTGGGAGGCGGGGATAGTGCTGGGCAGACTTATACGGTCTGTGCCAGAGCCGGTGGTGGAAGGCGGGGCTGGTGGTAGGGAGGCGGGAATAGTGCTGGACAGACTTATACGGTCTGTGCTCTGAAGAGGACAGCTACAAATCAAAGTAGGGTATACACAAAAAGTAGCACATATGAGTTTATCTTGTTGGGCAGACTGGATGGACCGTGTAGGTCTTTTTCTGCCGTCATCTACTATGTTACTATGATATAGAGGTATAATATTCTTGGTCTTATTTTGCATCCCTTTCCTAATAATTCCTAGCATTCTGTTTGCTTTTTTCACTGCCACCACACACTGGGGAGAAGATTTTAATTTATTGTCTACAATGACACCTACTAGATCTTTTTCTTGAGCACAGACTCCTAAGGTGGATCCTAGCATCAGGTAACTATGATTCAGATTATTCTTCCCAATGTGCATCACTTTGCATTTGTCCACATTAAATTTCATCTGACACTTGGATGTCCAGTCTTCCAGTTTCCTAAGGTCTTCCTGCAATCTGCATGCATTTTGACAACTTTGAATAGTTTTGTGTCATCTGCAAATTTAATCACCTCACTCGTCATTCCATTTTCTAGATCATTTATAAATATGTTAAATAGCACCAGTACAGATCCCTGCGGCACTCCACTTTTCACCCTCCTCCATTGAGAAAAGTGGCCATTTAACCCTGTCCTCTGTTTTCTGTCCAATAACCAATTCCTAATCCACAGAATGAGATTGCCTCTTATCTCATGACTTTTTAATTTTCTCAGGAGTCTCTCATGAAGAACTTTGTCAAAAACCTTCTGAAAATCCAGATACGCTACATCAACCCGATCACCTTTATCCACATGTTTATTTACTCCTTCAAAGGAGGACATTGAGCCTGCAAAAAGGTGGGATAATGTGGGGTACAAATGCAATAAATAAAGAAATGAAGCAAATTGGTGAGGCAAGACTTCCCTTTTATTTTCAGTTGCAGCGACAATAGTGAAGAAAACAGCACAGCAGGATCACCTCCAGCCTTTCCCTTCCCTCACAGACAGTGTCCCACCTTCCTATGATGATGTATTTGATATGTTTGTGCAGCGCTGCGTATGCCTTGTAGCGCTATAGAAATGCTAAATAGTAGTAGTAGTAGTATTTCCTGTTTCCGCGAGGGCGGGACACTGAGGAAAGGGAGCGGTTGGAGGCGAGCCCGCTGTGCTGTTTTCTTCACTGTCATTGCTGCAACTGAAATAAAAGGTTTAAACGCGCGCGGGGCAGGAAGGAGCTGAGGGAGGGCAGGTGGGGCTGGGTTGGAACTGAAAAGCTGGGGAAGTTATTGGACATGGAGGGGGAGGGTGGGGGGGGTCAAAGGAGAATGGTTGGACGTGGATGGGGGGGAGTGCAGAGAATCACTGGATATGGGAGGAGAAGGCAGGGGCAGAGAAGAATCACTGGACATGGAGGGAAGAAGCAGAGGAGATTTGCTGGACATGGAGGGGAGGGCAGGGGAGAGAGGACGTTTGCTGGATATGGATGGATGGAGGAGAGGGCAGGGGAGAATGGAGAGTTGCTGGATATGGATGGAGGGCAGGGCAGAGGAGAGAGGAGAGTTGCTGGACATGGATAGAGGGAAGGGAAGACAGGAAGGGGATGCACATGGATGGAGGGCAGGGGGAGAGAAGAGAAATCACTGGACATGGAAGTGAGGGCAGGGGACAGAGGAGAATTGCTGGACATGGATGGATGGATGGATGGATGAAGGGGGCAGGGGAGAGAGGAAATTGGCTGGATATGGAAGGATGGAGGAGAGGACAGGGGAGATGCACATGGATGGAGGGGAGTGAGGAGAAATGCTGGATATGGATGGAGGGGAAACTGTTGAATTTAAGGGCTGGATTGGAACACTTTGGGGGCAGATACTGAAACTTGAGGAAGGATAGGGACAGGGCTACAGGTGGTAGACAGGACGCATAATGACACAGGAGGATGGTGGACATGGTGAGTGAAAAATATCAAATGGAAAGAAGACACTGCATAAAACAGAAGACACTGGGACCAAAGCGAATAGAAAAACTAAATGATCAGACAACAAAGGTAGAAAAAAGTATTTTATTCAGAATTTATTAATTGGAATATGTCAGCTTTTGTAAATGTGATATTTTGCATGTAAGTTTCAAATTTTCTAGTATTGCTGCATGCTGAGTCTGACTTCTTGAGTTTACTTTCCAGTTCAGTATTTTGCCTTCATATTTTTTTATTTCTAATTCCTTGTGTCATATCTGTTGTGTTATGTGTTTTTCATGTGTGATCAAGGTGCAGTACATGGGCGTAGTTTGTTTCATTGGGGGGGGGGGCAAAATGGGGCGGTGCATATTAGCATATTCATTTGCATGTATATATTCAAATGAATATGCAAATATGGAGGAAGGAAGGAGGAAGGGAAAAAGAGCTGCCCGTCCTGTTTCTTTCCATCCCCTTCTCTTTCCCTCCCCACTCTATCCAGCGTCTCCCTCCCCCTTCAAAGCATCTCCCAAACGACAACGTGGATGCAACAGCAGCAGCTCACACAGGCTGCGTGGGGGAGTGGAAATGGCTTCCTTACTTCTGTTACAGTGGATGCCTATCTCCTGGCTCACTCCACTCCCGAAGCTGCAGAGGCGAACAGGCGGGTGGGAAAGCAGCAAGCAAGCAGCCACGCTGAACTCCGTCCTTCACTTCCTGAATCCTGCCCTCTCTCTGCATCCCGCCTTCCTCTGATGTCATTTCCTTTGGGGCGGGCAGGACGCTGAGAGGGCAGGATTCAGGAAGCGAAGGACGGAGTTCAGCGTGGCTGCTTGCTTGCTGCTTTCCCACCCGCCCGTTCGCCGCTGCAGGAACGAACTCATCTTCGTCGCCTTGGTCGTTTGGGGGGGCACTGCCCCCCCCTCGCCCCCCCCCCCAGTCTATGCCCATGGTGCAGTATTATGCTAGTATGTAGTATTTGCAGCCCTTTTTGTTCTGTTTTTTTTTTTTTTTTCACGAGGTTGTGTACTGGTGTTTTAGAGCCCGGTGTAATTGCAGTGCTGCCTTTCCATGCATAAGGTTGTAGCTCGTCCTGTCCTTGGAATTAGTGCTGTTATGGTTTGGTAAGATTATGAGTGTGTTTTTGCACAGGTTTGTGTATAGTGTTTTGCAGTGGAGAGATTGTGTGTTGGCCTTACTGAGGTGGCACCAAAACATCAGAAAGGGTTTTGAAGCCTAAATCATGACACACTACCGCTTGAAGGATCTGCATTTCTAAGGTCTACACTGGCATGGTTTGGGAAAGGGGGTGTGGAAATACTACTGGAGAGGAAGAGGGAGTGCTGGGTAAGGAGGAAAGAAAGAAGGAAGGGAGAAAGAGCTGGCTTCCTTGGGAATGACCATAATGTATATGCATGAGATATCTCATACATATTCATTATGGTTATTCCCAAAAAAGCCAGCTCTTTCTCCCTTCCTTCCTTCCTTCCTTCCTCCATATTAGCATATTCATTTGTATATATATATATATATATATATATATACAAATAAATATGGTAATATGCCCCACCCCATCCTTTGCCCCCCCCCCCCCAAATGAAACAGTCAAACTACGTGCTAATGTGGTTGTCTTTCAGGCTTTATTGAGCTGGTGCATGTTAACTGCACAGTTGACAGCTTGTGCTACCTAGAGAATGAGATGGGGATGGGGACCTGCGGTAATCTGCAGTAACAAAAATAATTTACTGCATTTACTGCAGGTGCAGGAGCAAAACCTTTTACTGCCCCATGGGAGCAGTAAAAAAACCTTGCTCCCATGGTTGAAAAATTGAGATTACCACGGGTTTGGCATCTCCTCCTGTCTTCCTCTCCTCCCCCTCCCTGCTATGTGTCTTTGTACCTTCTGGAGCCGCAAGGAGGATCCCCCACAGGCCTGTTCCAGGGCCTTCCCTCCTCTGCCAGCTCCCACCTGCTGATGTAACTTCTGCTGGAAAGGAGGATCCCCCACAGATCTGTTCCAGGGCCTTCCCTTATCTGCTGCTCCCACCTACTGATGTAACTTCTGAGGGAGGGAGGGGGGTTTGGGGCTGAAGGGGACAGAAGTTCTGGACCCACGGGAAGGAGGGAGCTGTTTTGATATGATAGCCTTCATCAGGGGTCCGGTATGGAGTTAATGAATCCTGTTTATTTGGATTTTCCTCACACCTTTTTCAGTAGTAGCTCAAGGTGAGTTGCATTCAGGTACACTGGGTACAACGCAGCTCTTTTGTAAAGCAGATGCAATATGCTTATTCCTAAAGCACTCCAGACATAAAGGTCACAGTGCAAGCGGTATCCAAGTCCAAATGCGTTGGACTTAACCACATAGGCTAACTGCTTTACACACTTTAGTAAACATGCCGTGTTTGAAATGGATTTGTTTAACTTCTGTTTAGGAAATAACTATCAAGATCATTTTAGGTGGCTAGCTGTATTTATAAAATGAATCCCTTCCAAAATGGAACAAGACTGTGGCAGCCCAATTAAGGTCACTCTGTTTCTTTAAAGAGCACACACAGAGTTAAGAAGTGTGTTTAAATTTCTTGGAATTTTCAAGCCTAAACACTTAATATGATCTTTAGCCCAAGTTAAAGGGAACACACCCTCAAGGCTTCAGAATTACGAAAGCTTAGCCCCAGTCCAAAAAAAAAAAAAAAAAACAGCAAATGGTCAAGCAAAAATATAATCAAAACCATTCAGACTAATCTCAGTGTTTTAGATGAGTGGTGCCAAGGCAAACATTTTGCTTGGAATCCTGGTTATGGGTCATATGAGTTGGTCACTTGCTGTCCCAGGTTAACAGTCTTTAAAGCTTTGAATCTGGTTGCTGGGTAACCACCAGCAGCTGCTTCCAGTTTGCTCCAGTTGGGAATTTTTTTTTCCTGAGCTGCTGGGAGGAATGCTGTTTTTCACTCTGCGGAATCACTTGCCAATATTTGTACTAGTACCTTTTTGTTTTTTGTTTTTTTTTCTTGTTCCTGTGAAGAATGACCCTCTTCTTTCCAGAATCTGCCTGTTGGACTGTGACTGGCTTTTTCTGATCAGACTACTTGTCTGCAGAGAGTACTCCAGAGGGGAGTGACTCTTTTTGTGGAGGATATTATCCTCTTCCCTGAACTGGTACAGCAGATTATAGGTTGTTTGACTTTGTCTCTATTTTCGCTGTGCAGCAGGGAACGTTTAGGTGGCAAACCTCACAATGCAGGCATTGGGCTGCAGAGGTAGTGGGGACAAAAATGATGACAGTTCAAAAAGATGTGAGACAAACACAGGGGGATCCCTATGTAGCAAGAAGATGGGATCAAAGGATATAAATGACTAAGGGGGGAAGTTATCAATGTGGGCTACAGTTAAAATGTGTTATTTTACTATTAACCCCAGTTATTAGCAAATATTTAATTATTTAGATTTTGCTTACACCTTTTTTCAGTAGTAGCTTAAGGTGAGTTATAGTCAGGTACACTAGGTATTTCTCTGCCCCTTGAGGTCTCATTGGATAAAATGGAACATGTGCTAAAAAGCACGAATTAGTGGTAAAATAACATGTTTTAATGGTAGCCCATGTTGATAACTATGGTCTCAAGAGGGGTATAAATTGCAAGGCTAAAATAGCTTGAGTTAGTGGTATAATAACACGTCTTAATGGTAGCCAGTATAGATAACTATGCTCTCTAGAGCTCCCTAAACAGAGGCACAGAGGAGGTAACCTGCATGTTCTGCAGAGCAGCTCCAGAGATCACAGGACGTGTTCACAGAAAACATCATTAACCAGGGTTTTGGCAATTTTAAATGCTGTATTCTGCAAATATTTTCAGAATAGCCACTCTAGCAGTTTTTTTCCACTGTTTTTTGTAAATTTTTATTTATCACAGAAGGCCTATGGAGCACTGTGTGTTTCCAGTTCTGACGTAATGTTGCAGCGAGGGATAGTGCTGACATTCATGTGGTCTTCTGTGTATAAACGTTGCCCTCCCCTGGTCTAAGTGGAAAGGTAGAGGTGGGAATAGGGTGGGAGAACAGAGAGAGACAGATGGGTGATCAGGTGGCAAACCAGTAGATGTTTATGGTTTATTATGTGATATAGTACAACTGCAAACAAGAGAAGGCATCAAGGCATTATTGTCACGGGTTAATTTTATAATAAGGTGCTGACCTTCAGGATGGCGAGAACAATGTCCTGGATTATAATTCATGGGACACAGCCAAACACTAGGGAAAACACCCTCTATTGAGTAATTCACAAAATGCAGAGAAAAACAAGGCACAGCCAGGACCCCTCAGAGCTAGAGTTTCTGTTTGCAAGGCTGAATACATAACATAGTATAAAGACCAGCATGATCCATCTAGTCTGCCCCAAAGGAAATGACATCAGAGGAAGGCGGAACGCAGAGAGAGGACAGGATTCAGGAAGCGAAGGACGGAGTTCAGCGTGGCTGCTTGCTTGCTGCTTTCCTACCTGCCCGTTCGCCTCTGCAGCTTCGGGAGTGGAGTGAGCCAGGAGATAGGCGTCCACTGTAACAGAAGTAAGGAAGCCATTTCCACTCCCCCACGCAGCCGTCGCCGTTCACAAGCACAGCAAGCAAACCTGTGAGCTGCTGCTGTTGCATCCAAGTTGTCGTTTGGGAGATGCTTTGAAGGGGGAGGGAGACGCTGGATAGAGTGGGGAGGGGAAGAGAAGGGGATGGAAAGAAACAGGACGGGCAGCTCTTTTTCCCTTCCTCCATATTTGCATATTCATTTGAATATATATATATATATATATATATATATAAGCAAATGAATATGCTAATATGCTCCGCCCCATTTTGCCCCCCCCCCCAAATGAAACAAACTACGCCCATGTACTGCACCTTGATCACACATGAAAAACACAACACAACAGATATGACACAAGGAACTAGAAATAAAAAAATATGAAGGCAAAATACTGAACTGGAAAGTAAACTCAAGAAGTCAGACTCAGCATGCAGCAATACTAGAAAATTTGAAACTTACATGCAAAATATCACATTTACAAAAGCTGACATATTCCAATTAATAAATTCTGAATAAAATACTTTTTTCTACCTTTGTTGTCTGATCATTTAGTTTTTCTATTCGCTTTGGTCCCAGTGTCTTCTGTTTTATGCAGTGTCTTCTTTCCATTTGATATTTTTCACTCACCATGTCCACCATCCTCCTGTGTCATTATGCGTCCTGTCTACCACCTGTTGCCCTGTCCCTATCCTTCCTCAAGTTTCAGTATCTGCCCCCAAAGTGTTCCAATCCAGCCCTTAAATTCAACAGTTTCCCCTCCATCCATATCCAGCATTTCTCCTCACTCCCCTCCATCCATGTGCATCTCCCCTGTCCTCTCCTCCATCCTTCCATATCCAGCCAATTTCCTCTCTCCCCTGCCCCCTTCATCCATCCATCCATCCATCCATGTCCAGCAATTCTCCTCTGTCCCCTGCCCTCACTTCCATGTCCAGTGATTTCTCTTCTCTCCCCCTGCCCTCCATCCATGTGCATCCCCTTCCTGTCTTCCCTTCCCTCTATCCATGTCCAGCAACTCTCCATTCTCCCCTGCCCTCTCCTCCATCCATCCATATCCAGCAAACGTCCTCTCTCCCCTGCCCTCCCCTCCATGTCCAGCAATTCTCCTCTGCTCCTTCCCTCCATGTCCAGTGATTCTTCTCTGCCCCTGCCTTCTCCTCCCATATCCAGTGATTCTCTGCACTCCCCCCCATCCACGTCCAACCATTCTCCTTTGACCCCCACCACCCTCCCCCTCTCTCTCTGTTCTCCCACCCTATTCCCACCTCTACCTTTCCACTTAGACCAGGGGAGGGCAACGTTTATACACAGAAGACCACATGAATGTCGGCACTATCCCTCGCTGCAACATTACGTCAGAACTGGAAACGCACAGTGCTCCATAGGCCATCTGTGATAAATAAAAATTTACAAAAAACAGTGGAAAAAAACTGCTAGAGTGGCTATTCTGAAAATATTTGCAGAATACAGCATTTAAAATTGCCAAAACCCTGGTTAATGATGTTTTCTGTGAACACGTCCTGTGATCTCTGGAGCTGCGTTCAGTCTGCAGGCCACAGGTTACCCATCCCTGATTTAGACAGCCATTAGAAAACGTTTGTTTCATGTTCTGATATTGTCATCTTTTGCTCATACTATCCTGACCTGATGAAGGAGGCTTTGGCTTCTAAAAGCTATCAAAAAATGAATTTAGTCCAATAGAAAGGTATCGCCTTGTTTTCCTTTTTTATTTTTTTAGATTAGATTTATTATTTATAACCCTCCTTTATCCAAGGTGAGGCACAAAATCACATACATAGTAAGAACCTCCACAAATATACCATAACACATGCATTACTAAATCAACAGACAAAAATACATCCAGTCCAGCCAAAACTCAATGTGCTGCAAAGGCACAGTGCAAAAGATGACGCTTCAATAAGTTCTTAAAAGAAGCGACAGTTTGCGGCTGACGTAACACCAGTGCCAAGTTTTATTTTCTATTGAGGGCTGATAAGGACTGTGCTAGCATTCTGTTGTTTCTTTTTTTTTGTATGATAGCAAAAATATGTATTAGTAACAAAAGCAATAACGTTGACAGAATAAAAGATAATGCAGCACCTTCAACTAAGAATGTTAAAGCTTTATTTGACCTAAAACTGGGGAGAATCTAAATTGAAAAGAGGGATAGAACTGATGTTACCTAAAAACAAAATGTAAGGAAATGATCAGTAACAACAGAGATTAGAGGTTATACAAACTCAACAGCCATCAAGGATATTAACCCTCACTCATTAATAGAAGGCACATTGTCATGTAACTTAGCTTTCAGAAAAGCTGAGCTGGGTCATAAAATATGAATGTGTTTCTCTGTCACTTAATATCATGTTTACAAGGAAAATGAAGCAGGAAATAAGCCCCCAAGGAGGTAGCTCTGTCTCCTCAAAAGCAATTCCCAGTCTGTTGTGTAATTTTGTATAGATCGAGAAAATATCCATTTCTTATGACCAAGGCAGCAATGACCGGTTCTCCTGCACTTTTTTTTCTCCATTTTCACACTTTTATTAAACATCCAAGTCAGTGCAGAAGCCATGGATAAACAGTACAAATAACACTCCGAAAATGCAAACATCATAATATAATTAAACTCCCCAGCCCCCTCCCCTCCCAAAGCAGGTAATTGCCAAAATGGACAAAAACATACAGCTAACAAGGATTCAGTAGATACCATGTTGCTTATGAAGCTGTTGCTGTTGTAAGTTTTGATGCACTATAAACATCCAAAACTTTCTAAATCCCACTAATCAACCAGTCCATATAGCAGTCAACTTCGTTATCTGGTAAATATAATCCAGTTTACAAAACACTATATTCATCAAGGGCATCTTGAGTTGTTTCCACACTGCTGCCAAAACACTAATCGCCAGCTTGTGTGACTCCTTTTTTTTTTTAATCCCCCAAGGCTTGAAGTGCAACAAACATTGTTCAGCTTTGAGTGGATAACGTATCTGAATCATCTGTTGGAGAGTTTGTATAACTTCTGCCCAGAACAGTTGGCCCTCTGGACAGGACCACCAGATGTGATATGTATCTCCTGTTGCTCCACAGTTCAGCCAACACTGGCATGAGCCATATCCAACCAATCAAGCAAGCCACTGGGGAGTGTAGTACCATTGTTATAGTATTTGTATCCATCTGGAAGATTTGTGGCTGTAGCTAACGTTTCAGTAAATATTTAAAGCTCCTCTCCCATTGTGTTTATTCATATGCAGTGTCCAGGTCTTTCTCCCATTTACCAGTGTAATACAATACAGGCATATCAAAAGATAGCAAAGCAAGATACAGACAGGAGATACAGCCTCAGCCACTGCCCCCATGCAACGCTTACTCTAATAGCGTCTGTAATAGACGTAATTCACCTTGGGCTTGACAGTACAGATAACCTCTGAGTTGCCCACTTTGAAATTCATGCTGGGGAGGGGATCCTGTATTCTTTCCTTCCCACGGTATAGAGAGGGCCACTGCCCCCATGCAACGCTCAGTCTAATAGCGTCTCTATTAGACGTAATTCACCTTGGGCTCGATGGTACAGATAATCTCTGAGTTGTCTATATTAAAATTCATGCAGGGGAGGGGGTCCCATATTATTTCCTTCCCATAAGCGGTATAGAGAGTCCATCTGTCCCTGGGAAGAGCTTATCCTACAATTTACCCCTTAAAAACAGGGGACTATGGATCACTGGGGGGAGGGGGACTATGCATCACATCCAGCAACTGTGGCTTAGGTAACTATAGACTACCCAAATGGGGACAGGATCCAACCACTATTGTTCTAAAACCACCCAAGACTTCTGAGAAAGCAAAACTATTCAGCCAGAATGTGAGAGTGAGCAGCTTGATATAGTAGGAAGTGTGGAACCCCCATACCCCACTTTACTGTAGTCTGATATAATATGGTATGTCTCACTCTAGGTGGCGCTTTTTCCAAATCTAGGAAAATGTCTTGTGTTGCAGTTTAACAAAAAAAAAATCTTTAGTAGGGAAAGTGCTAAACAGGACTGGTGTTTGGGGGTGGGGGGCAAACAGGGCAGCTGCCCTGGGCCCCACAGTTCCAGGGGGCCCCCATGGGCTGGCATGTCTTCCCCCACCACACCACCCCGTCCCTGCCCAGCTTCTTCCTGACATTCCCGGTAACTTCATTTTTCTTTAGAGGATTGCTGGCGCAGCAGCAATTCAGATGTGCTGCCTTTGCCCTCTCAGGTGCTCTCCCTCTGCTGCAGTCCACACAGGCAGAAATGGGAAGTTGTGTCACAGCTGAAGTGGACCGTGGCAGAGGGAAAGCTCCAAAGAGGGCAAAGGCAGCTGCATCAGCAACACTCTGAAGAAAAATGCAGTTACCAGGAAGGTGAGGAAGAAGCCAGACAGGGTTGAAGAGGGTGTGGGGAAGACATGCCAGCCCACGGGGAGGGGGGGGGGGGGGGGAGGTCAAAGAGGGGGAAATGCTGGACTAAGGGTGGAGGGAAGAAATAATGAGCCCAGAAACAGAGGAGAGCGAGAGAGATGGTGGACGATAGAGGAAAGGGAGAGAAGTTGGACTGGGAGGGGAGTGGTTAGTGTGGAGGGAGTGGGACAGAGATACTGGATAGGAAGGCAGTTGGGAAGAGAATGGGAGAGGTAGTGGGGAGAGATGTGGAATGGGAGGGCAGAACAGTTGGGAAGAGAAAGGGAGAGCTGGTGGATCCGGGGGTGGTGGGGAAAGAGTGAGAGAGATGGAATGGGAAGGTGGTTCAGTTGAGAAGCGAAGGGGAGAAATGGTGGACCTGGGGTTGGTGGGGAGAGAGGGAACTTGGGAAGAGAAAGGACGAGATGGTGTGGAGGGATAAGGATTGGGAGGGCAGTTGAGAAGAGAGAGAGAGGGATGACCAGGGGGTGGCGGGGAGGGAGAGAGAGACACTGGATGAAAGTGCACTCTGGAAGAAAGGGAAAAAAGTTGGACCTGGGGATTCGAGAGAAGGAGAAATGTGTATGGGAGTGGAAGGGAGGGAGAGATGCTGAACAAGGGGATAGAAGAAGAAAGAGATGCTGCATTAAGGAGGGAGAGGGAAGAAGAACAGAAAAGAGGGAATAAAGTTGGACCATGGAGGTAGGGATAGAGAGGAGGAGAGATGGACCCATTTGTGGGGGGAGGGGCAGGAGGGAAGAGAGGTGGGACAGGAAGATGTTAAGGGTGGAAGGAAAGGGAGCTATTGGACAATGAGACTAGGGTAGGCTATGAGGGTGGAGAGAAGTTCTGGAAATGGTGGAACCATGCGGGAGAAGTCAAAAGGGGGTGTGTGTGTGGCAAGGAGAATAATGAGTACACAGGTGGAAATGTGGTAATGGGGAGTAGATGGAAGGATATAGGAGGCTGGGAAAGGAGTGAGATGGGAATAAGAGAGTTAGGGGCTGAGAAGAGATGGAAAATTAATACTTAGCTGAAAATTAAAAAGGAGAAGGGTGTGAATTTGAGTGGATAGAGGCAGAAAAAAAGGGAGGAAATAGCTGAAAAGAAAAAAAATCAATATTAGAGACAGGTGTAGAGAGGGAATGGAATGAGAGAAGAGGGGAGAAAAGAAAAATGGACAGCAGACACTGGAAAGAGAATTAGCAGAAGACAGACAAAGCAGAAAAAGAAAAAATTGGGACCAAGATGATTGAAAAACAAAATGTCCAGACAAAAGCAGAAAAAAGTGTTGTTAATTTATTAACTGAAATATGTTAGCTTTGGGATATGTGCATCACAGATTTTTTTTTCTAAATTGTATTCAGTGGCATAGCCAGATGGCTGATTGGGGGGGGGGGGGGGGGGCTTGAGCCAAAATGGATGGGCACCAAATTTTCACACTACCCAAATACAAAATATAAATACTTCAGCAGATGGGGATCCCCAAGCCCCACCAACTGAAGACCACCACCTCCAGTCTGGCAGCCAGAAATATCCAGGCTTTGCAACTGGTGGCATTATCCCTCAGTTCTTACTGCCGTGCACCCCCCCCCCCCCCCACCACTAGCACACATTCAGCTTTCATGCATGCGTGGAAGCTGAGCAGATGTGGGGGAAGGGGGGAGGGCAGCAACAGTTCTTAAATACTGCTACTGACTGCAGAGCTTGGAGAGTTCTGGTCACTGGACATAATGAGGGGAAGGAGGTGGTCAGCTGGTGAGGCTTGGGGAGCTCCACCAGCCATAGGAAAGGGAGATGTTAAATTTGGGGGGGGGGGGCTAAGCCTTCCCCCTTTGTAGTTATGCCACTGATTCTGTTGAGTACAAAATGAAGTGCATTTCTATTTTTTTTTCTCCAGTGTTGCAGTACTTGCTGAGTTTAACTTCTTGGAGTTCCCAGTTTGTTTTTGGTGTTCATGTTTCTAATTTGTGATCCCTTGTTCTATATTTGTTGAAGGTCTGTCTGTGTTTTGCATGTGAAGAAATAATTTAAAGTTGTTTTATGTGCATTAGTAATAGTGGGTTGGGAAATCAGAGGAGGGGCAGGGAGGAGAGGAGATTGGGTGCCTCCTCCTTAATTTCTGCCCTGTGCCCCAGAATGCCCAACACTGGCCTTGGCCATAAATAGGTATAAAAGCTTAGGTAGGACCATTGTTTTGAGAGCATAAATCTGGCCAATCCAAGAAACCCAAGCCCTTCCCATCTATCTAAATCCTAAACAGCTCTTTAAATTCAGACAGATAATTAGCTGCATAAAGATCTCCTACACTTTTTCTGAGTTCTCCAAGAGATGTCACATTCAAACTGCCCTTGGATAATTGTGCTCTCTGTCTTTTACCTCCCATTTTGGGGATATTCCTCTTCATTGTCATAAGGGCTTATTATCAGAGGAAGTGGAATCAAGAGGGACCATGTCCAATAACCAGATTTCAAGACGGGGCCAGAGTAGCCCATTGAAACTTGACAAAACAAATTCAAATACCTAGCTTGATTGTCCAAGGACTCCAACCTCTGATGAGTTACAAGTTGTTCTTTTTATCACATCAGTGGTACAACACTGCCCTTCTATCTGGGGCTCCAAATCAATTTGGTCCCGTAGTCCACCAGATTTTGCTCATG
Source organism: Microcaecilia unicolor (assembly GCF_901765095.1). NCBI lineage: Eukaryota > Metazoa > Chordata > Amphibia > Gymnophiona > Siphonopidae > Microcaecilia > Microcaecilia unicolor. Next base: position 490,985,612 of record NC_044032.1, on the reverse strand, counting down.
AGTTTAAAACTGTTCTTGAACTTCAGTATTGGAAGAAAATACATACTCCATTCACATTAATAGTGAGTGTTCTAAAGAAACTTTCCCTTCTTTAGGGATCCAGTGTCGCCAGTTGATTAGGAGAGGCAGCAATAATATAGCAAGATCCTAGTCCAGATGACTCCCTGTCCATTGTCTCACTCGGCCTCCCCTTAATTCCTGAGTTGCATGCAATTCTTCTACAGGGCCTCCTCTCTCTTCCAGGGTCCTTGTGGATGGTTTCTACAGTATAACTTTCTTGTCAACCGCCTACATGCAGGCAAATCCAGTATCTGTATGGGCTCCCGGCTTTGCAGCAGGTACACCTCCAGGTCACATTGGAGGACTGAAATCCTCAGGACTCGAGGAGGTCTCAGGCTCCTCTTCCTCTGTGACAGATGTTTTCATACCAAAATGCAAGACTCTCAATAGTATAACTTCTAAAGAAGTGCTCTCTAGTGGAGAAAAACCCTCAAAAACCTGCAGCACTCTGCTACAGGTTTAGAGCGGGGGTTACTGACACTTAAAGTAACCTGCGCCCGGTTCTATCATTGGGTATAAAAAACTCCACAAAAAACAGCTGAGCGTTTTTCTTGCTCTTTAGCTGAATGAAACAACTTTATCAAACGAGCATAAATCTTCAGCTCTTAACCATTAAATTCAATTCTTGAATGCTATAACATCATACTACATATCTCACAGCATCAAAAAATGTGTAAGCACTTAGCTTTAAGAAAGCACTCATATCTTTTAAGTTCAACGGGGGCCACAACCGTTTCACCCCGGTATCAAGGCTTCATCAGGAACTGAGCGCTATGACGGGACGCTGGATATTGCTAAATGGAGCACCAAACGTTTTAAAATGGCCACGTTTAGTGCTCCATTTAGCAATATCCAGTGTCCCGTCATAGCGCTCAGTTCCTGATGAAGCCTTGATACCGGGATGAAACGATTGTGGCTCCCGTTGAACTTAAAGCTAAGTGCTTACACATTTTTTGATGCTGTGTGATATGTAGTATGATGTTATAGCATTCAAGAATTGAATTTAATGGTTAAGAGCTGAAGATTTATGCTCGTTTGATAAAGTTGTTTCATTTAGCTAAAGAGCAAGAAAAACGCTCAGCAGTTTTTTGTGGAGTTTTTTATACCCAATGATAGAACCGGGCGCGGGTTACTTTAAGTGTCAGTAACCCCCGCTCTAAACCTGTAGCAGAGTGTTGCAGGTTTTTGAGGGTTTTTCTCCACTAGAGAGCATTTATTTAGAAGTTATACTGTTGAGAGTCTTGCATTTTTTGGTATTATATGACGAGTTTCAGACTCTGGCTTATACTGCATTTTGTGTAGTTTGTCTAGTTCAGAAAATAACAGATGTTTTCATATCAGTACCATACTCAGATAAAAATTCCTCCGTCATGCCACAAAACCCCATCCAGCACTGTCTGCACGAAGAGGGGAAAGACTTGAATCATCTTCGTAGGTCTACCTATGTAAATTGCAGGTATGAAAGAAAAATACCGCAGAGTTGGTTGGAGTGCTCCGCACTACACTTACTATCTTGGGTCTGGCTTTCTGCTTGTAAGGTCATTGGTCATTTGCCTATCAAATGTAAGGATCAATGAGGTCTGTGCTTTCTCTCTATGGATGGTGGTCCATGCTGCAGCCTGTGCTGCCATATGAAAGGCCGTCTTAGTTAGTGCCATAATAGTATGGAAATTTGTTGATTAATGCTATATCTCTTAGATTTGCCCACCATTAATAGTTCTCTCTCATAGTTTCACAGTGGCCAGAATAATGGCCGACATGCCTTTTTGGGGGCATGCATAAGATCCATCATGGCAGGGATCAAGAATACGAGGCATTTATAGTTGGCGCAGAACCACCTAGAAAGAGAATGAACTATTAGGTTTTAATAAACTCTGTTTTTAAGTCCTAATTCCAACAGGTCAACTGGCAGGGTCAAAATGTCATGCTTCCAATAAGGAGCAAGACCTAGGTAACTAAAAGCTGTGTCTTAAGAGATGTCGAGCTGCATACGTGAAGGAGGAGGGAAGAGTGAGTAATGAAACTTGAGTGAAGTGTACGTTGGACTATAAGGAATTAGTAAATCAGCCAGGTAAGTTGAAGATTGAAGCATCAGACCTGTGAACACAAGTGTGAGGGTTTTACATTTGAGCAGTGCAGATAGGAAGTGAATGTTCAGAAGCAAGTAGTGGAGTGATGTGATCAGTATAGCAAGCATTGTGAAATAATTTCACAGCGATTGATTGAGTTGAAGTTTTTAAAGGGATTTCAAAGGTAGATTGTTCTACAGAAAGCTACAATAATTGTGTCAGAAAGGTGTAGTAATACAATATGTAGGTACAAAAAAGGAAGGAAATCTATCATTCAATTGATTAATAGACAAGAACTAATTTTTTCCCATCTCTGAAACGGAAAGAGCAATTCTTATTAGTCTGGGAACCATATTACACCAATGGTCTCTTCCAATGTTTCTCATACCTCACATTTACACTACTTGCTTTTCTCTCACTTAGAATTTAAACCGCACTGAATCCTGGAAAGGGGATATTAGTGGTATACAAGAATTGATTTGAATTGAATTAAATTTAGAAACAGGCAGAGAAGTTTTTATTACCGTAATAATAGTAAAATAAATAGTGCAGAAAAGGTAAGTGATGAAAAAAGATTGCTTGGTTTATGCAACAAATGCTTTTGTGTGTTGAGAACACACATTTCATTGGCATAGTTCTGTCACTTGAAATGGTTCTCTCAACAGTGCAGATACCTCAGACAAGTGTGCAGATCTAGAGAGTACAAATTGTTAATCTGAGCCATGATGAGGGAAGGAGAATCCACAGTGATCTATTTGTGTATTGACAGAAGAGAGCATCGTCCTTACTAAAATAATTAATGTGTCAGGAAGGAAATGAGAGGGGAGGGATTTTGGATTTAGTTAGTGTTTTTCAATTGTAGTTCAAGACGACCAGACCACCAGGGCTTTTTGACAGGTCAGGACTCTGTCTGGGCATATGCTCAAGAGCTGTGTTTAATGCTTGGCCCACGCTTTCTTAAATTCTGACACAGGCCTCGTCTCCACGACCTCCACCGGGAGGCCATTCCACACTTTCATCACCCTTTCCATGAACAAATACTTTCTTAGATTCCTCCTAAGCCTATTTCCTCTTAACTTCATTGTATTCCCCCTCATTCCAGACAATGATAGAATTAAATAACAAGAATACTACTACTTGTTTAATGTCTATAAACAAAAAATACCACTGTGCACTTCAGTGAGCACCCTCCCCTGCCCCACACTTATAAAAGTCTGTAAACTGAAGAGCTGGAGAGTAACTGCAGCATCTGAGGTGAGAGCTTAGATAGTTACTGCTCTTCCTACTGCTAGACAACCCTCTGGGATTTTACAGTGGGAACATCAGTGCCAGCACAGACTCCTATTACTCAGCCTAATCTCTCCTTCTAGGTCCTTGCTCCCTGATGTGCAAAATGTACGTCTGCTTCACTATGGGTCTGTGGCCATACACGTAAATCCATTATTGTGGCTAGACAGATAGTTGGACTGAATCTTCATGTTAGATGCTCTCACTTGTGAGAAACATGCCTTAAGAATGTTTGGAACAATCACTTTTTCCAGATCATTTTCTTCCCAGTAATCACAATACTTGGTACAGGGTCAAACTTTAATTGCTTAAAGAGGGGTTGGCTATAACATGGGCATCCAGCAGTTATCCTTCCATAATAATAATTGTAATAAATTTCAGTTTGGGGTCAGAGAGCACTCAGTTGATAATCCAGCTTTTAACAACATTAGCTTTTTCGGCATAAGAACGTAAGTGTTGCCATACTGGGACAGACCGAAGGTCCATCAAGCCCAGTATCTTGTTTCAGCAGTGACCAATCCAGGTCACAAGTACTTAGCAAGATCCCAAAAGACTAAAACAGATTTTATGCTGCTTATCCTAGAGAAAAACAGTCCATCTTAGAAACATGGCAGATAAAGAACATATGGCCTAAACAGTCTGCCCATCCATGCCATCTACTCTCCCTATCACTTCCTTAGAGATCCTGTATACCTCTCCCTAGCTCTCTTGAATTCAGATACTGTTTTTGTCACCACTATTTCACGGGGAGGCCGTTCCACGAATTTACCACGCTTTCTGTGAAGAAGTATTTCCTCATGTTACTTCTAATCCCTTTCACCTTCATCCTTCATTGGTATATTAAATGTTAATAAACCATAAATCATAACAGTGGCCAAGCACTCAAAAGGTAAAGGGGAAGGGAAAGTGGAAAAGGCCTGAAGACCGAAAAAAAGTTGGACCATTCCCTCCCTCCCCCCTCAGCACCCCAGTGGGAGTGTCATCCTCACATTTTCTGCTTAACCCACATTGTTTCCTAGGTGGAGGGATTGAATAAGGAAAAGAACAGATCTTTTTTACATTCTGCCTGCAGCAGGACAGGCCTTACCATTGAGTGACTGTTTTTTTGTGTATGGTCTCACTTTTAAGCCCTGCTCTTCAGCCCCTATTGACTTATAAAAATGTCCGATTGTGTCTGATGACCTTAAAGTTTCCAAACAGGTAGAAAAAGTGATGGTCACAGCCAGAAGGATGCTTGGGTGCATAAGGAAAGGGATGACCAGCAGGCACAAAGAGGTGATAGTGCCCTTGTATAAGTCTTTGGGGAGGCCCCATTTAGAGTACTGTGCAATTTTAGAGACTGCACCTATGGAAAGATATAAACAGAGTGGAGTCGGTCCAGAGGGCAGTCTTCAAAATTGGTAAGCGGTCTTATGAACCTCAACATGTATATGCTTGAAGAGAGGAGGGAGAGAGGAGATATGATAAAAGATGTTTAAATATCTCAGGAGCTTTAATGTACAGGAAGTGAGCCTTTTTCAAATGATGGAAAACTCTGGAATGAGGGCTTAGGAGGAATCTAAGAAAGTATTCGTTCATGAAAAGGGTGGTGGAAGCATGGAATGGCATCGTGGAGATGAGGACTTTGTGTCAGAATTTAAGAAAGCGTGGGACAAGCACTTTGGGATCCTTTAGGAAAAGGAAGAGTTAGTGGTTATGGAGGATGGGCAGACTGGATGGGCCATTTAGCCTTTATCTGCTGTCATGTTTCTGTGTTTCTAAACCCTGCAATCTCCATGGGCCACCCCCTGGTCTACGGGCACTCTTTTCACCAACGGGAATTAATGAGCTTCCTTTCAGTTGAAAGAGACTTGCCTCCTGTGCATTTATGCCACACAGGTATTTAAATGTCTCTAAACTATCTCCCTTCTACAAATCATTTGTATAGCAATGCTGTACACATTATATCCAGGTACTTTCTCTGTCCCTAGAGGGCTCACAGTCTAAGTTTTTGTACCTGGGGTAACGGAGGGTTAAGTGACTTGTCCAAGTTCATAAGGAGCTGAATATAGTTAATAGTTAGTGCCAGGATGAAAGCCCGCTGTACTATTAGGCCACTCCTCCATTTCCTCTCCTGCCTTTCTTCCAAAGAATACATATTGAGATCTTTAAGTCTATCCCTATTCAATTTATGACAAAGACTACTGACCATTTTAGTAGCCACCTTCTGGACCGACTCCATCCTGTTTATATCTTTTTGAAGGTGTGGTGTCCAGAATAGTATGCAATATTTTAATGAAGTGTCACCAGTCAGGGGCATCATCACCTCCTTGTCCCTACTGTCCATTCCTCTCCCTTTGCACCCAAACATCCTCCTAGCTTTCACTGTTGCCTTTTCTACCTGTTTGGCTACCTTAAGATCATCACATATGATCACATCCAAGTCCAGCTCCTCTTTCTTGCACAAAAATTCTTCACCCCCTAAACTGTACCGTTCCCTTGGATTGTTGCAGCCCAAATGTGTGACCAAACATGTGACCCAGCATTTTTTTTAGCATTAAATCTAAGCTACCAAATTCCAGACCATTCCTCTAGCGTTGCTAAGTCCTTCCTCATGTTATCTGCACCATCAGGGTTGTCTACCCTATTGCAGATTTTGGTATCATCTGAAAAGAGGCAAGCCTTACCAGACAGCCCTTCAGCAATATCGCTTACAAAAATGTTAAAAAGAACCAGCCCAAGAACTGAACCTTGTGGCACACTACTGGTAACATCCTTTTCTTCAGAATAAGCTCCAGTTACTATTACCCTCGGTTGCCTTCCACTCAACTAGTTCCTAACCCAGTCGGTCACTTTAGGGCCCGTTAACTGCTTTTATGAAGAGATTCACCCAAAGTGGTACACAGCAGGTACAGTTTAAAATAAAACTTATAACAACAATAGTAAAATAATGTCATGTCCCCTACCTCAATGCAAGCGGTGTCCTCAGGCTGCGCAGGGTTCCGTCGACACGCACACTTGACTGGCCCAGTCCTGAACCATGTGTGTGTAGTTCTTCTCTGGGTTTGTTCAGAGAGACGGTGGTTGCAGGCTCCTTGATTGCTTTGCTTCCACCCACCTGGGTCTGCTCTTCCTCTGCCTGGCTTCCCTTGCTCCTCTCCTATTGGTCTTCTGGCTCCTCCTTCCCCTGCTCTTGTCCTATGGCTTTGCCCCTTCTTCCTGCTGATGTCAGACGCCAGCACTTTATCAGCTGAGCTCTTCCCGGACTCCATGCTTCTGCTTCTACTTTGGTAGGTGGTACTTGCTCAGTAGTTTGCTTCTTCTCTACTTTGTCCCTCGTTGCTGACTTTGCCTGTACCTGGATTACTGTCTTGCTTGCTGCCTGCCTATTGACTTTACCTGTGCCTGGATTACTCTCTTGCCTGTTGTTTGCCTATTGACATTGCCTATACCTGGATCACTCCCTTGCCTGCTGCCCGCCTGTTGACGTTGCCTGTTCTTGGATTACTCCCCTGCCTGCTGCCTGCCTACTTTTTGCCTCTACCTGGATTGCTCTCTTGACCTGCTGCCTGCCTACTGACTTTGCCTCTACCTGGGTTACTCTCTTGACCTGCTGCCTGCCTACTGACTCTGCCTGTACTTGGATTACTCTCTTGACCTGCTGCCTGCCTGGCCGATACGTTCACCACCCTGCTTCCAGCTCGGTCTCGTAAGTCCTGCAGGCTGCCCGCACCTAGGGGCTCAACCTCTGGGGAACAGCGGTCAGCGCAGGTGAAACCTGGGGTTGTCCGGCCACCAAGCAGAATCTGGTCCGAGTACCAGGCTCCGCAGCGCTCTACTTGGTACAAGAACTCACAAGTCTGACAAATAACCAAGTATAAACATAAATACAATAAATGAGGTAAACTTGAAAACAACAGTAAATTGAAACCTACTAATAGAACTACCGTGAAACAGTATCAAAAATATACACATTTAACAACACTGGAATTCAAATACCAGAGATAAATACAATGTTAGCATAATACTAATGATACACCTAATAAACTTGCATTAGAACATTCCACAAACATAGATATGATGCTAATGATTTTCTGTAATACAGCGTACCATATAGCTGAGGGACCAAGTGCATGTATATGATGAGAACAAGATGCATGGTACAGAATCAGCTCGGATAATGGTTAGCTAAACTTAAAGGCAAATTCTTTGTATAGTTAAGCAAAAGATAAGGAAGTGATTTAAGTTACAGTGTGTGTAGCAAGCTAGTCCATGTGCAGAATGAGTGTATAGTTTATTAAAACTTGCTATTCCACTCAAGCTGACTTGCAGAACTGGGTGTTTTGCAATCTGAAAACAAATAAGAGTTAGGACAGGAGCTCCATAATATTGTTAGGAAAGCGTGTGAAGCAATCAAACTAGGGCATTCACGACAAGACAAACTAAAATAAAGAAGGAGTAGTGTATCTAGATTTTTAGAAAGCTTTTGATAAAGTTCCTCATGAGAGACTCCTGAGAAAATTAAAGAGTCATGGGATAGGAGGCAAAGTTCTGATGTGGATTAGGAATTGGTTATTGGACAGAAAACAGAGGGTAGGGTTAAATGGTCATTTCTCTCAATGGAGGAGGGTGGACAGTGGATTGCCACAGGGATTGGTACTGGAACTGGTTCTATTTAACATATTTATAAATAATATGGAAATCAGAACGATGAGTGAGGTGATTAAATTTGCAGATGATACAAAACTATTCAAAGTTGTTAAAACAAGTGCAGACTGTGAAATATTGCAGGAAGACCTTAGGAAATTGGAAGACTAGGCATCCAAATGGCAGATGAAATTTTAATGTGGACAAATGGCAAGATGATGCACATTGGAAAGAAAATTCCAAATCATAGTTACTTGATGCTAGGGGTCCACCTTGGGGTCAGCACTCAAGAAAAAGATCTAGGTGTCATTATAGATAATATGCTGAAATCTTCTTCTCAGTGTGCTGAGGCGGCCATAAAAGCAACAGGGTGCTAGGACTTATTAGGAAAGGGATGATGAATAAGACCGAAAATACTATAATTAGGGCTGTTCATCGATTAAAAGTTTTAATCACATGACTGTTGGAATGGTGGAACTTGTTGCTCCAAATGTACAAATTCAAATTACATCTTGCGAAGAAGTCTTTTCGCTTCGCTTCCTATAGGGAAAAATGGCTACCACGTGTATCTTATTTTGATTCAGTACAGCGTTAAGCACTAAGTTTGATGTATTTTGTGGCCTATGCAAGCTTTATACCTTGATTTGTATCCTCCAGCCCTCCCCCTTTTCCTCTCCTTTTCCTCTTTCTTCCCTTTTTCTTAATGTGATTCTAGATGTGAATAGTTACTTCTTAAATGTGAACTCCAGTATTGCCATGATTTGTAAAATGTTGCTTGTTGTTATGTTGTGAGCTCTCTTGCTTATATGATATTGTATTGAAAACCAATAAAAGAAATTAAACCTAAAAATTTTTAACAGAACGATTAAATGCATGAAGAGTCCCCCTCACATTTCCTCATGTACAGTGAAAAATATACACAGTAGAAGTAAATTCTTAAAACTGACATATTTTAATTACTAAACTGAAAATAAAATAATTTTTCTTACCTTTGCTGGCTGGTGACTTAATTTTTTAAATAACTAGTTCCCTGCTAATGGTTCTGCTTAACCTCTGTCTGTGCTCTGAACTCAGTTTTCAGGGCATCCTATCCTTTCATTATTTCTTTTCTCTCTTCACTTCCTGCCCTAAGCTCAAATTTTTTACATTTTTCTTCCTCCTGTCTAGTTTTCATCTAGTCTCTGTCCTTCACTTCCCCTCCATCTCCTCTCTTCTTTCTTTCTTCCCTTCCCTTCCATGGGCACAATTTCCTCTCTTCTCTCCTCCCTTCCCCTTTATGGGCCCCATCTCCTCACCTTTTATCTCCTCTCCCCTCCCTCTATGGACACAATCTTCTCTCTCTTCTTTCTTCCCTTCTGCACCCCTCCCCTCCTTCCATGGGCACCATCTTCTCTCTTCTTTCTTCTCTTCCCTTTCCTTCCCTCTACTCTATGGCCATCCCTTAAGCCCCCCCCCCTCCAAGGGCACCATCTCTTCCCTTCTCCCTTCCCTTACCCTCCTATCCCCTCCCCTGCATGGGCACAATCTCTCTTGTTTGTTTCTCAGACCCTGGCATCTTTGCCTGGCCTGGCTGTATATCCTCTCCCCTTTGCCTGCACTCTGGCATCTTGCACTCTCCTTCCTCCGACCAGCCATCCAACAGTCTCTCAGTTTTCTCCCACTGGTTCCAACATCTTTCTCTGCCTCTGTTCTCCCCCTCTACGCAGGCATCTGACTCTCCCCAACTCTCCCTGCTTGCCTTTACTGTCGCTTGTCTCAAGCTGGGAGCCCTCCCTCTGTAGCGAATAGTGTCCTGCCAACAGGAAACAGGAAGTTCTGTCATAAGAGGCGGGAGCTATAGAGGGAGGGCTCCCAGCTTGAAAGAAGTAGCGTGTGTCTAGTGCTGCACACCACCTTGGTTCTTCAGACAGTAAAGCAAGCTGGGAGGGGGGAAGGAAGAGGGAGATACCAGACCATGTGCATTCAGGAGAAGGCGGGGTGGTGGCAAGGTGGAAGTAGGATAAAGCTGAAAGAAGAGGACAAAGGGAGAGATGAGAGAGACAGAGGTAGCAGGCAGAAAGAGAATGTAATGCGATTAATATGTTAAAATTATTAACATGAGTTTAAAATTTTAACGCATTAATTGCGTTAACGTGTTAAATGGACAGCCATAACTATAATGACTCTGTATTGCTCCGTGGTGCAACCGCACCTTGAGTATTGTGTTCAGTTCTTGTTGCCGTATCTCAGAAAAGATATAGCGGAATTAGAAAAGGTCCTTTTGTATGAAGGAAGGCTAAAGAAGTTAGGGCTCTTCAGCTTGGAAAAGAGACGGATGAGGGGAGATATGATTGAGGTCTACAAAATCCTGAGTGGTGAAGAATGAGTATAAATAAATTTAAAAAAAATATTTTTTTTTTTACTCGTTCCAAAAGTACAAACATTAGGGGACACTCAGGGAAGTTACATGGAAATACTTTTAAAACAAATAGGAGGAAATATTTTTTTACTCAACAAATAGTTAAACTCTGGAACTCTTTGCTAGAGGATGTGGTAACAGCCGTTAGTGTATCTGGGTTTAAAAAAGGATTGGGCAAGTTCCTGGAAGAAAAGTCCATAGTTTGCTATTGAGACAGACATCGGGGGAAGCAACAGCTTGCCCTGGGATTGGTAGCATGGAATTTTGTTACTAATTGGGTTTCTTGGCTTGGCCACTGTTTGGAAACAGGATACTGGGCTAGATGGTCTGACCCAGTATGGCTACTCTTATGTTCTTATGTAAGGAGAGAGGAGAAGGGAACCGAGGTAGGGAGAGGGGGAAGAAAGGAAAGGGAAGTAGGAACAAAGGAAGAGGAGGGTAGGCCAGGGGGTAGTGACAATATCGCCAAACTCTACCTACTTGAAGATTCAATCTGAATTTGGGAGAACCTACTTAGAGCCAAGTTTTTAAAAACTCTCTTGAAACTTTTTTTTAGCTTGAAACTGTTGCTTTCCTCTTCATGGTCAGAACCGTGTGCCACACAATTTGAATGGGTAGCTTTAAGGCTAGGCTGTCAGAGTTTCCAGAGATATCATTAGTGTCACAAATATGAAGTTTATTTCCATTTTACGTACCGCCCATCGATAGTTCTATCTGAGCAGTTTACAGTAAAATCATAAAACAGGAATGGAAATACAATTTTTCAGTAGAATGTTAGTCTTCGTTAAATATCTTTCTTTTGAAATCAGATCATTGCAAAATTTCCTTTTCAGAAAAGCTTTGAAAACCTGTTTAAACAATTTATTAGTAACTGTTAGATTTTAAGAATGTATATGAAGGTTGACTTGAGAGAGACTTTCCTGTGGGCGTTTAACATCATCTTTTCCTGTGCCTGCATCAAAAGAAAAAGATGGCATGTGGGAACTTGCTCCTTTTGTTTTGTGGGATGCAGTGGTATGGTATATTATAAAAATACACTTGCCTTATTTTATTACTGCTGTTTCACAGAGAGGTAATGAGGGAAGGGCTTCCCTCATGCTGTACTTAAGTTCAGTTAGTCTAAAATGTGATAACAGTGGTAAGATTGTCCAGTTCAGCACACTACTAGCCATGGCGCCAAGTTCATACAAAGTTAATTATGTTCAGTGGAAAATAAATCTGTTGGCTAAGGCTGTTTTCTATGTGAATGAATATTCCATCACTGTTTCATTATTGCTTGCTACCAGTATTACGCATTAAAGGAATTTGCTTTAAACGTTGTTTTAATTCGTTTATTCAGTACTTACATGCACATAGTTCTGCTTTTTAAACACAAAGGTGAATCCTAAGGGTGGTTAAACAATTAGGTATAAATTGTGTTGTTTCTGACTTTACTTGTTTTGGACAGCTTTGTAAGTGGGACAGGGAGGGAGAGTAGGGGATGGGGATGTTTGTGAAAGGGGAGGAGGGAGGGAAGATGGGGGGGATGTATGTATCTTCTATTTTTGCTTTATAAATGACAGTTAAGAATATTTCTTTTTATACTGTAATAAAAAGATTTAAATATGAAATCAGCAGTTTGAGGCTTCTGTGGATGGGGACAGAGTTCACGGAGATGGGGGCAAACTTTGTAACTACTTCATTCTCTAGTGTTGACAACAGTTCAAACTTCTATCACAGCACCGTTAGCACCTTTGGTGCTAGCAGGCATGCCTCCTGATGCTGCTTTCATTTAATCAACATTGGGCAGTGCTAGCCTGCAAACCCCATGCTGTTCCGAATAGTGCTTTAAAATTAGCGCCGGAACAGCATGGGAAATAAAGCCCCAATGATCAAAACTAATTGCATGCAAATTTATGCACGCTACTAGTTTTGATCATCGGGGGACTTCTGTGGGAGGATTGTGCCTGGACATGTACCCAAGGCACAATCCTCCCGCAGAAGTTGTTTGAAAGGTTTGGGCTGTAAAAAAAAAAAAAAAAACCTGGTCAAACCAGCCCCCCCCCCCCAAATAATACTTCCAGTGGGACCCTGTTGCCCCCCTCACCCTGGTGGCCTAATGCCCTCCCCTGTTGATCAGTGAAAGGGACTGGAGGTCTGGTGGACCTTCAGCCCCCTCAACCCTCCTGAACCTTTAAGCAGGAGGCGGAAGTCGAGGTCTGCATCAGAATTTAAGAAAGCATAGGACAAGCAGTTGGGATCCCTTAGGAAAAGGAAGAGTTGGTTGCGGAGGATGGGCAGACTGGATGGGCCATTTGGCCTTTATCTGCCATCATGTTTCTAAGTAGCACTCTCTCCTCCTGCGAGTGCTGTATTCAAAATGGTGGTGCCCTGCCCTGCCAGGCAGGGTTTCCCTACTATATAAGTGAGAAACTCCCTTTAATGGTAGGGAAGCATGCCCGGTTCATCCCAGGATGCACCAGGCAGGGCAGGGTGGCACCATTTTGAATGTGGTGCTCGCAGGAGGAGGGAGTGCTATTCCCTTCTCCTGCTTAAAGGTACGGGGAAGGGGGGTTGGGGGCTTGGGGGTGGTGGCAATAGGCCACCATGGTGAGGGGGAACTATAGGTATTGCATGGGTGTGTGTGTGTGTGTGTGTGGGGCCTAGACTAGTCCAGGGGGCATGGAGGTGCACCGGACCGTCAGCCCCTTTTGTTAATCAAGAGGGGGGGGGGTGGTGGCACTAGGCCACCAAGATGAGTGGGGAGGCAATAGGGTCCTGCTGGACCACCAGGTATTACTTGGGAGGGAGGGGGTGTGGGGGAAGCCTGTGAGCATGCAAATGTATCTATGACAGGGTCTCTCCATTCCTCTCCACTGAACTGGCATAGGGTTTGCTGCGGGAGCAGCGCGCTTGTTTGGTGAGCATTGGGAAGGAATAGGGAATGCCCTGTTTTGCATGCTAATTGTGTTCAGAGCCAGTGAGCTTGTTGCACACAATCACTGGCTCCGATCATCTGGCAGGAGCAAATGTGAACGCTAGTACGGCGCTAATGGCATCTAGCGCCCAAGTTTGCTGTTTGCTTTTGATCATCAGGGCATCAGTGTGCTTGTGGTGCCACAATAGAGGCTCGAGTTGCTGCCAGCACTTTCTAAGTGTAGTTGTGGCTGTGGCAGCACTCTATCCAGATTTCTGTAGCTGGCAGGGCTTGGGGATCCTCACCAGCTACATTGCAGTTAATTTTCAGTGGAGAGGGACAACGTGGAGCTGGGGAGGGCAGGGAAATGCAAGGAATGGATGTTGGGGGGAGGGGCCCCTCCCCTCCCCCCAATAATTTCTGGCTGTGTCACTGGAGTATTAGTTTGGCCCTTGTTTGTAGTAATTTCAAGAATGACAATTTAAGAGGTAACATGAGCACAACACTGCTTTGTTGAGTTGTGTTTGATTATTCAGACAGTGAGATATCGAGTATTTGAGAGCTGTTTAGTCTGTGCTATTGATTCTGCTTGGTCTTTGTCCACCAGTGAAAATAATTAAATGTGGATTTTCTGCCATATTATAAGTTAATGTATTTTATTTTATTTTTTAAATTTTATTTATCAATTTTCAGTTACATACAAAGACAAAATGTTTGACAGAATATTACAGTATATGGAAAACCATCATTAACAATAAAAAATAAATATAATAAAGGAAAAATACAAACCATACTGGTATAATAGTCCACAATAAAGGTGGATTCAAGATAAATAATTATACCAAAGGAAGTTGGCAAAACAAAATAAATTATTTTAAAGAAACAAGCAGGAGGTTGCCCCTATATTAATGGACCTCTTGTCTGGGCTTAACCCTAGTCCTTCTGCATATTAAGGAATGTACGTAACTGTTCAGGTTCAAAGAATACATATTTCTTATCTTTGAAAGACAACAAACATTTAAGTTAGTGTATTTTCTTAATTTAAAAAAGATTGTCCATTGTAATAGGACAGATGCCAGCTGTAATCTGAATGTTAATACTCCAAATTTTACATAACCCTTTTGTTGCCTACTCCTCTAAAGATTACCAAAATACCAAACATTCAAGAAGCAAAGGTGATGGTCATCAGCTTCTGTCCCTGTTAACAGCTGATGTTGATTCATCTTTTCTTTTCTTCTGATTACCACACTCGCATTAATCCTGTTCTCTTCTGTTTAGTTATCCTCAGCTATGTCTGGGATTCAAGAAGCTGTGGATTTACTCAGTCCTTTTCGTTTATTTCAATTCTCTGCAATCACAAGAAGAAAAGACTCTTCTCCCTCCAGAGAAAGTATGTAATGTTTAAATTTTTTTTTGCACTAGATGTATCTATTCTGTTGTTAAGCATATATTTTTGGAAGAAAGGTAGCAGAGGGGAGAAAGGATAGAGGAATTTTAATACCTCTGTGGCACAGGAGGTGAGTCTGTTTCAACCGAAAGGAATTTTGGGGATGAAGGTGAAAGAGGGATAGACTCAGAAGTAATCTAAGGAAATACGTATTTACAGGACAGATGGTGGTTGTGTGGAATTGCCTCCCAGTGGAGACCAAGACTGTATCCGAATCCAAGAAAGCATGGGACAAACACATAAGAAGTTTAAGGAAGAGGAAGAGAGAGATGGGAAGTAAAATTAAATTCTCATTGGGGCACATGGAATCACATCTTCACCTCATCTGTTTTGTACAAATCCATTTTTTTGTTTTGAGCATGTTTCAGGGACAAGTGGTTTTCGTAGGTCAAAATAATAAAAATATTTTTTTCATGCAGATCTCTTTCTTGGGGGAGGGGGGAAGAGCAAGGTGACTCTGGTGCGGTGCGGTGCGGTGCGGTAGGGGCTGGGCGGGTTGGGGGCCAGGATGGAAGAGATTACTTGTGATGGGGAAAGGCGGGGGATGGGCTAGATTCCAGCGGGGATGGGCGGCAAGGATGGGTTAGATTTCTGTCCCTGTGCAACTCTCTACTGCAAATTCCTACTATGAAAATTAAAAAGACTTTGGGAGCTTGGACTAAGGCCAAACCTACCATATTAGAGGTCATCTCGTCCGCTATGTTCCAATTTCCAAGAATAGTCATCCTGGGAGATATAAAGCTACACCTAGAGAATGATGTGGATACCAGTGTTCACAACTTTAAATCATTCTTAAGAACAACTGAACTCACTATACATGGCAGAGGTCCAACCCATGAATAAGGCCATACTTTAGATTTCCTAACTTCCTATCCCACTAACCTGAGTGGATCTTCCAAATGGAAGCCTATAACATGGTCTGATCACTACCAAATCGACTTTACCATTAATATCTGCCTAACAAACCACCCCAACCATCACCTTGTAAAGCTAATAACTACCTGAGGGAAAATCGACGAATTCAGCTTCTGGAATGAGCTAAAAAACTTTCTTAGCCTTGAAACCCCACGCAAGAATCTGTAAAATCGGATTGGGACACCAAAGTCAAAACAGTCTTGGATAAAATAGCACCAATTACTACCAAAAAGGTCAAAGCAACCCAAAAATCGCCCTGGTTCTGGGAAGAGCTATCACAACAAAAACAAAACTGTAGAACCCTCAAAAGGAAATGGAGAAAAAGCAAAGCTGCAGATGACAGTCCCAAATGGAAACTCTCCTTTCACCACTACAAACATAAAGCAACAGACTCTAAGCAAAAATACTATAGCACCCTAGTAGGCCAGGATACCCTTGACAATAAAAAAAACTATTCACCCTAGTTAGAAACCTAACCTCCATCCACTCTCCTTACAAAGAGCAACAGCATGTCCCTTCTGCTCAAGATCTATCTGACTACTTTGAAAGCAAGGTCAGTCAAATTAGAGTTGACCTAGCCAAACGTAATCCAAAAGAAAAAACTTAAAAGACTATGACTTAGGAGCCAACTCCACCCTAGATTCAAGCCAGGGAATTAAAGCAAACCAACTATGGGAATCCTTCCAACCACTATCAGTTGACGATGTGAAATCACTACTACTAAAATGCTCACACTCACATTGCTTCTTAGACCACTGTCCAGAATTCTTTTTCCAAACCACCCCAACAGAGGTGGTTAAGTTGCTAACAGACTGCCTTAATGGACTACTAAATTCTAGCTCTCTTCCTTTGGACATGGGCAAAATCATCCTTGCATCACTATTAAAGGGCTCAAGGTTAGACACAGCCGCTATAGCAAATTATCACCCACTGGCTAGTATATCACTCTTTACAAAAATGCTTGAATCATATGTTAGTAAACAATTCTCTGAATATCTGGACACTTTCTCCACATTACACCAGACCCAATTCAGATTCAGAGCCACCATAGCACTGAAGCCCTGCTCTAAGTACTAAAAACAGATTGGAATAACTGGACTAGTCCTCAAATGGTTCAATGAATTCCTCTCAAACCGAAGCTACTCAATGAAACAAAACAAAAACCTTTCCAATTACTGGGTTCTGAAATGTGGGGTTCCTCAAGGATCCCTGCTCTCCTCATCTTGTTCAATTTCTTTATGTCCTCCCTTAGCTCCATACACCTGGATTCAGGAGAACTATTGCTATCATATGCTGATGACATTATGCTCCTTCTACCTCTGAAATCCTCTCACCAAGATCCAACCCGACCGGTAACAATCGGGATTTACACCACTCAGACCTGGGCCCTGGCAAACAAGCTGAAACTGAGTACCCAAAAGACAAAGATTTTCTGGTTCCGGAATTGAGGAGCTGAGGTCCCAACTTCAATAACACTACCCAACAACAACACCTTCCCAATTGAATCAGAAGCCAGAGTGCTTGAAGTCATCCTTGACTCCTCCCTATCATTCATACCCCATATCAACTAGCTATGGAAGAAAACAATGTTTAAAATGAGAGAATTTGTCTAATCAGGTCACTGTTTGATCAAAAAGCCTTTGTGTTGCTGGCACAAATGCTGATCCTACCACACCTGGACTACTGTAATGCCCTATTTCTTGGCATTAAGAGCAAACCTAAAAAAAAAACCAACTACAGGTCATACAGAACACAGCGGTAAAATTAATTTTCAAACTGACTAGATACACCAGTGTTTCACCTTACCTACCAGTAGCTGCAAGAACTAAGTTCAAAGCTGCCTGCCTAATCTTTCAGATTCTTCAAGGTGCTACTTCTGCACTCCTGATCAACATCTCATCTGTTTGTATCGTTCACTCCAACAGATTAAAAGAACAATTGATCCTAGCCCCTCCGTTTCACAAGGGAGTCCGAACTTAGAAGATCTTTAACTTGCTCTTTTCAGTGGCAGGGATCACATTATGGAACTCACTCCCTCGGACTACCAGAGCAGAGAACAGTTACCTTAGGTTCAGGAAGAAGCTAAAAATCTACTTCTCCCCAAAGACTGGAATATAATACGGATCATTGATCCCCTATGAACTTTAGAAACATCTAATTTAACTCAAACTATAATCATACTGTATAATACTTTATAAGACTATAACTAATCAAAAAGAATGTATTTACCCAATGTCTTACTTATAAATCTGTAACTGCTGTCCCACTAATGATGTAAAGCGCACTGAACCCTAAACAGGGGATATTAGCGGTATTTAAGACCTAAATTGAATTGAATGAATGCTTTAGAGAAAATAAGATTACAGTTGCATATTCAAGAGGGCGTAATTTACATGATCTTTTTGTCCCTTCTGCATTACCTGACACATGTAT
Organism: Microcaecilia unicolor; assembly: GCF_901765095.1. Classification (NCBI taxonomy): domain Eukaryota; kingdom Metazoa; phylum Chordata; class Amphibia; order Gymnophiona; family Siphonopidae; genus Microcaecilia; species Microcaecilia unicolor. The sequence goes on along the minus strand of NC_044032.1, from coordinate 490,967,481 downwards.
GCACAAGCGTTCTGTTGCAGGCCAATTCCCCTGTGGGGATTGTTCAGTGTGCGAGATATCAATGCCCACAACAGTATTTCTGCATCCAGTATCTGGGAAAAATATTGAATTAAGGTGTTACTCCATCTGCAGCTCCACAAATGTTATATACATTGCTGAATGCCCATATGGTAAATTTTATGTAGGAAAAACAGAGAAAACAAAAACGTGACTTTTGGAACACAAAAGCTCTTTGAAGAGGAAAGTATTGACTGCACCAGTGGTAGAACATTGCCAAGAGTATAATCATATTTTTGAGGATTTAAGATGTTATGTGATTAAGATGATCAAGACCTCCTGGCAGAGGAAAGGTGTTAATAGCATTCTTTTAAAAGAAGAACAGAAATTTATTTTTGATTTTAATACTGTTGTACCACATAGTCTTAACAGTGAGTTGGACTTTGAGGTGTTTTTGTGAAATTAACTTGTATATAAGGATTGGTCAATGATAATTTTCCTGAGATGAGCATATGGTTGCCTTGGGGTAGGACTTGTTAACATGTGGCTCGGTTTTTCTGAAACTAGTTTTGTTTTATGCAATGTAGTAGTTGCTTCTTTCTGGATCTTAAAGCTTCTGCTATTGGTTAAGTTTCCTCTCCTGCTTGCAGTGAAACGAGGCAGCATTGTACAAAAGTGAACAGCATGGACATTCCAGATAAGCATCTGGACTATTTGACCACCTCAAGGTGTTTTATAGTAAGATGATGCTGTGTTACGTTAGCTTAGCTTTGAGCATTAAGGTGGAGGTCTCTTTTTTTAAAACATTTTATTTTCTTTCTGCAGGTTTTCAGAATCTGAAAGTCCTTGGCCTAGTATATTTTCTGTACCTCTTCTTGTTTTCTGGCTTGGAATATACAATAAGCTTCCTTACGCACCAGCGATTCCAGTTTAGCAGGTAGTGTATATCACCATTTATAGACAATGCAGCCTTATTTTAATTTGTTAAAGAGCATTGGAACAACAAAATGGGGAAAATCAGATCTTCCACAAGACACATGCAGGAAGCAAAAGGGTGGAAGACACCAAAAACTGATCCAGAGATGACCAAAAAAGTCCAAAGTTCAACTTTCCAAAGCAACAGTTTATTTTCCAAAGGTGAAATACAAAATCTGTTGACATCTGTGACCCAACAAGGGCCGTGTTTCGGCTATAGGCCTTTCTCAGAGGTCCTAAAAAAAACAGCCAGGTAAAATAACAATTATAACAAAAAATATAAACATATATATAAGAATAAAAATAGAAAATGATCTGTGAATTACATCCATCATAAAAATGTTTTAAAAATGTGAGGAAATAAAACAAATATAAATAAATAACTGAAAAAATATGACATAATGATAAAACTAAAAGTGAGATGGTTCATGAGTTGCAATGGAGTGGAGGAGTGGCCTAATGGTTAGTGCAGCAGTCTTTGATCCTTCTGACCTGGGTTCAATTCCCACTGCAGCTTCTTGTGACCTTGGGTAGGTCACTTAACCCCCTATTGCCCCAGGTATAAAAACAGATTGTGAGCCCTCAAGGGACAGAGAAAAATACCTGTATGTAAAGTGTACAGCTCTGCGTACATCTAGTAGCACTATAGAAATTAAAAAAAAAAAAATAAATGTGATAAATCATGCATATGAAAATATTACACCTCCCTTTAAAATTCTTGCATCTTGGGGCATATCCAAAACATGTGATGCAAAGACCCACATTTAACCCATTAGTGCCCAGTGTTCCCATCAATTTGTTCCCATATGGCTTATTATGGGAACATTGGGCACTAATGAGTTAATACAGTTCAGAATTGGGGGAGGGGGTCGTCACACAGCTAACCTGAATATTCACAACCTGAAAGGTCATGAACAGGGAGAAAAAAGCTTGATGGACCATTTTATATTGTGCATCTTTTAGCACTCCATTAACTGTCAGCTGCGGGTTCAAATTTAACACATCTGCCAGTGCCTTACATTCTTCTGGGACAGCTGATGCGATTAGTGTAATCATAGCCTTACAAATTTTGGCCACTATATCTTTCCAAATGTGAGAAATGTTTCTAACTCACAGGCAGATGATCAGATGCCCCGCTCTGTTCCAAACAGTGCTCTAGAAATAGTGCTGGAACAGTGCTGGGCTATACTGCCCCTATGATCAGAGATAATAGCATGCAAATTTAAGCACGCTATTTTCTCTGATCATGGGGTAAAAGTGCGGGAGGATTGTGCCTGAGCACAATAGTACTTCGCTATTGGCCTCTAGCACCCGCATTTGCTTCTGATCATTGGTCTATTAGAGCAGAACTCACTTGAAAGGTGTTCTTTCCTCACCTCTCTGATATAACTTTGGACTTGTAAGTGCATGAAAACATCTCAATTCCTTATCCTGAAATGTCTCATCAATTCATCAAAAGTAAGCAAGGACCCATCCATAGCCATTGGTTGCTCCCTCAGAACCACACCCTTTTCTTCTCACTCTTATCTCTAGTCCTGGAGACTTGGGGCAAATGCATCATTTCACCGTAAATGGTAAACACCAAATATTCTGCTGAATGATGCAGTCTAATAGAATCTCTCTCCAAGCCCCATTGATTGCTTGAAGCAATGCAGACTTCCTTAATGTCGATGGCAGTCCCCTCAGTCTAGCATGTATGGTTTGGTTTATAGTTTATTTAGTATTTACTATACTGCATTTAAGGATTGCAACAAAGCAGTTTACAATCATAATAAATTGATACAAATGGAAAAGAATGTTAAAAATAAATAGGAGAGGATAGGAGGAAGAAAGTAACAGAAAAGAAATAATAGCAGCATCGGTTCTAAGTTTATGGAATGCAATTAAAAATTAATGCTCTTGCAGGGGAAGGTGCCTAAACTGCAAAAGCGGAAGGCATGATTAATCAAGTAAGTTTTTAAGACCAGTTTTAAATTTGACTTGGGACAATTTTGCCCTCAAATCACGTGGCAAGGAAGTAAAATGTCATAATAACATAAGTATTGCAATATTGGGACAGACTGAAGATCCATCAAGCCCAGTATCTTGTTTCCAATAGTGGCCAACCCAGGTTAGAAGTACTTGGCTAAATCCCAAAGAATAAAACAGATTTTATGCTGCTTATCCTAGAAATAAGTAGTGGATTTCCCCAAGTCCATCATAATAATGGCTTATGGACCTTTCTTTTAAGTAATTATCCAAACTTTTTTTTAACCTACTATGCTAGCTGCTTTTACCACATTCTCTGGCAATGAATTCCAGACTTTAATTACACATTGCCTGAAGAAATATTTTCTTTGATTCATTCTAAATTTACTACTCAGTAGCTTCATTGCGTTCCCCCTAATCCTTGTATTTTTGGAAAGAGTAAACAAGCGATTCATGTCTACCTGTTCCACTCCATTCAGTATTATATAGATCTCTATCACATCTCCCCGCAGCCATCTCTTTTTTTTCTAGCTGAACAGCCCTAGCTGCTTTATCTTTTCCTTTTAGGGAAGCTGTCCCATCCCCTTTACCATTTTCGTCGCCCTTCTGTTTAGCTTTTCTATTTCTTGTTTGAGATTCGGTGACCAGAATTGCACACAGTATTAAAGATACGGTCACACCGTGGAGCAGTACAAAAGCATTATAATCTCATTTTGGTTTCCATTCCTTTCCTAATAATTCCTAACATTCTATTTGCTTTCTTTACCGCTGCTGCACACTTAGCAGAGGGTTTCAATGTATCATCAACGATAAGAACCTAGATTCCTTTCCTGGGCAGTGACTCCTAATGTGGAACCTTGCATCATGTAGATACATTTTGGGTTCCTGTTTCTTAAATCCATCACTTTGCAGTTGCTTACATTAAATATTATCTTCCATTTGGATGCTCAATCTCCCAGTCTTGTAAGGTCCTCTTGCAATTTAACAACTTTGAATAACTTTGTGTCATCAGCAAATTTAATTACCTCACTAGTTACTCCCATCTCTAGGTCATTTATAAATGTTAAAAAGCAGCAGTCCCTGGACAGACACATAGGGGGAACCCCATTCTCTACCCTTCTCCATTGAGAATATTGACCATTTAATCGTACTCTCTGTTTTCTCTCTTTCAACCAGTTCTTAATCCACAATAGATGATTTTTCTAATTTCCTTTTTCTGAAGTGCTACTTGTACCATGTGTAGGGCCCAAGATACAGACAGAGCTCCGGAGTCTCAATGCGTGGATGAGACGATGGTGCAGGGAGGAGGGTTTTAGATTTGTTAGGAACTGGGCAACATTCTGGCAAAGGGGGAGCCTATTCCGAAAAGATGGGCTCCACCTTAACCAGAGTGGGACCAGGCTGCTGGCATCGGCATTTAAAAAGGAGATAGAGCAGCTTTTAAACTAGAAACTGAGGGAAGGCTGACAGTTGCTCAAAAGCGCATGGTTCGGGGTAAGATATCTTTCAAAGATATCACCACAACAAGGAAGATAGGTTATCCCGGTAGTGAGGTTGCAAAAGAGACTGTAGTAGATCAGGTGTCCTTAAATAAAAATCAGACAAAACATTGCAAGTTAATGCTATCAAGAACTGAGCATGATGTAAATAAGAATAACAAACATAGTTTGAAATGTCTATATGCGAATGCCAGGAGCCTAAGAAATAAGATGGGAGAGTTAGAATATAATCTAATCACCCTAGATCTTACCCTTTCAATCTCAGAGAGTGTAAAAATACTTGGTGTAACAATTGATTGCAACCTATCACTTGAAAGCCAAATAAATTCCACTACAAAGAAAATGTTCTTCTCGTTGTGGAAACTTAAACGAATTAAACCTTTCTTCCCGAGAGAAGTATTTCGTAATCTAATACAATCAATGGTATTAAGCCACTTAGACTACTGCAATGGAATTTACGCAGGATGTAAAGAACAACTTACAAAAAAACTTCAGACCGCCCAAAACACTGCAGCCAGATTAATTTATGGTAAAACCAAATTCGATAGTGCTAAACCTCTTCGAGAGAAACTGCATTGGCTACCAAATTAAGGAGCGAATCACCTTCAAAATCTGTACCCTAGTTCACAAAATTCTTTACGGAGAAGCCCCAGGATACTTGACCAAATTAATTAACCTACCATCCAGGAATACATCCAGATTATCCCGTTCATACTTAAACCTTCATTACCCTAGCTGCAACGGCCTCAAATATAAATCCACTTATGCTTTATAAGTACACAACTATGGAATGCACTTCCAAAAGCTGTAAAAACTATTCACAATCATCTTAATTTCAGGAAATCACTCAAGACCAGCTTATTCGGAAAGGCCTACCCCAAGGATCCAACATACGTCCCTACATCCTGCAACACAGCAAATTAATGGACCATTTTGGACATTCTTACCCTTCCCTCCTTTTTCCCTGTATACCCTGTTCTTTTGATGCTTCCTGATCACTACACTATATTGTATTTGTATATTTATCGGATTGACGATTGCCTCTACGGCTTGATATAAGCCACATCGAGCCTGCAAATAGGTGGGAAAATGTGGGGTACAAATGTAATAAATAAATATTGCACTAAATGAAAAATTAGATATAATAGGCATCTATGAGACCTGATGGAAGGAGGATAACCAGTGGGACACTGTCATAATGGGGTACAAATTATATCGTAGTGATAGGGTGTATCAAATTGGTGGAGGGGTAGCATTGTATGTTAAGGAGAACCTTGATTCAAATAGGTTGAATATTCTGCAGGAAACAAAACACATCCTGGAATCTCTATGGATTGAAATTCAATGTGTAAAGGGGAAAAGGATAGTGATAGGAGTGTACTACCGTCCGCCTGGCCAGGATGAACAGATGGATGTAGAAATGTTAAAATAAATTAGGGAAGCAAACAAACTGGGCAACACAATAATAATGGGTGATTTCAATTACCCCGATATTGACTGGGTAAATGTAACATCGGGGTATGCTAGGGAGGTAAAATTCCTTGACGAAATCAAGGACTGCTTTATGGAGCAGCTAGTAGAGGAGCCGAAAAGAGAAGGAAGAATTCTAGACCTAGTCCTTAGTGGAGCGCATGATCTGGTGCGGGAGGTAATGGTGCTGGGGCCGCTTGATAACAGTGATCGTAATATGTTCAAATTTGATATTAGCTTTGAAGTAAGTATACACAGGAAATCCAATACATTAGCGTTTAACTTTCAAAAAAGAGACTATGATAAAATGAGAAGAACGGTGAAAAAGAAACTTAGAGGAGCAGCTTCAAGGGTCAAAACTGTACTTCAGGTGTGAATGCTGTTCAAAAACACCATCCTGGAAGCCCAGGCCAATTATATTCTGCGTATTAAAAAAGGAGGATGGAAGACCAAACGACAGCCGGCATGGTTAAAAGGTGAGCTGAAGGAAGCTATTAGAGCTAAAAGAAAATCCTTCAGAAAATGGAAGAAGGAACCGATTGAAAATAATAAGAAACAGCATAAGGAATGTCAAGTCAAATGCAAAGCGCTGATAAGGAAGGCAAAGAGGGACTTGATTGTGTTGAGGCAAAAACACATAGTAAAACATTTTTTAGGTATATTAAAAGCAGGAAGCTGGCAAAAGAATCGGTTGGACCGCTAGATGACCGAGGGGTAAAAGGGGCAATCAGGGAAGACAAAGCCGTAGCAGAGAGATTAAATGAATTCTTTGTTTCGGTTTTCACCGAGGAAGATTTGACAGAGATACCGGTGCCAGAAATGGTATTCAAAGTTGACGAGTCGGAGAAACCGAATGAAATTTCTATAAACCTGGAGGATGTAATGGGGCAATTTGACAAATTGAAGAGTAGCAAATCTCCTGGAGTGGATGGTATTCATCTTAGAGTACTGATAGAATGGAAAAATGAACTTGCGGAACTATTGTTAGTAATATGTAATTTATCTTTAAAATCGAGCGTGGTACCGGAAGATTGGAGGGGTGGCCAATGTAATGCCAATTTTTAAAAAAGGTTCCAGAGGAGATCCGGGAAATTATAGACCGGTGAGTCTGACGTCGGTTCCGGGCAAAATGGTAGAGAATATTATAAAGAACAAAATTACAGAGCATAGTCAAAAGCATGGATTAATGAGACAAAGCCACCATGGATTTAGTGAAGGGAAATCTTGCCTCACTAATCTGTTGCATTTCTTTGAGGGGGTGAACAAACATATGGATAAGGGTGAGCCGGTTGATATTGTGTATCTGGATTTTCAGAAGGCGTTTGACGAAGTACCTCATGAAAGACTCCAGAGGAAATTGGAGAGTCATGGGATAGGAGGTAGTGTCATATTGTGGATTAAAAACTGGTTAAAAGATAGAAAACAGAGAGTAGGGTTAAGTGGTCAGTATTCTCAATGGAGAAGGGTAGTTAGTGGGGTTCCCCAGGGGTCTGTGCTGGGACCGCTGCTTTTTAACGTATTTAAAAATGATCTAGAGATGGGAATAACTAGTGAGGTTATTAAATTTGCTGATGACACAAAGTTATTCAAAGTAGTTAAATCGCGGGTGGATTGTGAAAAATTGCAAGAGGACCTTATGAGACTGGGAGACTGGGCATCTAAATGGCAGATGACATTTAATGTGAGCAAGTGCAAAGTGATTCATGTGGGAAAGAGGAACCCGAATTATGAGTACGTCATGCAAGGTTCCACGTTAGGAGCCACCGGCCAAGAAAGGGACCTAAGTGTCGCCGTTGATGATACATTGAAACCTTCTGTTCAGTGCGCTGCGGCAGCTAAGAAAGCAAATAGAATGTTAGGTATTATTAGGAAAGGAATAGAAAACAAAAATGATGACGTTATAATGCCTTTGTATCGCTCCATGGTGCGACCGCACCTCGAATATTGTGTTCAATTCTGGTCACCGCATCTCAAAAAGATATGGTGGAATTAGAAAAGGTCCAGAGAAGGGCAATGAAAATGATAAAGGGGATGGGACGACTTCCCTATGAGGAAAGGCTAAAGCGGCTGGGGCTCTTCAGCTTGGAGAAAAGACTGCTGAGGGGAGATATAATAGAGGTCTATAAAATAATGAGTGGAGTGGAACGGGTAGACGTGAATCGTTTGTTTACTCTTTCCAAAAATACTAGGACTAGGGGGCGTGCAATGAAGCTACAAAGTAATAAATTTAAAACGAATCGGAGAAACTTTTTCTTCACTGAACGTGTAATTGAACTCTGGAATTCGTTGCCAGAAAATGTGGTAAAGGCGGTTAGCTTAGCAGAGTTTAAAAAAAGGTTTGGACGACTTCCTAAAGGAAAAGTCCATAGATCATATTAAATTGGACTTGGGGAAAATCCACTATTTTTGGTATAAGCAGCATAAAATGTTTTGTACTTTTTTTGGGATCCTGCCAGATATTTGTGACCTGGATTGGCAAAAGTTGGAAACAGAATGCTGGGCGTGATGGACCTTTGGTCTGTCCCAGTGTGGCAATACTTATGTTCTTATGTATTTATTAAACAATAAGAGGAAGCCATTAATTTTGGTAGAGGACAAGAGAACACGTGGTCAAACTTACACGCTGTACAGAGAGTTCTAATTGGACTTCCAGTATGGCGCTCAGGGAAAATAGATGCTTCTGAGGGAGATCCAAAGTTGTAGTTACCTCTGCAGTGGTATAAAATGCAAGAATTAAGAATGTATTGAAGGGAAGGATAGGTCAGATGTGTGGTGCAGCCATGCTGAAGCATTTGAAAGCCAAACCACCAAGCACTATAAAAGAACTCTATGTAGACCAAAGGTGCTTCATCTATGCAGGAAGGTGGAAGGCCTGGTACAATGGAGTTGTTGTGTGCTATTCAGAACCCAGCCCAAAGAGAATTATTGAAGAGCAAAGTGGTGGCCCACATTATTACTTTGCTCTTCGATAATTCTCTTTGGGCTGGGTTCTGAATAGCACACAACAACTCCATTGTACCAGGCCTTCCACCTTCCTGCATAGATGAAGCATCTTTGGTCTGCATAGAGTTTTTTTTATGGTGCCTGGTGGTTTGGCTTTCAAATGCTTCAATGTGGGCCAATTGTTGCATGAGATCAGGGGTGCCAATGCAAAAATTGCAGACCTAGCAATTAAGACCTGAAGAAAAAGCATTCAATGCTAGATTGGAAATAGCTGAAGCTCACCTTACGGAGTTAGAGAAAAAATGGACAGGGGATTGGAGAGACCAGTTTCAGATACAAGAACAACAGGAAGCTGTACTGTAGAGGACCAAGAAAAGAGAAACAGGTTCTTTAATTTTCGAATTCTGATGATAGAGTGGCAAAAATTCTTGTGTCTATGTGCAGAAATTACTGATTTCCTGATTCTCTACTACTCTGGTAGTGGATATGAGGCAGAAGGGTGTGAAGGGGAAGGGAACGAAAAGGTGGGGTGGAAGGATGGGAGAGAATAGGTAATGAGCTCTGAATGGGTTGGTTTGGTGGGGGAAGGGCTCTAGGTGGTAGGCCTGGGAATAGGGAATTGTCCCCATTCTTGCGTGCTCTGTCCCTGCCCTGTCCGTGTGAGCTCTGTCAGATCCCATCTGCACAAGCCTCGTTCTGATTTTATATTTAAGTTTTATTAAAGTATAAAAAGAAATAATATTCTGTACAACTGTCATTTTATAAATCACAAACAATACAGAGCAAGGGTCAAAAAAATAATTGTCTCCCCTCACAAATATCCCCTCCCCTCCCCTATCAGGAAAATTGAACAAGCCAAATTACAACAGAATGCTACGCAGAAAATTCATGCTAACAGAATACCTTGGTCACACACACACACCGCACAAATGCCAAATACATAATAGCTGACCAAAAATGATAAACATATATTAACTTAAAACCACAAGAAGCCACACCACAGAAATAGAAAACTATGCATTTCATCCTATACGGTGCAAAATATAAAGATCACAAATGCCAGAGATGGTGTTAGAGGGTGCAACTAGGACATCTGCCCCCTGGCCAGAGAGATCCCTAAGCCTATCCCTATCCCCTCCACCTATGTCCAGCATCACTCCTCTGTGTCCCTATGCCCCCCCCCCCCCACGTCCACATCTCCCTTCTGCGTTCCTATTCTCCCCGATGTCTAGCATCTTCCTTCTGTGTCCATGTACCCCCTCCCATGTCTAGCATTGCCTCTCTGTGTACTTTCCCCTCCCTTCCTCCCCTGCAGGTCTAGCACCTCTCTCCCTTCCCTGCAGTCCTACCCTCCCATGGGTCCAACGCCTCTCTCCCTTCCCTCCAGCCAACCCTCCCCCCAATGGTCCAATGCCTTTCTTTCTTCCCTCCAGCTCCCTTTTCGGGTCCAGCAGCCCCCTCCGTGGGTTGACTCCAGCAACTCCTTTCCTACATTTCCAGTGCCCCCTCTCTGTGGGTCTCTATAACCTGTTCCTCCAAATGACACATAATTTATATCAAATTACTACTCTACCTATGAAAAGTTATTCCATTATTATACTTCCTCGGTGTGTACATCTATCTGTATGCTGCATGTTTGAAAATATAAGTGGGATCAAATAAAAATGGTACCAACAATAAAGAATGAGAATGTGGAAGCTCACAGGTGTGGTTGCTTTGTTTTGAGGCTCCCTGTCCCTGCAGTCAGGTATCTGATTTCTCCCTCCCTTCCTTCAGGTCCAACTGGCTATCTCTCCTGTTTCCAGTAGTGAGCCACGGCTGCCCCGTCTGTCTCGCTGCTTCGTCCCACTCACAGGAAGTTGAAAAGGCGGGATGAAGCAGCAGTGGGACCGGGGCAGCCAGAAGCAGCTGTCTTCAGTGGTGCCCATGCCATGGCTCACTGCTGGAAACAGGGAGGAGAGATAGCCAGCTGGACCAGAAGGAAGGGAGGGAGAGCTCAGCTTGCCTGATTGCGGGACAGGGAGTAGAGAGCACAGGGAGCCTGCAGAAGCAAGAAAACGCCTGTCTGGCCACTATTTTTTTGGGGGGGGGGGTCCTGAGAAAGAAATGAGGGGGGGGGCTGGGCCTCGGAGGAACATGGTACACAGGGAAAACAGATGCTTCTGAGGGAGATCCAAAGTTGTAGTTACCTCTGCAGTGATATAAAATGCAAGAATTAAGAATGTAATGAAGGGAAGGACAGGTCAGATGTGTGGTGCAGCCATGCTGAAGCAGTTGAAAGCCAAACCAACAGGCACTATAAAAGAACTCTATGCTACTTGAACAAGCCACCACCCGTCATCCTGTTATCTTTCCAACTCCATTCATGCTGCCTATCCTTCTACTACCTTTCCATCTCCCACTCTCATCCTCAACATAGCAGCAATATCCCTCTCCATCTATTACTCTTTTCTCAATCCCATCTCCTTGTCTCACCCTACCAAAATCTCCTTCTGTTAGCTTTTATTCTATTGTGCTTCCCCCTACATTCCTTCTTTGTGTTACCCTTCTCCAACTACTTGCTCTTCCCCTCGGTGTCCCTATTCATTTCCCACTAGGACAGAGGTTCTCAACTCAGTCCTTGGGACTCATCAAGACAGCCAAGTTATAAAGACACCCATAATGAATATGCATGAGAGAGATTGCATGCAGTGCTTCCATTGTATGCAATATTTATCTCATGGATATCTTGAAAACCAGACTGGCTTGGTGTGTTCTGAGGACAAGGTTGAGAACCCCCGCACTAGGACATAGGTGGCAGCATTGTGGCAAATCAGTGACAGGGCTGAAATAGGCTACAGTTTCACTATTATGACAGCTAACAGTCATATGCATATACAAGAACAGTCTACAAATGAATGATTTACCTAGTTGTGCTGCTTTTTCTCTTGGTAGAATGCAACAGGGAAAAATGTTTTTCTTCATTGGAATCACCATGGCTGTTATCCAAGGTGGCTATGCTCGCAGGATCAAACCAGGAAGTGAGATCAAAACTGTGAAAATGGTAATTTAATTATTTTCTTAAATAAATAAATATATGCTTCCTCCCATTAAAGTTTTCAAATATTTACACTACTACTACTACTACTACTACAACAACAAAACATTTCAATACGCTACCAGTCGTACGCAGCGCTTCACAATTGAACATGAAGAAAAGACAGTCCCTGCTCAAAAGAGCTTACAATCTAAATCAGGACAGACAGACAGGACAAATAATGGATAAGGGTAGGACAGACAGGACACATAGGGAAAAGGTACTATTGAAGAGCCCATCTTCCTGGGATTCTGTGCAATACATTTGTGTGGTTAGTAATAGAGGGAGAATAGGCTGAGCTTCAGAGATGTCAATTTCTAGATTTTTCTTAATGTGATTCTAAATTATCTGACAACCAGAATAAATTCTTTTGTGAATTCTTCATTTTAAAAGTGCTTTAATTTGTGACATTATTTATAAAGCGTCTATTTAAAACACACATGTTGCAAAAAAAAAAAAAAAGGGTAAACATAAAAAAATACCACTGCCCCATATTTGTTAATTTAAAGTCTTGCTATACCACCCTTCTCAAATCAAAGTGGTTTACAATCTCTTTAAAAAAATAATCAGAGAAAATTTGAGTCACAGAGTAGAGGGGGGACCTTATAGCAATAACTACCACTGGCCGACCAGCTCCCGCCCAGGTCTAGTCCTTGAGAAAGGCTATTGTGAAAGAGTAGGTTTCCAGTCCTAACTTAAATTTCTTAGTTAGTCTGTGCTTGCATTCTGAAGTGCCTAGAGCAAGATAAAAAAAAAAAAAAGTTGTATGTTTAGTCGAGTCCAATCTGGCAGTGCACAGGGGTGGGAAAACAAGACAGTTCTGGCCCTGAGAACATAAGCTTCTAAGAAGGATATAGGGGAATAAGAGGTCATAGAGATAATGTGGAAAACCAGTTTAAAATGCCCTAAGGGCTAGGATTAGTAGCTTTAAATTTGTGGAGGGAAGTAACATCAAATTTCCACAAATTTGTAATTTGATTGCTGTATTTTGGACAACTTGGAGGCAGTGTAGGAGTAGAAGTGGAAAGCTAGTTTAAACTACATTGCAATAATCTAAACTGGTAATAAGTAAATGGAATATCACAGCAAGGCAAAATTGTCCAAAAAAAGCTTGAATAGTTTCAATGGATCCATTCAACACTTCTTAATCACTGATGCGACTTGAGATTTAAAAGAAAGTTGACTATCAAGAATACAACCTAATATTTTGAGGGAGGGTTCCAGTGGGAGTGAATGATTTATTAGCACTGGTGCTGTGGCAGGGGTTTAAGAGTCTCTGATCCACATAGCTTGGATTCTAAGGATTAGTGGGTCTCTTTAATTACTCTGTCATTCTAAAAATCAACCTCTTCAAAAAGGCCTATCCCAATGACCCCACGTAAACCTCTTCACCCAGGAACATAACATGACTGATGATCGTACCGGACATCACACAATCTTCATCCCTTTCCGATCCTCCACATATACCTCATTCGTTCTCTATACAACCTGTATTTGTTATCAACCGACTGGGCAAACGCTTTGACGGTATTATGTAAGCCACATTGAGCCTGCAAATAGGTGGGAAAATATGGGGTACAAATGCAATAAATAAAAATTCCTCCCACGGTTCTGTTTAGGTTTTGTCTCTTATCTGCTGATGATTCCCGAGTGACACAGATTTACATATTTGATTCAACCAGAAAAGGTACTGTGCAATGGTACCTGTGGTATTAAAACACCAATATTTTGTACTCTCAAAGAATCTAATTAGCTGGAAAAAGAGCATGTAAATATGCAAACTTATAAACACCTAAGAACAGAAGTCCTAATTATATAAAAGTACTTTTTATCTTGGTTTTCATGTTTTGTAGCAATTTTATTCTTTCCTTATTTGTATTGATCTGTCATTCTCTTCTCTGAAGAAAAACTGCTTTCACCAACCCCAGCCAAAGTTCTGATGCAAACATAAAAGACTGATAGCAGAAATAAATATAAAATAATAATTAGTGAAATTAGTTGAATCCTCAGTGTAAAATTTCAAACTGAGATAAGACAATGCTCTACTCAGGTATACAGCTGGGTGAAACAATGTTCACATAACAGTTGAAGCTTCACACCATCATCGGACACAACTATGTGTGAACAAAAGTGCACCAAAATAAACACTGCTAATACTGTAAAGTCTACAGTAAACGTATTGTCTCTCTGAAATCAAGTAAAAAACAATACATATGTTAAATTCCAAATCTATGTATGCTGTGACCGTGCCAAAATGTTATTGATGCTCAAACTCAACAGTACACTATGGCAGCATCAGTTAGTCTTGACTACAGGTCCCTTGAACTAAGGATAGGCAGCTCATCTTGACTATCAGCATTCATAGGGAATGTGATCAAGTTACAAGAGAACTCTTCATGTCAACCATGTAGAACTTGGAGCAATCTTCTGTCTCTTCTGAGTGTTTTTTTACTGGGTTCATAATTCATTTCATTTAATTTATTACCATTTATATACCGCCCTTATCCATAGTGGTGTACAAATCAAAATATATAATAAAACATTTCAAAACAAAACATCAAATATGATACAAACTCATTAAAACATAAAAATAAACAGGTCGCCATAATGCATCAACTACCTAGATCACTATTTAGCCTGCACCAACTAATGCCGTTTCAGCCGTCTCTTAAACAACCCTGAATTCTTCTGTGTCCTAAGAGTTCCAGGTAATTTATTCCATTTTGTTGGTTCAGCAACAGAAAAGATACACCTCCTGGTATCCTATAAATGAAACAATTGAAAATTTGGAATTGTCAACAGACAAGTATTGTCTGAATGAAACATCTGCTTCGGGCAATATAGATGAAAACAGTCTGAAAGATACTAAGAATGAATCATGATGCACACAGTAATGAACCATCTTCAAAAACTAGTATTTAATTCTGTCTTGCATCGATAACCAATTACATTTCTGAAGACCAGGAGTAACATGTTCATATTTAGAAAGTCCATATAGCAAATGTGCTGTTGAATTTATCACTACCTGTGCAAAGCATTTATACGTACCACAGGCAGTCCACATTACAAATACTATAGTGAAAACCAAACTCTGTAGCACCCAACGAAAATCATTCTGAGAGATAAGCGGGTGTAATTTACTAAGAAAATGCAGCTTATAGTATGATCTTTTCACCACAGAATGTATCTGAGAGGAAAAGGACAGTGCAGTATCGAAGAGTACTCTCAAATTATTTACAACTGAAGAGACAGAAATAACACAATAAAAAATGACAACCTCACATGGAAAAGAAGCTACTGGTTCAGTAGTCACCAACAATATTTCTGTTTTAGACATATTAAGGGATAAACAGTTCTGAAACTTCCAATGATGTATACTCCTCTAGGATTGCTTGTAACTGAGTAACCACAACAGGCACCGGCTCCGTCAATGGGCGAATGAATTGAATGTCATCCACGTAAATGCAGTATGCTCAGGGCTTTTTTTGAGGGGGTACTTGGGGGTACTGAGTACCGGCACCTTTTCTATTGTCTGCTAAAATTGACCCCATGGTCAATTTTACAAAATTTTACAAAATCCCAGACAGAGCCAAGCCTTGGGGCACTTCACAAGTCAGTTATTACAGTAGACAGTGTATTGCCCACGCGTACTTGCATTGTCCTATCAGTAAAATATGACTTGAACCAAGCCAATACAGATCCTGCAAGCCCACAGTCCATCAAACGCTTTAACAGAATCTGATGCTTGAGGGTATCAAATGCAGCAGACACATCCAGAAAAACCATAAGATAACTAACCTGGTTATCTAACTGTTGCCTAACCTCTCATTCAAGGTCACTCCCATCAGCCCCACAATACTGTGTGCACTACGAAATCCATACTGACGTGGATCAAAGTATTGCTCCTTCAACAAATGTTCCTTCAATTGACAATGAACCACTCGCTCAGCAATTTTAGCCAGCACTGGTAAAGAAGCAACTGGTCGAAAATTGCTAAGCATAGTGGCTCCCAAAGCAGGATTCTTAATTTTAGTTGTAACAGTAGCAACTTTAAAAGTAGCTGGAACCAACCCATTATCCAGTGATTTATTAACCATTTCTGACAACACTGGAGAAACTGAAGTAGACATATTCCTCAAAACACATGGACTATACACATCCATCACAGACCCTGTTGGACGACAAGTATTCAAATATGTTGATACCTCTCTATCAGACACCCTGACAAACGTATCCCACCATGCATTCCCCTTCTCAGTATCACACACAGTCGCATCATGAGAAAGTCCCTGCACCACATTCATTACTCTCATCTCAAAGAAATCTGCAAACTCATCAGCAGACATCCTAGAATCACTTGAAGACACTTTTTTAACTGTAGTTACGGAGCAAACCACAGAAAACGACTCTCTAAGTTGATTTAATAACTCACTAATCCGCTTTTGATAATACCTACTCTTTTTTCTTTTGCCACCATCTCTTGATACTCTTGCAGCTTTATCATATAACTATCTTTACAATCCACATCCCTGTTTCTCCACCTCTGTACTTATTGAGAGCGACGGTCAAATGGCAATGTTTTATAGCAACAGCCACAATCTGGCATTTTGCTACAATCACATCCAGATAACAGACTACCTATATCCCCAGTCCACAGAATCAGTTACCCAACTAACTCAGCAGTATGCTTCTTCCTCACAAATAATCCCTAGATGTAATTATTCTGAATTCCTGCTCTTCAGGAGTGGAACACCTCAGATTGCCCTGCTCACCAGCAGAGAAAATGCAAGGCTTCTTCTTTATTGTTTGATTCTTCCTTCTTCCCACAGCTAGCTCTAGAGGCCTTAGTGATTCCTTAGACTTGATCTTTTCTATATGCTCACTCTCCAGTTCTTCTCATTACAAGAGTTCTGTGCAAGTTACAGCAAAGCCAAGATACTATTCTTCTCATAGTGCCAGGTTGGCCTTGGCAAGCAGTTCTATCTTCTCCCAAGCTACTTCAATTCCCAGCACAAAGAACTTAACAGGAGAGACATTATTTTCATCCAGACGTGAGGTCTGTAGCCCTCACAGCCTGGAAATTGAGCAGTCTCCAGTTTATACTCTTGATGTCAGCAGCGTATCCAGGATATTCTTATAGCTACTCAGAAATCTTGTAGTAGATGAACACATACTTTCAAGATGGAAGAATTGCAGTCAATCTTGTTTTTTTATTAATGGCCACGACCCTAGCACCTGACTTGTTACTACTATATTACAGTATCACTTCAACTTATATTAACTGGGACCTCTAACCTACTCTGTTGGGATATAACTCAGTGTGATGACTATGCATTATGCTCTGGTGGATAACCTTCCAGAATCACAATCTCATAGAGTTGCTTGTTTTATGTAAAGTCTGATTAATGTAAAACCTCCATTACAAAAGCCCCCTGTTCCATGGGGCCTCAGTTTGGTGTTCGCTTCACTTATGAAGTCTCTGAACTTTTGGAAGTTGCTTCTCTTGAATTTCTAACCTGAAAAGTAACATAGTAATATAGTAGTAACATAGTAAATGCGGCAGATAAAGACCTGTACGGTCCATCCAGTCTGCCCAACAAGATAAACTCATTTTACATGGTATGTGATACTTTATATGTATACCCGAGTTTGATTTGTCCTTGCCTTTCTGAGGTCACAGACCGTAGAAGTCTGCCCAGTACTGTTCTTGTACTAAGTTCTGAAGCTAATGTCGAAGCCCCTTAAAATTTACACTCCAGCCCATCCCTATCTATTCAGTCACGATCAGGGCATAGACTGTAGAAGTCTGCCCAGCTCCCGTTTTGTTTCCCAGTTACCGGCGTCACCACCCAATCTCCACTAAGATTCCACGGAACCATTCCTTCTAAACAGGATTCCTTTGTCCCACGCACATTTGAATTCTATTACCGTTTTCATCACCACCTCCCGCGGGAGGGCATTCCACATATCCACCACCCTCTCCGTGAAAAAAATACTTCCTGACATTAGTCCTGAGTCTGCCCCCCTTCAACCTCAATTCATGTCCTCTAGTTCTACCGCCTTCCCGTCTCCGTAAAAGGTTCATTTGCGGATTAATACCTTTCAAATATTTGAACGTCTGTATCACGTCACCCCTGTTTCTCCTTTCCTCCAAGGTATACATGTTCAGGTCAGCATGTCTCTCCTTGTACGGTTTGCAATGCAAATCCCATACCATTTTTGTAGCTTTTCTTTGCACCACGTCCAGTCTTTTTACATCTTTAGCAAGATACGGCCTCCAAAATTGAACACAATACTCCAAGTGGGGCCTCACCAACGACTTGTAGAGGGGCATCAACACCTCCGTTCTTCTGCTGGTTATGCCCCTCTCTACGCAGCCTAGCATCCTTCTGGCCACGGCCGTCGCCTTGTCGCATTGTTTCTTCACCTTCAGATCCTCCAACACCAACACCCCAAGGTCTCTCTCCTGAGTCGAGCTTACTAATCTCTCTCCTACTATCCGGTATCACTCTTTCGGGTTTCTGCTCCCCAAGTGCATCACTCTACACTTCTTGGCATTAAATTTTAACTAATAACAAACAGTACTCCTGTTCTATATAAATTACAAAATCTTTATTAGTGAAAACAAATCAGTGCATTAAAAAATTACTAAATAATATCCCTGGAACTCACTCGCACTGCCATCCACACCACACTTATACCCTAATCACATATGCAAGTCCCACAGAGATCATTAAACATAAACCCTGAATTGCAGTTTCTTCAGTCTCTGTATATCATCAGAGCACAGGCTCAATAAAGATTAGTCAATAAGCCATAGATAACAATGGCATACCGGACCCAGTTCTTAGTAGTAGTGGATATCGCTGATTTTTGTATCCAACAAATTCTCAGGTGAAGAGAGGAAAAAACCTCACTGCAATATAAAGCCAAAGTTCTTATCCCTGTGATAAAAAAGCACACAGAGAAACACTGGGGATTGCAAAGTCACACGAATCTTCTGTGATCCTACACACAGTCAAACCTTTAATTTAAAGGCAGCCATGAAATACTTCAGGCAAGTGGGAGGCTTCCAGGGATAAATTAATTAAACTCACACCGTTGGTATACTCCAAAGTTCCCCAATGCGAGACCGCATTTTGTAGCTCTTCCTCAGGGGGAACCACCCCTTATAGCCTATAACATATCAGCAAAAAACAAAAAAAACAATAGCATAATTAGCTAACAATCTAACAATCACTCTTCAAATGAATACAATATGTATGAGTATACATTGTAACAGCTACTCACCAATGGGACCAACTTCCAGGCAGGGAATCCCAGCCCTGTCTCCAAGCTTCCAGCTCATGAATTGCAACAAGGAACCTATGAAGAACAAAATTACTGAGCATATACATTAGAATAGATTAATGAGACAAAGCCAACATGGATTTAGTCAAGGGAAATCTTGCCTCACCAATCTACTACATTTCTTTGAAGGGATGAATAAACGTGGATAAAGGTGAGCCGGTTGATATTGTGTACCTGGATTTTCTAAAGACAGAGTACCTCATGAACGTCTCCTGAGGAAATTAGAAAGTCATGGGATAAGAGGTAGTGCCCCATTGTGGATTAAGCACTGGTTAAAAGATAGAAAACAGAGAATAGGGTTAAATGGTCAATATTCTCAATGGAGAAGGGTATATAGTGGTGTTCCCCAGGGATCTGTGCTTGGACCGCTGCTTTTTAAATATTTATAAATGATCTAGAGAGGGGAATAACTAGTGAGGTAATTACATTTATTGATGACACAAAGTTATTCAAAGTTGTTAAATCGCAAGAGGATTGTGATAAATTGCAAGAGGACCTTACGAGTCTGAGACTGGGAATCCAAATGGCAGATAACTTTTAATGTGAGCCAAAGAAAAATCAAGATGGGATCCCTGGAGATATGGAACAAGAAAAATCAGAAGAATTGAAAGACATTTCATTAATTTTGGAAGATTCATTAATTGAGGTAACAAATACAGCTACTCTTATGATTTCCTTTGTTTTTGAACAAGACTTTAATGCAATTTTAAAGGTGTATTTTAAGGATTCGCAGCAAAAGTTTTGTGGTCAGAAACTATGGATTTTCCCAGATGTAACAAAAATAACACAACAAAGAAAAATGAATTTCTAGTAATGAGAGAAGAGACGAGGTCACTGGGGGCAACCTTTCTATTAGCATACCCATGTAAATGCATTGTGAAATATCAGGGTATAAAGTATATATTTTTTGTAGCTAATCAACTGAGAGAATTCTGAAGTCTGAAAAAGATTGTTCAGATATAATACCAGTATAGTAAATTTAAACTGGTGGTTTTTAGGGCATTAAGCCTTTACTCTTTACCTTGCTTCATATTAGATTCCCCTGAATCTGTTTAACTCCTCCCCTTTCTTAATATTGTGGTCTAAGGAAGAGACATTTGTGAGTTAACACTTTTTTTTTTTTAGAATGATATTATATCACATATGTTCACATTTTGTATCTTGTGTTGCTTGTAACAAGATTAATGCTTGTGAAATATTTAAAATTGCATAAATAAAAAAAAAATGTGAGCAAGTGCAAAGTGATACAAGTGGGAAAGAGTAACCAAAATCTATACCTGCATGATGCAAAGTTCCACACTAGGGGGGTCTTTTACTAAAGGTTAGCTCGAGTTATGTTCAGTAGGTCCCATTTTATTCCTATGGGCCCTGCTGCAGATAACGCGAGCTAATCTTTAGTAAAAGACCCCCTAGGAGTCATCGCCCAGGAAAACGATCTAGGCATTAATGGTGATGATATTTTGAAAACCTCTGCAGAGTGTGTAGCGTTGGCTGAGAAGGCAAATAGAATATTCGGTATTATTAGGAAAGGAATGGAAAACAAAAATGAGGTCATTATAATGCCTTTGTATTGCTCCATGGTACGACCACACCTCAAGTACTGTGTGCAGTTCTGGTTACCGCATCTCAATAAAGATATAGCGAAATCAGAAAAGGTACAGAGAAGGGTAGCAAAAATGATAAAAGGGGTAGGACGACTTCCCTGTGAGGAAAGGCTAAATAGGCTAGGGCTCTTCAGCTTGGAGAACACAGCTGAGGAGAGAGATGGTAGAAGTCTATAAAATACTGAATGGAGTGGAACGAGTAGAACTGAATTGCTTGTCTACTTTTTCCAAAAATACAAGGATTAAGGAGCACACAATAAAGCTAAGTATAAAATATTTCTTCACTCAACATGTGGTAAAAGCAGTTAGCTTTGCAGGATTTAAAAAAGTTTTGGATAATGTTCTAAAAAAAAGTTCATAAGCCATATTAAGATAGGCTTGGGAAAATCCACTACTTATTTATAGGATAAGCAGCATAAAATCTGTTTTACTCTTTTGGGATTTTGCCAGGTACTTGTGACCTGAATTGGCTACTGTTAGAAACGGAATACTGGACTTGATGGACCTTTGATCTGTCCCAGTATGGCAATGCTTACGTTCTTATTTTTCCCAAGGCCATGTGCCAATAGAGTGAATCTCATCACATTTTGAACTGTAAGAGAGCTGTTGCCCATCTAGAATGAATTAAAGCTCTTTAGAAAGTTCACCCAGCTTTTTGTTTCATTTTTGCTCCTTTTAGCTTGAAATTGCTGTATCAAAGAGCTCTGCTTATTTGGATGGCAAACTTTCCATATGCTTCACTTTCATACTCAAAATGATCTTATGTTGTAGGAGTGTTTTAGAACTCATACAGTAGTGTAAGAGTATCACTGTGTGTGTGATTTAAGGTGTGCCTCTATAGAGAAAAGATGATTGTAACATGGAGTTCAGACTGTGCAAGTACCTCTTATTACTGCGATACAACAGCAGTGCCTTTTGAGTGTTAGTCCAACTCTAGGCCTTGCTAGGGTTCAACTTTAAGTTTTGGGTTTTTTTTTTAAATTCTAACTTATGAAAAACTGCTTTGCCCTCTTGGTGAAATTTAATTATGCTCTCCTTTTGTTTTGGTGGATGCAGCCCATAGCTGGGAATCCCACAACTTTAGAGAAAGCAGAGTAGGTTACATGTTGAAGGAGTGTTATGAAGATATGTCTGTCACTAGTCCCACATGCTGTCCTTCCCTCCTCTTTTGGAGGTGAGTTTTCTTAGCTTCACATTTGAATGGAGGCATGCTATTTCCATTCGTGTGACTGGTGATTCCTCTGTCTTTAGTTAGCACTTTTTACAGGTAATAAACTTTTGCTATGTGTGTGTGCAGTACAGTTAGCTGTCAGTGTAAATCCAACAATGCAGTAAGATTTAGGAAGTGTAGCTTTAAGCATTGTGTTCAAAGCTGATGTTCTCTAAATATATTGTCAGGAAATAAAATAGTTTTAATATCATTTGCAGGCTATGATGCTTCTGATTCCAGCTTTCATATTGATTGGATGGGCCAGTAGTGTAACTATGCTTTATATTGGACTACTAATTTACTCATTTGGTAAGTTATTCAAATGAAGCTCTGTAATGTGATATCTGTTATTTTAAAAAATGCTTACTTTTCATATTTTTGTCAATTTAGGGACTGTGATGAGCATGTAAAAATTAAACTCCTAATCTTTTGTGAAGAAACTTGATGTTTAAATCCTTAGATACTGAGGGATTGTTACTGTGAAGACAACAGTTCACCATAGTCACTCAAGTGGGTTAGTCACCACACTGCACTGAATGGGCACCTATTCCAGAACTTTCTGCTCCTTGTAATGCTATATTTCAAACGTGTACTGTCAGCATTACACAGTGCTGTTTAGTACCCATAATTCAGCTAACCTAGTTTAGCTTGACTCAAGGCCTCTCGGAGGTATTACTGGCAGCTCTGACCCCTGTACTCATCCCTGGTGATGTTAGTGTAGGTAAATGAGATGTCTCCAGATGTTTTGGGCTTGTCATTGACCTGCTAGAAGAACATTACTCTGAATAACAAAGAAACCCAAACATATGGGCTCCAGTAGCCAGATGCCTTCGAAGGCATTCATACCTACTTGGAAATGAGTAGACTTCAGATCAAAATATCTTATACAGGTCAAATGCTGGGAAAGAGACCTATGTTGAAAAAGACTGGCAGTTTCAAGTATAAAAACACAGAGGAAGGAAGATGCAGATATTCTCACACCCACATCCTGAGAGACTCATAGATGGACAGAAACATATTAACACACACACATTCAGAGACTCAGAGACACCTATTCTTAGTAGGGTTACCATATGGCTCCAGAAAAATGAGGACAGATTGAGCCAGTTTCTAAGACACATGCACACTCACTTTCTAACACTCTGCCAAGTGTTCTACATTTGTAACAAGCTTTTTTTTTTTTATTAGATAAAATACTTTTTATCCCCCTGCAACATGTATCTGTGTTATTTTTCTACATCCCACTAACTCTGTGAAGTGGACCCAGGACATCACTCTGGCAGTGATCTAATTGTCCCAGTCTTGAAGGCCCAGTGTTGCTTTTTTTGTTTGTATAGTGATCTAATAATATCAGACGATGACATGTACCACTTAATTCTTTTTCTGAATTTGATATCAGTGAAAGATTGGATGGCTACAATTTCTCAAAACCAAATGGTGAAGCACTTAATTCATGCCAAAAGGTAGGTACACGTGAAAGTCATCCACATATAGTAATTACATACATTTTTTTTTGGCGGGGGGGGGGGGGGGGGGTTTAGCTCATGCCTCTTTTGTAGCTCAAGGCAAGATACAGCGAAGATACTTACCTGTAGCAGGTATTCTCCGAGGACAGCAGGCTGATTGTTCACATGTGGGTTGACATCCGCGTCGGCCCAGGAAACAGCAGTTTTTTCAAGGAAAAAATATAAATGTTTTGCTCAGAGTCTTCTGGAGCGTGAATCACACGCACCGTGCATGTGCGGACAACTTCCCACCCGTCACGCAAGCGTGCCCCTTAGTTAAATCAAAAAGCATACAAGAAACTAGTAACAACTCCAAAGGGGAGGTGGGCGGGTTTCTGAGAACAATCAGCCTGCTGTCCTCGGAGAATACTTGCTACAGGTAAGTATCTTCACTTTCTCTGAGGACAAGCAGGGTGCTTGTTCTCACATGTGGGGTATCCCTAGCAACCAGGCTCACTCAAACAATGAACATTGGTCAATTGGGGCCTCGCATCGAAGAGGACATAACATAGATTGACCTAAAACCATAAACAACTAACTGAGAGCACAGCCTGGAACAGAACAAAAATGGATCTAGGGGGGTGGAGTTGGATTCTAAACCCCGAACAGATTCTGCAGCACTGACTGGCCAAACCGACTGTCACGTCGGGTATCTTGCTGAAGGCAGTAGTGAGATGTGTTTGTGTGGACTGATGACCACGTTGCAGCCTTGCACATCTCTTCAATGGAGGCTGACTTTAAGTGATTTATGAGGACGGGGAAAGAATGTTGGCAAGACAATTGACTGGTTCAGATGGAACTCTGACACCACCTTCGGCAGGAACTAAGGGTGCGTGCGGAGGACTACTCTGTTGTGATGAAACTTGATTTAAGGTGCATGCACTACCAAGGCCTGAAGCTCACTGACCTTACGAGCTGAAGTAACAGCCAACAAGAAAATGACCTTCCAGGTCAAGTACTTCATATGACATGAATTCAGTGGCTCAAAAGGAGCTTTCATCAGCTGGGTGAGAATGATGTTGAGATCCCATGACACCGGTGGAGGTTTGACTGGGGTCTTTGACAAAAGCAAACCTCTCATGAAGCGAACAACTAAAGGCTGTCCAGAGATAGGCTTACCCTCTACATGGCGATGATAAGCACTAATTGCACTAAAGTGAACTCTTAGGGAGTTGGTCTTGAGACCAGATTCCAACAAGTGTAGAAGGTATTCAAGCAGGGTCTGTATAGGACAAGAAAGAGGATCTAAGGCCTTGCTGTAACACCAGACGGCAAACCTCCTCCATTTGAAAGATTAACACCTCTTCATGGAATCTTTCCTGGAAGCAAGCAAGACTCGGGAGACACCCTTTGAAATACCCAAGGAGGCAAATTCTAAGCTCTCAACATCCAGGCCGTGAAAGCCAGAGACTGGAGGTTGGAATGCAGAAGCGACCCCTCGTTCTGGGTTATGAGGGTTGGAAAACACTCCAATCTCCACGGTTTCTTTGGAGGACAACTCCAGAAGAAGAGGGAATCAAATCTGATGCGGCCAGAAGGGGAGCAATCAGAATCATGGTTCCGCAGTCTTGCTTGAGTTTCAGCAAAGTCTTCCCCACTAGAGGTATGGGAGGATACGCATACAGGATGCCTGTTCCCCAATGCAGGAGAAAGGCATCTGATGCTAGTCTGTCATGGGCCTGAAGCCTGGAACAGAACTGAGGGACCTTGTGATTGGTCTGGGTGGCAAAAAGATCCACCGAGGGGGTGCCCCACGCTTGGAAGATCTTGCTGGCGACACCCATGTTCAGTGACCACTCATGAGGTTGCATTATCCTGCTCAACCTGTCGGCCAGACTGTTGTTTACACCTGCCAGATAAGAGGCTTGGAGAAACATGCCGTGACGACGAGCCCAAAGCCACATCTGGGCGGCTTCCTGACACAGAGGGCGAGATCCGGTGCCGCCCTCCATGTTGGTGTAATACATGGCAACCTGATTGTCTGTTTGAATCAAAATGATTTGGTTGGACAGCCGATCTCTGAAAGTCTTTAGAGCATTCCAGATCGCTCGCAATTCCAGGAGATTGATCTGAAGACCTTTTTCCTGAAAGGACCAAGCTCCTTGAGTATGAAGTTCATCTACATGAGCTCCCCACCCCAGGAGGGATGCATCCGTTGTCAGCACTTCTTGTGGCTAAGGAATTTGGAATGGACTTCCCAAGGTCAAATTGGATCGAATCATCCACCACTGCAGAGAATTCTGGAAGTCTGTGGACAGTTGGATTACATCCTCTAGACTCCCTGCAGCTTGATACCACTGGGAAGCTAGGGTCCATTGAGCTGATCTCATGTGTAGGCATGCCATGGGAGTCACATGAACTGTGGAGGCCATGTGCCCCAGAAGTCTCAACATCTGCCGAGCCATGATCTGTTGAGACGCTCGAACTATGGACACCAGGGACAGGAGGTTGTCTGTCCTTGCCTCAGGAACAAAAGCTCGAGCGGTCTTTGTGTTCAACAAAGCTCCAATGAATTCCAACTTTTGAACTGGGGTGAGGTGGGACTTGGAGTAATTGATCATGAATCCCAGTAGTTCTAGCACCTGAATAGTCATTCGCATGGACTGTAGAGCGCCTGCCTTCGAGGTGCTCTTCACCAACCAATCGTCGAGATAAGGGAACACATGCACTCCCAGTCTGCACAGCGACACTGCGACTACTGCTAGGCACTTTGTGTACACTCTGGGCGTGGACGCCAGACCAAAGGGCAGTACACAGTACTGAAAGTGCTGTGTTCCCAGCCGAAATTGAAGATACGTCCTGTGAACTTGGAGTATTGAAATGTGTGTGTAAGCATCCTTTAAGTCCAGAGAGTATAGCCAATCATTTTCTTGAATCATGGGAAGAAGGATGCCCAGGGAAACCATCCTGAACTTTTCTCGGACAAGAAATTTGTTCAGGGCCCTCAGGTCTAGGATGGGACGCATCACCCCCCCCCCCCCGTCTTTTTCTGCACAAGGAAGTACCTGGAATAGAATCCCAGCCCTTCTTCATCTGGTGGAACGGGTTTGACCGTTTGGGCCTTCAGAAGGGCGAAGAGTTCTTCTGCAAGTACCTGTTTGTGCTGGGAACTGTAAGAATGAGCTCCTGGTGGGCAATTTGGAGGTTTGGATTCCAGATTGAGGGTGTATCCTGACCGGACTATTTGAAGGACCCACCGGTTGGAGGTTATGAGAGGCCACCTTTGGTGAAAAAATATCAACCTCCCTCCTACCAGCAAGTCGTCTGGTATGGACACTTTTACAGAGGCTATGCTTAACTGGAGCCAGTCAAAAGCCTGTTCCCTGCTTTTGCTGGGGAGCAGCACGGGCCTTAGACGCACGCTGTTGACGAGAACGAGTGCACTGGGGCTGAGCCTGATTGGGCTGTCGAGAAGCAGGAGTGTACCTACGCCTAGGATAGGAATAAGGAGCACTCCTCTTCCCCCAAAAAATACCTCCTAGATGAGGAGGTAGTAGTAGAAGATGCCCGGTGGGAGAGAGAATCCATAGCATCATTATGCTTCTTGATCTGATCAACAAGATCCTCTACTTTTTCAACAGTTGCCTTATCGAGTCCCGCAAGTGAATGCTCATGAAGAGCTGGTATGATTGGATCTTGGCAGCGAACATAGCGGCCTGATATGTCTTCCTCCCAAAAGAATCAAGAGTCCTAGCTTCTCTGCCTGGGGGCTGCAAAGCATAGTCTCTAGTACTCCTGGCTCTCTTGAGGGCGGAATCCACCACCATAGAATTGTGGGGTAACTGAGACATCATCAATCCAGGTTCACCATGGATCCGATACAGGGATTCAGCTTTCTTGGGGACCACAGGGCCAGACAGAGGTGCCGAACAGTTTCGCATAAGGACTTCCTTCAGTACCTTATGCAGAGGGACTGTCAGCCTCTTTAGGTGGAGAAGAACACAGTAACATAGTAGATGATGGCAGAAAAAGACCTGCACAGTCCATCCAGTCTGCCCAACAAGATAAACTCATACGTGCTACTTTTGTGTATATCTTACCTTGATTTGTATCTGCCATTTTCAGGGCACAGACCGTAGAAGTCTGCCCAGCACTAGCCCTGCCTCCCAACCAACAGCCCCGCCTCCCACCACCGGCTCTGTCACCCAATCTCGGCTAAGCTTCTGAGGATCCATTCTTTCTGAACAGGATTCCTTTGTTTATCCCACGCATGTTTGAATTCCGTTACTGTTTTCATCTGCACCACCTCCCGTGGGAGGGCATTCCAAGTATCCACCACTCTCTCCCTGAAAAAATACTTCCTGACATTTTTCTTGAGTCTGCCCCCCTTCAATTTCATTTCATGTCCTCTAGTTCTACTGCCTTCCCATCTCCGGAAAAGGTTCGTTTGTGGATTAATACGTTTCAAGTATTTGAACGTCTGTATCATATCACCCCTGTTTCTCCTTTCCTCCAGGGTATACATGTTCAGGTTTGCAAGTCTCTCCTCATACGTCTTGTAACACAAATCCCATACCATTCTCGTAGCTTTTCTTTGCACCGCTTCAATTCTTTTTACATCCTTAGCAAGATACGGCCTCCAGAACTGAACACAATACTCCAGGTGGGGCCTCACCAACAACTTATACAGGGGCATTAAAACCTCTTTTCTTCTGCTGGTCACACCTCTCTCTATACAGCCTAGCAACCTTCTAGCTACAGCCACCGCCTTGTAACACTGTTTCGTCACCTTCAGATCCTCAGATACTATCACCCCAAGATCCCTCTCCCCGTCCATACATATCAGACTCTCCCCGCCTAACACATACGTCTCCCGTGGATTTCTACTCCCTAAGTGCATCACTTTGCATTTCTTCGCATTGAATTTTAAATGCTAAACCTTAGACCATTCTTCTAGCTTCCGCAGATCCTTTTTCATGTTTTCCACTCCCTCCCGGGTGTCCACTCTGTTACAAATCTTAGTATGATCCACAAAAAGGCAAACTTTACCTTCTAACCCTTCGGCAATGTCACTCACAAATATATTGAACAGAATCGGCCCCAGCACCGATCCCTGAGGCACTCCACTACTCACCTTTCGCACCTCCGAGCGAATTCCATTAACCACCACCCTCTGGCGTCTGTCCGTCAACCGGTTCCTAATCCAATTCACCACGTCGGGTCCTATCTTCAGCCTGTCAAGTTTATTCAACAGCCTCCTGTGGGGAACTGTGTCAAAAGCTTTGCTGAAATCTAAGTAGATTAAGTCTATAGCACGTCCCTGATTCAATTCTCCGGTCACCCAGTCAAAGAATTAAGTGAGATTTCGTTTGGCACGATTTACCCTTATTTTATCATCCTCACTTTAATATTCCCTTATCTCTTGTTTGTCCTGTTTGTCTGCCCTAATTAAATTGTAAGCTCTGTCGAGCAGGGACTGTCTCTTCATGTTCAAGTGTACAGCGCTGCGTACACTTGATAAGCAGTAGTAGTAAAACCATGTTGTCTCGGATCTTGCAACTTGTTGTCTTCTAGGAAATTCACTATCCTTTCCTTCAGAATCGCTTCCATTACTTTTCCAATAACTGAAGTGAGGCTTACCAGCCTGTAGTTTCCAGCTTCTTCCCTATCACCACTTTTGTGAAGAGGGACTATGTCCGCCGTTCTCCAATCCCTCGGAACCTCTCCCATCTCCAAGGATTTATTAAACAGATCTTTAAGAGGACCTGCCAAAACCTCTCTGAGCTCCCTCAATATCCTGGGGTGGATCCCGTCCAGTCCCATGGCTTTGTCCACCTTTAGATTTTCAAGTTGTTCATACACACTCTCTTCAGTGAACAGTGCTCTATCCACTCCATTCTCATTCGTGCTTTTGCCAGTCAATCACGGTCCTTCTCCAGGATTTTCTTCTGTGAAAACAGAACAAAAGTATCTATTTAGCAAATTTGCGTTTTCTTCATCAGTATCTACATAGCGGTTCGCAGCATCTTTCAGTCTCACAATTCCCTTTTTAGTCTTCCTCCTTTCACTAATATACCTTAAGAAATTTTTGTCACCCCTCCTTACCTTCCTAGCCATTTGTTCTTCCGCTTGCGCTTTCGCCAGACGTATCTCTCTCTTCTTTCAGTTTCATCCGGTATTCCTCTCCATGTTCCTCGTCTTGAGTTATTTTTGTATTTCAGGAACGCCAACTCTTTAGCCTTTATTTTCTCAGCCACTTGGTTGGAGAACCATATCGGTTTCCTTTTTCTCTTGCTTTTATTTACTCTCCTTACATAAAGGTTTGTGGCCATATTTATAGCTTCTTTCAGCCTGGACCACTGTCCTTCCACTTCTTGTTCACCCTCCCAGCCCATCAGCTCCTTCCTCAGGTATTCCCCCATTTAATAGTTCAGAACTTCGAGCATCTCAGTCCTGGGCTCATCCTCAACCTCCACAGGGAAGGGAATAGCCGTAGCCATTTCCTGAACAAAAGAGGAAAAGGACAGACTCCGGTGGAGATAGTCTCCATTGTGGTGGAGGGGAAGCTTCAGAGGGAATCTCATAGGACTCATCTGAAGAAAAGTACCTCGGATCTTCCTCTGACTCCCACGAACGCTTCTGCTCAGTATCAGATAAGACCTCTGTTAAGGTACTCGACAAAGGACCTGCCTCGACGCTGAGGAACGATGTCCTCGATGGCGATGTTGAGAGGCCGACGCCTGCTCAGACTGCGGCAAAGCTTCCTCCACTGATGTTGAAGGGGAATCGACCTGGGTGGCAGCCGACACAGATGCTGCAGGTGGCATCGCAGTCGGGGACCTCACCGCAGGAGAAGGGCCAGACACCGCTGCAGCAGATGGTACAGAAGGCGGAAGCACCCCCGACACCGAAGCTGACTGACGTAGCAGTCCTCCAGAAGTTCTGCAAACAAGGCGCGGATGCACTTGTCGAGAGCCGCCATCAGAGATGGCTGCGGGGTCAGTGGAACAGGCTATGTCAGAATCTGTGGAGACTCGGGAGCAGGTACCGAGCTGCTAGGAGACCTATGCATCAGCACCTCCTGTATCGAGGGGGAGCAATCCTCTTGGCGTCGACACTTCTCGGGTGCCGACTCTCTCGACGCGCCGGAGCTTCCGGCACCGTGCGTCGAAGGAGAATGATGACGATGCTTCTTCGCCTTTGCTCGACGCCCGTCATCGAGACTCCTCGGTACTGATGAGGAGGACGTGGAATCCTCACGGCTCCTTAGGGCCGGGTACGACGAAGGTCGGTCCCGGGGGCCCTGTATAACAGGAGGCCTCGAGGCAGGTGGAGACCCACTCGACGCCTTGCTGCTCTCAGTGTGAGTTGGTCTCTCAGCAGCCATTACCTCTCCTTCCGACATCGATGCTCCTTTCAATATCGATACCACCGCCGCTGACCTCGGTGTCGATGTCGAAGGACCGGACCGAGCCCCAAAAAGCTTTTCCCGTTGGGCTTCTCGAGATGCTTGAGTCCGTTTCTTCATACGAAGACACAGACTACAAGCGGCTGGGCTATGGTCTGGCCCTAGGCACTGGATACTCCAAGCGTGGGTATCGGTACCCGAGATGGTCCGGTTGCACCGAGTACAACGTTTGAAGCCGCTGGGTGTCTTCGATGACATGGATGGAAAGGAAAAACAGCTTTGGCGAAATTAAACGATGTGATAGTGCCAAAAAAGTAAAGGGCACAAAAAGGGAGAAACCCAACTGCGCGGCCTAAAAGCCGGCTGCGTCGAAAAGAAAGGAATTTAAAATAGGCAAAAACTAAAAGACTACGGGAGTAAATATGTGTTTGGGTTTTTTTGAGAAAATGACAAAATAATAAAAGAAAAAGACAGAAAATAGTCGTCAGACTGTTCCTGGGCCAAAAATGAGATCAGAAAAATCTTGTCACCTTGTCACGGACAAAAATGAACTAAGGGGCACGCTCATGCAACGGGCGGGAAGTCGTCCGCGCATGCACGGTGCTCATGATTCATGCGCCAGAAGACTCTGGGCAAAACTTTTAAATATTTTGCTTTAAGAAATTGCCATTTCCTGGGCCAACGCAGACGTCGACCCACATGTGAAAACAAGCAGCCTGCTTGTCCTCAGAGAAATTCAGGTACAGTAGCTATTTCTCTGTCCCTGGTGAGTTTGCAATCTAACTTTGTACCTGAGACAATGGAGGGTTAAGTGACTTATGGTTACAAGCAATATTCATAGGATCTGATCTCCAATTTCCTTGTTTTCAGAATAAAATCACCCAGCGGGTGGTGCCATCAATTTATTTGGGGACAAACCGGTTTAGCACACCACTGATAAGTGTAAGATTCACTTATGGTTTAAGACCGCTCTTCTGCAGGAAAGACTCCGCATAAGCGCGCGCACGGAATATGGAAGCCGATTGGCACGTGACAAAGGGAGGATAAATTTGAAATCTCATTGGTTACCTGCCACAAGCGGTAACCAATGAGAGTTTTGTTAGAATAAGTGCACGCACGGAATATGGAAGCCGATTGGCATGTGACAAAGGGGCGGTAAATTTGAAATCTCGGTTAACTGCCACAGGCAGAATAAGCGAAAGAAAGTTGTTAGTGTACACTGGAGTCATCGTGCAACTATAAGACTTTAACACTGGCTGAACGAATAGAAGTTCTTAAAAAATTAGAAAACAAACAAAGTCAAGCATCTATTGCTAAAGAATATGGTGTCAATCCCAGTCAAATTTCACGTATCTTGAAGCAGAAAGATCAGCTTCTAGAAGACTGACAAACAATACAAATCCACACAGGAAACGAAAACGGGCGGGAAAAGCTGAGGAAGTAGAAGATGCTCTTCTTCGGTGGTTTTCTCAAGTCAGGAGCAGACAGTTTCCTGTCAGTGTCCACTGCTTATGGAGAAAGCTAATCAGCTAGCTGAAGTCTTGGACTAACTGAATTCAGAGCCACTGTTGAAAAGATGGAAGGAAAGGAACAACATAAAATTCAAGAAAAACAAAACGCTGATGACTTTGGTGCTAAAAATTGGGTTGTTTCAGTTCTTCCTACCATCTTGAACGAGTTTGCACCTCGTGACATTTTCAATGCTGACGAAAACGGTCTCTACTGGCGAGCGATTCCTGATGGAACACTTGCATTCAAACAAGCCGATACTACAGGAAGTAAAACGTTGAAGGACCAACTGACGATCCTCCTTTGCTGCAATATGGATGGGAGTGAGAAATTGGAACCACTCGTCAAACAGCCCCGTTGCTTCAAGAATGCTAATCAACTTCCTGTGTCATACAAGGCTAACGCAAATTCATGAATGGGGAAATTTGGAAGCAGTGGCTAAAGAAGTTGACACTAGAATGCGGGCACAAAAGTGTCAGTTTTTTTTTGCTTTGTGATAATTGTGCTGCACACAGTGATGATGTCAGGCTGTCTACCGTCAAGGTGGTCTTCCTGCCACCAAACACTACCTCTCTGGTCCAACCTATGGATCAGGGCATAATAGCCAATGTCAAAAAACATTATCGGGCTCTTGTGCTACGTTGTCTGATGAGTGTTATGGATGACCAGACTGGCAAGGATAAACGTGCTGTTGAACTGGCTCGTATTCTATCACTGTTGGATTCCCTACATATGCAGAAAGAAGCCTGGAATCGTGTTACACAGGCAACCATTGTGAACTGCTACAAGCGAGCAAGCTTTAAGGATGTGGAGAGGGACGAAACGGATGCAGCTGTTGCAAATGCGTCAGATGAACAGGCTATTGACATCCCAGCCTGTGTTACTGAAGAGGAGTTTAATCACTAGGTAGCTGTTGATTACGATCTACAAACGGCTGACGTCAGCACTGATGTCAAGATATGCGCCTACACGCAGGCAACGGCTGATGATGAAACAGATGATGAAATGAGCAGAGAGGCACATGCTGACGAAATTCAACAACCTCCTGTCACTTTTGCAAGAGTGATGGAGAGTCTTAACACGTGCGGGCCTATCTGGAGGCCACTGGATGTCAGTGCTATGACAGTTTTTACCGTCTGGCAGACATAGTCTGTGGAACTCACAGACACAATAGTGTACAGATGACTGACTGATTACTTCAAGTAAGCCTAATGTCAGTTAACGGAGACTGTATTTGGTAAGTATAATAAACAGTACTGTACATATGTTTATCAGATGTCAAGCATGTTATGGCGCATAAAAAT
Source organism: Microcaecilia unicolor (assembly GCF_901765095.1). Classification (NCBI taxonomy): domain Eukaryota; kingdom Metazoa; phylum Chordata; class Amphibia; order Gymnophiona; family Siphonopidae; genus Microcaecilia; species Microcaecilia unicolor. The sequence continues at coordinate 490,933,723 of NC_044032.1, read as the reverse complement.
CTCAACAAAAATGTGTGATAAGTTGCCTTGTGGACATTTTTAGACCTATTGGTCTGTGACAGTCCTCATAAGCACATGTAATAGAAATTAAAGGAAGAAGATAGTAGAATATTTCTCTATGGGATTATTGATGGAATTATAGGGTGTCCCAAGGGTCAACATATTTCTCTGCAGTATATTTCTTAGATGTCTACCTAGAGCTCAGTAATACCAAACCATTTCCAGGACTGTTGGGAAAAATGATCTGTTTCCTCTGTTCTAGCTGCCGCGGTGGTGGTTCCTTGTTTGTCTGCAACAGTGTCTGCATATGGTAAGTAGAACATCCCTATAAGATGTTTTCTTCAATGTTTAAGAAGATTAAAAACATCCATTGAATGTACTGAGTTGCATCTTCCAAAGGAAAAAAAAATACTTCAGAATTTGGTCAGTCAAGTCTTGATAAAAAAAAATTGTGATTAGAAGTGACTGCAGAAGCTAGGTTTAGCTCTTGTCACAGAACAAATTCCTAGCAAAAAAATTGGTTTGCCACATTTCTTTCAATATTCCAAAAAAAATAAAATTCTCTCTTCCTTCACTGTCTAGATTAAATATGACTTTTATACTTCTCAATGTGTGTTTAATTATGAGTAAATGGCTCGTGCTGCATGTCAGGTACAAACAGGCATGGGGAAAGTATCCTCAACTATGCAGCAGCTACAACCCCAACAATACAGGCGTGGGGAAAATAACTTTACTCCTGGGAGCATTCTGTGCAACTGCACAGGAGTATTGTTCAATTTTCCGTGAAGCTTGCCACCATTCAGTCTCTCCTCAGTCTGTCTCCACTGCAGAGATTGTGCAACAGGAGGTGGAGGAAGTGAGCTGCTGCACATCGGGTCACTTCCTCCTCCTACTCCCCCTCTTCTCTGATGCTTAGGCTGAGTTATTTTTGTGAACTGTGGGGGTCCTGAGTTGAGTCTAAGCCAGCAGAGGAGGAGGAAGTGACCCTATGTGCAGCGGTTCATTTCCTCCTCCTGCTGCGCGATCTCTGTGGGGGAGGGGGAGGATTACCATATGTCCGGTTTTACCCGGACATGTCCTCTTTTTGAAGATGTGGCCGGGCAACTGGGCGGGTTTTGCCAGCCTGCCCGTTTGTCCGGAAATCCGGACAAACGGGCGGGCCTAAAGGTGTCCTATCCTAGCCTCCCCTCTCCTTACTTACTCTACTGCTCTGGTGGTCTAGTGACCTCTTTGGGGCAGGAAAGAGCCCCCTATTTCCTGCCCAGAGCACTACCCTGCATCCTGTTCCCCTCGCAATGCTGAGTGTTGACGGTCCATGTGCCGATTTAAAATGGCCACCGAGAGTACGGTGAGGGGAGGACACCCTTGGGGTGTGTGTGACAGGGAGTGTGTGAAAGGGGTGGGGTGATATGTGGCATGGGGTGGGGTGTGAAAGGGGCATGGTGTGGTGGGGCAGGGCATGTGTCCTGTTTTTGGGGGGACCAAATATGGTAACCCTAGGGAGGGGGAGGGCTGGAATCAGCTCCAAGTGTAGAGGGTGGTGGAGAGCAAGGCAAGTTTGCCATGGGGAGGGATGGTGAAGGTGGGGGAGCACGCAAAGGGGAATGTGCTATGGGGGGAGACCAAAGTGAATTAATGTACCATGGGGAGGGGGGGCAGAGCAAGGCAAGTATGCCATGGGAAGGGTCGGAGGGGTGGTGGAACAAGGTGACAGTGTACAGTGAAGAGAGTCGGAGGGGTGGTAGAACAAAGTGACAGTATGCAGTGAAGAGGGTTGGTAGAACAAGTGACTGTGCCAAGGAGAGGTGGTGGGAACAAAGCAACAGAACAAAAGGTGAATGTGTGCCATTGGGATTTGGAGGAGGGGACAGAGAAGCTGAGGGTATGTCATGGAGATGGGAGAGAGAGAGAAAGCAGAGAATGTACCACTGATGTGGGGGGAGAGATAGTGATAGTAGGGAAGGAGGAGGAGACATATTGGAGGGGGGGGGGGGGGAGAAGATTGTGGGGGCAGACAGAATTAGGGATCTTGTTGGGAGTTGGAGAGAGAACTGAACTTGGAGTGAGAGAAGGAACTGGGGAGGCTGGAGCCTGAGGAGGGAAAAGGCAGGAGGGATTTCAGGACTTAGGGTGGGGAAATTTTTTTTTTTTTTTGGGGGGGGGGGGGGGGGGAAAACGGTGGGTATAGTCCCTATCAACCATCCTGGGTAGACTCAATGGGCCTATTGGTCTTTCTTTGCCATCATTTGCTGTGTTACTATGTAGATCTTTAACTTCTCCTTTTACTTTCTTCTGGATTTCTCCTATTTAATCATACTGATTCATTTAAATATTTTACTTTTATATTTTTGTAAGCTGCTTTGGATAAAAACTGCCCAAGAAGTCAAGTAATGTCAACTTGTCTACATTCTAAGGCATGTGTAGGTTTACGGTCTGTGCTCAAAATCAAAATTGTTAATCTGTAAACATTTATTTAAAGCCATTTAATACTGCTCATCCAGGAAATGCCTTCTCAGTGGTTTATAACTTTTTGTCTCTCTGTTGGCCTTAAGAGCCTGACTCACAGCCTGCTTGTTCTGATTCAAAAGCATTGCATAATCTTTTCACTTTGTCTCCTCTTTCTCTCTGGATATTATTGTGTTTGATGCCTAGATCTGTGTAGGGCTTTAATTAATAGAAAAACAGATTATAGTGGTAGATATGAACAGTAATACCCAACTAATATGCCCAGTTTATTTCCTGGTGCAATGCTGGAGGTGTGCTGCAAAGATTGGCTTTGATCTGACTCTCTAAAATTTTTATGAGCAATTATTGTGGAAGGGCTGTCCGGTATGGTTTGCCTCTTTGCAGATGATACCTAAGTTGTAATAGCTTAGACATTTCTAATGGGCGGATAACATGAGGGGGACTCCAATGAAGCATGAAGAGTGAGCGGTCTAGATTTTGGCAGCTAAGATATCATAATAAAAAATGCAGAGTCATGCATTTGGGCTGCAGAAACCTGAGGGAGTGATAAAGTATAGGGGGTGAATTACTGTGCACGAAAGAAGAGCAGGACTTGAGGGGTGATCGTGTCTGATTTTAAGGTGGCCAAACAGGTAGAAAAGGTGATGGCAAAAGCCAGAATGATGCTTTGGTGCATAGGGAGAGGAATGGCCGACAGGAAAAAAAGGTGATAGTGCCTCTTGTAAGTCTCTGGTGAAACCCCATTTAGAATACTGTGTGCAGTAACAGTTCTGGACACCAAACCTTCAAAAAGGTGAACAGGATGTAATCGGTCCAGAGGGAGGCTACTAAAATGGTTAGTGGTTTTTCATCATAAAGCATATTATGACAGAGAAATTTAAATACTTCCGTGGTATAAATGCACAGGACGAGAGTCTCTTTCAACTGAAAGGAAACCCTGGAATATGGGGGCATAGGATGAAGGTAAAAGAAGATAGACCTCCTCCTCTCCCATGACTCTACAATTTCCTCTGGAGGCTTTCATTGAGTTACTTTAATGCCTTTTGAAAATCCAGATACACAATATTGACCTGCTCACCTTTATCCTCTTTCAAAGAAATGTAATACATCGGTGAGGCAAGATTTCCCTTCACTAAATCCATTTTGGATGTGTTTTATTAATCCATGCTTTGGAATATTCTCTGTAATTTTGTTCTTTATAATAGTCTCTACCATTTTGCCCAGCACCAACGTCAGGCTTCACCAGTCTATACTTTCCCGGATCTCCTCTAGAACCTTTAAAAAAAAAAATCGGCATTACATTGGCCTCCCTCCAGTCTTCTGGTACTATGTTTGATTTTAAAGATAAATTACATATTACTAACAATAGTTCTGTAAGTTCATTTTTCAATTCTATCAGTACTCCAGGATGAATACCATCCGGTCCAAGAGATTTGCTACTCGTCAATTTATCAAATTGAACCATTACATCATCCAGGTTTATAGAGATTTCATTTAGTATCTCCGACTCGTCAGCTTTGAATACCATTTCTGGCACCAGTATCTCTCCCATATCTAGGTGAAGACCGAAACAAAGAATTCATTTAATCTTTCTGCTATGGCTTTGTCTTCCCTGATTGCCCCTTTTACCCCTCAGTCATCTAGCGGTCCTCTCTGCATGTAGCTCGATGTCAAATACATTGTGCCAGTACTATCAATCTATCCAGGTATGCTCGAAAATTCTTTTAAATCCAGCCTGTAGCTCCCAGTTCAATGGAGAATATTTCTGTATCTTTATGCCAATTTTTCTTAGTATTCCTATTCTGTAGTAAGGATGGAGGATTGATGCACAAGATCAGGGGTGGGCAAACCTTTTTCGCCCAAGGGTTGCATTGGGAGCCAGACTGTATTGGGAGAGGGGCAGTGCATCAGTGGTCTGACTTGCAGTACTACCCTTGTGCTAAAAAAGGAAACTGAGACAAATAAATGTGATACTTAAACATTGCAAATTATCTAGAATACATTCTAGGTTCATGCGTTTTAATCTGTTATAAAATTAGCTTGCTGTGTTTTACATGTGTTTATGTTGGTGACATTTTTCTTTGTTTCTTTACAATCCGATTATTGACAAAATGGCAATTTAAAAAAAATCAATTTATATAGCATTCTATTCTGAAACCTTTAGAAGTGAGGCAGGAGTGCAGTAGTGGTCCATGTGGTCACTCTGCCAACATTACCTAATTCCTGAATTGTCCACCTTTAATCAGTCATTGACATTTTTGAGTCCTTGTAGGCTCTGAGTGCTGCTGATGTCAGAAAAAGTGCAGGATAGGTAGATGTCTATATGCTGGAGCCAGTTGGTGATATATGAAGCGGGTGAGAAATTACCAGTGGAGGTTTGGCTTTCAGGGCATAGTTTGGCCACCCCTGCATTAGACTTCTGCTGTGAGAACGTCTCGTGCCTAAATCCGGCATCAATAGACCAAATTATATTTTAAAAGATCAGAGAGCAACTGTTTATTTTTTAAAATGATATTTTAGTTATAAAGAACAGTACATTGCTGACAATATGTAAAAGAGATGCTTTGTATCTTATGTATTTTGGAACAATAACGTAAAACTTTATAAACATTTTACTTTTGCTGAGGCCAGTCCGGTCGTAACCTTGTCTCTCCTTTTAAAAATTGCTAAATGCAATAAACCGATGCATCACATAATATTTGAGAGAAGACTAGAGCCATTCTATTACTCATTTCAATTTCCAGATCCACCATCCATATCCTCAGCTCCTCCTTTCATACATTTAGGATTTGTGATTTATGGCTGAACAGCTTAGTGAAGAACTAGGTCTTAAACCTGATTTTGAATTTTGTGAATGTCCATTCCTTTCTGAGATAAATTGGCAATGGAGTCCATAATGTTGTAACAGTCACGTTGAAAATTAACTGGTTAGGTTTTCCTTTGGATAGATGGGGGGGAAGAGGGTTTGGTGGTTGGGAGGGCGAGATAGTGGTGGGCAGACATTATACGGTCCTGTGCCAGATCCGGTGGTGGGAGGCGGGACGAGTGGTTGGGAGGCGGGGAATAGTGCTGGGCAGACTTATACGGTCTGTGCCAGAGCCGGTGGTGGGAGGCAGGGCTGGTGGTTGGGAGGAGAGGATAGTGCTGGCCAGACTTATACGGTCTGTGCCCTGAAAAGACAGGTACAAATCAAGGTAAGGTATACACATGAGTTCATCTTGTTGGGCAGACTGGATGGACCATGCAGGTCTTTTTTCTGCTGTCATCTACTATGTTACTATGTTATTACCTAGTATTGCCTGTTTTATTCTGTTTGAGTGAACAGAAGGGGTTAATGTAAAAAATATGCAAAATCAACTTTTAAGGTTCATTAGAGGAGTTGGGGCTTTAGTTTTTCCTTAAATGAGAAGTGATGATTTTGGTGTATTGCTTGCACAGGATTGACTAGTCAGAAAGGCACTGTGATGGGAATTCTTCGTAGTCTTGGAGCACTTGCAAGAGCTGTGGGACCCATTATTGCTGCAACGGGTAAGTCGTCGATATAATTTTATCCAGGTCATGTATTGTACTTATTACAGCATACAGTTATGTAGATCTAGCAATTTTATCCAACGGACTATGCAAGCTCATGTGACACAACAGCATGGAAACAATTTGCAACTTGAAAGAATGTGAATGAGGAAAACTGGACTGAGATGATACCTGCTAACGAGAAGTCTTGGAAATAAGCAGTTTCAGCATTTTGGCAGCTGAAACTCTTCATACTGCTTTTCAAAGAATACGGTATAGTAACAGAGAAAATGACGTGACGACAAATAAATGCCAAAGTGGACCATCCAGTCTTCCCAGTTCAGATTTGTCCACTTTGGGTCAATGTTCAGGAATTCCCAGATTTAAGCAAACAGCTTACCTTTCCCTATGTCAGTGATTCCCAAACCTGGTCCTGGAGGCACTCCAGCCAGTTGAGTTTTCAGAATATCTGCAATGAATATTCATGAGAGAGATTTGCATGCACTACCTCCACTGCATGCAAAGCTCTCTCGTGAATATTCATTAAGGATATCCTGAAACCCTGACTGACTGGGGTGCCTCTAGGACCAGGTTTGGGAACCCCACTGCCCTGTGTCCTTTACCTGACCTCCTAACACTTTTCCTACCACTGTTCTCCATATCTGATCCATGCAGGCCCAAAATCTTCCACAGCGATGGTCTCTTTCACCTCTGCTATTAAACCATTTCAAGCCTTTGCCATCTTCAGCTTGCTTCTTATAAGACCACTACTTAAGCCAACACCTCAGCCTCCCTTCTATGTGTTATTACCAAGTTTTGTAATGATCTCTGGAGCCACCAAGGTTATCGAGGCTTCTATTAAAGAAAATCCAGCCTATCCCTCTTGTTGACATTTGTGGTTTTTCACCATAATCCATCTGTGCAAGTTAGCCTAGCCTTCTTGGCTGTCATCTGCATCCTTAAAATTATTTTTTTCATGTTCTTTGAATATATATTGCATGCAGATTCTCTCTAAAAGAGCTTTAAAAATGATTCAAAATGCAAAACATAGGGGCCCTTTTACTAAGCCGCGTAGGCGCCTATTCGCGCCAATTCGGAACTACCGCCCTGCTACTGCATAGCCTAGGCGGTAATTTCATTTTTTACACGCCCGTGCCCACAACGCACGCTGGAAGATATATTTTATTTTCTGTTGTGCGACGCTAACTGAGCAGTAATCGGCATTGTACGCGCGCTGACGATTACCACCTGGTTAACGTGTGAGACCTTACCGCTAAGTGAATGGGTGGTGGTAAGGTCTGAGGCCCAAAATGGACGCGTGCCAATTTTCATTTTGCCGCACGTCTGTTTTCAACCCCCTCCCCCAAAGGCCTTTTTGGCAGGTACGCTGAAAAATAGACCTGCACGCGTCCAGTACACGTGTCTACACCAGCGCAGGCCACTTTTCGGTGCACCTTAGTAAAAGGATCCCATACTTTTTTTTTTTAATTGAAGAAAATACAAAACTGTATGTGTATACAAATAAATGCAAATAGTGCCAAGTGAGTGTTCACAGTACCCTGGGAGGGTGGACGGTCATCTCCATAGCTATACTTAAGTGGCTCAAAGGTGCATTTGTAACATACTTTTCAAAGACCTGTGCTGCACTGGCTGGGTTAGACTGAAGTGGGGAAAAAAAATCCTCAGGTAACTGTGAATGAACTCTCAGAGCTGAGGCAAGTTTTGATAGAGTTGGATTCTCCAAAAGAGCAGAAGGAAGTTGCCAGATCCAAAATGGGCAGAAAATTACCGATGGGACAGTCATACACCCCCCCCCCCCCCCAGATAAACATTAGTGGTATATCAATTTCCATCCTCTTTCCTTTCCTTCCTGACCCCCCACTATAGAACTAACCATTAAAAATAATTGCAATCTTGCTCCCAGCTGTTGATGGAATGAAGTTCTTATTGTTGACTTCTCATTTGCAGTGTACTGGCTGGCGGGAGCAGAGGTGTGTTTCAGTATCTGTGCCGCATGCTTCTTGTTCCCACTGTTGCTGCTTGGCAGCATGAAGCAGCAGGCCAAGGAGGAGTGACCAGGAATGGAAGGAGGTCTTTCACTGAGCACATGCGTGTGCCATGGCAGGCATTCTGGTGCTGATTAAGGGCTACACTGTGATACATTATTGTACTAGAAGCTTGTGCTCTCTTTTGACAGCAAACTATCAAATATGTTCTGGATGTCATATATTTTTGCCATAATCTTTCTGTTTTGTAAGTCCTAACAGCAGTACTGCTGGAAGATCGTGGTTTTCTTTTCCAGCATTTCATTTGTTCCTAGAATGCTTTCAGACATACTATTAACTCACATGGGTGGGAATGGCAAAACACTTTACAGTGGATCTTTCCAAAGAGCCCCTCTGTTTGTTTTTCATCGCTGATATTTCTATAACACACTGATTCAGCCCCATCCTTACACTCCTGCCAGATGAAAATAATTTGATTGTAGAAGGCTCAAACAGAATCAAAACTCTAATTTGAATACTTTTCTATAGGCTTTTTTCCCTTTTTTTAAGTACTGTGCTCATTCTCGTTAATTTGACCTGTGGCACGTGAGAAAAAGTGCCTTCAGTATAACTGAGGTTGGTGCACTGGGTTCCATTTTTTTCTACTTTATGGACAGGTCAAGTTATGTAATACTGGCAACAAATTACTTTTTTTTTCCTTTGAAAGCTGCTACCTTGGTAAGTTTTTATGGTCCTTATCTGCCCCTATATTCTCTTTTTAAAAAGTTGATGAAATACCCCAAATATATTCCTAGTGTAAGGTCACTGAAACCCTGAAGCACCTGGGTACTGTTCTGTCTTTATCATGCAGCCTCTGCTCAACCTTAGATCTATATTCTTGTATATGTGGCATGTGATAATTTGATATACCACCTTTAACAGTATGTATTGTGACTCATACTTGGAAATTATAGAGTAGGCACCAGCTATGGAGTGGAGGAGTAGCCTAATAGTTATTGCAGTGGCCTGAGAACCAAGTTCAATTCCCACTGCATCTCCTTGTGACTTTGGGCAAATCACTTAATCCTCTATTACCCCAGGTACAAAATAAGTACCTGTATATAATATGTAAACCGCTTTGTAACTACAGAAAGGCAGTATATCAGATCCCTTTCCCTTATTGGAATAATGGCATAGCACCTACGCAAGTATATTCTGTAAATGCACACCTATCTTATACTGTGTATTTTACAGGTAGGTGTACACATCGCTGCATTACTTATAGAATACTATAAGTTATGCATGATTCTGACAGGTGCAGGCTCTCTGGCTGGCATACGTTCTTGCGCCTCAGTTATAGGTGCATGTATCCCCTGTTACACTAGAATTCTATAAAGGAGGGAAGGTGCCCTGTTACAGATTAGCCCCATTGTGCCTGGACCCTGTTCTGACTTCATGTGGCAGATGTGGTTTTAAACTCTTGGGGTCCTGTTTACTAAGGTGCTTACATTTTTAGCGTGTGCACAAAATTAGTGCGCGCTGTGTAGGCGCCCATAGGAATATTGTGGGCACCTACACAGCGAGCGCTAATGGTTACTGTGCACTAAAAGCAGTAACGCGCCTCTAGCACGGCTTAGTAAACGGGGCCCCTGGTGATTAACATACACTTTTGTAGAGAATCCATGGTTTTGAAGGGGGAGGGGGCTGTTTCAAGTAAGACTTTTGAAAGTAGTTGATAATAGCCACTTCCATTACTGACTGTATAGCCCTTGAACCTTATGTGAAATTGAGGAATAAGGCTTAGCTTTTTAAATTAATTTTTGAGCATGACATTCCAATGGGTTTTATTTTAATTTATTACAATTTAAATATAACTTGAAATAGCAAAACAAAAGTAATCAGTAGGAGCTGTATTTTTTCAGATATCATTTCTGAAGAGAAAGTAAATGTATTTAAAATTACAGGTCGTTAAAGAATACTGAGATCTCTGAGGACAAGCAGGTTAGTGTGGCACTTTACTGTGTTCATTGTCAAATTGCTAGAATATTCCAGAGCTGGAAAAGGCAACATCTTTGAGGTCCTTGTGGAGTATCCCCATAACTCCCCTCAATTTGTATTTTTCATCTGTGACTGCAATTCCCCACAGGGAGAAAACAAGATTTGACAGGTTGATTCTCAGGCTAGTGTCACAACCCAGATGACTCTGCATCATTCAGAGTAGCTCTTCCTCTTAAGGAGAATTCTGCCGCCAAACCATGGTTGTTCCCTACTTCTTCTTTCTTTCTTTCTTTCTTAAATTTCACATCTTAACATATCATCATATTTTCTGGAATAAATAGAAATTTTTGAAAAAGATCAAAATATAAGGAAACAGAGCTACAATCTGTCAATAATAAAAGGAAGGAGATCCAAGAAGAAGAGGAAAAAAACAATAACAAAATTATACAAGGCCACTCTCCAAATTACCTTTCTCAGCTGATTCTTACAGTGAACATACGAGTCATACAATGACATTAATATCATCTTTAGCCCTTAGAAAATCTTCCAGTTGTTTATGCTTAAAAAATTTGAAATTGTTCAACCTCAAAATTACAAAAACAAGCACAAGGAATTCTTAACTCGAAGTTGGTGTCCAGGGCCAAAGCCCTGGTCCAATAGGCCTTGCACGTAATCTGTGTTTCTCTTACCAACTCGGGAAAAATTCTTATTTTTGATCCCATAAACAATGCATCTAAGTGTCTAAACAAAAAGCTTCAGAACAGTATTATGGTCCAGTTCAAGTGCAAAGGTCACCACCAGTCTAGTTCTCTGCATAATAATATATAACGAGGACTCCAAAAATGAAGTTAGATTCATATTGCCTTCACCTTGGCCCAGGTTCCCAGATCTCCCCATGCCAAGAAGTGCCTTTGAAGCCTGGGATACTTCAGGAACCCGCCAAACCTCAGCTGAGCTGCTTCTTGGCTGTGGAGGTGCCACCCATTCCACATGGCTTAATGAAGCCCTGTTTATACTGCTGCCTGCTTCCTCAATGGGCAGGGATGAAGGAGAGGAGATCATCAGGAGAGGAGATCGTCAGGGCTTCAGCAGCCCAAAAGCATTCCAGTTCTACTTGCTTCATCAGGGGAGTAGAGGTAGGAGCCAGGGGAAGGATCATGCACCTTTCCTCACTTCTTGCCTATCTCAACCAGGAAAGATTCCAAATCAGCAAAAGCACTGGTAAACAAGAGCTACTGCAGGTGTGACCTCTCCATTATTCTCCACTTCTGAGAATTTTCTCTAGAGAGTTGGAGAGGATGACTGCTCCTTTATAAGTCTGCCTGATATGGTCGTTGCCAATTTTGAGGTATAGTGGGACAGGAAAATGGCTGAGGTATTAGCTGGATACATTAGTCATAATGTAGTCCCACTGCCAAAGGTGCAACTTCTTTTTTTTATTCTTTTTTTTTTTATTATTATATCAGCAGCTTGTCTTTGACTGCTCTCTTTCAGCATTAAGCAGGTTGGGGCTGATGTAGATTTTGCATCTCAGACCTATTTAGTACTGTCTGTTTTGAGTGTGCATTGAATGATTTAAAGCAGGAAACCTCTATTGATTCTCAGTCTTGGTTCAGAGAACCAAGTGTTAGGCCATGGGGCTCTAGTTGTAGGGCCTATCCAATCTCAGCCTGAATTCATTGAGAACATTAGTTCTGTTGTAGCCAGAGAAAGGTTGGGGGCCCTGTACAACTGTCAGAGTACTTTCCTGTAGTGGGGAATACTCAATTTTTTCCTCCATTCAGAACCCCCTCCATCCTATATTGCAGGATGAGGGTACACCCCAAAGGCATCTTTTCTTGGCCTCTTAAACAGATATGAGGCGTGTCCACTCTCTCTTCTAGCCTGTATGGAAGAAGAACATAAGAATAGCCATACTGGGTCAGACCAGTGGTCCATCTAGCCCAGTATCCTGTTTTCAACAGTGGCCAATCCAGGGCACAAGTACTTGGAAGAAACCCAAATTGTAGCAGCATTCCATGCTACCAATCCCAGGGTAAGCAGTGGCTTCCCAATGTCTATCTCAATAGCAAAAAGTTAGAGTGGGGTTTGAACCTGTGTCCCTTGGTTTACAGTCCACTGCACTAGGCTATTCTTCTGTTCTAAAGGAAGTGGCAATCCTACACTTCATCTTTTGTAGGTAGATGATGGTCATGAAGTACCATGTTCAAGCAGTGGAGGGATCTGACAAAAATTACTTCTGATGCTCTACTTGTTCCATACCAAGGAGGTTGGAGAAAACAGGAGATGGCATGAGCCTGTCTGGCCCATTATGTGGACTGAAGCTAGTAGGCAGAGCTTGCCGCCACGTTGAGTCACCCAAAACAATGGCAAATGCATATTAAAACAATAGCAAGTGCTTATTAGAAATAAATGTATGGTCCATCTGTAAAAAAGTCTAAAGCTGTTCCAGTTGGATAGGAAGTGCCTTAAAAGGTAGAAGATAAAGGATTTTATTATTATTTAATTTGACATCGTTTTTATTTATTTGAAAGCTTCCCAGCAGTAGATATATGCCATGAAATAAAATTTGAAAATCACTAAAATGGCAGAATAAATTGTTGTAGCTGGTAGAAACAGCAGTAATAAACTCTGTATTTTTGCTCTTTTTTCTACACTGTTCTATAGAATACAGGGCTAAATTTCAGTGAGTATATCCTGTTTCCTGATAGGTTCATCTTAACTATTGTTGTAATCTGCTTCAGTCTGGTGTTATAAAGATGGAATATATTGAAATTAAATGGAAGTAAAATTAAACTCTCCTTTCATTGGTGCACATGGAATCACATCTTCACTTCATCTCTTTCACAGAAGTTTACATTTTAGATACACAAATGGATTATTCTGTTTTGAGCATATGTTTCAGGGACAAGTGGTTTTATAAATCAAAACAATAAAAATATTTTGTTTCATGCAGCTGTCTCATTTGTTTAAATATAACTAAATGGGCTGTAAGCCCCTAATGCAGTCCATTGGTTTTTCTTATTTTGTTTTTTCTTGTGATGACTTTTCTGTGCCAAAACTGAAAACTCTTTATCTCTTCTTTCTGGTGGATAATAAAAGGAGCTCATGAGGAATTGTGAAACTACATAAGTAACTTGGGTTTGTGTTCCTAATCATGCATCCAAGAAAGGCAGTTAATCGTTTAACTTATTATTGGAACATAAACACAAAGGCATTGTATGGTCGCATTTTCAATATGGTAATACTAGAACCCAGCAAAAAAAAACAGGTTAGTTTGAGTTAATCTTTACAGGATTTTTATTTTACATCCCACGTTTTTCCAAGCAAACTCTGGTTCAATGTGGCTTACATTTGAAAATGCAATGAGACAGAATGATAGAATTCAGTAACATAATGAGAGCAAGTAGATGGATATGTTTGAAACATTTAACAAAGTTGATATTAGCATATATATCCAACTGGGCATTTGAAAGTCTGTCCTTTGATCCAAGATGATGGTCTCCTGAAACACTGTGTAGGCAGCATGGTGCCTGAGCTTGGAATATTGGTATTTAATTTACCTTTTGCGATAACACTGAAGTGCAGAAGTAAGATTAAGAGCTGCCCTCCAGTGTCTCCTAAGCCATCAACAGAGCAGCAACCTCTGATAACTTTTGCTACTCCCACCCAATTTGAGACATCTCCAGCTAACGAGCCTCTAGAGTAGGAGACGGCTCAACATCTGATGCAGGTGTGCTTGCTGAGCACAGATGTGAGGAGCCCACCCCCACTGCCAACCTTCAGGTGATGAAGAGAACAGGATGCCAAGTCAACCTCCAATGTGCAGATTAGTGATGCACTGCTTGGAGGGGATTCCACCTGTGCAGAAGCCCGCTTGGTATTGGAGGCTCCCTCAGGACTATCTTCTGTAAATGCTGGTAAGATGATTGTGTCATCTGGAGGGTTAGCAACTTGGGTCCATCCCTCTAGCACCTTAGTAATGGGTGCTAATTCCTTGGGCCTTGTGGTTAAACCTCTAGTAATCCTATTTGGTATCTTGGTTCAGTTAGAGTCCTTGGTGACTAAAACTTCTATTGAACTTGCTGCAATTGCAAACAAATTGCAGATAGATAAAGCTCAACAGGAGGAGAACATTGGAGCCTTTATTGGGACGGTAGAAAAGGTGGAACAGACTTTGAAACAACATGGTGATCTGCTTATTTCCCTGGTTCAGGATAGACTTTCTACCCATCATAGGATTGAAACCTTGGAAAACAAAGTGAGGCATCGCAATTTGAGATGTGTGAACTTTCCCAAGGTGCCATTTGAACTACCTAGGGATACCTTGAAGAAATATTTTGCAGAGATTTTGAAGATCCCTTCTGAAGTCTTCTGTTGCTGTTACTTCTTGCCTTTAAAATCTGGGCAAATGGGTAATGAAAGAGTTGATCTAGAGATGAAGAGATTAATAGGGCTACCTTAGTAGTAGTAGTAGTGTTTGTTTTTGAGCAAGATAAGGATAGGATATTTACTTTGTACTGTCATAATTGTGCTGCTTTATTTCTTGGTCAGAAATTGTGGGTGTTTCCTGATGTATGTAAATTATACAAGATAGAAATTCTTAGCTGCAGCCCAAGATTCTTGTAGTCAAAAAGGGGTCTTGCCTTACCCATGGAAAGGGTATAAGAAGCCTCTAAAAAAAAAAAACAAACTCCATGAAGCGATCTGGGTGTTATCTTGAGTTTGGTTCATGTGAGAGCTGCCGTCAGTGAAATAGATGACAGCCCCAATCTGAGCCTGTCACATCATGAAAACAGCTGAGGGTCTTTAAACGTGACTCTGCCATTTACCTGCTTGTTGGCAGGGGACATTAGCCAGCAAGAGAAACCACGTTCCTGCTCTCTGACCATCCTTACTGGGGCTCCTGTATACTCCCACGAGTTTCAAAAGCTCCCTGACTCTACCTCCAGTGTCTGTGAGAGAGCCTTTGTCATCTGGCAGGCTGTATTTGTTCCTTTCATGGTGCCCACAGGTTAGGAGACCTAATCAGTTCATGACTAGGGTGCATAGTGTATGTTATTTTACCTTCTTGACAGGTAGCGAATGATACATACCTGTAGCAGGTGTTCTCCGAGGACAGCAGGCTGATTGTTCTCACGACTGGGTTGACGTCCATGGCAGCCCCTTGAACCGGAAAAAAAATCTTGCGGGAGGTCCCGCACGTGGGGTACGGCCACCGCACATGGCAGCTGTCTTCCTGCCCATGCACGACCACTCCCGATCAGTTAAATGACAAGCAAAGAAATGAAAAAAAAAAAAAACGCAACTCCAAAGGGGAGGGGGGAGGGAAGGTGAGAACAATCAGCCTGCTGTCCTCGGAGAACACCTGCTACAGGTATGTATCATTCGCTTTCTCCGAGGACAAGCAGGCTGCTTGTTCTCACGACTGGGGTATCCCTAGCTCCCAGGCTCACTCAAAACAACAAACAGGGTCAATTGGGCCTTGCAACAGCGAGAACATAACAGAAATTGACCTATGAAGAACAACTAACTGGGAGTGCAGCCTGAACAGAATAAAACCGGGCCCAGGAGGGTGGAGTTGGATCCAAACCCCAAACAGATTCTGCAGCACCAACTGCCCGAACCGACTGTCGCGTCAGGTAGCCTGCTAGAGGCAGTAATGTGATGTGAATGTGTGGACAGATGACCATGTCGTAGCCTTGCAAATCTCTTCAATAGTGGCTGACTTCAAGTGGGCCACTGACGCCATGGCTCTAACACTATGAGCCGTGACATGACCCTCGTCAGCCCAGCCTGGGCGTAAGTGAAGGAAATGCAATCTGCTAGCCAATTGGAAATGGTGCATTTCCAGACAGCGACCCCCTTCCTATTGGGGTCGAAAGAAACAAACCATTGGGCGGACTGTCTGTGGGGCTGTGTCCGCTCCAGTTAGAAGGCCAATGCTTGCTTGCAGTCCAATGTGTGCAACTGATGTTCAGCAGGGCGGGTATGAGGTCTGGGAAAGAATGTTGGCAAGACAAGTGACTGGTTCAGATGGAACTCCGACACCACCTTTGGCAGGAACTTAGAGTGAGTGCGGAGGACTACTCTGTTATGATGGAATTTTGTATAAGGAGCATGAGCTACCAGGGCTTGAAGACCCGCAGACCCCTCGGAGGAGAAATATCTGGGATCCTCCTCCGCCCCCCACGAGGCCTCCTCCTCGGTGTCGGACATGAGCTCAGACCGCAACCGGGCCTGTCTCGACCCCGAGGAACCGTGTCCTCGATGATGGTGCCGAGAGGTGGACTCCCGTGCCGGCGGGGATGAAGCTCCTTCCATCAGCGTCGACGGGGATTCCACCTGAGTGGCGATCGAGACCGGTGCCGCTGTCGAAGACTGCATCACAGGGCCAGAGCCAGCTGGCGCTTCCATCAACGGCACCGCGGGCGCAAGCACCCCCGGTGCCAACAGGGCCTGGCGCATCAGCCCCTCCAGGATACCTGGGAGGATGGCTTGGAGACACTCGTCTAGGGCCGCTGTCGAGAGAGGCTGGGGAGCCAGTGCGGGCGTCGGTGCTCGAAGCTGTCCAGGTCCAGGAGACGGTACCGGGGTACCTGACGACCTGCGCATCGACACCTCTTCAATAGAGGGGGAGCGCTCCTCCCGGCGTGGGCGCTTCTTAGGGATCGAATCTTCTCTCGACGTCCCTGAGCTGCCTGTGCCATGCGCCGTGGGCGACCGATGACGGTGCTTCTTCGCAAGCTTCTTCCGATGCCCGTCATCGGTGCTCCGTGGCATGGACGAGGAGATGGAGTCCCTGCGCCCTCTGGGGGTCGGATCCGACAGGGTTCGGTCTCGATGGCCCTGGGCGGCGGGACCAGCCGAGGGATTGCCCACGCGGCCGTTCACCACCGCCATCACTGGCAGGTCGTCGGGCCAAGGGAACCTGTACTCCTGGGGTTGATGCCATGCTCGGCGTCGAAGTCTTCGACATCGGTACTAATACCGAAGTCCCAGCCGTCGACAGGCCGGTGCAAGTTCCGAAAAGACGGTCCCGAAGAACTTGCCTCGCCACCTGCGTATGCTTTTTCAAGCCGAGACACAAGGAGGCTCATTTTCAAAGCACTTAGCCTCCCAAAGTTCCATAGAAACCTATGGAACTTAGCCTCCCAAAGTGCTTTGAAAATATGCCTCAAGGTGTACGCCTTGGAATTATGCTCCAGACTGAGGCACTGGAGACACCAAGCGTGAGGATCGGTCTGCGAGATCTGCTGGCCGCACCGACCACACGTTTTGAATCCGCTCGGGACCTTCGAGGACATCGACGGAAAAATCACATCGGCGAAGTCAAAACCGTCGATGGTGGTGGTAAAAGTACAACACCACAAACAAAAGAAAGAAATCGGACGCGCGGCCACAAGGCCGCGATGAAGCAAAATAAAAAGAAAACACTCGACGATAAGGAAGTTTTTTTTAAACGAAAAAAGGGGGCGCGCAAACACGCGTAGAAGTAAAAGAAACAGTGGACTAGGCCGCGAAACGGTTTTCCGGGGCTGACACGGAGAGGGACCAAACTGTGTCTCTCTTCAGCACGGAAAAATAGAAAACAGCAGGAGCGGTCGCGCACGGGCGGGAAGACGGCCATGCATGTGGGACCTTCCGTGAGATTCTTCCGGTTCGAGGGACGTCAACCCAGTTGTGAGAACAAGCAGCCTGCTTGTCCTCGGAGAAACATAAATACTTATCGGTTTAAGGTAATTTAGCCTATGAGCTTTACTTCTGACTTGGGCTGTTTCTACTGTTGCCAATAAAATAAATTAGCATGCTTTTATCTGAGCCTCATCTTATTCTTTGAGTGTATTCCTGGGTGTACTGAATTCAGGTTTGTAGTTGGAGGGACATTTGTGATCTGATCTCAATACCAGAGTGCTACTTAGAAATACATTAGGCCATGTTTGGAAGGCTTATTTCTGTGGAACCCCTAATCCAATCTGGCCCATTTTTTAAACTTTTCTTTTCTCCACATGCCAAGTTTTCTATGCTACAGCAACTGGTAGTCCTCTCATAGAACTGTATTGGGCCATTTTTGTTTTGGGAAGGAGGGGGGGCTTATTTCTCTGAAACACCCAGTCAGATTTGTCCCATTTCCAAACTCAGTTTTCCAACATGCCCATATTCACCCCATTCTGTTCTGGTTCTAGCCAGACATTTTGTATAATTCTTTCCAGTTGCTGTTGGGTTGGAAAAAAATAAACAGGTTCTTGGCTGCAGTATCATGCAAAAAGATTCATTTCTTGTTTTAGCACTTGGTTCATACTCCTGGAAAGCAATTGTGGGTCTCTCCCTTTATCATGCCCCTTCTCCCTGCCTTTTCTTTTTCCTCTGTCCTGAACAGCTTGTGCTCCTATAGGTAGTCATAGGCCCCAGCCTTCTCTCCTGTTCATGCATACCTCCTACCATTTATGCACTTCCCTCTACAGCACAAGCCCCCTCCCTTCTTACTCCTCTGCTCTTCATCATGCCTATCCACTCCCTCTTACCCCCCCTCTTCAGAAAGCATTAAGGAATGGGAGAAACTTCTAGCCTAGCACTTTGCTTCTAGCACAGCTGTATCAGCATCTAAGCACCATGTTGTTTTACATTGTCTGTACCTGCATCTGCCTTTGCTATTGTTTTTCTCCACTGCCCCTCCCCCAACTCCCCCTTCATTATCTCCTCAGACCCTTGCTGAATTCTTTCACAACAAGGTTCAAAAGATAAACCTTGCTTTCTCTACCTCACCAGCTCTCCCTCCACTAGTCCGTTCCCCTCTCTCTCCTTCCCCTCATTCCCTTTCCTCCTTTCCTGAAGTTACTATTGAGGAAACTACACTTCTCCTTTCTTCCTCAAAATGTACCACCTGTTCCTCTGATCCCATTCCCACCCACCTTCTTAATGCCATCTCTCCTACTCTTATTCCTTTTATCTGTCACATTCTCAACCTCTCACTTTCCACTGCGACTGTCCCTGCTGCCTTTAAACATGCTGTGGTCACACCTCTCCTTAAGAAGCCTTCACTCGACCCTACTTGTCCCTCTAATTACCGACCCATCTCCCTCCTTCCTTTTCTCTCCAAATTACTTGAGCGTGCTGTTCACCGCCGCTGCCTTGATTTTCTCTCCTCACATGCTATTCTTGACCCACTACAATCTGGTTTTCGCCCTCTCCCCTCAACCGAAACTGCGCTTACTAAAGTCTCCAATGACCTATTACTGGCTAAATCCAGAGGTCAATATTCCATCCTCATTCTTCTTGATCTTTCCGCTGCTTTTGACACTGTCGATCACAGCATACTTCTCGATACCCTGTCCTCACTTGGATTCCAGGGCTCTGTCCTTTCCTGGTTCTCTTCCTACCTCTCCCTCCGCACCTTTAGTGTTCACTCTGGTGGATCCTCTTCTACTTCTATCCCTCTGCCTGTCGGCATACCTCAGGGTTCTGTTCTTGGTCCCCTCCTCTTTTCTATCTACACTTCTTCCCTTGGCTCATTAATCTCATCCCATGGTTTTTCCTACCATCTCTATGCTGATGACTCCCAAATCTACCTTTCTACCCCTGATATCTCACCTTGCATCCAAACCAAAGTTTCAGTGTGCTTGTCTGACATTGCTGTCTGGATGTCTCAACGCCACCTGAAATTAAATATGACCAAAACCGAGCTTCTCATTTTCCCCCCCAAACCCACCTCCCCGCTCCCCCCGTTTTCTATTTCTGTTGATGGCTCTCTCATTCTCCCTGTCTCCTCAGCTCGAAACCTTGGGGTCATCTTTGACTCTTCTCTCTCCTTCTCTGCTCATATCCAGCAGATTGCCAAGACCTGTCGTTTCTTTCTTTACAACATCCGTAGAATCCGCCCCTTTCTTTCTGAGCACTCTACCAAAACCCTCATCCACACCCTTGTCACCTCTCATTTAGACTACTGCAATCTGCTTCTTGCTGGCCTCCCACTTAGTCACCTCTCCCCTCTCCAGTCGCTTCAAAACTCTGCTGCCCGTCTCATCTTCCGCCAGGGTCGCTTTACTCATACTACCCCTCTCCTCAAGACCCTTCACTGGCTCCCTATCCGTTTTCGCATCCTGTTCAAACTTCTACTAACCTATAAATGTATTCACTCTGCTGCTCCCCAGTATCTCTCCACACTCGTCCTTCCCTACACCCCTTCCCGTGCACTCCGCTCCATGGATAAATCCTTCTTATCTGTTCCCTTCTCCACTACTGCCAACTCCAGACTTCGCGCCTTCTGTCTCGCTGCACCCTACGCCTGGAATAAACTTCCTGAGCCCCTACGTCTTGCCCCATCCTTGGCCACCTTTAAATCTAGACTGAAAGCCCACCTCTTTAACATTGCTTTTGACTCGTAACCACTTGTAACCACTCGCCTCCACCTACCCTCCTCTCTTCCTTCCCGTTCACATTAATTGATTTGATTTGCTTACTTTATTTATTTTTTGTCTATTAGATTGTAAGCTCTTTGAGCAGGGACTGTCTTTCTTCTATGTTTGTGCAGCGCTGCGTATGCCTTGTAGCGCTATAGAAATGCTAAATAGTAGTAGTAGTTCCGAGTATAACCACCCCCATCTCTCTCCCTCCCAACCTGCAGTTGTTGCTTCTTTAAAGAGTTGTACTCGTGGGGAATAATCGAACGGGGTGCCCAAGTTTTCCTGAGGACGTCCTCGCAGGATGTCCCTGTGAAGGGGCGGCGAAACCCATATTATCACCCAAATCTCAACATTTAGGTCGACCTTAGAGATGATCGTCCCTGATTTTTGGCGATAATGGAAAACGAGGACACTCATCGCAGAAATGACCAAATCCAAGCCATTTGGTCATGGGAGGAGCCAGATTCATAGTGCACTGGTTCCCCTCACATGCCAGGACACCAACTGGGCACCCTAGGGGGAACTGCAGTGGACTTCAGAAAAAGCTCCCAGGTGCATAGCTACCTTACCTTGTGTGCTGAGCCCCCAGCACCCACTCCCCACCACTACCCTTAGGGATGAAGGGGGGCACTTAGATGTGGGTAGTGGGTTTGTGGTGGGTTTTGGAGGGCTCACATTTACCACCACAAGTGTAACAGGTGGTGGTGGTGGGGGGGGGGGGGGGGGGTTGGGCCTGGGTCCGCCTGCCTGAAGTGCACTGCAGTACCCACTAAAACTGTTCCAGGGACCTGCATACTACTGTCAGGGAGCTGGGTATGATATTTGAGGCTAGCAAAAAAAATATTTAAAAGTTTTTTGTTAGGGTGGGAGGGGGAAGTGACCACTGGGGGAGTAAGGGGCGGTCATCCCCGATTCCCTCTGGTGGTCATCTGGTCATTTAGGGCACATTTTTGTGGCTTGGTTGTAAAAAAAAAAAAAAAAAAAAAAGACCAAGTAAAGTTGTCCAAGTGTTCGTCAGAGACTCCCTTCTTTTTTCCATTATCGGCCAAGGACGCCCATGTGTTAGGCACGCCCATGTCCCACCTTCGCTATGCTTCCGACACGCTCCTATGAACTTTGGTCGTCCCCGCGATGGAAAGCAGTTGAGGACGCCCAAAATCAGCTTCGATTATGCCAATTTGGGCGACCCTGTCAGGACGCCCATCTTCCGAAAATAAGCCTGACTCATTTTACCACTCCAACCATTCTCTGGGTTACACTAGTACTCCTTCATGCCAAGCAAACAAGTCATACTCGTGCTACTGCACCCCAGATCCCTCTTCAGTTTCTGCTAGATCGACCATTGTTGCTTTCAGTTTTGTTTTGTTTGTCACCTCTCCTTTGTGAAGGGACAGTCTCATAGCTTTTTGCTTGAGCTACAGCTTCTGAACTCTGACTTCTGCCTTTAATCAACTTTTATTCTCAAAAATCACCTAACATGCATTTTACTGCCTGCCTTCAATCACAGCTGGACCCAGAACTGGCACCTGCTTCCTGCTAAGTCTGATCCTTTTTTCTGGTATGAGGCTTGCACCATGGAGTTTTAACATACATGTTCTCACCAGCACCCTGACATTTTACCCAAAATAATTCCGGACAGCCCTTAGCTTGTATATTTGATCTGTCAGCAAATAAACTTTATAACAGAAATAGACATTACAGTGGGAGATTCACAGGAAGAGAAGAAATGAGACCAAGATCATTTTTGCTGAGTGGATACTAGCAAATCAAAGGTGTTTGAAAATGTTTTTTTATAAGCTTAATATGGGTGGAGTAGCACACTAATGGTTAGTGCAGTGGCTTGAGAACTAGGAAAGTCGTTCAATTCCCTCTGCAGCTCTTTAGGACTCTAGGCAAGTCACTTAATAAATAGCTGTACATAATATAGAAAAGCAGTATATCAAATCCCATCCTCTAAAAAAAAAAAATAATAATCCTGGGCTGGTCTCTCCACAGACCAAATGCTTCACACATATACTTTTGTCTCTTCTCTCTGAATGGTTTGGACCAGGTCTTAAGTCTGAATTAAACACCTGAAACTGCAGCATTTGTCAGAAGAAGAAAATAGCTTTTAATTAGCTAGGGGACAATCATCAAACATCCGCCATGAGCTAGACTGCATGTGTGGTTACTGGCACCTGCTTTTTCTAGTTAGACTTTTGCTGGGAAAGAATGCATAGAGATTAGCAGCGTAAAATGCTTTCTTCCTGCATTAATCAATTTAAAAAATATGCCATTTCCCCATGCCTCCAAAGTATGGAAGAGCTATGGTCACCCTTTTAAAGATATAAGGGGTGGGTACGCATCCATAGCACTTGCATTTCCTAAGACAAAACTGCTGTCAGCCCACCCTCTCCATAATTATACTACAGTTACAAACCACAACACTCAAGATAACAGGACAACCTCTTAAGCCTTTATCCTATTGAACCTGAACTGTGAGAAAACAGCCGCTGAAACACATGACCTCATTCTAGGAACTTGAGTCAGTGCTAACCTGCTTTACGAAACTGCTTTGGAATGTCTTGCATTAGACCCCCTAATGGAGCTTAGAACCACAATCACTTTCAATAAGTCTCAAACTGAAGTGTGTACTTGCACATATTGATACAACCACCTTGACACATGCAGCAGTTTGTTCAATGTCATGAAAAGAAAAATCTTATCCTGGTAGTGCACACTTAGTTAAGATTACTGTATTTCAACAGCACAATATGTTAGTAAACAATCAAAATAGTCACAAGAATGAGAAGTATGGCATTCATGATTCTTTAAGAGCCTTTAAGAGTATCTTCACAATTTAAAAAGTGAAACATACTGGGATGTCAACTGAAATATAATGTTTCTTTGTTCTTGGCATATGCACTTTATGTACAGTAGCTGGAGCAATTTGTGGCATTGGCTTGTTTTTGGCCTACTGAAAGGCAAGTGAAGAAAAGCATCCTTGGGTACAAAATGCGATACACTCAGCTGGGTAAATGCAGTTCTTCAAAAGCATCCTGTTAAGTTTTAATGGACATGGAATTGTCTATCAATATTTAAGCTGCTGTGCTTAGCATTTTGGGCATTCCATGCAACAGGACTCATTTTATGTTACTAGATTACCAAATAAATACAATTGTAATCTGCTAGAATTGAAAAGGCATATTATAAATTTATCATGAAATTAAGTTACATCTGAGTGATGATCACATCTTTTCGTATTTAGACCAGTCACAGTTTAAAGAGAAATTTATTTTGAGTGAACCTTGATGTTACAATGAGTAAAGAAATACAAGAATTCTGCCCCTTCCCAAAAAAAAGATGTAACCATACACAACTATATTTCATACTGTAATATAAAGATCTGAAAGAACTACAAATTAGAAATAAAAAAACAAAACATTACATGAAAGATAATAAAAAACAAAAGGGTTCTACCTTTAACTGAAACACAGTAATGGCTTATAATTACATGACTGGCAATGAGACACACAACTTAGCAACATAACATAAGTATGCTCTCTAGTGTACATTGGACATACAAGGTTAGGATACAAGCTCAAATTCGTGCCATGCAGTCCTTGTTTAGGTGTCTGTCTTATGTAGGTGTCTCTAATTTCATCCTACCTCTCTTTGCAATTACTAGGGACGTTCTTTTGTGCTTTTCCCTCAATTTTTGGTTCTTTCACACATTTGTTTTAATAAACAATTTTAACGCACACTAATCTATAGGTTAACACACAGTGTCTTAACCCACACAATTTAAGGCTGCTAACAAACAATGCACACTAATGAATATGCATCCCTAGCAATTACCAAACCACTATACTTCTACCTCCTCCTCCCCCCCCCCCCACAATCATGACCATTTCCAGGAAAAAATATTTATTTATAGAACTATTACCACTAATTAGTATAGGGAATCAGGATGCCTAAAGCCTAATATAGGCTTTAATTTATAGCATTGCTTCATTCCTTCACTGGAGCAGTTCACTGTGCAACATGTTTGTACTAGAGAAACTGTAAGGCATCCAATGAAAAACATGTAGCCAAAGTTAGATGCTATATCCGGCAGGAATTCCATTTCCAGTTACATTCTCTTGCAAGTGTACCAATCTTTTAAAAACACATTTATGTTATTTGAATGCGTTTTGCTGCTCAAACCAAGCATCTCCGTAAAGTTTATGAACCTTGGAAGTGTGCATGATTTGTTAAGGCAAGGTCATTTTGCATCAGCTAAGGTTTCTTGAAATTTCATTTAGAAAAAACTACAGGGCCACTAATAAAATGTGCTTTTGGTGGTTTCCACCATACTTTATGAACTGGATAATTGCAAGCAAGGACTCTTCAAGTTCTTGACAATACTAGCACCACACAGAAACCTCAGCAAAAAATTCCATTAAAAAGGGGGGAAACTGTCTCATTGACACTCTTCCAAGCCTCAGAAATAGACCACATTTTTGAAGTATACACTGATAACTAGTTTGGTATTCTAAATTCATTAAGGAATCTGGTGCAATTCATAATCTTAAGGGTATGCTATAAGTAACACCAGCAAGGGGGGGGGGGGGGGGGGAAGAAATCACCCCCTAGAATAAATGGCTAATGCCTGTGGGTTTCCAAGGCTAGGAAAAGTGAGGAAAATACAAAATTACTTCCAGTGGCCATATAAAGGACCTTTAGTACCTGAATGTAAGGGAAGTGAGAATCTCTTGTTTGTTTAGGCGTAGATGTTAAGAATCTTAGTAGTAAAAGGCTGTATACTCTTTACTCCAGTTTATGATTACAAAGCAAGGTGGAAATTTTTGGACACCTCTTTATGAAAAGAAATACCTCACATGATGAAATACTGACTCATTCTGCTGCACTCAATGAACTGTTTTAAATGTAAAAACTGCTGAAGTTAGAAGTATTAGGAGTTTTTAAAATAAAGTACCACTCTTCAGTTCACAGTCTAGGCTTTGGCCCCATTGTATAGCTCTGCCAATACAATTTGATGAACTGCATGAGAAGATATTCTAAATCTAAAAATTTCAGTTTGCATCTGGTATGTAAGTAGCCATTTAAAAGACCTTTAGATTAATGGCCTTCCGTAACACAGTTGATTTTAAAACTTGCTATAGCCAAATATACTTGTAAATAAGAGGAAGACTATTTTTCAATGAAAGCTTTTTCTTTTCAAATGGAATGATATGGTATGAGTTAACCTGACTGGAAACTGCAGGCCTCCTTAAATTATGCAAAAATCACTATTTTGAAAGAATATATTTGTGACCAAACAAAAAGAAGTTCACATGACATATGAAGAAGGGAGTTGCGTGGTTTTGAAAGCTCAGGTGTTATTACATCATCTATTTGTTGGTCCTTTACAAGGAATCACAACCTATGAAAACTCCAGTTTTCTCCAGGATAAATAAGACTACAAGAATGACATTATTTGTGTTTGAAGAGTGGAACATCTGGAAACTGCAAATTTCAGAGCTGGTTAGCATTGCAAACATGGCCTAACTTGTTTACAAAATACTTTGTGCATTAAGTAAAAGCAGTATTGAGCCTTATATTTTAAACAGCTGCGCAGTATCTTTAGCATAGAATAAATGTAAAGTGATGTTAAATTGGGGGTCAAATCTATTAATTGCTCAGCTCACAGGATTAGCACCCTTAATGTTATTTTCTGGCTGCAATCTTTATCAATCAAGCTATAACTAGATGTTTAATTATTAGTTTGCATTCCTTTACATAAGACAAAACACTCAATACAATCTGGTACATTCTAGTGGTTAATGAATTTTAGATTTAAAAATATGACAGTGTTCCCGCAGTGCATCTGGCCTTAGGAGTCGCTCTTCTTTTTGCTCTTCTTCAGGAAGGAAGGCGTGCGAAACTTTTTTTTCTTTTTGGAAGGAGACTTGCCTGGAGATTCGTCACTGCCTGCGTCTGCTGCAGGTCCCTCCTCAGCTGCTGGGAGTGCTGCTTGGTCAGCAGGCTGAGATGGAGGCTCTTGACTGTCAGTGGCAGGTGTCTCTACCTCATTCTTAGGCAGGTCTTCATTGCACCTAGTGCCTTCCTCATCTTCTCTTTCCAAAGCAGGGAAGCCAAGTGCTTCTGAAGGCTCATCAGGGGTAAGGTCTGGGAGGGTCTGCTTGAAAGTTGCAGCATCACTGTCATCTTTGTAAGTTTGGTCCTGTTGCGATTCTATTATATGGATTAACAGGAAGTGGTAAATTAAAAGTTTCAGCTCATTCAGAAATAGTTTACTATTTTCAATAGCATTTATTTTAGTATTTCTATTCCACTTCTATTTCAGGCTGAGAGTGGTAGAAAACTAAACCAATTGAATATTCCATAGCTTCAGAAATATATGTTCGCTTAAAATTTTTGCCATATAAACACTAAAATTTAATCATCTACTTAAGCTGTAAGTAGATCCATTTTAAAATAATTATTACAAAAGCAAGTTTCATACATAACAAAGGACTTTATTTGCAAAAATTTTGCAACAGACACAGGAGAAGAAAAATTAATTTGAAACAGGACCTGAAATGTTTAAGGTCTTTCATTTTTAATCTGCACTGAAAAACTGCAGATATATTTGAATTTTAATGCTGACTTGCTTTTTGAAAATTAAACTCAGCAGCATCTACACGATTCTATCAATGGCTGATAAGCAGTGAAACATTCATGACATACAGGTCTGATGGAATTAATATGAAATCACCATTTGCTAACAGGGCTGTGAACATAACACTCAGCAGTGTGTCTTGTTAACACTGCATCTTAGTGTTAAATTTTAGATGACTTTGATATTTTAAAGTAGTATATTTTAGGACACTAAGTTCCAAGGAATATTTAATAAAAAGTCAGGTAATATTAAACTCCATGTTCCAAACAACCCTCATTTTCACCAACTGCAAAGTTATTAGAATTATGGGCATCTCAATAAAGCCTTAAATGTGTTATGCTACAGATAGAGATAAAAAAGCTGTTATTTGTTATGAGGTACAGTACAAGTCTGATTAACCTATTAGTATATATATATCTAGGTTACAGAAGCTCCCCTATTCAAACCCACAGCACATTCTAGGTTTTTAATTTCTTCAAAATGAAAAGTGAGAAAAGTTAATCAGGCTTGAATGTCTTTCTTCACATACTGTACCTTGAATTAATTTTAGCTGTTAGAGAAGTTGCAGACTTCCTGAAATATTACTCTGGGACAAAGAGCAGAGCAAGACTTGGCCATGACACGGAACAGAATGAAGATTATTTTATATAAAGACCAAATAATAAGACTAGCATCATCTGCAAAATATCTATCCTATGGTGCCTTAGAAAAGTCTTCACACCCTTGTATATTTTTCATGTTCTGTCATCTAAAAATACAAGTCAAATGCAGTGAAGGAGGAGTGTATTTCACTGATCTATACAACACATTTTACACTTTCAATATGAAAGAAAGTTACAGAAATATTCATAGAGTAATTAAGAATAAGAAATCCAAAGAGGAGTGTATGAGTCTTCATAGCCTTTGACTCAATACTTCTTTCTACAGCAATAACTGCCAGATGATCAAAAGCCCCGCGCTGTTCCAGAGCTCTAAAAGTAGCACTGGAACAGCGTGGGGTGTTTTATTAGACCTATGATCAGAGATAACTGCATGCAAATTTAAGCACGCAATCCTCCTGCACTTGTTTGACAGGTCTGGGCTGTCAAAAGCCCAAACCTGTCAAACACAGGGGTTGGAGGTCCTGCCCCGAGCAAGGCAAAACAGGGACTGGAGGTCCGGTGGACCTCTGGTCTGCCCCCCCCCCCCAGGATCAGGGAGGGCTGTAGATCCGGTGGGTTTACAGCCACCCCTAACTCCCCATAGCATTTCAAAAAAGTCCAAAGTCCCTGGTGGCCCAGTGGATGACCAACCCCCTCCCCCCGACACAGTTCAGGGAGGTCTGGTGGGTCTCCAGCCCTCCCCAACCCCCCAGCATTGGAAAGGGTCCCTGGTGGTCCAGTGTCAATCCCCCACCCCCCTCACCTCTCTACCTTGGGTTGGAGGAGGAAGGTAGCCTGCCTGCCTCCCTCCTCTTACTTAGACGCCGCAAAATTTTGCAGTGTTGAAGTAAGAGGAGGGAGGCAGGCTACCTCCCTCCTCCAACCCAAGGTAGGGAGGTGAGGGGGGTGGGGGATTGACACTGGACCACCAGGGACCCTTGCCAATGCTGGGGGTTTGGGGGGAGGGGCTGGAGACCCACCGGATCTCCAGCCCTCCCTGAACTGTGTAGGGGGGGGTCGGGGGGGGGGGGGGACCTCCAGCCCCGTCGCGGGGGGGGGGGTCTGCAAACCCTAACGCCAGCCTGGTGTAGAGTTTGCCACAGC
This sequence comes from Microcaecilia unicolor, assembly GCF_901765095.1. Classification (NCBI taxonomy): domain Eukaryota; kingdom Metazoa; phylum Chordata; class Amphibia; order Gymnophiona; family Siphonopidae; genus Microcaecilia; species Microcaecilia unicolor. Next base: position 490,904,973 of record NC_044032.1, on the reverse strand, counting down.
CAGCGACCCAATCTTTGGCGCGCTGGTCGCTGATCATTGGGGATGAATATGTTTAGCCCTGTTTTGCATGCATTTGCATGCTAGTTGCATTCACAGCCCTCGAGCGCGTTGTTTCATGCGCTCAGGGACTCTGATCATGGGGCGGTAGCAAACACCGGTGCTAATAGCCTTTAGTGCCGGTGTTTGCTTCTGATGATCCCTTTGTAAGAGTCATGAGTCATAAGTCATTTAGGTTAAGCTTACATCAGCTTTACACAGTGGAATGCATATTCATTGCAGATATCCTGAAAACTCAACTGGCTGAGTGTGCTTCCAGGAAAGGGATAAAAGCACTGCATTATGGCACTGCTTCTCATTCATCTCCTGGAGGCACACTCAGTCTGTTGGATTTTAAGGATGCCCACAATGAATATGTATGAGATAAATCTGCACACAGTAGAGGTCTCTTGTATGTAACTCTCTCATGCATACTCGTAGTATTTCTCAAAAACACATTGGCTATGTGTGCCTCAGATGATAGAAGAGCATGATATTGGAACAGTTAATTTGGATTTGCTATGGTAAAGGATGCGAAGAGTTATGTAATCAAGGTTTTTTGTTTTTTTCTTAATACTTTTTAATATCTCTATGATTGTTCTTAACACATTAAAAGCAGAGGGTATGTTGTATGATCAGTCAAATTCCTACTTTAATGCACTCTGAATTGTATTTTTTAGACAGTGGAATGTGCTAAGTGTACAAGAGTATAAATACTGAAGATGATATTTGGAATAGCCTCCTAATCAGTTACAAACACTCATGAGGCAAAATCTCCATAAATTAGAAGTAAATAACTAAGTACCTCTGAATCCCACCTATAAGGGCAAGACCTATAATATAAGCTGCTTGATTTTAAGTTACTAACCTCAGTAGAAAGGAAAGGCTGAAATTCCATTCTACATTTTGTAAACTAGCTCCCCACCAGAATATTTGTTCAGGCTTAAAGGGACTCTCTCTTCTGTACTACCTGTATAGGGCAAAATGACCAACTACAAAAGTAATTGAGTGATGATTGAACAGTATTCAAAGTTCTCCTCAATTGTTTATATTGAAATAGGGAGTCAAAGAAAAATGAAAGATTTAATCCTTTGAAACTGCAAGGCAGAATTGACAATGCACTTTTGGTACAACATCATTTGGAATGGAGACTAAAAACTCTAGACCTTCCAAGCAAGAGGACTAAAAGGGTGTCAGTTTCTACAGAAACATATCAGCTGCTCAAGATCAGCACCAATTATGCTACTCAAAGCTTCTCTCAAAATATCAGTTCCAGAACTGAACAATTCCAGGAAGGCAACTATGAGAATCTGTTTTACCACCAACTGAAGGCAATTATTTTGAAAACAAGAACCAAAGGGAATAAAACAGAAAGATGCAAGAGAATGAAGCAAAGCACACAGAAGATACTGGAAGAAAAAAAAAAGCAGAAACAGGTCAGAGAATGGGATGATACTTACTATGGTAACAGGTACTCTTTAGCATATCCATCTCCTGTTTGTAATGCAGCCACAAGAAGAAAAAAGCACAAGTAGAAAAAATCTATGCATTCATCACAGCCATTGAGTTAAACAAACAGAATGGGTGACACCATTCTTGAGAGAAGAAATGAGATGGAGTGAATGAAAGACTTTGTAAAAGACAAGTGATCTGTCACCATAAACAGGATAAGGAGTACACAAAACGAAAATCAATTACATTGACTGCACACCAGACTGTTGAGCAGAACAGGTCAGTACTGTAGGGGAATTGACTAATGTAACTTTACAAGTCAGCACTACAGACCTCTATCTATCACTATGTAAGACTAAGAAAGCCAAAAGTGGAGAGAAGAGATCTCCAAACATGTTAATCTAATAACGACAACACTGAAGAAGTGTGCAGTGGCGTGTAGCTCCAAATTCCCACCAGTGTGGGCAGGCCAATGTGGGACAGCATCAGTGGTCATGCTTAGAAGAGCAGCTTGATCAGACACCCAAAGGCCCACACAAGTCAAAGCTGCTAAAAGCCAGCAAAATTTAGATAGTGGGATCATACAGGCTTTGTTGATAATGCACACTTCTTTATTGTTCTTAACAGTTTAAGAGTTTGATACGTTTTTCTAACGTTTACCAACCCCTCCCCTATTGGGTTTATTGTTAAAGCCACATGTACCCTTTTTGCATTAGAGAAGAGCTTTTGTTTTTTTCTAAGTCTCTCATACCTTCTTCTTGTTTAATTGGAGTGCTGGGTGGAGTGCGAGTTAAATTGTGGTTAGGAGGACCCTCTTCTTTCTCTTTTCTGGATTCTTCTGGATGGTCTACAGATGCACAGACAGTAAAGAGAATGGTTCAGAGGCCTTAAGTGCCATACAGATATTAAGTGATTCAATTGTTCCTCTCTTCATCTGTTTCCATTCAAAGCAAGGAAATATATATTTCAATATACCTGCAAAGAGCTGCTAAGACACTGGTCACTGGTGCATGTGAGAAAAGAATGCCCTCAGCACTTATCTGGTGAGACCTGCTAATTTCTTGAGCACAAGTATCCTCTCCTGGAGGCAGCCACTGTGCATCAAAACGCCTTTTTGCATTTGCCCTAATGGTGCAATCAGGTCACAGTTTCTACCCGTTCTCCTTTGACATTCAAAAACTACATGCCCGTATCATGCTCTCACATGGGACATTACTGTTACCCTGAGATGCCCTTCCAACTCTCTTTATGTTTTATTTTATATAAGCTTTTTTAACCATTTTCTACACTACAATTTCAAATAACTGTGCATTTCAACATAGCAAAAAAAAAAAATATCATGATTTCCAACTCAATTTTTTTGGAATAGCGTGAAACAGAAAAATAATTGTTTTCTTTGCGCAGCTCTCTAACCTCTTCTGGTCTCTTGAACGGAGCCTATGATTTGTGATCATCTTCCTGAGGCTCACAAACCAATATGGAACACATGAGCGGGTGGAAGATACACAGTAAACTGTGAAGTTGAAGGGTTGGAATTTTTCCCATATCTTCAAAGAATATGTATTATTTAGACCTGTAGAGCAGACCTTTGGTGGTCATACTATTTTTGCTTATGATACACACATTTATTAAAAAAAAAAAAATTACAGAGCCACGCTGGTTTGTCAAAATAAATCGCCACTCTTTTCCCCCAACTAAATCAGCAGAGGAACTGCAAAAAAGGTGCAGTTTCTTGGCAGATCTCACAGCTTTCAATACAGTATTGTGGGATGGTACTTCTGGCTCTATGACGTATCAGGCAGGAAAGTGATACACCAGACACCAGCTGTCTAACTTTTCTGTGATGCAGGATTAAGCTTAGCACTGCTCAACTGCATTTGAATTAAGTCAATTGCTTGCCATTTAAGTTTGAGCCAATACTATGTAAATCTCTCAAGCTAAGAGGCAACAACAGATTCCATTCTGTGCTGTGCAGGAAGCATCCTTGAGACTCAAGGATCAGACTATTATTAAGGCAGGGGTTCTCAACCCAGTCCCTAAGGGCACACCCAGCCAAATCAGGTTTTCAGGATACCCAAAATGAATATGCATGAGATATATTTGCATATAATGGAGGCACTGCATGCAAATTTATCTCATGCATATTCATTTTGGGTATCCTGAAAACCAGACTGGCTAGTATGTTCCAAAGACTGGGTTGAGAACCCCTGATCTAGGGGGATACCACTACATTCTCTGTCAAAAACAGCGCCATAAAGTGAGGGAAACAATTTTCACTTGCTTTGAATATACTCCAGTGCTTGATTACAATTTATTAATGTTATACAAATTATTCTCAGTACAGCATAGAAAAGGCATTAGGTTATCATTGTGTTAATATGCAATCATTCCAGGTAAGCATGTTTCTGTTCATGATCTGTTGTATTTAAGGCAATTTGATGAGAAAATGCATTGTTTAATAATCAAAGAAAGCATTAAAAATAAACCCAACCCAAAACAAAATCATCACTTCCCTTCATCCACATTAATTAAATTGCATGAGTCCCTTTCTTAGAGGAAGGAATCCCCAAAGAAAATCATTTATGTCTCCTCCCCAGCATTGGTAAGCTGAATCAAATCTAGAAGACTGCAGAGAAGGCTGAGACAGTGGGGTCTCCAGACCTGCAGTTTAGGTAAGAGGTGTAATCATTGATTGACAGCCAATGTTCCAGCATTCATTAGTACCTGAGGTTTCTGTAAACAGGTCAAGGTTGGAGCTAAGTGCTTGGATGACAGCAGTGTGAAATTCCTCATGGGGGGACATTGGTACTTCTCCATGTGTGACTGAACCAGGAACTAACTCAGCCACAATTTTGGTGTTCTTCAAGGGGTCAGATTCCATAGCAAGTTTTTGCTGAATCTTCATGTCTGCTTCTTTTTGTTGACTTGAGAATGAATTTGATTCATCCTTTAAATCCTGCTTGCTTTCAGCATTACCTGAGGCATGTTGCAGCTCAAGGCTGTGAACCTCAATTAAAATGTCAATCTCTCCAGCCACAGTCTGTCTCAAATCAGTCTCTCCATAGTTTTGAAACTTACCTAGGAAAGGTGTAGCAATGTGGAAAAGGGAAATGCATGCAGTTACACCATACTAAAGTTACACTGTTTCTTTGTATAAACAGCATAATTTGGCAGAGATTAGACAGTAATAAAAAAGAAAGCCGGATGTGCAACTTAGAAAATCCATTTCCAAAACAGATCAACGTTTCCCAGAGTATTTATATGTTTATACAGCATAAAGCATAGGGAGACATCTCATCTAAACAAAGTGGTATAGTCTAAGTAGTCGCAGGCACAGCAAGAATTCACTCTCCTGCAGCTTTCTCAAAGTTTTGTAGCTCTGAAAACGTGAAATTTTCACCTTCCATTTTCCCCACTGAACACACTGGAATGTCTACTTTGACCAATTTGGGCTTGGGAACAACTATGACAAATCAATCTGAGTATGTTACCTAAATAAAGTCATTTTACCTTCATCTAACTCAGCTTAACTGTATTGCACTTATTAGACAACCACCATAGATTCACTATATCCTATCTTCTACATGATTTCTAGGACCTGAAGAAGGGGGTTAACTTCAAAAGCTAATCAAAAAATGTATTAAGTTAGTCCAATACAAAAAGGTATCATCTTATTTTCTCTGTTTTGTTTTATTTCTATTTATTTACCTTTGAAAGTAGACTAACATGGCTACCACACCACTTAACTCTAGGCGACAGCAGAAAAACTCCCCACAATCTTCAGCACTGAAAACAAAATCCTTCTTCGTCATCAAGATCAGCATTTTTCTAGAGTTTAACTGCATCATCATATTTTGATATCCCCCCCTTAACAAAAAGGAAACTGCCCATTATTATTCTGAAGCCATTAACTGTCTAAAGTAGCAAAAATATTGTATATCACCACCACTGCAAGTAACCCCCCCCCCCCCAAACCCATAATGTCTTCCTCCAAGGATAACTGCACCTCTTTAGTTTTCTGCAATATCCCTGGAGAATCCATTTATATATTTGTATAATAGAGTAACTGGAATACCTCTCAAATGTCCTTTTTCTTTTTTAAAATCTCAGTACTCTTTACTGAATTATAAATTAACATACATCTTACAAATACAGAAAGAAAAGCCCAACAGAACCTTTAGGCATACCCAAGCCCTTTAACAGCTTAATGGCTATTAACTATACTTTTCTAACATTTACAAATACTTTGAGAGTGTCTCTCTCAGGGATGGATTTAAGATTTTGGTGCCCACAGGCAACAGATTTGATAGGGGGCACAGGGCTGTTGAGACACACAGCCAGGCAGGACTGGACCACTGTGCGCCTTTCTCCCAGGCAGTCGCCTCCACGCAACCCCGCACCTTTCTGTCTCTGAGTCACTGCTGTGCTGCCTGCTCCCTCGCTCTGTCCTCTCCTGCTCCAGTGCTCCTGTGTGCTGGGACCTAGATGATTGCATTAATGCGATATTGAGGTCCTGGGGGAGGTACACAGGAGCAGGAGAGGACAGACCAGAAAGCAGGCAGGAAGAAGCTTGCTGGCGTCGGGCCCATCCCCCCCTTGGAGGCTGGGCTTGGGGAATTTTGCCCCCCCCCCCCCTCAGCAGCCCTGAGGGGGCGAACTGCAGACTGCACAGACTGGAGAATCAGAAGAGGAGTGGAAGGTAACCATGGGGCTAATCAGGGACGTAGCCAGACTTCGGCAGAAGGGGGGTCCAGAGCCTGAGGGGGGCACATTTTAGCCCCCCCCCCAGCGCCGCCGACCCCCCCCCCCCCCCCGCGGTCCTATTTTTCCCAATCCCGCGCAAGGCTTCGTTCTAGTCTGACAACTCACAGAAACAGAATGAAGCCTTGCAAGATGGCTTTGTTCTGTTTCTGTGAGTCTGACGTCCTGCACGTACAACGTGCAGGACGTCAGACTAGAACGAAACTTTGCGCGGGATTGGGAAGAAGAGGACCTCGGCTTGGCTAGCGGGGGTTGGGGTCGTCCGCTAGCAAAGGTAGGCGAAGGCGGGGGTCAAGAGGGTCGTCGGCAGGGGGGTCCAGGGGCAAATCTACGGAGGCCAAGGCCCCCGTGGCCACATACTGGCTACGCCACTGGGGCTAATGCCTTTGAAGCAACACATGAACATGGCCCTAAAGCAAGCAGCAGCAGGCTTCTCTTTAGCCTGGTTATTTGATCTTTCAAAATGTTGGTGCCCTGGGCAGTTGTCTGTATCTAAATTAGAGCTTGGTGTCTACAAACTTATTCTGATTTGATTGAATCCCTAATACAATGGAAAAATGGCATCTTTGTTCCTTGCTTTCACAACCTGTTTAATTGATACCAACACATGAGACTACATCCTTGGTTGCTGCTAGTCTTTGTGCAGTCATGAATGGTTTGGTATCAACCAAGTGTTACCCTGTCCAAAGTGTACTGCATTTTCCAAGTTTTGTGCAACAAAAAAATTAACATAAACCAGGTGTATGCAACTTTATTCCTCAAGAACTGCAAACAGGTCTGATTTTTACAATAACCCAAATTTGCAGATTAACCATGGAAATACATTTGAAGAGGATACCCTGAAAAAAAGTGACAAACAGGTCTAGTTAAGGACCAGAATAATCTGCCCTTGCCTTACCTAATAAATTTCAATTTGGCATTCATTTGCTTAACACATCCATATTTTAAAAGATCAATAATTTCTGAAGTGATAGTAATACTATTTATTCCTTTCCCAAGAACACTGAGAAAAACATCACTAGTTTGCCTATAGACAAACACCTTGAGCAGAACTTCCCACAGCTTGCGTCATGTTTTCAGTATGCACAAGATAAAGTTCCACAGACAGGGTCTTCAATATATGGTAATTTATCTTATACATATTTATTGATTCCCATACACTTAACAAAACTGGGTTTCAAACACTTCAATTGATTAGACTCTGCATTTTATATATATTCAACTAACTTGTCAAAACATTTTTAAAAACTTTTCCACAATATTGTATAAATATCAAGATCATTTATACATTCCTCAATCACATTCATACATTACCATATAAAACTTCACTTACCTCGTTAAGTCCCATTATGAAAATATATCTTGATTTCTAAGTCAGGGGTTGTGTCGAGCCATTTAAATCTTTAACGACTCTCAGGAAAACAAGCGCCACTGAAAACACAGATGTACTGATATACTTTGTTGTAGAAATCAAGATATATTTTCACAATGGACTTATTAGATAAGTGAAGTTTTTTTTATATGGTTATGTATGAATGTGATTGAGGAGTGTATAAATGATCTCGATATTTATATTATTCAATATTGTGGAAAAGGTTTAGAAAAGTTTTTCATAATAAAAGTTAGTTGAATATATGTAAAATGTAGGGTCTGCAAAATTATTGATATACATATTTATTGAGGGTATCCTGAAAACCTAATTCATTCTGGTATGCCAGGGCATTTCTGGAAAGCTGTCCTAGAGGATCCTATTTGTTACTTTATTCAAATCAAAATGTGTGCCGTTAATTAGAGCCTGCTGTTGCTGCTACTTCAGTTGCTATCTTATCCATTCTCAAATGTTATCCCTACACGTAATGTTCCTTAATTTGAACTTCACTCACTGCTCATGGTTCTCTCATCAAAAGATCTAGCAAGATCCAATCATGTTTTCCACAACACTTTATTAACATTCTTAACTTGCTCTTTATCATCTTGGGCAAGTCACTTGGCTGATGCTCAGAGTAATGAGCATGTAAATAATGCTGTCTTAATATTTCGCCAGTAATTTACTGCACAGTACTCTGCGCTAACTTTCCCAAAAGTGCCTGAGTGGTGACTGGCTTATGCACTGACAGGAAAGCTGACATTTGATTTGGGGGGGGGGGGGGGGGGGGGGGGGGAAACATGCTAAGGCTCCCCTTACCCACAATCCAATCCAAAATTCCCCTTGCGCTCCTCCCCTGTCACAAGTCGCCCTGATGGTCTAGCGGGAACCTGACCCCCCCCCCCCCCCCCATCCCCTTTGGTTGGAATCAGGAGTGATGCTCACTCTCTCCTGCTTTTCTGGGCCAATGGTGACACCCTGCCCTATGCAATGCATCCTGAGATCCCAGGATGCACTGGGTGGGGCCTAACTACCATATAAGCCCTTATATGTTAGTTAGGTCCCACCCAGTACATCCCAGGATGCACTGCGCAGGGTGGGGTGCGACCATTTTGCTTCTAATCAAAGGTTTTGGGGATGTAAGGGTAGGCCTCTGCTAGACCACCAGGATGACCTGTGACATGTAGGGGGATGGTCAGGGCCTGGCTGGACCACCAGGCCTGGCTGAGGTAAGGGGGCTGCAGGACCACCAGGACATGTACATAAGTACATAAGTACATAAGTAGTGCCATACTGGGAAAGACCAAAGGTCCATCTAGCCCAGCATCCTGTCACCGACAGTGGCCAATCCAGGTCAAGGGCACCTGGCACGCTCCCCAAACGTAAAAACATTCCAGACAAGTTATACCTAAAAATGCGGAATTTTTCCAAGTCCATTTAATAGCGGTCTATGGACTTGTCCTTTAGGAATCTATCTAACCCCTTTTTAAACTCCGTCAAGCTAACCGCCCGTACCACGTTCTCCGGCAACGAATTCCAGAGTCTAATTACACGTTGGGTGAAGAAACATTTTCTCCGATTCGTTTTAAATTTACCACACTGTAGCTTCAACTCATGCCCTCTAGTCCTAGTATTTTTGGATAGCATGAAAGGTCGCTTCACATCCACCCGATCCATTCCACTCATTATTTTATACACTTCTATCATATCTCCCCTCAGCCGTCTCTTCTCCAAGCTAAAAAGCCCTAGCCTTCTCAGCCTCTCTTCATAGGAAAGTCGTCCCATCCCCACTATCATTTTCGTCGCCCTTCGCTGTACCTTTTCCAATTCTACTATATCTTTTTTGAGATACGGAGACCAGTACTGAACACAATACTCCAGGTGCGGTCGCACCATGGAGCGATACAACGGCATTATAACATCCGCACACCTGGACTCCATACCCTTCCTAATAACACCCAACATTCTATTCGCTTTCCTAGCCGCAGCAGCACACTGAGCAGAAGGTTTCAGCGTATCATCGACGACGACACCCAGATCCCTTTCTTGATCCGTAACTCCTAACGCGGAACCTTGCAAGACGTAGCTATAATTCGGGTTCCTCTTACCCACATGCATCACTTTGCACTTGTCAACATTGAACTTCATCTGCCACTTGCACGCCCAATCTCCCAGTCTCGCAAGGTCCTCCTGTAATCGTTCACATTCCTCCTGCGACTTGACGACCCTGAATAATTTTGTGTCATCGGCGAATTTAATTACCTCACTAGTTATTCCCATCTCTAGGTCATTTATAAATACATTAAAAAGCAACGGACCCAGCACAGACCCCTGCGGGACCCCACTAACTACCCTCCTCCACTGAGAATACTGGCCACGCAATCCTACTCTCTGCTTCCTATCTTTCAACCAGTTCTTAATCCATAATACTACCCTACCTCCGATTCCATGACTCTGCAATTTCTTCAGGAGTCTTTCGTGCGGCACTTTGTCAAACGCCTTCTGAAAATCCAGATATACAATATCAACCGGCTCCCCATTGTCCACATGTTTGCTTACCCCCTCAAAAAAATGCATTAGATTGGTGAGGCAAGACTTCCCTTCACTAAATCCGTAATGGGAGGGATGGGGCTGGGGGCTACTAGATCACCAGGGCATATATATTTTATATGGGGGAAAGAAGGTCAATGCTCAGGTCAGGTCACCAGCTTTTTTTTTTGGGCGGGGGGGGGGGGGGGGGGGTGCAGTAGGTTGGAAGGAGAGAAGGAGTGCAACTACACACCTCTCCTCTCTACCAACATTGCCCTGGACCTGGCAGAAAGCGTTTTGCATTAAATGTGCTTGGGAAACATTTGCTTTTGAGCACCGGTTCAGTGCATATAATGATCGCATTTAAATGTGGTCTGTGCTACTGGTTTCAGTACCCACTGAAACCAATGGAACATTCAATTCAGCACACAATAATGCACATTTTAGCCCAGCACTAACACTCTTTTAGCACTGGCATTAGTTTTGAGCATTGGCCCACAAGGGTCTGATCTATTATTGTCAATTAAATCAACTACTAACCAATGAGCTGATGCTCAGAACTCCGGCGCTATCTGGAACAGCGCCTGATCAATACCATGGGAGCAGCACAGAAAACTAGCTCCCCAATACTCAACTGTAAAAAGACACAAATGATATACACACAGTTTGAAAGCAAGGGGGAGGAACATGCCTGGTGCATGAGCCAAGAGTTTTGCGATACACAGCTCTTGTACGCAGGAAACCCAGAATCAAAGCACACATCGGCACCATTCTTCTGCACCTTTAAATTTAAGCTTTTCAATTATTTTTTTTTTACCTGAAAAGCTATATTTAAGGGCAGAAAACAGGCACCACTGTGTGCTTTCACTCGCATACATTCGTCTCTCACTTCCAGCACACAGAGGCTTGCACAGGCTGCCTTCTGCTTTCAAATTAAATAAAAACTGGTAGATTTTAAAGAAAAAATTGTGGGAAATCCTCTCTTCAAACACCCCAGTGCATGCTCCAAGCTGGAGTTCGGTTTTCAGTGGTAAGGGCGGGTTCATTTTGTGTACTGTTCTGAGAACTGGGAGGGAATAGGAAATGACCTCATTAACATCCATTTGACTACATTTGCATGCTATTTGCACTAATCTTTGGCGCACATATTGAGGCATATTTTCAAAGCACTTAGCCTTCCAAAGTTCCATAGAAACCTATGGAACTTTGGAAGGCTAAGTGCTTTGAAAATGAGCCCCATTGTCTCCTGCGCTAGAGCCCCCTGAGCACTGTGCGCTTACTACTGTGGGCGCTAGTTGTCCCCTAGCGCCGGTGTTAGGTTTTGAGCATCAGCCCAAAAATACATAACCTGAATCAATGCATATTAATACAGGTTAATAAATCAGGCCCTGCGTTTGTACAGGAGGCAACTGAGGGTGAAATGACTGTCTAAGATCATAAGCAGCATTAGTGGGCTGAGAACGAGATAAGCCAGTGTTCAACTGCCCTGTCTACTAGACTACATCTATCCTATTTATCTTATCTTGCTTATCCTAGACAAACATTACAACTGTGCATCCTATTTTTCATGGAACTTTGTACTGCCCAGATGTTTAAAATGTTAATATTTAATTAATTTGATTGACCATCATTCAAAGCCTCCCATCAAGATAGTGTACAAGATCAGTTAGTGTGCACTGATAAGGAATGCAACTATGAGATTAAGAGGGGCTGAAATCAGGTTAATTCTTTGGCTACAAATTTCAACTAAAGTTTATGCTCAAACTGCAGGGGTTCCATAAACCCCATAGAAGGAGCAGAACAATGTCACCTATAGGAAGCTTATCAAGGAGTGGGTTTTTATTAAAACCATTTCCTTGGTTAGCCTATATCAGAATATCAGCCTTCTAGAAGCTCTGCCTACCTTCTACTAGACACCAGAGACTTTTATAAAATTCTGGTTAGCCAGGCAGTGTGGGGAGAGGGGTGCCACTAGACACCAGGACAACAGCTTTGTAAGGAGGGGGGGTGGGAGGAGGCTGCCTGGTGCTGGTCCCATCCAGGTGTGGGTGTTGGGAGAGCCAGTTAGTTGAGCAGGAGAGGGATGAGATCAGGAGCCTGTGCATATTCTTTAAAATGTCACCCTTTCTGTGCCTGAGCCAATCGCAGCTCAAGCACTGACAGAAAGGGTGACATTTGGCTGTGAGCAGCAGATTACTACTGTGATTTTAATGTGGCAGTAATTCGCAAACTCATTGAATACTGCATCCTATGGCCAACTTTTAGCAGAAAGTTCGTGGTAGAAGTCGTGTGATCAGGCTTTCTGAACTGGCGCCTCAGATCGCAAGAGGAAGCAGCAACAAGCTAAGGGATATCAACAGGAGAGATTGCAATAAGCAGCCTGAAAGATTCTGATTGAAAACTGAGGAGCTCCAAACCACAAGATAGACAGAAGAGCACAGCAAAACAGAAGGGAAGAAAAGTCAAGCTTTGGCACATCAAACAGGCCACTGGACAGTGTGACAGCTAGACATAGATGAAATATCTCCAGTTTATTTTGGGGAGCTATGCTAGCTGTTATGGAAACACAGTACTTAGCACCCAGAGTTGTGGTCATTCACTCTGTTACATAGTAACATAGTAGATGACGGCAGAAAAAGACCTGCACGGTCCATCCAGTCTGCCCAACAAGATAACTCATATTTGCTGCTTTTTGTGTATACCCTACTTTGATTTGTACCTGTGCTCTTCAGGGCACAGACCGTATAAGTCTGCCCCGCACTATCCCCGCCTCCCAACCACCAGCCCCACCTCCCAACCACCGGCTCTGGCACAGACCGTATAAGTCTGCCCAGCACTATCCTCACCTCCCCACCATCAGCCCTGCCTCCCAACCACCGGCTCTGGCACAGACCGTAAAAGTCTGTCCAGCACTATCCCCGCCTCCCAACCACCAGTCCCGCTTCCCACCACCGGCTCTGGTACAGACCGTATAAGTCTGCCCAGCCCTATCCCCGCCTCCCAACCACCAGCCCCGCCTCCCGATCTTGACTAAGCTCCTGAGGATCCATTCCTTCGGCACAGGATTCCTTTATGCTTATCCCATGCATGTTTGAATTCCGTTACCATTTTCATTTCCACCACCTCCCGCAGGAGGGCATTCCAAGCATCCACTACTCTCTCCGTATTGGTAGAAGCTGTATACAATGAACTATTTCTAAATTATTATCCATTATTAAATATATTTTATCTCAAAGAAAGCAGTGCCTGTGTGGTATATCCATATAGGAAAGCACCCTGTAAAACATAAAAAAAGGCTCTTTTCACATCATGGGAGCGTGTGAGGAGATATAGGAGGTGAGGAGCTTAGCTAAAATACTGTCCATTGTGGAAGAACCAATGGATCAAAGAAGATTTTTGAGTTGAATCCTGAAAGTGAATGAGAGGCCGATGCAGTTATCCATAGGGTCTAGATCAAAGCTAGATTTCATCAGCATACAGGAGACAACTCATGCCTAAACCTTGAATAAGCATGGCCAAAAGAGACTTAAAGCTTAAGTAAAATGGGGGTCAAAATGGAACCTTACTACTACTTATTTCTACAGCATTACTGGACATACACAGCGCTGTACACTTAACCATGAAGAGACAGCCCCTGCTCAGAGCTTGCAATCTAATCAAGACAGACAAACAGGAAAAATAAGGGACTAGGGAATTACTTATGGTGGGAATGACAGACATGGGTATTGAACAAGCGAACAGAAGTTTAAAAGCAGCCTCAAAAAGGTGGGCTTTTAGCCTAGATTTGAATATGGCCAGGACAGAGCTTGACATACTGACTCAGAAAGTCTTTTCCAGGCATATGGTGCAGCAAGATAAAAGGAACGGAGTCTGGAGTTGGAAGTGGAGGAGAAGGGTATAGATCAGAGAGATTTACCCAATGAACGAAGTTCCCAGGGAGGAGAGTAGGGAGAAATGAGTGGAGTGGTACCGAGGAACTACAGAGTGAATGCACTTGTAAGTCAATAAAACAGGATGCTCGGAATTATTAGGAAAAGGATGCAAAATAAGACCAAGAATATTATAATGCCTCTGTATCACTCTATAGTGCGACCTCACCTTGAATACTGCGTTCAATTTTGGCTGCTGTATCTAAAAAAAAAAAAGATATAGCGGAATTAAAAAAGGTTCAAAGAACAGCAACTGAAATAATAAAGGGGATGCAACTCCTCCTATATGAGGAAAGAGGTTAGGGTTTTTCAGCTTGGAAAAGAGACGGCTGGGGGGGAGGAGGTTGATACGACTAAGGTCTGTAAAATGCTGAGTGATACAGAATGGGTAGACGTGAATCAATTTTTCACTCATTCAAAAAGCACAAAGATCAGAGGGACACTCACAAGCAGATGATCAAAGTCCCGCGCTGTTCCAAACAGCGCTCTAAAAATAGCGCTGGAACAGCGCGGGGCTTTACCGCACAGATGATCAGAGATAATGCATGCAAATTTAAGCAGCGCAATTATCTCTGATCATGGGGTAGAAGTGCGGGAGAATTGTGCCTGAGCGTGCGCTCAGCACAATCCTCCCGCACTTGTTTGACAGGTCTGGGCTGTCAAAAGCCCAAACCTGTCAAACACAGGGGCTGGAGGTCTATGGGACCACCAGGCCCTGACTACCCCTGCCACAAGCAAGGCAAAATGGGGGCTGGAGGTCCAGCGGACCTCTGGTCCCCCCAACGATCCCACACCCCCAGGTTCAAGGAGGGCTGGAGATCCAGTGGGTCTCCAGCCCCCCCCCCCCCCGAAAATGGTCCCTGGTGGTCAAGTGGCCGCCGCCGCGGCCCCCCCCCCCCAGCGACAGGGGTGCTGGCGGTCCACTGGACCGCCAGCCCCCCCCCCCCAATCCAACCCCCAGCATTGTCAAGGGTCCACTCTGCCATCCGATCCGACGCCCACCCCCCTACCTTGGTTGGAGAAGGGACGCAGCCTGCCTCCCTCCTCTTCCTTCGATGCTGCAAAATGGCGGCGCCCAGCCCTGTCCAGTGCATCCTGGGATGCGCTAGGCGGGGCTATACACCATATAAGGTGGGGGTTGGGTTGGGGGGGCGGCGGTCACTGGACCAGCAGGGACCATTTTCGGGGGGTTTGGGGGGGGCTGGAGACCCACCGGATCTCCAGCCCTCCCTGAACCTGGGGGGGGTGGGGGCCTTGGGAGGGACTGGAGGTCTGCCGGACTTCCAGTCCCCTGTCGCTGGGGGGGGGGGGGGGGGGTTGTTTGCGTCGTTGGGGAGAATGGGGGCCTGCCAGTATGCAAATGCATGCTGGACAGGGCTCACCATTCCTCCCCAATAATCTGCAAACCCTAACGCCAGCTCGGAGCTGGCGTAGGGTTTGTCGCAGCCAGCAACCCAATCATTGGCACGCTGGTCCCTGATCAGTGGGGATGAATGCATTAAGCCCCGTTTAGCATGCATTTGCATGCTACTTGTGGTAAGAGCCCTCGAGCGCATTGTTTCACATGCTCAAGGGCTCTGATCATGCGGGGTTAGCAAACGCCGGCGCTAGTATGGCACTAAGAGCCTCTAGCACAGGCGTTTGCTTTTGATCATGAGGGTATCAATGAAATTACATGGAAATACTTTTAAAGCAAATAGGAGGAAATATTTTTTCACTCAAAGAACAGTTAAGCTCTGGAACTCGCTGCCGAAAGATGTGGCAATGGCAGCGAGTGTATCTGGGTTTTAAAAAGGTTTGGACAAATTCCTAGAGGAAACGTCCATAATCTGTTATTGAGATGGACATGGGGGAAGCCACTGCTTGCCCCGGGATTGGTAGCATGGAATATTACTACTAATTGGGTTTCTGCCAAGTACTTGTGACCTGGATTGGCCACTGTTGAAAGCAGAACACTGGGTTAAATGGACCATTGGTCTGACCCAGTATGGCTATTCTAATGTTATGACGGTCTTGGATAATACAATGGCCGTGAAGAGAGATGAGGATGGAGAGAGTGTAAGGGTCAATAGCCTGAAGATTCCTATATGTACTGGTGGAGAATGAACGGGACTGGGCAGGGGAAGAAGGGTGATTGTGTGAAAGTTATCACATGATGGTCAGAGAGGGGAAGAACTGAGGTGCAGAAATTGGAGAGTGAGCAGTTGGAGAAAATGACAAAGTCAAGACAGTGGCCATTCTGGTGAGTAGGGGTAATGGAGCACAGCTGAATATTGAAAGAGAGGTTAACGCGAGAAACTGAGAGGCATAAGAGTCAGAGGGGTCATAAGATGAATGTTAAAATCCCCAAGAATGAGGGAAGAAGAAAAGCTAGGAGTCAAAGAGTGAAAAGAAGAAAGGGGCTTATCAGGCCAAGGGGTCGATAAATGACTGCCACTAGGAGAGGTAGAGGAATGAATTGACAGATTGAGTGAAGGAAGAAAAGCTGCGAGACTGAGGTGGAAGAAGAAATTGAAATCTATAACAGGGTGAGGAGTAGCAGCCCAACACCACTTCCACGGCAAACCAGGCAAGGTTTATGGGAGAAAAGGTAACCTCCATGACACAGGGCAGAAGCTAAGGTCAAAGCCAAGTCTCAGTTAGTGCAAGCGGATGCAGAGTACAAGAGATAAAGAGGTCATGGATGTAGGCAAGATTGTTGAAGACAGAGCTGGCATTCCACAGGACACATGAGAAGGGCAGAGAAGGGAAAAGTAAAGGAATAGAAATAAAATTAGAGACATTGTTATGTGACCTGAAAGAGTAGGGTGAGAGCTGATTTGGAGGACCAAAATTGGGATTGATATCCACAGCAGGAAACAGGAGAAGGAGCAAGAATACAGAGAAGAGTAGGAGAGACATGACAACAGCGATAAAGATGAAATGCACTCAAAGAATGGAGATGGTTGAATAAAAGGAAGAAAATGTTGAAACTTGAAAGCTGAGAAGGAAGAAGACAAAGGTGATGAAAGCAGAAGGTGGGCAATGTGGTTCTGAGGTATGCAGTGGTTTCAGATAGAGAAAGATTGGGAAAAGTCAGTATCAAGAAGAGAAATTATACCGGAGCCGCTGGAAATAGGAGAAACTAAAATAAAAACCTGTAGAGATAAAATGTTTTGCACACCTGATAGCGCATGGCACCTGGGACGGAAGCCCTGAGTTGACTGGGGTCACCCCAGAGAGTGCTGAAAGGAATATGCAGGTGGACAGCAAGATTTTCACAGCACCTTGGTGAATACCACATATGTATGCTGGGGTGGGGGGCAGCACAGCAGGACTGAAAAGAATTATAGTACAAAATGTTGCATTAATTAAGAAGGACTGCAACCAACTAAGGATTAATCTACCAAAACCAAGATCTATAAGGTGATAAAGCTGTAGACTATGATTGACAAAGTTGAGTGCCACACTGAGGTCAAGGGAAACTACCTTTTCCCAAGTCTATGTTTGTCTAGTAACATAAAAAAAAAACCAGACTGATTGGGAAGGAAGGCAAATGATTCTCTCTACAAAGTTGCTTAGTTGGCCCACAATTATCTTTTTAGCCACTTTTTAGATGAAAAGGCAAATCTGAGACTTGTTGATATTTTGTGAATACATTTCTGTGAAGATGAATTGCCAGGGTGCACATACAAATTTTTTTTTTTTAAAGTTTGACAATTTTTTTTTAAATCTTGCTAATAAGAGGCTCTAATTGATGTTTTGTTATTTCATATTGAGGGTTTAAAAATGATCTATGCTTTTTATTACTTCCTAATTAGTTTTGCTGTACTGTTTAAACCACTGTATTGTCTTCTTTATTTTGCCTGTAACTTGCTTTGGGATCTTCAGAATGTAAAGGTGAAAGATCAAATGTGAGTAAATAAAATACTCCTGTTTCCTCTCTCTCTTTCCATAACTGTCATGCAGCGTCACTGCGCTGTAAAATCGCTAGCCATGTCTGAAGTCTCAGAACTGGATGGGAAAGCAAACTGGAATCCTATTTACCTGAAATGCACAAAAAAAAAACTTGTCAATTATTCCTAGAGCTATCAAATACACCAATAATTTTATTGGGCAGAATTACCAGTACATATTGCACTACAAATTTCTAGAAAATGAAGCAGTTGCACAATATTTTAATTTTGTCCAGCAGTCTCCTCATTCTTCTGAGGGATTCTTGGCCAAAACAATCCTACCCTAACTATTGCACCATGATCCTTCAGCTGACAGCAACCCAAGCTTTTTGTACACTATTTTAACCTCTTATTCTTTTCTATCTAACCCAGCTATTGCAGGCACAGTGGTCTCACTGAAATGCAAACTCTACAGTGGCCTGATACCCAGGGAAGCCAGGGTTCAAATCTTTCTGCCACTGTGAAGTGACCTTGGACAAATCACTATCTACCACTGCCTCAGCTACCCACTTAAAACTGTAAGCTCTTCATTGTACTGCATTTCCCCAGTAGTGCTATAAAAATGATTTTAAAAAAATTCCTTCCAGAACTATGATGTCCTGTTTCCCATACTGCAATAGCAAAGAGAATTTGGAGTTGTTTTGGGATGGGGGAGGAGGAGAGCAGTTGGGGGAACTGTATTGGAATCACTGATAATCTGAATACTCCATGTTGAACATCTGAAACTCCGTTCAGTCTTTGAAGCTTATCTATTCTGCATTATTTCACGTTAATACAGCATATATAGCCCCCTGGAGGAGGAAACTGGGAGCTATATATGCTGCAAGCCCATGTAACAGGTATTAGATGTGAAAGCAGAAGACGCCCACGTATCACAGAACACTGCTGTTGTGTAAAAACAGGTAACACCTTTAACTACAGAAGTGACAGGGAACCTGAGTTCATGTGCTACACAGTATAAAACACTAAGGACCTGCCATAATGCTGCATGCCAACGTCAGCAAGATTCTATTTTTATCTGGAAGTTGTAACTTTTGAATTCCAGCAAGAATAGTCTTGCCTGCTTCTTTGAGTTCATCATGACTGATCCAGTATATATGAAATTAATACTACTGTCTATATCATACAAAGCAACAAACCTTCAGAGTCCTTCTGTTTACGTTCTACTTCTTTGCGATACTCTTCCAGTTCTCGATCGGTGAGTTTATTAAAGGGGTTTGGACCAGTTGTGCTCACAATCACTCTTGGCTGATACTCCTTTTCAATGATTGCTTTAGATGCAGTCACCAGTTCACCCTAATAGAACACAGAAAAAAAAAGTCTGCTACAAAATAAACTTATTTGAAGTATTAAAAGCGAAAATGAATAACACCAAAAATTCTATTTGTAAGTACAGGATTTCGAATGTTTCAATTCATGTTGATTATAGGGGGAGGGGATGGATTGGGTATCTTCTGATGGGCTGCTGATGTAAACAAACTGTGGAAATAGGTTCCTTTCGAGTCTATCCTCTTAAAAGGGTTTTACAGGCCGGTTGTATAGAATAACTGCCAGCCCATGAGTCCCTGTGCCTTTAAGAGGGCATACACAAGGAGAACTTATTGCTTCTGCTGTTTGTTTATATTGATTGCAGGTTCTCAACCCAGTCCTCAGGATACACCAAGCCAGTTGGGTTTTCAGGATACTTACAATGAATATGTATGAGGTAGATTTGCATATGATGGAGACAACGCATAAAACGTTCGCATGCATATTATGAATATCCTGAACACCTGATTGGCTTGATGTCAAGGACTGGGTTGAGAACCCCTGGTCTAGAGAAATACAGGATGCATCATCAAGGCTAGGTAGCACAGGAGAGGGAGAGAAAATAAGATGGAGGAGGAGGGTGGGGGGGGGGGGGGCATGGACAGGGTACTTATTTCTGGGTCAATTTTTGGCCATAATCTGAACCCAATTATATGCATATATAATTTGAACGTATCAACAAAATCTGTTTCACTGTGGCCATTCTCAATGCATTCTACCATGCAATTGCTCTTATATGGAAAATACTGTCATCTCTTCTGGTGTGTAAATACAGCAAACATTTAATGGTTTCTGCAAGTGTACAACAGGAAAACTAATGTGAATGATCACAATTTGCTTTGCACAGGCACATATTCCTCTTTCGGTTCACATAAAAACAAATTCTGGGTCAAATGCCTGGCCTGATGGCATTCTCCACAGCACGCTCTTACCTGCCCTCTCAATTACCATCTCTATTAAGTATAGCAGAGGATCAGAAATAGCTTATGTCTGCACTTTACAGCGATATGAAATAGGGGAAATCAGGAGTGGGGGGGACGGGGACTTTTTTTCCCTAAATTATTTTTATTGAAATGCAAGAAAAAAGTTACAAATACTTCAAAACAATCCCCCACCTCCAACCCCCCCACTCCAGGACAGCAGTCCAGCTCATTTTCGAAGGAGATCGTCAGCCATCTTCTGATACAAATCGGGAGATGGCCGGCGATCTCCTGAACCCGGCCAAATCGGTATAATCGAAAGCCGATTTTGGCCGGCGCCAACTGCTTTCCGTTGCGGAGCCGGCCAAACTTCAAGGGGGCGTGTTGGGAGGGTAGCGAAGGCGGGACTGGGGCGTGATACGAGATGGCCGGCTTCGCCCAATGATGGAAAAAGGAAAGCCAACCTTGACGAGCATTTCGCCGGCTTCACTTAGTCCCTTTCTTTTCAGCACCAAGCTGTGAAAAGGTGCCCGAACTGACCAAATGACCACTGGAGTGAATCGGGGATGATCTCCCCTTACTCCCCCAGTGGTCACCAACCCCCTCCCACCCAAAAAAAAAATATATATATATTTTGCCAGCCTCTATGCCAGCCTGAAATGTCATACCCAGCTTCCTGACAGCAGTATGCAGGTCCATGGAGCAGTTTTTTGTGGGTGAAGTGCACTTCAGGCAGGTGGACCCAGGCCCATCCCCCCCCCTACCTGTTACACTTGTGTTGGTAAATGGGAGCCCTCCAACCCCCCCCAAAACCCACTGTACCCACATGTAAGTACCCCCTTCACCCATAAGGGCTACGGTAGTGGTGTAGAGTTATGGGTAGTGGGTTTTGGGGTGGTTTTGGGGGGCTCAGCACACAAGGTAAGGGAGGTATGCACCTGGGAGCAACTTTTGAAGTCCACTGCAGTGCCCCCTAGGATGCCCAGTTGGTGTCCTGGCATGTCAGAGGGACCAGTGCACTACAAATGCTGGCCCCTCCCACAGCCAAATGCCTTGGATTTGGCCGGGTTTGAGATGGCCGGCATCGGTTTCCATTATTGGCGAAAACCGATGCCGGCCATCTCTGGCATTTGGCCGGCCCCAACCATATTATCGAAATGAAACAAGGCCGGCCATCTTTTTCGATAATACGGTTCAGGACTGCTCTTTGCAGCGCCAGCCAAATAGATGGCGGGTGACCTATTTGGCCGGCGCCATTCAATTATGCCCCTCAGTGGCATCTAAAGACTACATCTGGATAAGATTGTTACAGAAAAAAAAAATCTCTGGGAAAAACTCTCACATGTCACACTGAATGGTTTCTGATCTTTAAAACAAAATACAATATTAGACAAAGGGTACACGAATAAACACAACAATTTTTTAAATTACTACTTCTGTAATTCAAGGACAACCATATTACTCATATGAAAAAGTAACTTCCCCCTTAGTTACCCAATCAACCAAATGACCAAATTTAATTAATAATCAGATCCAGTTGATTAAACACAGCCAAGCTTGATTGCAGCCAGCACTGTTGAATCTAAATCTCATTATATATTGAACCTTACCAAGAGAGTGAAGAAGTCACCACAAAGTTTGTACAAGGATGCTATGCCACAATCAAAGGAAATTCCAGAAGAGATTAGAAAAAAAGTTGTTAAAATGTATCAGTCTAGAGGGGGTTACAAAGCCATTTTAAAAGTTCACCAAATTAGAGACCTGCAAGGGAACGGGGTTCGCGGGAATTCTGCGGAACCCGCAGGATTCCTGCAGAAACGGAAGTTCTGCGGGATCCCTTGGTGACGGAAGCAGTTCCTGTGGGGTTCCTATGGGGATGGAAGCAGTTCCTGCAGGGTTGTCGTGCAAGTGTATGCTGCACTAGCGCCAGCCTCTCACCTACCGAGTACCAAGTTCTTTGAGTGCTTTCTCCTCCTCCTTGCTTTAACAGCACATATGCGGAAAGTCTCCGTTAAGGATGTGTTAGAGATACAGATGGTGATGAAATTCAAAAAGGAATGGGAAGAACACAGAGGATCTCTAATTAGAAAATGGAAGTTATAAAAAACCTAAACTTAAATGGCTGCATGTGTGTGGATGTGTCGAGTGACACTTAGATGGTGACCGTGGTGTGATGAACCAGAGCCGATACTGGGAGACCTGTACGGTCTGTGTCTCATATATGGCAATCTGTTTTAGGATGGGCTGGAAAGGGTTTACACAGCAACTTTAGAGGCTGGAACATGAGGACAGTGAAGGCAGACTTTTACGGTCTGTGTCCTGCAAATGAGAAGATGAATAGACTGGAGTGGGCTTCGACGGCAACTTCAGTAGTTGGAACATAAGGATAGTGCCAGACGGTCTTCTAAGGTCTATGTCCCAGAAACACCACAGAAAGACCATAATCAAGTATATAATATCACATTCATTGTTGATTTAATCAAGAATTGATAATGATTGTGACTATTGGGCAGACTGGATGGATCAATCCAGTTTTTATCTGCTGTCATTTACTATTAATCCTCTCTGCTCCCGGGCTGATGCGCAGACCTCAGCTCTGACATAGGCACGAGCATCAGATGTCACCTGACCTACTGGTGCGTGCATGTGGCGATCTCTTAACACACAGTGCCAGTGAATCAGAGAAGTCTTACATGCACGCACCAAAGTGTTCCAACTTTAGTTCCTTCCTTGCCTGCAGTGCTGCGGCTCAAACCCAGACAGAGACTGAGAGAGCCGACAGGAGTTTTTTTTAAATGTACCATTAAATTCTTGTGGGACTGGGTGAGGACAGGTTAAATTCTTGCGGGGAAGGGTTAGATTCCCGGCAGGGATGGGTTCGATTCCCCAAGGGGACGGACAGGGATGGGTTAGATTCCCTAGGGGGATGGGTTGGATTCCAGTAGGGACGGGCAGGGACGGGTTGGATTTCTGTCCATGTGCAACTATACCAAATCACAACAAGCTATTAGCCATTATCTCTAAAAGGAGAAGATTTGGAACAGTGGTGAATCTTCCCAGGAGTAGCTGGTCTGTGCAAATCATCTGGGAATCACAAAATATCCCAGAAAATCATCCAAACAACTGTAAACCTCTTTTGCCCTAGCTAAAGCCAGTGTTCATGACTCCACAATAAGAAAGACTGGTCAGAAATGGGATTCATGGGACAGTAGCAAGGCAGAAATTGCTACTATCCAATAGGAACATTAATACTCGAGTGCAAAAACCACAACTGGATGATCTCCAAACCTTTTGGGATAATATTCTATGGACCTACATTAGGGCTGGCGTTAGAGGAGGGGAGGACAAAAAGGGCAGCTATCTTGGGTCCCACATCTCCAGAGGGCCCCAAGATCACACATCTCTTCCTCTTTCTCTTTCTCCTGCTCCAGTCCAACATCTCCCCTCTCTCCCCTTCTTATTTCCAGTTTACCTTCAACACATTTTTCTTCACAGGTGTCACTGTCATAGCAGTGATTCCGATATGCTGCATGTGGCCAACCCCAAAGCTTTTCATCTGCCTCGTTCTACCCCCCACCCCTATGAAACAACTTGCTGTTTCTAGAGGAGAAGAGAAATGGACAGCAGCCAGTGGAAAGAGAATTAACAGAAGATAGGATAGCTGAAGAGAGAAACAGATAAATATGATGGAAAAATTAAATATCCAGACAACAAAGGTAGGAAAAAAGTGTTTTATTTTGAATTTATTAAGTGAAATATGTTAGCTGTGGAAAATTTGCATTGCAGATATCTTTCTATTTTGTTCAGTATAAGAGGAAATGCATCTCTGTTTTAATTTTTCTACTGTTGCCATATTTGCTGAGTTTAACTTCTTGGGGTTCTTAGTTCAATTTTGCCTTCATATTTCTATTTCTAATTTTATTTATTTTTATATCTCGTTTTATCCCAAAGCGGGTTACAATGTGAACATACATAATTCAACAACTTACACAACAAAACAATAACAAAAAAAACATTAAATTTAAAATCTAACATTTCGCTGCTAGCCTCGAAAACAGTCTTTATCGAGTTCAAGATTTTTTTAAAAGAAGTTTATTAAAATTTAATCTACCAGAGCAGAATCTCAAATAATCAAGTAATTGATTCCAAAGAATCACCCTAGCAACCAATAAAGCTTTCTTATGAGCATCCGTCAATTTACAAACTGGGACGCATAGAGGTGTATTTTAGTTCCATAGTAACCTATGGAACTTTGTAAGTCTAAGCGCTTTGAAAATGAGCCCCATAATTGCTTAGTACTTTTTGAACATAAGAGGTGGCCTTGGCTATATAAGATCGAAGTATCTGAAAAACACATCAGTATTATAGCATGAACTCTCTGATGAATCAACATGAGCACTTTGAACACACATGGCATTTAATAGGTAACCAAAGAAGTTTTTTTTTTTTTTTTAAACAATGGAGTCATATCCGATCTCTGCGAGCCAGTCAAAAACCGGGCTGCTGGGGGAGGGGGAAGGGAGGAGCCCTTCTTACACATGCTAGGGCCCAGGGCAGAAATTAACACCTGCTCTAGACTGATGAGTCAAAAGTGGTGCTCTTGCTCCCATTACATGCATTGTAAAGCAAATAAAGCATTCCACAGCAAGAACATTGATGGTGTGGGGATGCTTTGCTGCCTCAGGACCTGAACTTGCCATTTTTGAAAAAAGCACTACACCAGAAAATTCTTAAGGAGAATGTCCAGTCATCTGTCTGTGAGCTGAAGCATAAGTGGGTCATGCAAAAAGACAATGATCCAAATCACAAAAGCAATGAATGGCTGAGAAGAAACAAAATTAAAATTTTGGACTGGCCTAGTCAAAGTCCAGACTTGGACCTAATAGAGATGCTGTGGCAGAACCTAAACTGAGCAGCTGATACATAACCAATGAATGTGTCTGTATTAAAGCAGTTCTGCAAAGAAGAGTGGGCTAAGATTCCTTAACAGCAAGGTGAAACACATATCAAATTATAGCAAGTCTTTAGTTGCAATTATTACTGCTAAAGGTGGTGCAACCATTTATTAAGTTTAGAGCACAGTGTCACATATACACAGCAGGAACCTGGGTTCGTGAGCCCTTGGGCCACTGCCGAGGAGCAGCAGCGGCAGGAGAATCACCCCATCACCACATAAGGCAGACCGGAACTGGAACACAGTGGACTGGAGTAAGGCTTCACCTACACTTGGCCACCTTTCACCAAGAGTTGAGCTCTGGGCTTCAGGCAGCCAGTAGGACTTGCAGGACAAGGCAGGACACAGCAGCAGGCTGACAAATAACAGGAACACTAGAAACATGCTGGGTTCCAGGAAAAACAGCAGGCAAAAGAACAATCCAGAAACAAGCCAGGTCAGGGCAGGCGGCAGGCAGAAGAATAGTCCAATAAACAATCCGGGTCTGGGCAGGCGGCAGGCAGAAGAATAGTCCAATAAACAATCCGGGTCTGGGCAGGCGGCAGGCAGAAGAATAGTCCAATAAACAATCCGGGTCTGGGCAGGCGGCAGGCAGAATAGTCCAAAAAACAAGCAGAGTAAAAGTCACCAACAAGAACAGCACAAAGGCACTGCAACACTTCACACCAAAGGAACGCTTC
Organism: Microcaecilia unicolor; assembly: GCF_901765095.1. Taxonomy (NCBI): domain Eukaryota; kingdom Metazoa; phylum Chordata; class Amphibia; order Gymnophiona; family Siphonopidae; genus Microcaecilia; species Microcaecilia unicolor. Next base: position 490,879,103 of record NC_044032.1, on the reverse strand, counting down.
TGAAGAACACTGTTGCAAGGCAACTAAGAACCTTACCATGTGGTTAATAAAGGCAGGTAACAAGGGAGTTCACCAGGTATGGGTGCTGCTTGGTTCCAAAAAACTCCCAAAACAATCTGGAGAGCTGGAAGATCCGGACCGGACCACCATATCTTCTGGAACACGGGAAACGGTAAACCATCACTTCGCAGCATTCCCCAGGTCTAAACCCCGGGGACTGAGGTGACTACGAGCCAGGGACCAGGACACAATCGTGACACACAGATACTTTTTTACATGGGTACTATGAGTGTTGGATAACTTTGCTCCTTAAATAAATGACATAATAATGTAAAAGCTATATTATGTGTTTACTCAGGTTCTCTTTGTCTAACACAGTATTACGCTTTATTTTAAGATCAGAAACCATTCAGTGTGATATATATGCAATAACAGGGGAAATCAGGAGGGGAAAAAAACTTTTACACATCACTGTATTCTGTGGAATAATCCCTCCAAATCCAACACGTGAATCTATTTTGCATGAGACGTGCTCTTGATATATGTATGCAGTCCTCAATCAGTGAGTCTTCCAGGGTGCAATATCCTCCAATCATCAATGACCCCCCTTGCTCCCCCTTTCATCAAAGTCCCTCCTCAACTTCTCAGGTGAAGTCCAGTCCAACAGTGGTTCTGCCACACATAAGACACCTCTCCTCCAGGTATAAAAGTAAATCCACAGGTCTATAAAGAACTATTCATTATTGTCATTTGGCGCATATACTGATACCATCCATAACTTCTGCCTCCACAATTGCCCATATAACATCACAAACCACCTGTCTATGTATTAAAACTCACAAATAAACAATCTGCAATGAGTGTGTAGTTATAACAAAGAAACTATCAAACACATCACTCCAATATAGTGTCACACTGGGGATTCAGATCTGAAGGATAAAATATATTAAATTTAAAAAAAATAGCCTCAGTGTAACAGGGAGCCTGACTTTTATGCTCCACTGTAAATATTACCATCACAGGCTTCCACCACCTTCCAAAAAAAAAACCACAGAGAAAAACTCCCAGAATATTTCAAAAATTCTATTTGGGTGATTTATATTTATAGTGAAATTTAGTGTTGTGGGTATTTGGATCTGTATTATGTTAAATTGTGTTACCCTCCCTTCTGTTTTTTAAACACAGACTTTTCTCCCACTTCTTTAGAATTTTTGAAATATTCTGGGAGTTTTTCTCTGTGTTTTTTTTCGGAAGGTGGTGGAAGCCTGTGATGGTAATATTTACAGTGGAGCATAAAAGTTAGGCTCCCTGTTACACTGAGGCTATTTTTTTTTTATTGGAGTGATGCGTATTTATTAAAACTGCCCCTGCTCTATAAGAGTCAGAAGCCAAGGCATAGTACCACCACACAACCTGTTCACTCTTAAGCTTACCATGCTCCACATCATTTAGGTGGAACTCCTGAAGCACTGCTATCATAGCTTTATTCCTCTTAAGAGCAACTGGAACCTTCTTGTGCTTTATAGGAGGAGATCCTAGTCCAGCAACATTCCAGGAGGTTATTAGACTTTGCCACTGTCATATCATAACACCATACCACACCCCTCATCCCATCCACGTATCTGCTGCACATTCATCCCCAATTATTCCTTATCCTCCCATGCACCACCATACATTCAAACTCCCCTCTTGATACCTAATCCTACCCCTGCCAACCTCTTATCCCGAAGCTTTCCACTGCTTTCCTCCTCATCTCAATTCTCCTTGCTCCAATCTGATTTACCTCATGGGTAAGGAAATACAGAGGATTAGAATAACCTCCAAGAGACAACTGACTTACCTCCCCAAAGCCTCATCCTCAAGATCAACACATACCCATCCATCAACACTCTTAATTAAGCACCCTCTCGTTCACCAAACCTAGCCTAGGGATGAGCTAAATATCCATCAGGAATAGTGCACCCTCTTCTTAACAAGTGCTCACTATGTACACATAGTGCGCCTTATTTGCACATCGTGCACACTTTTCCCTCTAAGGTACATGTGAACTACTGCATGTACATACTCTATCAGGAAAGAGTGTATTATGTGCAAAAACAGGGTGACCTATTTACACACTCTTTTAAAAGAGCATGCACTATTGAAGAGATTTGCTGGAAATTAAAAAAAAAAAAAAAAAAGACATTCTAAACAGAAGCAATACAAAAATTTTCTGAGTGCACATCTCCACTCTAACTCTTCTTGCCCACTCTACCTTCCTGGTAATTGACCTCCTCCAAATTAACCAATCTTAACTTAATATTCATTAATACAACAATTACGACCCAGAGAGGCAGGGAGCAAAACCACATTACAGTGTGTGGACATCAGTCTCTAACAACTACTGATCAGGTCTATGCACTCTGTCTTCTGGCTGCCAAGTCCCTCATGGATTGCCTCTTCAAAAGCCTGTCCCCCCACTGGGGTACACTGCTATGTGGGAAGCATTACTTCTACTATTGGACTCTGTGCTGTTTCTGAACCAGGACAGTCTCAGCCTGCCCTTTCCAGGCCTCATCCAGCATAGAGGTTCTATAAAAAATTCCACTCATTGTGAATACCACTCACAGTCCAATAGTAGCACATATCTTCTTGCCTTAGGTCTTCTTTGAAGTCTCTCCTTTTCTGCAATTTACTTATAAGTCACCCTAAATCTCAATCCTGAAGCCATCTCGTTTAAACTCTTGCAAAGCTTTTCCCTCCCATAGCATTCTGACTTGAAATCCTGTTTGGGGATGTTGTTCTTCCATTGACCCAAAACCCGATGTGCCTCCTCTATTAGGATTTCCTCTTGCTCCCCCACTGGGTCTAAGGCACATAATAAGGATCTGAAGATGCTCCTTAGAATTGCTTCCACATCAGCATACTTCTCAAGCTCTGGCAGCCAATGAATGCATAGGTTACATTATCAGGTGTGGGTTCTCAGCATCCTCCAGCTTGTTCAACAGCTCAGCATGTGCTGACTCCAGTTTATCTGTTCACATGTTCACTGCTGTCAAATCTTCCTTTTGGGTCTCCATACATTGCTCAATCTTCTCTACACATTTCCCCAAATCCACATCATGCCAGAGACCAGGTAACATTTTTTTTCATCTCCTCTACCATTATGCCAATCTCGGACTTCAATTCAGATTTAAATTCCAGGAACAGTGATTTCAGTCCTGTAGAGGTACAAGGAAGCACCCAAGGGATGCTCTCAGTATCCCTGAACAAATTTGAGCTAATGTCCTGCATATGTTCCGAGTCCTCCCCTGATTTCTTCCCACTTGCTGTATAGAGGGTTGGTTTTTAAAACCTCTCCTCTTCTTCCACAGACATTCCTGGCTCAGTTCATGTTCCAAGCTTTTCCACACCAGGATGGTGCTGATTACCACCGAGGCAAAGCTTTAGGTAAGTACCACAGTTGTGCTCTTCTGCCGTCTTCTAAGGGATCATCATATCCTCCCCTGCCTCATGTTTTAGTTTTTCCCACTTTCCCTGCCACCACAATACTCATACTCTTGGGGTCTACACACTTGCTTGTACTTCCACATATTAGAAGCACCAAAATGACACATCCAATATGTCCAATGAAGGGGCCAATGCATTAAGGTGCAATATGTTTATGTTTATTAAAACCTGATATACTGCTTGACTTTGATAGAAAACAGTGGTTTACATTAAAAAGTATACAAAACTTATAAAAACAGAAAAAAACATTCATAAAATAAGCATCCAAAATACAATAAATAATCATGGATTGTAATCTGCAGTTTTGCTAGTGTATTATTCCCTGATTTCCTAGTTCAATGTCAAAGGCTTGCTTAAAAAAAGGTTGTCAATGAAGTCTTACATTTTTTATGATTTGCTTCAGTATGAATGTATTTCAGAAGACTGCTCCATAGGGAAGGTACATGCAAAAAGAATGCCTTAGACTGAGTTGATTCCCATTTGACTTGATGAGCGAGGTATGACTATTCTGTGATCCTGTAGAAGGAGATTCTGTAAAATCAACCCGACAAGTCCGAAATAGATCATGCAGATAGTGTTGTAATTGTATATAAGGATACCAGTCAGACGAGCCCAGTTCATAAAGGTGTTTTAAGGAGTCATATGAAAGCATCGTGGACTCATCTTCTTCCACTACATGAAGCAACAAAGTTAATCCACTAGTTGGCCAGCACTTGATGCTACTGGATATCAGACCTGGGAGAAAATCAGCATTACTCCCTATAGCCAAATACCATTAACAATATGCATGTACATAAGTACATAAGTACATAAGTAGTGCCATACTGGGAAAGACCAAAGGTCCATCTAGCCCAGCATCCTGTCACCGACAGTGGCCAATCCAGGTCAAGGGCACCTGGCACGCTCCCCAAACGTAAAAACATTCCAGACAAGTTATACCTAAAAATGAGGAATTTTTCCAGTCCATTTAATAGCGGTCTATGGACTTGTCCTTTAGGAATCTATCTAACCCCTTTTTAAACTCCGTCAAGCTAACCGCCCGTACCACGTTCTCCGGCAATGAATTCCAGAGTCTAATTACACGTTGGGTGAAGAAAAATTTTCTCCGATTCGTTTTAAATTTACCACACTGTAGCTTCAACTCATGCCCTCTAGTCCTAGTATTTTTGGATAGCGTGAACAGTCGCTTCACATCCACCCGATCCATTCCACTCATTATTTTATACACTTCTATCATATCTCCCCTCAGCCGTCTCTTCTCCAAGCTGAAAAGCCCTAGCCTTCTCAGCCTCTCTTCATAGGAAAGTCGTCCCATCCCCACTATCATTTTCGTCGCCCTTCGCTGTACCTTTTCCAATTCTACTATATCTTTTTTGAGATACGGAGACCAGTACTGAACACAATACTCCAGCTGCGGTCGCACCATGGAGCGATACAACGGCATTATAACATCCGCACACCTGGACTCCATACCCTTCCTAATAACACCCAACATTCTATTCGCTTTCCTAGCCGCAGCAGCACACTGAGCAGAAGGTTTCAGCGTATCATCGACGACGACACCCAGATCCCTTTCTTGATCCGTAACTCCTAACGCGGAACCTTGCAAGACGTAGCTATAATTCGGGTTCCTCTTACCCACATGCATCACTTTGCACTTGTCAACATTGAACTTCATCTGCCACTTGCACGCCCATTCTCCCAGTCTCGCAAGGTCCTCCTGTAATCGTTCACATTCCTCCTGCGACTTGACGACCCTGAATAATTTTGTGTCATCGGCGAATTTAATTACCTCACTAGTTATTCCCATCTCTAGGTCATTTATAAATACATTAAAAAGCAACGGACCCAGCACAGACCCCTGCGGGACCCCACTAACTACCCTCCTCCACTGAGAATACTGGCCACGCAATCCTACTCTCTGCTTCCTATCTTTCAACCAGTTCTTAATCCATAATAATACCCTACCTCCGATTCCATGACTCTGCAATTTCTTCAGGAGTCTTTCGTGCGGCACTTTGTCAAACGCCTTCTGAAAATCCAGATATACAATATCAACCGGCTCCCCATTGTCCACATGTAGACCAAACGTTTTGCAGAGTAGAAACCGAACCCATTGAACTGCTTTCACCAATATATGATTCTTTACAGAGGGCAAGAGCTTAGCAGATTTAGCATGGAGAATATAAGCTAGACTCAACGGGGTGGCTAACTCAGTTTCATATACTACATCACAGAACTCAGTGGAGCGAAACACCCAGTCTCAAGCATATCTTAAGTTACAGGCGATATTATAAGCTTGAAGATCTGGCAAGCCAAGGCCACCATCTCGGCACAGCAACTGTAACTGCCAGAGAGATGCCCTGGGCCTCATTACACCCCATAAAAAATAACAAATGATTTTGTTGTAAGTGGCCAAATCTTTCAGCTTAATAATAAGAGGCAAATGTTGTAATGGATTCAGCCACTAGGGCAATAATACCATTTTTATAAGCTGGACTCTACCCCACAAGGACAATGGCAGATGTTTCCACTGGTCACACAAGTGTTTAGTATCAGTCTTCAATTTTGATATATTACAAGCATATACATTTTGCATATCCCTAGAAATCCATAAACCCAGATATCGTAACTTCTCTCCTACCCATTTAAGAGGAAACATCCCTGGACCTAAGATCTGGAGAACAAATTATGAGACTTCTAGGGTCTTAGGATTCAAATTGGACTCTTGTCAATGGAGTGTCAGCTAAATAGTTTGAGTAAAAATTAAAAAAAAAACTGCATCAGCTAAGGACGATCAGATCCCTTTCTTTCCCAAAAACTTTTCATTTCTTGGCTCAGGCTATAATATTTTCTCAGATTATTGTAGCTCTTTGTATGCACGTATGCATTTAAAATTGTACAACAGGCTACAAATTTAGCAAAACACTGCAGCAAAACTAATACATAAAAGTAGGAAATGTAATTGCAATCTCTTAGCAAAGAGATCTGCGTTGGCTACCAGTTGGAGCATGAGTGAAGTAAAATCATCAGTGTTGTTCTCTTGCTCCTGTTCAGCTATTAACTTTCCCTGTGGCACATTCTGCTTTCTGTTTTAGATCTTTATTAAGATTATGTTTTCCTACTGTTACACATGTTCACTTTAAATGTTTTCAGAAAGAAAAATCTGGAACTCGATCCCAATTCAAATTTGAAGTGTGCCCAATTATTTCCAATTTGGAAAGCATTAAAGACCCACCTTTTTAGCAAATATTTTGAGTTGTTTAGCATGTGTTTTGTTGTAGCTGATTCTGTAACCCACTTTGATTCCATGTTGATATAAATGCCAAGAATAGAATAGATTATGTCAGACAAAATCAAAATGGACCCCGTCACAAAGTTTCAAAATCAGAATCAAGGTCTTTCAAAAACCTATTGACAACCACCTGAAATGCGAAATGGGATAATACGTGCAATGGGATAAAACTAACATTTATAAATGATCTGGAAACAGTAATAAAAAGTGAGGTGATTAAATTTGCTGATGATGCAAACTTATTCAAAGTTGTTAAATCACAAGAGGATTGTGAAAAATTGCAAGATGACCATATGAGACTAGGCATCCAAATAACAGATGGCATTTAATGTGAGAAGTGCAAAGTGCTGCATTTAGAGAAAAGAAAACCCAAACTATAGTTACATGATGCAAGGTTCCACATTAAACATCACTGCCCAGGAAAAGGATTTAGGTATCATTGTTAATGATATGTTGAAACCCTTTGCTCAGTGTACATCAGCGACTAAGAAAGCAAATAGAATGCAGAATGTTAAGAATTATTAGGAAAGGAATGGAGAACAAAAGAGATTATTATAAAGCATTTGAACTGCTCCATGGTGCAACCGCATTTTGAATATTACATAAGTACGTAAGTATTGCCATACTGGGAAAGACCAAAGGTCCATCAAGCCCAGCATCCTGTTTCCAACAGTGGCCAATCCAGGTCACAAATACCTGGCAAGATCCCAAAAAAGTACAAAACATTCTATACTGCTTATCCCAGAAATAGGTGATTTTCTCCAAGTCCATTTAATAATGGTCTATGGACTTTTCCTTTAGGAAGCCATCCAAACCTTTTTAAAAACTCCGCTAAGCTAACAGCTTTTACCACATTCTTTGGCAATGAATTCCAGAGTTTAATTACACGTTGAGTGAAGAAAAATTTTCTCCAATTTGTTTTAAATTTACTACATTGTAGCTTCATCGCATGCCCCCTAGTCCTAGTATATTTGGAAAGTGTAAACAGACGCTTCACATCTATCCGTTCCACTCATTATTTTAAAGACCTCTATCATATCTCCTCTCAGCCGCCTTTTCTCCAAGCTGAAGAGCCCTAGCCACTTTAGCCTTTCCTCATAGGGAAGTCATCCCATCCCCTTTATCATTTTCGTCGCCCTTCTCTGTACCCTTTCTAATTCCACTATATCTTTTCTGAGCTGCAGTGCCCAGAACTGAACACAATATTTGAGGTGCGGTTGCACCATGGAGCGATACAAAGGCATTATAACATCCTCATTTTTGTTTTCCAATCCTTTCCTAATAATGCCTAACATTCTCAGGGCTGTGCCTAGGGTCTCTGGCGCCCCCCTGCAGTTGGCGCCCCTCCTGCAGTTGCCCCCCCCCCCCCCCGAAAACGATCGGAAAACGATCGCTACACTACCCGCCCTCTTCTACCCAGATCCTTTTCCTTTTTTTTTTTTGTTTAAATTTACCTCTGTCCGGTGGCAGCGTAGCGCTAGTGAGGAGGCAGCGCTTCCCCACCCCGACGTGTCAGTCTTCCCTTCGCTCAGTGTCCCGCCTTCTTCTGACGTCATTTCTGATGTCAGAAGAAGGTGGACCTGAGTGAAGGGAAGACTGACATGTCGGGGCGGGGGAGCACCGCCTCCTTCTCACTAACGCTACGCTGCCACCGGACAGAGGTAAATTTAAACAAAAAAAAGGAAAAGGATCTGGGGAGAAGAGGGCGAGGTAAGCATGGTGCGGCGGGGCGCCCCCCCAGAGGATGGCGCCCTCCTGCCATGCTTACCTCGCTTACCGTGTTGGCACGGCCCTGAACATTCTATTTGCTTTCTTAGCTGCAACAGTACACTGAGCAGAAGGTTTCAACGTATTATCATTCACGACACCTAGATCCCTTTCTTGGTCTGTGACTCCTAACGTGGAGCCTTGCATGATGTAGCTATAATTCGGGTTCCTCTTTCCCACATGCATCACTTTGCACTTGCACACATTAAATGTCATCTGCCATTTAGACGCCCAGTCTCCCAGTCTCGTAAGGCCCTCTTGTAATTTTTCACAATCCTCCCGCAATTTAATGGTCCTAGCACAGACCCCAGGGGAACCCCACTAACTACCCTTCTCCATTGAGAATACTGACCATTTAACTCTCTGTTTTCTATCTTTTAACCAGTTTTTAATCCACAATAGAACACTACACCCTATCCCATGACTCTCCAATTTCCTCTGGAGTCTTTTATGAGGTACTTTATCAAACACCTTTTAAAAATCCAGATACACAATATCAACCGGCTCACCTTTATCCACATGTTTGTTCACCCCTTCAAGGAAATGTAGTAGATTGGTGAGGCAAGATTTCCCTTCACTAAATCCATGTTGCCTTTGTCTCATTAATCCATGCTTTTGAATATGCTCTGTAATTTTGTTCTTTATAATAGTCTCTACCATTTTGCCCGGCACCGACGTCAGACTCACCGGTCTATAATTTCCCGGATCTCCTCTGGGACCTTTTTTAAAAATCGGCATTACATTGGCCACCCTCCAATCTTCTGGTACCATGCTCGATTTTAAGGGTAAATTACATATTACTAACAATAGCTCCGCAAGTTAATTTTTCAGTTCTATCAGTACTCTGGGATGAATACCATCCGGTCCAGGAGATTTGCTATTCTTCCGTTTGTAGAACTGCCCCATTACATCCTCCAGGTTTACAGAGAATTCATTAAGTTTCTCCAACTCATCAGCTTCGAATAACATTTCTGGCACCGGTATCCCACCCAAATCTTCCTCGGTGAAGACCGAAGCAAAGAATTCATTTAATCTCTCTGCTTTGTCTTCTCTGATCACCCCCTTTACCCCTCGGTCATCTAGCGATCCAACTGATTCTTTTGCCGGCTTCCTGCTTTTAATATACCTTAAAAAAAATTTTACTATGTGTTTTTGCCTGCAACACAATCTTTTTTTCGAAGTCCCTCTTAGCCTTCCTTATCAGTGCTTTGCATTTGACTTGACATTCCTTATGCTGTTTCTTATTATTGTATGCAATTCTGGTCACCGCATTTCAAAAAAAGATACAGAGGTGTATTTTCAAAGCACTTAGACTTACAAAGTTACATAGAGGGGCATAATGGAACGTAAACACCTATCTCCATGGGCGTCTATGTCCGAAAACGGGTACGTGAAGAGGCGGGACAGACCGTATTTTCAAAAAAATGGACGTTTTTCAGCTGGGCCTTTGTTTTTTTTAGCGATAATGGAAACTAAAAACGCCCAGCTCAAAAACGTCCTAATCTGAGCCATTTGGTCATGGGAGGGGCCACGATTCGTAGTATACTCGCCCCCCTGACATGCCAGGACACCAACTGGGCACCCTAGAGGTCAGTGCGGTGGACTTCAGACAACGCTCCCACATGCATAGCTCCCTTACCACGGGTGCTGAGCACCCAACCCCCCTCCCCCAAAACCCACTACCCACAAATGTACAACACTACCATAGCTCTTAGGGGTGAAGGGGGCACCTACATGTGGGTACAGTGGGTTTTGGAGGCCTCCCATTTACCAGCACAAGTGTTACAGGTGGGGGGGGGATGGGCCTGGGTCCACCTGGCTAAAGTGCACTGGGGTACCCACTAAAAGTGCTCCAGGGACCTGCATACACGCAGGCCTCTACGACTTGTTGCTGCTATATAACATTGGCACACCAGTTGACACCTGAAGACTAATCTCTCCGAAAACGTCCTTTATTGGAATAAGCACGCTTACTCACAGTTAACTGCAGATCAGAGGTTGTGCCCCACTGGCAACGAGTCTCCCTGGTACTGAGATTAGCAGTAGGTCAGAGCTGGCAGAATGCTGTACAATGCCCTTTTTCAGCCACATTCAAGGTAAGAACTAAGTTCTGTAGCGTGGCTAACACGTGAAAGGGATCTAAAACTGGCTTACAAAAATGGCTACTACCTCATGGACTACCGGAAACAAAACAGGGCACACTCTGACCCAGTAAGCAGGGGGAAAAGCACCATGGGAGCAGAGCCTACCAACATCGTGAGCATTTAACACAAGCTAGTGGAATCACGGAGCCCAATACCCTACACACCCACGACAATGCATTGCTGGTGTGACTCTGCAGTGCGCATAACAGAAAAGGTGTCACACTCAGCCGAGAGCCACATCAGAACCAGGGAAAGGCTGTCACAGGATAGAACACATTCTGCTGTCATGGAGGTGGGTACAAAGAAATAATTTATTCAAACCAAGATAAAAGCAGTACCCAACGTGGCCACGTTTCGCCCTCAGGCTGCGTCAGGGGTAAAACTAAAAATCAGGGGTGATCAACATACCCCTTCAAAAAAAGCTGTGTTTGTTAACAGACACTGCTCTGGATCAAAGTGCAACAGCTTTCCCGCTCGATAGCAGGTTCAGTGCGGCTTACAAAGTATCACAGAGGTAATACAAAATATGGTACAAAGTTTCACAGAGATAACACAGATATATAGAGTAGGACAGTAGGAAGATATGTGGGGGACAGGATTGGAGTATGGGTAGTGCTAGTGGTATGGATTAGGTTCGAGAATTAAGTTGGGTCGTTTGGGTAGGCTTGTTTGAAGAGGTATGTTTTCAGCAGTTTTCGGAAGGGTAGGTGTTCATTGGCTGTTCGGATGTGTCGAGGTATGGCGTTCCAAAGTTGGCTGCCTATAACGGAGAAGTTGGATGCGTAGTAGGTTTTGTATTTGAGGCCTTTGCAATTGGGAAGATGAAGATTGAGATATGTTCGAGAAGATTTGGATCTGTTTCTGGCTGGAAGTTCAAGTTGGTCATGTAACTTGGAGATTTGCCATGGAGGATCTTGTGGATCATTGTGTGGGCTTTGAAGTATATTCGTTCCTTGATAGGGAGCCAGTGGAGTTTTTCACAAAGTGGTATTGCGCTTTCAAATCGTAATTTGTCAATAAGGCCAATAAGGCCAATTTATGAGCGTATTGTATCTCTCAAAGGGGCCTTTTTACTAAGATGTGTAGGCGCCTTTGCGCGTCCAACGCATATTAAATTGGAACTACTGCCCAGCTTCTGCATGCCCCAGGCAGTAATTCCATTTTCGATGTGCGTCCAAAACACACAATAGAAATTTTCTACCACGTGTCACTTACCCGGCAGTAATCGGCAGTGTACTCATAACTGATGATTACCGCCGGTTAACACATGAGTCCTTACCGCTAAGTCAATGGGTGGCAATAGGGTCTCAGGCCAAAAATGGATGCGTGTTGGTTTTAATTTTGCCACACATCCATTTTTGGACCCCTAATAAAGGGTCTTTTGTGCGGACACGCTGGAGAGTGGACCTGTGTGCATCCAAGACACGCACTTAGACCAGCACGGGCCATTTTTGGTGCGCCTTAGATAAAGGGCCCCAAAGTTAGGAACGTAATGGGGATGGGACGACTTCCCTATGAAGAAAGACTAAGGAGGCTAGGGGTTTTCAGCTTGGAGAAGAGACGGCTGAGGGGAGACATGATAGAAGTATATAAAATAATGAGTGGAGTGGAACAGGTGGATGAGAAGCGTCTGTTCACGCTTTCCAAAAATACTAGGACTAGGGGGCATGCAATGAAACTACAGTGTAATAAACTTAAAACAAATCAGAGAACATTCTTCTTCACCCAACGCATAATTAAATCTGGAATTCGTTGCCGGAGAACGTGGTGAAGGTGGTTAGCTTAGCAGAGTTTAAAAAGGGGTTAGACGGTTTCCCAAAGGACAAGTCCATAAACCACTACTAAATGGACTTGGGAAAAATCCACAATTCCAGGAATAATATGTATACAATGTTTGTACGTTTGGGAAGCTTGCCACTTGGCCTGGATTGGCCGCTGTCGTGGACAGGATGCTGGGCTCGATGGAACCTTGGTCTTTTCCCAGTGTGGCATTACTTATGTATTTATGTACTTATGTAATTTGCCAAAGATGAGTCTGGCTGCTGTGTTTTGGGTGGTTTGGAGTTTTTTCATGATTTGGGCTTTGCAACCAATGAAGATGCTGTTGCAATAGTCAGCATGGGTGAGTACTGTGGATTGTACTAGATTGCGGAAAGTTTTCTGTGGGAGGAATGGTTTTACTCTCTTCAATACCCACATCATGTTGAACATCTTCTTCGTTGTGGCTTTGGCGTGAGTTTCTAAAGTTAGGTGGCTGTCTAATGTCACTCCTAGGATTTTTAGATTGTCAGATATTGGGATTGTAACGTCGGGGGTGCTCAGGGTGGTTTGGGGCAGAGAAGATTGTTGTGATGAAAGGATTAGGCATTGAGTTTTTTCTTTGTTCATTTTCATCTTGAAAGCGTTGGCCCAGGATGCTAGGATGTTCATGGCAGTGATTATTTTCTCCGAGATTTCTGTAAGGTTGGATTGGAAAGGGATGAATATTGTGACGTCGTCAGCGTAGATGAAGGGGTTCAGGCCAGATTTGGATAGGCATTTGGCCAGAGGGATCATCATAAGGTTGAAGAGGATCGGGGATAGAGGTGAGCCTTGGGGGACTCCGCATTTTGATGACCACGCAGGCGATATTGATGAGGTTGATTTGACCTGATAAGATCTAGTGGTGATAAAACTTTTTATCCACTTAATGATGTTTCCGCCGATCCCTAGTTTGTCCAGTAATTTTGTGAGAATATCTTGGTCTACCATATCAAATGCGCTAGGATAGGTCGAACTGCAGAAGAAGTATTTTGTTGCCAATTGAAATTTCATGTTTGAACTTGGATATCAGAGTGAGTAATACTGTTTCTGTGCTGTGTGCGGGCCGAAAACCCGATTGTGATTCATGTAGTATGGAGAACTCTTCTATGAATTCGTTAAGTTGGGAGGTCACTCTATTTTCCATCAATTTGATTAGAAGTGGGATGGAGGCCACAGGTCGATAGTTGGTGATGTCATTTGCTGGTTTCTAGGGGTTTTTCGGTATTGGTGTGAGTAGAATATTGCTGTGTTCGGAGGGGAAGGAGCCATGTTGAAGTAGGAAATTTAAGTGGGTGGTGAGTTCCGTAATGAATCGTTCTGGGGCATTTTTCATAAGATAATTGGGACATGGGTCCAGGTGACAGTGAGATTTGGAGAGTTTGGATAGTGCTGAGGAGATTTCCTTAGTGCTGAGGGGGGGTGAAATTTGTCCAATAGCGATCTGCTGGGATCTCTTAAAAGTCGGGGTCCAGTTCGTCAAGGAAAGTGTCAACATTGGTTTAATCATGGGGAATTGTGTTACACAGATTAGTGATTTTATCATTGAAGTATTTGGCCATCTGGTCGGCAGATGGGCATTTTGATGGTGAAGTTGTTACTGGATTCGTGTTAAGAAGATTCTTTATGATTTTGTATTGTTTTTTTTTTTTTTTTATGTCTGTTCCGGTGGCTGTGATTTGTTTTGTGTAGTATGTTCTTTTGGCTCGTTTGATGTCATTCTTGTATTTCTTTTGTGTTTGTTTCCACGCATTCAGGGTGAGATCGTCTTTTGATTTGCTCCAAGTTTTTTCTAGTTTCCTGGTTAGTTTCTTTAGTTTTTTTAATTCCTTGTTGAACCGTGGGGAGGGTTTTTTCTTTGTGTATAGGGTTTTGGAGTGTAGCAGAGCAATTTCATCTAGAATGAGTTTGCATCTATGGTCCCAATCTGCAAGGAAGTGGTTTGAGTTTGGATCTATCGACCAATTATTGTCATAGACAAGTTGCCAGAAGGTATCCTTTTCAATTCGTCCTCTGGTTTTGATTGTTGTGGGTTCCGATGGCGTGGGTTGGTCTTTTTTCCGTCATTGCACGGATAGGGTTGCTTTGTGGTGGTCGGACCAGGGAGAGGCGGCCCATTGGATGTCTGATAAGAGGAAGTTTTGATCTGTAGAATGTTTGGGTGTGATGATATCGAGTGAGTGGCCTTTATTATGAGTTGGTACTATAGGAGGAAGGTTGAAATCACATAGCTGGAGAAAGTCTATACAATCCCGGGTGTGGGCAGAGTTGGAGTCTTCTAAATGGAGGTTTAGGTCCCCTAGTAGTAATATATTGGAGTTACTGATGCATGTATTTGATACAAAGTCCATGAATGTGGTCTGGCTATGGTTCCAGTTATTGGGAGGTCTGTAAAACAGTATGCAGGTTAAATGTTCATATAGCATGGGGCTATATAATTTTATAGAGGCAATTTCGAGTTGGGTTGAGAAGGATTCTGAGATGGGTTCTGCGGAGAAGTATGGTCTGTAGATGAGTGCAATTCCTCCTCCTCCTCTTTTGTCTTTCCTAGGCCAATGTGATATGTTGTAGCTTGGGGGACATAGTTCGTTTATGATAGGATCTTCTGATTGACGGATCCAGGTTTCTGTGATGAAAAGTAGATCTTGGTTCTCTGAGGTGATCCAGTCTGTGATGATTTCACTTTTATTTACCACTGATCTTGCATTAATACATCCTATTCGGACAGATAGGAGTGGATCAGTGGTCTGGGGAGATGGGCGGATTTTGATAAGTTGATTTATTTTTTGTATTTTGGTGTTGTGGGGGGGGGGGGTTCTTGTTTTTAAGGATGGTATCCTGGATGTTGGAAGGTTTCTAAGGTTGTTGTATGGGTGTTTGGGTAGTATTGGAGGAATGATGTTGTGGTGAATTCAGTTGAGGGGGTTGTGAGAATTGCGTGCGTTACAGTGAGTGAGTGGATGGTGATTGTTATTATCAGGATGATCATGCTGGTGAAATATTTAAGTTGGATGTTGAGTGAGTGTGTGTGGTGGGACAAACATATCAATATGTCAGCATGCATACAATTGAAAGATGGTATAGTAACTATATGATGACTAAATAATTATATTTTAGTACTACTGTATTATGCTAAAAAGGCAATCTCAGCAGATACTGTTAACAGGATAACGGTGGAAGGATAAGTCACAGTTGGTGTCCCAGTAGGATGGTAGAAGACAGTATTTAGTGGGGCTCATTTTCAAAGCACTTAGCCTTCCAAAGTTCCATAGGTTTCTATGGAACTTTGGAAGGCTAAGTGCTTTGAAAATATGAGTGTTAGCGAGATAGCACAGAAAGCACAATAGGATATTATAAGCCAAGGTTAGGATTAATTGTGCAATATATAAGCAACTTCGTGGCTCACAGAGCGTCAGGAATGCATGCGCAGGAGTAATATAGGTTCAGTTACATGGTAGCACAATTGTATAATTTTACATTCACAGTAGTTTTAAAGGTTCAGTTTCAGAGTGGCACAATTATAAAAATGTGCAGTAACTTTACTGTATTGTCTAAGCGGGAAGTGGTATGATACTGCTCACCGTAATTTTCTCGAGGTTCCCTGCAGCCCGGTTCTCTGTTTTTGATGTTACATCTGATTTTCTCTCTGCAAGTCGGTTGTTGTCCCTATTTGTTCCCGCTTGGTCGATGAGGTTGAATCGGGTGTCTGCTCTGCTGGTCGCGGTGGAGTCTTTGCTGTAGCTTCTGCACATGTCTTTGTTGCCCCTGGTCTATGTATTTGTTGGCAGCGGGGAGGTTTTAATGCACTAGCTGGGCAGGGTGAACCGAGGGATTGTCTGGCCCTCTTTCCGGGGGTCGCAGATTTTCCTCGTGTCGTGGGCCCGTCTGAGGGGAAGGGGGATCATAGGGGGATCACAAATATTTTGGGGGCCCGTTCGCTGATCCAGGGCTTACCAGTTCCTGGTAGATGTATCCTTGCGGTGTTCGTTGGTTGGCCAGATTTTGAAACGGCTCCTTTTCAGGCTAAGAAGTAGCCGGGTCGCTGGAGCAGCTCCAGCCGCACGATCCCTACTCGGTTCCGGACAAGCAGCTGAGCGCCAGCGAAGACGTGCGGGAGGATCGAAGTTACCTTGGTGATGAGCTTTTCACGGGTAGATCTGTGTGTCTGTGCGGGTCGATTCGGTCGTCGGGCTGTTTGTTAGTGAAGCCTTTTGATGGCGACAGTTTGTCTCCTTGCCCTATCGCCTGGTTCTCCGCCTAGCAATTCGATTCCTGATGAGTGTAGAGCAGACCTTCGGAATCAGCAGTTCTCTTGGTTACTGTCGCAGAGGTTCGAATCAGATAGGCTAAGATCGGGTCCAGCGATGCGGCGTAAATGTTTTTGGCACGGGTACGCCGCCTGCTCGTGGTAGCTTTCCAGATCTCGTCCTGTGGTTCACTCTGGGGGGGGGGGGGGGGGGGGGGGGGTCGCGTGGTCAGGTACGGTCCTCAGAGGCTTGTGCCCAGGTATCGGTATTCTCGTTGGGGCGGTCGCCCAAAGCCGTGATTTACAGCTACGGCTCACCTCTGATTTCTCCTTGCCGTTGGACGCTCAGGTAGCACTCCAAGTTGCGGCTCAGAGGGCTAAATTAGCCCAAGATCGCTTGTGGCTTGGGAGCTCCTCACTTGAGCTTCTGTCCATCCACAGTACAATATGGAACTGTGCATGTGAAGACGTCCATCACGCATGGGTGTCCATATAAGGCGATGCACGTTTTCCAACTGTTATTCACTGAGAAACATGGCTCTGAGGTGCGAGCCAAATTTCAGCGATGCTGAAAATTTGTGCCTAGTGCATGAAGCACCAGCGCATTCTTTTTAGGCACCACCACCACCTGCCCTCCAGGACTGTCTTGATTCAAGCCTGGTGTCAAATAAGAGTCAAATTGCAAAGGTTAAGTGTTTGCTTCCCCCCCCCCCCCCCCCCGGGCTATCAGGGCCCCCCTCCTGTAGCTACACATATAAGAGCTCCCTCAGCAATGTAAGCACTAACTGTAGTCTGCATTCAAGGGTAATCACTGATATGTGCACATGCACATTCATTAATAGAATCTATGTACTACAAAGGAAAACCATTCCCACATCCCTACAATACTGCACACAAACGGTACTCTCTGTCCTCATGTCCACCTCAATGACATCACCTGTACCAATGTAATGTGTCCCCTCTGCCCCCAATCAGTGTTGTGTGTCTCTCCTATTTGATTTCCAAATGAATTTGTGTGCTGAAGGCAAGAAGGGCCTCCCCTGACTCCTGGTGTACAAACTTATATATTACAGAAGATTTGGCATTCGGAGGGACCTTGAGTCCCTCCAGCGGAGGTTCCGCCGAACCAAGAGGGAGAGCCCCGGACTACATGCTTAACTTGATTGATCTTCCACTCAGAAATTCTGTGCCTGCTGCCCGGTCATATCTTCAACTCCACTTCCCAAACCGCAAGGGCGTCAAATACAAGATTTTTTCCTCCTCTTTCCGCTATTGCTGCCCAAAAATGTGGAATGCTCTGCCTCAAAATGCAAATGGACCACACCCTCTTCAAGAAATTACTGAAGACTTACTTCTTTGTTGCAACCTATTCCCCTTGTTCCCCTGCTGATTGATATTCCCATTTACGTTCCCCAACCTGCTCAGTTATCCACTGCTAGTCAATGCTCCCCTTGTTTCACCTTTTCTCGCTTTCTCTGTATCTTCATAATTTGTAATTCCTCCTAATTTTCTGTAAGCCACATTGTGCCTGCATGTGTGGGAAAATGTGGGATATAAATGAACCATAAATAAAATAAATAAAGGGCAGTGAGACGGCGCCTCAGGGCTCGACGTAAGTATTATAAACAGGGCACCTGTACTCATTTGTCAGTGTATTTATTTAATAATGCAAATGTTGTATACAATATCAGTTTCCATGTAGGCAACTAGTAAGTCATAACACCTCTGTCCCAGATCAAGGCCTGAGGTTGCAGCTACCCTTCCATGAGTGTGGCTGCAACTTCCATCTAACCTCCTCCGAGATAGAGAGGTGTGGTAGCCGTGTTAGTCCACTCTTAAAGGTTATCAATAGAAATCAAACAAAATAAAACATGGAAAAGAAAATAAGATGATACCTTTTTTATTGGACATAACTTAATACATTTCTTGATTAGCTTTCGAAGGTTGCCCTTCCTCCGAGATGAAATGCCTCACTTCTGTATCTCCCTTTCTGGGGTGAATACTGTTTCATGGTGTTCCTGCCTGAGGTCCTACTCTTAGTAGATGTCATTGCCTCATATTAAAGTTATGTGCTCTCCCCCCCCCCCCCCCCCCCCCAAAAAAAAAACAAACCAAAAACTGGTCAGTCAATCATAGTCACAAATCATAATGCAAACATGCTGCTGACCAATGAGTGTGGTCTGCCACAGGGGCGTAGCCAGACTTCCGTGGGAGGGGGGTCCAGAGCTCGAGGGGAGGGGGCACATTTTAGCCCCCCCCCCCACCGCCGCCCCCCCTCCCGCCGCCATTGTCGCCCCCCCCCCCCGCCGCGAACCCTCTCCCGCCGCTGCCTACCTTCCGTTTTGCTGGCGGGGGACCCCACCCCCCGCCAGCCGATGTCCTCTACGACCGTTACGCTGCAGAGAAAAGTCTTCTTCCTTGCATGCTGACGTCCTGCACGTTGTACGTGCAGGACGTCAGACTCAGAGAACAGGGCTGAAAAGAGGGGGCAGAGAGAGAGAGAGGGGACATACCCTGGATGGAAGGGGGGAGTGTGAGGGAGGGCAGACCCTGGATGGATGGATGGGAGAGGGAGGGCAGACGGATTGAAGAGGCAGAGAGAAAGGGCAGATGTGGATGGAAGAGAGAGAGAGATGGCAGACTGGGGCAGATGGTGGATGGAAGGGGCAGAAATAGAGGACAGATGTGGATGGAAGGGAGAGAGAGGGCAGACAGTGGATGGAAGGGGCAGAGAGAGAGGGCAGACAGTGGATGGAAGGGACATTAGAGAGGGCAGACACTGGATGGCAAAGAGAGAGAGAGAGAGAGAGCGAAGACAGATGCTGGATGGAAGGAAGACTGAAAAGAAGATGAGGAAAGCAGAAACCAGAGACAACAAACTGTAAATAAAATACATATTTTTATTTTTTTGCTTTAACATGTAAATAAGGTAATGTTTTTATTGGACTAATTTTAATACATTTTGACTTAACTTTCAGAGAACAAAACCCCCTTCCTCAGGTCAGGATAGGATACTGTAACAGCACTATACTGTATTGACCTGAGGAAGGAGATTTTGGCCCCTGGAAGCTAAATGTATTAGTCCAATAAATGGTATTTTATTTTCTGTATTTGTTTTATTTCTATTTGTTAATTTGTAAAGTGTTGATTGGTATTTGTTAGTTTTTTCAAATTTACATCTGTCTTTATATTTTGCACAGTACTAGGGGACATTTTCTGTTTCTTTGGTGTTGCATTGTATACAGAGTCTGGCATCGGGGGTTCAGTTTAATTTTTGTCTACATAGAAAGTTTATTATTACTTATTCTATAGTGGATTAGGGTGTATCTGTGTTTGTGAAAAAGACATGGCTTTCGGTTGGCATTGACTGTGCAGGATTGACGATCTGTACTATTCTGTCTGTTTTCGTTTTACAATAGGTGAATTGATGTTCTAGTGTTCACTGTAGTGTTTAAGATGCTTTCCTTTTCCTTGTGTGACTCGTACAAATTACTGCTTATGGTATGGTATAATTGCTCTATATATAGGTCCTGAGTGTTTTGTATTCTCAGTATGCCTTGTACTGGATTGGGGGGGGGTGTTAAAAAATGACTGGCCCCGGGTGTCAACTACCCTAGCTACGCCACTGCCTAAAACACAACAGCAGCTGGGGACGCCCATAGTTCCCCAGCCATAATCGAAATGAGGTCGCCAAAATGGCCAGAGCAACTGGGGATGTTTAGGGATTTTGACAATCGAAATTAGGACGCCCATCTCATTCTTACATTTTGAAAAGTTGATTTATTTTTTGTATTTTGGTGTTGTGGGGGGTTGTTCTTGTTTTTAAGGATGGTATCCTGGACGTTGGAAGGTTTCTAAGGTTGTTGTTGGTTTGTAAGGGAGTGGGTGTTGTATGGGTGTTTGGGTAGTATTGGAGGAATGATGTCATGGTGAATTCAGTTGAGGGGGTTGTGAGAATTGCGTGCGTTATAGTGAGTGAGTGGATGGGATTGTTATCATCAGGATAATCATGCTGGTGAAATATTTAAGTTCGATGTTGAGTGAGTGTGTGTGGTGGGTGTCCCTGGGAGAGTATTTAAGCAATGTGTGTGTAGGTTACCACTGTTTCACAGCTTTGGGGGCCTTCCCCACTCCCTCCTCTTTTCCACATCACCAAACTCTGCATATCTCCTTCCCACACCTCTGTGCTGTAGCCACTGTGTCCTCTGCACTCCTTCCACAGTTCTATGTCTACCCACCTGCCTGTGTGGCTCTCTTCCACATCAGTCTCTGTAGTACACTGCGCTCCTTGTCTCCAGCTCTGTACCATGTACAATGACATATGTGGCTTGCCTGCCAATCCCATTCCTCACCATCTCTCTGCTGGGTCTTTGCGTGTGGGGCTATGTATATGAATGCTGAAAAACAAAAGTGGGTTATTTTGACCAACACACTTCCTCCCCTTTTGCTATGCAGGTGATGATAGCCAGTCAGAGGAAGAAGCTGGCCCTAATGGCCACCAGCCCAAGCACATAGAGAAGCAAACCAGTGGGCCTGTACAAGAAACCACATAGGACCATGGGCTGGAACCACAGGACCCAGCAGCAGCGCCAGCTCTAACTCCACCACCTGCAGCAGAGGCTCTCCCCTCCACCACCCGCAGCCTTTGCCGATGGTGGCACTGAAGAAGATGCAGAAGGGGGGGGGGTACCTTCTCAGCAGTGGCCATCTCAGCCAGAGGAGGCAGCTAATGCGCCTCGCCACAGAACTGCTGGGCCAGAATGTGCACATGGAAGACTACCGGCGCCAGAAATTGGAGCTGCAATGGGAAGCGGCACAGGCCCAACGTGAAGTGGTACAGCAGCTCCAACGGTTGGAGCACAGCATCGAGGGCCTATGCCATGACCTGAAAGCACCTAGTACTGCCCTGATGCAGCAACAACTGGCGTCTACTTCCACCACAGCACAGTAACCACCCGCTAAGAAGAGGAGCTTGAGATCCTCAGCCTCCCCAGCCACTGGTTCAGCAGCTACCACACCAGCTCCCCTTCTGGGTCCTGTGCCCAGGTTGCAGGGCAAGCCACAGAGCGCAAGGTGGCCAGACTTCCACAGGGCAGCTGAGGCAGCAGGCTGCCTTGTGGACACAGAGGAGGAGAGTGGGAGCTCATCAGAGGACTCTCAACACAGTTCCCCTGCAGCACCAGCTGCAAAAAAACACGGTGGGAGGGGTGGGAGGGGCCGGGGCCAGGGAAAGTGATGGGACATGCTAGGGGGGGTGGCGGGTGAGGTTGGAGGGAGGGAAATATGCACAGAGCAGGTGATGGTGGTGGGAGAAGGGGTGGTGGTGGTGTGTAAATACTATGTCATAGAAATAAATGTCACTTACTTTGACACAAAACTTGTCTCGATCAGTCTTTGCCTGGTTCTGACCCCCAGCTGGTGTGCACTCTGCTCTGCTCTGTGGGCGGGAAGTGGAGGGGGCACCTCATCCTGTTCATCTGGGGCTGTGGTGGCTGTGGCTCTTCTGGAAGGCCCTGTCCTCTGCACGTTGCCAAATTATGTAGCATGAAGCAGGCCAGGAATATCTTTGACACCTTTTGGGGGCTATACAGGAGCTCCCCTCCAGAACGGTCCAGACATCGGAACCTGTTCTTAAGATGTCTGAAGGTGCGCTCGATGATGCCACGGGTGGTCTGATGTCTACTGTTGTAGTTTTCCTCTGATCCTGTTTGTGGTGCACTATGGGGGTCATGAGCCAACTCTGCTGTGGGTAGCCTCTGTCACCTTTGGGGAGCAGGATGAGAAAGATGAGTGTGTATTGTTTGGAGCGGGTACTCTGTGGAGGTGGTGGTGGGGGGGATAGTGGGTTGTGGAGTGAGCTGGAGGGAGACAGTGCTGAGGGTTGCCCGGTGGAGGAGGTATAGTTTGGGCAGATCCATGCTGCACTTACCTAGGAGCCATCTGCCGGTGATCTCCCCTCGCTCAAACCTGCAGAAAATTCCTGAGTGCTTCAATATATAGGCATCATGGGTGGAACCTGGGTTTCGGGCACCCACGTCTAGAATCTCCCCCTGGGTGTCACACACAACTTGCATATTGAGTGAGTGGAATGCTTTCCTGTTCCTATAAGTGGCCTCTCGTGCCCGGGGGGGGGGGGGGGGGGGGGTCTGAGTGTGATATGTGTGCAGTGAATGGCGCCTATGACCGAGGGGAAGCGAACTACGGCGTAGAAGTCAGCCATGTTATTCTGCAGGGCCTGGGGGGTGGTGGGGAAGGTGATGTACTCAGAGGTGTGGGTAAGGAAGGCATTAAGGAATTGGGTGAGGCAGTTAGAAATGGAAACCTGTGTGAGACCCGTGTTCACAGATAGGACAGACTGGAAACTCCCAGTGGCCAGAAAAGATAGAGAAGCAGTAATCTTTAGATGCACAGGGCCATCTATGATTGTTCCTACAGGTCCTGGGATGCAGGAAGAGTTTGGGCTGGTCACAAAAGTGCTGAATGGCAGCTCTATCAAAGCATTACCTAGTGAGACACTGCAGGTCAGTAAGGTCTAGGAAACTGCTACGGGGCCTGAAAACTCTGGGGCATGAGTACCTCCTGCGGTGCCTCCCCTCTTCCTCCAACATGTAAGCCAACTGTGCATTTCGTGCCTCCATTTCCCCACACTACAGGTGCAATGCAGTGTCACCAGTGCTCACCTCTCCCTACCAACTTGGTGAAACACAGCAGCAACAAACAGAAGCTGACACTCTCCCACCACCAACAAACAATGCGGTCACACACAGCAGAGCCACACTGCAAGCACTCTCTGACCCACTACAAACTCTCCTGCCACACCCTCTAGCCACTCCAAGCAGCAAACGACAGTCTTCACAAACACGCTGCAGCAGTACACAGGACTACAAACAGGTAAGGGAATGAATTATGAACTTGGGGACAGTGAATGGAGAGGGAGAGGGGATGGGGGAGATAGAGGAAGGAGTAGTGGTGTCTGGGTTTTAGGGCTAGAAGGGGTAGGGAAAGCTGAAAAGGTAAAACACAAATGAGGCAGGTGAGGGTGAAAACGTTCCAACTACAGCACACAGACAAAGGTAACAGCAGGCACTCAACAAACTCTCAGCTTTCTCTCCCAACAACGCTCTCGACACTCTCCAACTGCACAAAATTGCTAATGGGTCTAAAGACGATTTGCCCCTTACCCTGGTTGCTTTTATTTCAGGTCTAAGGACGCCCATGTTCCGACCCATGCGAAACCATTTCGCTAGCCATTATACGCTGGGGGCGCCCATCTTGTAACGCCGCCCATAACATGTCCCCTGTGGGGACGGCCATAGATGGGTGTCCTCACGCTGAGGACGCCCTTACGGCCCTGTTTCGATTATTGGATTTCTGCGACCTTCTTTCACGGGGACGCCCATGTACCTTTTGTGTCGCTTTTTGGATGCCCTTTTCTTTCAAAAATGAGCCTGATTGTGTATCTAGATTTTTTAAAGTTCCTAATGAGACTTCTGAGAAAATTAGAGAGTCATGGGATAGGAGGCAATGTCCTTCTGTCGCTTAGGAATTGGTTATTGGACAGAAAACAGAGGGTAGGGTTAAATAGCCATTTTTCTTAATAGAGAAGGGTCAACAGTGGCATGCCACAGGGATCTGTACTGGGACCGATGCTATTTAACATATTTATAAATGATCTGGAAATCGGAACAAATGAGATGATTAAGTTTGCAGATGACACAAAACTATCCAAAGTTGTTAAAACACATGTGGACTGTGAAAAATTGGAGGAGGACATTAGGAAACTGGAAGATTGGGCATCCAAATGGCAGATTAAATTTAAAATGGACAAATGCAAAGTGACGCACATTGGGAAGAATAATACGAATCATATTTACCTGATGCTAGGGTCCACCTTAGGAGTCAGCACTCAAGAAAAAAGATCTAGGTGTCATTGTAGATGATACGTTGAAATCTTCTGCCCAATGTGAAGTAGCAGCCAAAAAAGCAAACAGGATGCTAGGAATTATTAGGAAAGGGATGGCAAATAAGACCAAGAATACTAAAATGCCTCTGTATCGCTCCATGGTGCGACCTCACCTTGAGTATTGTGTTCAATTCTGGGTGATGTATCTCAAAAAAGATACAGCGGAAGAAGTAATACTACACTCCATCTAGCCACAAGTTGAAATGCTAGCAGAAGCTAGAGGAATGGTCTGGAATTTGGCAGCTTAGATTTAATGCTAAAAAAAATGCAGGGTCATGCATTTGAGCTGCAAAAACCCGAGGGAATGGTACAGTTTAGGAGGTGAAAACTTTTGTACACGAAAGAGGGGCAGGACGTGGGTGTGATTGTATGTGATGATCTTAAGGTGGCCAAACAGGTAGATAGAAGGATGCTTGGGTGCATAAGGAGAAGAATGGCCAGTAGGGAAAAAGGAGGTGATTATGTCCCTGGATATGACTCTGGTGAGACCTCATTTGGAATATTGTATATAATTCTGGAGACCGCACCTTCAAAAAGATATAAACAGGATGGAGTCTGTTCAGAAAGTGACTACTAAAATGGTCAATGGTATTCGTCATAAATCATATTGGGAAAGACTTAAAGATCTCAATATGTATTCTTTTGAAGTAAGGTGGGAGAAGGGAGATATGATAAGAAACATTTAAATATTTATATGGCATAAATGCACAGAAGATGTGTCTCTTTCAATCGAAGGGAAGCTCTGGAATGAGGGGGCACAGGATAAAGGTGAAAGGGGATAGACTCAGAAGTAACCTGAGGAAATACTTCTTCACAGAAAGGGTGGTGAATTCATGGAATGGCCCCCTGGTGGAAGTGGTGGAGATGAAAACAGTACCTGAATTCCAAGAGAGCTTGGGACCAGTACATAAGATTTCTAAGGGAGTGATGAGGAGAGTAGATGGCATGGATGGGCAGGCTGGATAGGCCATATGGT
Source organism: Microcaecilia unicolor (assembly GCF_901765095.1). Taxonomy (NCBI): domain Eukaryota; kingdom Metazoa; phylum Chordata; class Amphibia; order Gymnophiona; family Siphonopidae; genus Microcaecilia; species Microcaecilia unicolor. Next base: position 490,853,423 of record NC_044032.1, on the reverse strand, counting down.
CTTTGTCTGTCTACATTTTTCTATGTTTTGAGATTAGGTGAGATAGCATAATAATAATGGGCAATTTCAATTACCCAGAAAATCTAGCACATAAAAATAGCACCCAAAATATTAAGGGTTCTAAAAGCAATATTTCATTACCAAATACTAATTATTTTTATTTTAAAAAAGTGGAGAAAAAAAGCCCTCAGTAAAAAAAAAACTGCTCAATTCGTAACAGCAAAACTGCATGTAAAGTTGGAACTTTGAAATCATCAGTATGAAAAAAACTCCACTAAATCAAAATTATAAGTTACACTGTATTTCAAAATATCTTAAAATATTTAGATAAAATATACTTCTATCATAGGCAGGATACAACTTCTTCTCCAACAGAAGCCTCTGTTTCGCAATCTGCTGCTTCACAGAGGGGGGGGGGGGGGGCAGTCAGTGGTTCTGGAGATACTAAGTGGGTGGAAAGAGAATGGATTCAGTTAAACATCAACATACTGTACAAGTTAATGCCCCACAGACAGGTTGGATAAACTGAGCAAAACAATGAGCCAAAATATCTCATCAAATATCAATCATAAGATACTTAAAGGAAGGAAGGAAAAATGTAGGGCCATAATCTGTTCAACCTTTCTGTGTGCATTGGAGGCCTGAAGCAAACCATCATGGATTCCCTGCTGTAATGCATTCTGGACATGTGGCTACAGCCGAAGACCAGACATTGTTCATTGCTCTCTACTGTGAACATTGTACTAAGAACTTTCTCAACTTACAAATTTTGCTTGGAAGATCTTAAGCTTTAGCTAGCCCAGGTTCCACTGTGTTCGCCTACATCTGTCCCTCATCACTGGGGATGTGGATCATTTATCTGCCACGTGATAACAAACGTCTGATTGGCTTTGCTATCACTGGTGGGTTCGAATTTCTCTAATTAGAAGCTTGTCCAAAGATTTCTACAAAGCTAGGTAACATCATGACAGAGCCTGGTGTAGACGCCAACTAGGAAGATGAAGAACTTCCTAGCAGCGTCCCACCACGCATGCACTGGTGCCTTCATGCCCAATGCGCGAGCGCAGGTCCCTCAGTCACTGTAAAAAAGCTGAAGAATTCAACTCCAAGAGGAGGTGGGAGGGTATGTGAGCATACTTGGCCTGCTGTCCTCGAACATCTGCTACAAGTGAGTATCTTTGCTTTCTCCGAGGACGAGCAGGCCTTCATATTCTTACAGCTGGGAATCCCTAGCAACCAGGCTCACCAAAAATAACAATGCTAGGACAATGGGTACTCGAAACATCGAGGCCTGTTATTCAATCAACCTGTACTTGATGTGGAGGTGCAGGTTGGAACTAGAGAGCTGCACGAGAACAGGGTTTGCGGGAATCCCGCGGGGACAGAAGCAGTTGGAGATGGAAGCAGTTCTGCAGGGCTCCCGTGGAAGTGTAAGCTGCACCTGCACCAGCCTCTCATCTATCGAGTACCAAGTTCTTTGAGTGCTGCTTCCTCCTCCTCCTCTTCTTCCTTGCTTTGACATGACAAATGTGGAAAGTCTTCCATTAAAGAGGTGGTACAGACACAAATGATGACGGAGTTCAAAAAGGCATGGGATGAACACAGAGGATCTCTAATTAGAAAATGGAAGTTATAAAAAAACCTAACCTTAAATGGCTGCGTGTGTGTGGATGTGTCAACGCTTAGATGGCGACTCTGGCTGTGATGAACCAGGGCTGATACCGGGCAGACTTGTATGGTCTGTGTCTCATACATGGCAATCTGGTTTAGGATGGGCTGGAAAGGGCTTAGACAGCAACTTCAGTGGCTGGAACATAAGGACAATGCTGGACAGATTTTTACAGTCTGTGTCCCACAAATGAGAAGACGAATAGAGTGGAGTGGGCTTCAATGGCAACTCCAGCAGTTGGAACATATGGATAGGGCAAGATAGACTTCTATGTACCAGAAACACGAAAGACTATAATCAAGTATATAATATCACACTCGTTGATTTAATCATGAATTGATAGTGTGACTATTGGGCAGACTGGATGGACCGTTCAGTTCTTTATTTGCTGTCACTTACTATGTTACAATTAATCCTCTTTGCTCCCGGGCTGATGCGCAGACCTCAGCTCTGACACAGGCATGAGCATCGGATGCCACCTGACCTACTGGTGCGTGCATGTGGTGACCTCTCAGTGTAGAATGCCAGTGAATCAGAGACAAGTCTTACATGTGCGCACCAGAGTGTTCCAAGTTTCAACTTCCATTCCTTCCTTGCCTACAGCGTTGTGGCTCAAATCCAGAGAGAGACAGAGAGCTGACCGGAATTTTCTTTTAGGAACCATTAAATTTTTACGGGGATGAGTGGGGATGAGTTAAATTCTTGCAGGGACGGGTTGGGATGGGTAAGATTCCAGTGGGGATGGGTGGGGACAGATAAGATTCCAGCAGGGACAGGCGGGTATGGGTCACAGTAACATAGTAGATGATGGCAGAAAAAGATCTGCACGGTCCATCCAGTCTGCCCAACAAGATAAACTCATATGTGCTACTTTTTGTGTATACCTTACCTTGATTTGTATCTGCCATTTTAAGGGCACAGACTGTAGAAGTCTGCCCAGCACTAGCCCCGCCTCCCACCACCGGCTCTGCCACCCAATCTCGGCTAAGCTTCCGAGGATCCATTCCTTCTGAACAGGATTCCTTTATGTTTATCCCACGCACGTTTGAATTCTGTTATCATTTTCATCTTCACCACCTCCTGTGGGAGGGCATTCCAAGAATCCACCAATCTCTCCGTGAAAAAATACTTCCTGACATTTTTCTTGAGTCTGCCCCCCTTCAATCTCGGTCGGGCGGGGATGGGTCAGATTTCTGTACCCGTGCAACTCTCTACTTGGAACAGAAAAAAAACTGGGCCTGGGGGGGGGGGGGGGGGGGGGGAGAGAGTTGGATTCTACACACTGAACAAATTCTACAGGACTGCTTGCCCGAACTGATTGTCTCAGCGGGTATCCTGCACAAGGCAGTAATGAGGTGTGAAAGTGTGTAAAGATTACATTGCAATTTTGCAAATCTCCTCTATGGAGGCTGACCTCAAGTGGGCTACCAACATTGCCATGGCTCTGACATTATGAGCCTTGACATGTCCCTCTAGAGTCAGCACAGCCTGGGCATAAGTAAAGGAGATGCAATCTGCTAGCCAATTGGAAAACGTGAGTTTGTCGATGGCTATCCCCATCCTGCTTAGGTCAAAAGAAACAAAAAGCTGTGTGGACTGTCTATGGGTTTTAGTCTGCTCCAGATAGAAGGCTCACTTGCAATCCAAGGTATACAGTACTAAACTAAAAAATACTTTTATAATGAAATAAACTTGTGGGATCTATGCGGTTTACAAATAAAAATAGAATCGGGCATACCTGGGAAGTACAATCAAAAGTAGCATACAGAAGTGGGAGATGCAAACCACAATCTTCAAGATGATCAATAAAAGTGTTTATTTCCCAATCTAAGAGTAATAAGAGTCAAAAGGACACCTTCAACTGAGCTAACTCAAGCGGAGGCGTCCCTTTGACTCTTAGATTGGAGCTCACGGAGTTTAGCCTTTTAGTCCAATATTTTGATATTTATCCTTACGTTTACATGGCTGGCTTATAAGAACCTCTGATGAAGGCTTGGGTGCTGAAACACGGCCCGTATTGTGTTCACATTGTCAGCACTGTTACATGTCACCTTCACCATACCTTCCTCCAGTCCATTCTGTCAACCCTCCTTCAACCCCTGCCTCCTCTTCTGAAATCATTAAAAAGGAAGCGGCACATTTTCTTTCTTCCTCCAACTGACTATCTGTTCCTCTGATCCTATTCCTGCCCATCTACTCAGAACTCTCTCTCCTACTGTCATCCCTTCTGTCATAGCTTCAATCTTTCACTTTTCACTGCAACTGTTCCTGATGCCTTCAAACATGCCGTAGTTACACCACTCCTCAAAAAAACCTTCATTGGACCCTACCTGCCCTTCCAACTATTGCCCCATCTCCCTCCTCCCTTTCCTATCCAAGATACTTGAACGTGCTATTCACCGCTGTTGTCTTGCCTCTCTTTCATTTCAATCTATTGTTGATCCACTTAAATCGGGCTTTCACCCTCTATATTCAACTGAAACACCCCTTGCTAAAGTCTCCAATGACCTGTTCCTGGCCAGATCCAAAGGTCTTTTGTTTTATCCTCATCCTTCTCGATCTATCTGCTTCTTTTGACACTGTTGATCACCACCTACTCCTTGATACGTTGCCCTCACTTGGATTTCAGGACTCTGTTCTTTCTTGATTTTCTTGTCATCTCTCCCATCGCACTTTTAGTGTATGCTCTGGTGGATTCTCCTCCACTTCTATCCTATCGTTGGTGTATCTAGGGCTCTGTTTTGGGATCTCTTCTTTTCTCCATTTATACTTATTCCCATGGTTTTATGTATCATCTTTATGTTGATAACTTCAAGATCTACCTCTCCACACCAGAAATTTCAGCAGGAATCCATACCCAAGTATCAGCCAGGCTGTCTGACATTGCTGCCTGAATGTCTCACCGTCATCTGAAACTAAACTTGGCCAATATTTCTCCCTAAAACCACCTCTCTTCTATCTCTGTGGATGACACTCTCATCCACCCTGTCTCAATAGCTTGTAACCTTGGGGTCATCTTTGACTCCTCTCTCTTTCTCTGCACATATCCAACAGACTGCTAAAACCTGTCATTTACTTCTCTACATCACCACCAAAATTCATCCCTTCCTTTCTGAGCATACTACCAAAACCCTTATCCCACACTTACAATCTCTCGCTTAGACTACTGCAACTTGCTTCTCACAGCTCTCCCACTAAGTCATCTCTCCCTTTCAATCTGTTCAAAACTCTGCTACATGACTTATATTCTGCCAGTGTCGCTATGCTCATGTTAGCCCTCTCCTCAAGTTACTTTATTGACTCCCTATCCATTTCCACATACAATTCAAACTCCTCTTATTGACTTACAAGTGCATTCACTCCGCAGCAACTCAGTACCTCTCCACTCTAATCTCTCCCTACACTCCTCCCCTCCATTTAGACATACAATTCAAACTCCTCTTACTGACTTACAAGTGCATTCACTCTGCACCTCCTCAGTACCTCTCCACTCTTATCTCTCCCTACACTTCTCCCCGGGAACTCCATTCATTGGGTAAATTCTCTTATCTGTACCTTTCTCCTCTACTGCAAACTCCAGACTCCATTCCTTTTATCTTGCTGCACAATATGCCTGGAATAAATTTCCTGAATCAGTACATCAAGCTCCAGTTCCGGCCGTCTTCAAATCTCGGCTAAAAGCCTGCCTTTTTGAAGCTGCTTTTAACTCCTATTCAACTGTCCTGTTTTATAATTCCCACCTCAAGTAATTCCCTTATCCCTTATTTGTCCTGCTTGTCTGTCCTGATTAGACTGTAAGCTCTGTCGAGCAGGGACTCTCTCTTACATGTTCAGTCAGTGCTGTGTATGCCTAGTAGCACTATAGAAACAGTAAGTAGTAGTACATGTTACTTCTGGATAATAAACATTTTTATTGATCTTGTGGTTGGTGTCTTCCACTTCTGTGTGCTACTTATAATTCCCTGTGGAAGGTTTAGTTTCCTGTTTTGCTTCAAGTACAAATCAAAAACAGTAAATTACAGATTAAAAAAAAATATCATCCACCCCAAAACTCTCAGTACAGAAACTTCTCAAATAACCATGTTTTCAGACTTTCTAAAGCGCAAAAGTTCAACAGAAAATCTAATAATTACTGGAAGATCATTCCAAAGCCTAACTCCTGTAAAAGAGAATGAAGACTGAAACATCCTTTTTTTTTTTTGTTACATTTGTACCCCGCACTTTCCCTCTCATGGCAGGCTCAATGCGGCTTACATGGGGCAATGGAGGGTTAAGTGACTTGCCCAGAGTCACAAGGTGCTGCCTGTGCCTGAAGTGGGAATCGAACTCAGTTCCTCAGTTCCCAAGGACCAAAGTCCACCACCCACCACCCTAACCACTAGGCCACTCCTCCACTCCATATCTACTTTTATATCTAACAGCTTTAAAAGAAGGCATACAGTGGAGGGGGGGAGCAACACGGCGTTTGAGCAGGATGTGTAGGCAAGGGTTCCTGCTTCTCCGGCTTCTACTATTACTTTATTGCTCTTGCCTCTTCTCCTTCGCCTCCCTGTCAGATGGTAATTACATCCTATACCGTCCGTCTCTAAAGTTTTGGGTGTTTCCGCTGCCGGGCTGGAGGAACAGCCCGGCTTGGATGGCGAAGTTTCACTGAGCCCGAGAGGACCTTCTCCACCTCCTTGTCAGGGATCTCTGTTGGCGTCTTCGCAGCATGTTATGGAGGGGCCCCAGCGTAGTACCAACTGAAATGCAGCCAGCTGTTCAAATTAACCCAGAAGCTTTTTTTGTCATCAGTGCCGGCGTTGGTTGAGAAAGATTGAGAATTTGGAAAATTACAACAAAAGTTACAACTTGAGGTTTCTCATTTTTCCAGTATCTAAATTGGTGGGACCCCAAGAACTCTTAAGAATTTTCTTACAACAATTTTGAAAGTACCAGCTTCTAATATTCCCCTGTTCAGAAAATATATTTTGTAACATCTTCAGATTTGGCAACAAAAACTGATGGGAAAGATTTGAATTTGTCTGAATTTTTGGATTGGTCAGAAGTGTAAGTTTCTGGAACAGCAACTTTGTTAATTTCCTTTTTTTTAAAATAAGATAAGGAAATGGTGTTAAGACTATTATAGGCTTAAGACTGTTTCTTTTCTAGGAGAAAAGGTGCTTTTTTTTCCAGATGTCTCAAGATAGACATAGCTTAGGAGGAAGGGATTTCTTTCCTACAGGCAAGTCACTTTACGATTAGGAGCTGTTTTTCAATTACATTTTCCATGTAAATGTTTTGTTACCTATCAGGTGAAAAGATGCATCTTTTATGAACCAGCTCAACTGATATTTTTTTAGAGGGTAAAGACAGACAGGCAGACTGGGTAAAGGCTATGGGAGGAGGGGTTATGAGAGAAAAAGACTGAGTGGAAGCTGGGAGAGGTGGTATGATGGGGACCCAGCCTATGGTGGTAGGTGAAACAAAGAGGCAATTGCCTCTTTGCTTCATCTAACTAGATCAGAGGGTGCAGTCACACAGATAACATGCTTTGGGAAGGGACACTATTGACTTCTGCAGTGATTATCAGAGGTACCCTTAAGGAACTGATTTACTAAAGTTTTGCTGCCCACAGACACAATCTGGGTTTCCAATCCCCCCCCCCCCCCCCCCCCCACACACACACAAAAAAACAAAAAAAAAAAAAAACAAACTTCACTGGGACAATGTTGGAAGAGTTCCTAGATTTTATGAAAATTTGTTGAGGCCTGCTGTAAGGGTTGTAATTTCTTCAAGATCAATTGTGAACATCCTGCAAAATCACATTACAACAGTCTAACCGACTCAAGGCCAAAGCCTGAACAACCAGTTTAAATTACAAAGAGTCAAAAATAATCCTTCTTAAACTGAAAAAAAAAACTTATTGGTGAGTAAGCCACGTATCCAACTGCACACCCAATATCTTTAACTCAGATTCAACTGGAAAACAGGTCTGATCAATACTTATAAGGCCAGCATCAAACACTATTGCCAGGATATGCATGTGGTTTTGGGGAAAACACTGGCAGAACAACTGACTGATTAAGATGGAACTCCAACACTACCTTAGGAAGGAACTTAGGGTGTGTGCGGAGAACTACTCTACTGTGGTGACGCTTAGTGTAAGGTGGGTCAGCTATGAGGGCCTGAAGCTCACTGACCCTGCGAGCTGAAGTGACTATCACCAGAAAGACAACTTTCTAGAGCAAATACTTAAGATGACAGGAATCAAGCAGCTCAAAAGGAGCTTTCATCAGCTGGTTGAGGACAAAGTTAAGAACCCAAGACAGTTGGAGGTTTGATAGGGGTTTTTGTCAATAAAAAACCTCGCATGAAGCAAACAACTAGAGGCTGTACAGAGATGGGCTTACTTCTCACATGGTGATAAGCACTAATTGCACCGACATGAACCCTTACAGAGTTGGTTTTCAAACCAGACTCAGAGGTGCAGGAGGTATTCAAGCAGTTTTTGTGTAGGACAAGTGAAGGGATCTAATGCCTTGCCCTCACAGACAGCAAACTTCTTCCCCTTAAAAAAGTAACATCCCTTAATGGAGTCTTTTCTGGAAGCCAGCAAAATGTACAAGACACCCTCTGGCAACTCCAAGGTTTCAAATTCTATGTGCGAAACATCCAAGCCGTGAGGGCCAGGGAACATGTCAACCTCTCCTGAACTGCTGGTTCTAGGTCAGACACAGCCATCAGAATCTGCGCATCTCCATACCCATAGTGGAGTCACTGCTTTTGGAGGCCCATGTGGTAGAAGAGAGGAGGGAGACTGAACCTGGGGAGTCTGGGGATGAAGAGAAGTACACTGAGAGCTGCCAGATTCGAGGGAAGGAATGGAGAAATAGTTGCCAGACCGTGGGGGCAGGAAGACTGAAGGCAGGAAAAAACTCCAGCTTTTCTGATGCCAATTTTAATGCTCTGCCAGCAGCCAGCCTGGCATTTAAAAACTGACCAGGCCGGCCAGCTGGCTGAAAATCAGCTAGTTGGCAACCCTAGACTGGGTCATGCAGTCATACCAAATGTCTTGCAAATTTCTTCAGGCACATTGGATATGATTGGTCCCATAATGACTAACATCTGTTGAACGAAATGGAGGGTAATTGCATAGAACACATTAATCATTTCTCTGCACATTGATAAACTGGCATCCTTAGGGCCCCTGTTAATATAAAGCATACATCAATATAAATTACCCTTTCATTGCTGATTCAGTCTCAGACACAAAATCAATCCCCACTTAGGGATCAAAGTAAAAGAATTATTACTTAGCACTACCCAGTGAATCAGGGCACAGAGCAATAGGCCAAGGCAAAGAAAGGAAAACATACAGACTGATGCTATGCCCAGAGGAGTGGAACAGAACAGACTATGGGAGGCAGTGGGGGTATTAGGATAATGGAAGGAGGGTTAAAAGCTTCGAAAGGAGAAAATGAGCTTGCTCCTTCCCCTTTTAAACTTTATATATATATATATATATATATATATATATATATTACAGGAAAGCTATAGGATTTAACACAGCTGCAGAGGCAGTATGGAGAAGAGTTTTAAGAAGAACACACCAAGCAGAAGCAGCAATTAGACTGAACAGTCACATGTACATAGTTTTAACAACAAAGTTAACAGCTACAAAGAAAGTCCATCTCTTATTAAACAATGTGCTGGAGGACTAGGAGAAGAACGAATTAAAAAAAAAAACTAGTGGAAGTACAGGAAGAATTTGGGGGAAAGAGACATGTAGATAGGAGTCTCAGGAAACTGAAGGTAAGTAGTAGAGGAGAGTTCAGTCAGCCTGGCAGCATGGAAGAAGAAATACTGCGTGAAGATAATATTCAAAAGGGTATCGGCATCGGCATTTAAAAAGGAGATAGAGCAGCTTTTAAACTAGAAACTGGGGGAAGGCAGACAGTCAGTTGCTCAAAAGCGCATGGTTCGGAATAAGGTATCTTTCAAAGATATCACCAAAACAAGGAAGATAGGGTATCCCGATAGTGAGGTTGCAAAAGAGACCATAGTAGATCAGGTGTCCTTAAATAAAAATACAAATCAGACAAAAATATTGCAAATTAATACTTTCAAGTACTGAGCATGATGTAAATAGGAACAACAAACAGTTTGAAATGTCTATATGCGAATGCCAGAAGCCTAAGAAATAAGATGGGAGAGTTCCAAGATGGCCGCTGACTGAGACAGACGTGTTTTAGAGCTCCTCCAGATTTTACTGTTACTCTCTAATTACCTTGTAATGCCGAAGAGAAGGGGCAGAGCTGCTGCTACTGCAGCCCAGCAGCAAAGACCTTTGATATCTTCTGGCTTGATTGAATCTTATCTGCAACGAACTCAGGTTTCGACAGCAGCGTTGGTGAGGGGTTCGCTGGAACAGCCCAGGATAGGAGACCAGGAGCTGAACCTTGAACTGAAAGTTTCTTTGAGCCCCGACGCAAGGGCCCCTCCTCCCCAGCCTGTGAGAAGTAGTTCTCCGGTGGCGGAGTCCTTAGCCCTGAATACCGAAGTGTTACAGGGTGGAACTGGACGGGGAGGCAGTGTTAGCCTTAACGGAGAACGTGGGAGATTTGTCAGCTTCTTCCCTGTTATCTCACACTGCTGGAAAAACACAGGAGGAGTTGCGAGGGACATTGGAAGGTGAGAAACATGTTTCACAGGAAGAGAGTGAGAGCATTGACCCTTCATCTCTATCCTCCCATGTTTCAAACCTCCTCTCTACTGTGGCACCATCCACATCTGTTAACGAGGCTGTTTCTTCTTACAACAATACTCTATTCTCTGCCTTAGACACTCTTGCACCTTTGATGACCCGCCCTGTAAGGCGTACAAAACCCCAACCTTGGCTGACTTCTAATATCCGCTACCTATGTTCCTGTACCCGCTCCGCCGAACGCCTCTGGCGGAATACTCGGGCCCTTGCTGATTTCCTACACTTTAAGTTCATGCTGACCTCCTTCCAATCTGCTCTTTTACGTGCCAAACAGGATTATTATATCCAACTGACCAACTCTCTTGGCTCTAATCCTAGACTTCTCTTCACCACATTGAACTCCCTCCTCAAGGTGCCCCCTCCCCCAACTCCCCCTTCATTATCTCCTCAGACCCTTGCTGAATTCTTTCACAACAAGGTTGAAAAGATAAACCTTGCTTTCTCTACCTCACCACCTCTCCCTCCACTAGTCCGTTCCCCTCTCTCTCCTTCCCCTCATTCCCTTTCCTCCTTTCCTGAAGTTACTATTGAGGAAACTACACTTCTCATTTCTTCCTCAAAATGTACCACCTGTTCCTCTGATCCCATTCCCACCCACCTTCTTAATGCCATCTCTTCTGCTCTTATTCCTTTTATCTGTCACATTCTCAACCTCTCACTTTCCACTGCGATTGTCCCTGCTGCATTTAAACATGCTGTGGTCACACCTCTCCTTAAGAAGCCTTCACTCGACCCTACTTGTCCCTCTAATTACCGACCCATCTCCCTCCTTCCTTTTCTCTCCAAATTACTTGAGTGTGCTGTTCACCGCCGCTGCCTTGATTTTCTCTCCTCACATGCTATTCTTGACCCACTACAATCTGGTTTTCGCCCTCTCCACTCAACCGAAACTGCGCTTACTAAAGTCTCCAATGACCTATTACTGGCTAAATCCAGAGGTCAATATTCCAACCTCATTCTTCTTGATCTTTCCGCTGCTTTTGACACTGTCGATCACAGCATACTTCTCGATACCCTGTCCTCACTTGGATTCCAGGGCTCTGTCCTTTCCTGGTTCTCTTCCTACCTCTCCCTCCGCACCTTTAGTGTTCACTCTGGTGGATCCTCTTCTACTTCTATCCCTCTGCCTGTCGGCGTACCTCAGGGTTCTGTTCTTGGTCCCCTCCTCTTTTCTATCTACACTTCTTCCCTTGGTTCATTAATCTCATCCCATGGCTTTTCCTACCATCTCTATGCTGATGACTCCCAAATCTACCTTTCTACCCCTGATATCTCACTTTGCATCCAAACCAAAGTTTCAGCGTGCTTGTCTGACATTGCTGTCTGGCTGTCTCAATGCCACCTGAAATTAAATATGACCAAAACCGAGCTTCTCATTTTTCCCCCCAAACCCACCTCCCCGCTCCCCCCGTTTTCTATTTCTGTTGATGGCTCTCTCATTCTCCCTGTCTCCTCAGCTCGAAACCTTGGGGTCATCTTTGACTCTTCTCTCTCCTTCTCTGCTCATATCCAGCAGATTGCCAAGACCTGTCGTTTCCTTCTTTACAACATCCGTAAAATCCGCCCCTTTCTTTCCGAGCACTCTACCAAAACCCTCATCCACACCCTTGTCACCTCTCGTTTAGACTACTGCAATCTGCTTTTTGCTGGCCTCCCACTTAGTCACCTCTCCCCTCTCCAGTCGGTTCAAAACTCTGCTGCCCGTCTCATCTTCCGCCAGGGTCACTTTACTCATACTACCCCTCTCCTCAAGACCCTTCACTGGCTCCCTATCCGTTTTCGCATCCTGTTCAAACTTCTTCTACTAACCTATAAATGTACTCACTCTGCTGCTCCCCAGTATCTCTCCACACTCGTCCTTCCCTACACCCCTTCCCGTGCACTCCGCTCCATGGATAAATCCTTCTTATCTGTTCCCTTCTCCACTACTGCCAACTCCAGACTTCGCGCCTTCTGTCTCGCTGCACCCTACGCCTGGAATAAACTTCCTGAGCCACTACGTCTTGCCCCATCCTTGGCCACCTTTAAATCTAGACTGAAAGCCCACCTCTTTAACATTGCTTTTGACTTGTAACCACTCGCCTCCACCTACCCTCCTCTCTTCCTTCCCGTCCACATTGATTTGATTTGCTTACTTTATTTATTTTTTGTCTATTAGATTGTAAGCTCTTTGAGCAGGGACTGTCTTTCTTCTATGTTTGTGCAGCGCTGCGTATGCCTTGTAGCGCTATAGAAATGCTAAATAGTAGTAGTAGTAGTAGTAGCAATGCATTTGCTAAACTTTTTCAGAAACCAGATGAAGTGACATTGGACAATCTATGGCAGTTGATTGCAGAAATGGGGAAATTTTTGTGCCCCCAGATGAGGAAAATAAGAAATGAAGTTGGTGATATTAGATGGGAAGGTAACAGAAATTGAGAATGAGGTGAAAATAGTTAAAGCAGATTTGGCTAAACAGGAAAAGGATGTTTTAGAGTTGAAATCACAGCAAACAACAATGCTTAAAGACTTGGTTAATTTAAGGAGAAAATCAGAAATGCTGGAAAATACTTCAAAATCTAATAATCTGCATTTTATAAATTTTCAGCGACAACCACTTATCTCCCCTCTGGAGATGCTAAAAAATTACCTCAGAGAAATTCTAGAGATAGAAGATAAAGATATGCCACCCTTTTCACAGGTTTTTTATATACCTGTGAAGGGTTTGGATCCTTTACAAAGGAATAATATTCAGAATGATCAACCATTGGATGTTTCTGCCCTTCTTGAAATGTCGGATTCAGAACAGATAACACCAACTACTATGTTGGCCACAGTAGCGTTACCTTCGGACAAGATCTGGATTTTAAAGTTTTTTCAGAATAAAGAAAAAACCTTTCGTGGTTTGCAAACTTGTGTTTTTCCAGATCTAGCAAGGGAAACGCAAAGGCAACGACAAAAGTTTTTACAGATGAGACAGGAGACACTTCAACTTGGTGCAACTTTTTTACCTAAAATATCCTTGAAAATATTTAATCTCCTATCAAGCCGTGAAATATGTTTATTTTGATCCTGACCAATTGTCATCTTTTTTAACATCTAAGAGAGCTCCTAGTTAAGTAAAGTCGAATAGAAACTCGTCTGTATCTCAAATTTTGATTTATAAAGTTTATTACCTGTTTTCTCCTATTTAGGAATCTTGGGCTCCTGTTGTGGACTTTAAATGAAGCTATAATATTTAATTTGTGTTATGAATAATATCTTTAGATTTAATTGTAATAGTGGATTTTTCTTTACAAGTTTATACTTGTTTACTATGTATAAAAACGATAAATAAAATATATAAAAAAAAAAGAATATATTGCACTAAATGAAAAATTAGATATTAATGGGCATCTCTGTGACCTGGTGGAAGGAGGATAACCGGTGGGACACCGTCATACCAGGATACAAACTATATCGTAGTGATAGGGTGGATTGAATTGGTGAAGGGGTAGCATTGTATGTTAAGGAGGACCTTGAATCATCAAATAGATCAAAAATACTGCAGGAAACAAAACAAGTCTTGGAATCCCTATGGATTGAAATTCCATGTGTAAAGGAGAAAAGCATAGTAATAGGAGTGTACTACCTTCTGCCTGGCCAGTATGAACAGACGGATGTAGAAATGTTATCGGAAATTAGGGAGGCTAACAAACTGGGCAACACAATAATAATGGGTGATTTCAATTACCCCGATATTGACTGGGTAAATGTAACATCGGGGCATGCTAGGGAGGTAAAATTCCTGGACGAAATCAAGGACTGCTTTATAGAGCAGCTGGTACAGGAGCAGACAAGAGAACAAAAAATTCTACATCTAGTGCTTAGTGGAGCGCATGATCTGGGAGGTAATGGTGATGGGGCCCACTTGATAACAGTGATCATAATATGATCAGGTTTGATATTAGCTTTGGAGTGAGTATATACAGGAAATCCAATACGTTTAACTTTCAAAAAGGAGACTGATAAAATGAGAGAACAGTGAAAAAGAAAAAACCTCAAAGGAGCAGCTGCGAGGGTCAAAAATTTACATCGGGCGTGGATGCTGTTCAAAAATACCAACCTGGAAGCACAGGCCAAATATATTCAGTGTATTAAAAAAGGAGGGAGGAAGACCAAACGACAGCCGGCGTGGTTAAAAGGTGAGGTGAAGGAAGCTAATAGAGCTAAAAGAAAATCCTTGAGAAAATGGAAGAAGGAACCGACTGAAAATAATAGGAAACTGCATAAGGAATGTCAAGTCAAATGCAAAGCATTTAAAAGGAAGGCAAAGAGGGACTGAAAAAAAAAGATTGAATTGGAGGCAAAAACACATAGCAAAATTCTTTTTAGGTATATTAAAAGCAAGAAGTTGGCAAAAGAATCAGTTGGACCGCTGGATGACCAAGGGGTAAAAGGGCAAATCAGGAAGACAAAGCTGTAGTAGAGAGATTAAATGAATTCCTTGCTTCTGTCTTCACTGAGGAAGATTTGGGAGAGATACCGGTGTCAGAAATGGTATTCAAAGCTGACGAATCGGAGAAACCGAATGAAATCTGTATTAACCTGGAGGATGTAATGGGGCAATTTGACAAACTGAAGAGTAGCTAATCTCCTGGAGTGGATGGTATTCATCCCAGAGTATTGATAGAACTGAAAAATTAACTTGCGGAACTATTGTTAGTAATATGTAGTTTATCTTTTAAATCGAGCGTGGTACCGGACGATTGGAGGGGTGGCCAATGTAACGCCAATTTTTAAAAAAGGTTCCAGAGGAGATCCGGGAAATTATAGACCAGTGAGTCTGACGCCGATGCTGGGCAAAATGGTAGAGACTATTGTAAAGAACAAAATTACAGAGCACATTCAAAAGCATGGATTAATGAGACAAAGTCAACATGGGTTTAGTGAAGGGAAATCTTGCCTCACCAATCTATTACATTTCTTTGAAGGGGTGAACAAACATGTGGATAAAGGTGAGCTGGTTGATATTATGTATCTGGATTTTCAAAAGGCATTTGACAAAGTACCTCATGAAAAACTCCAGAGGAAATTGGAGAGTCATGGGATAGGAGGTAGTGTTCTATTGTGGATTAAAAACTGGTTAAAAGAAAACAGAGAGTAGGGTTAAACAGTCAGTATTGTCAATGGAGAAGAGTAGATAGTGGGGTTCCCCAGGGGTCTGTGCTGGGACCGCTGCTTTTTAACATATTTATAAATGATCTAGAGAGTAACTAGTGAGGTAATTAAATTTGCTGACGACACAAAGTTATTCAAAGCTGTTAAATCGCAAGAGTAATGTGAAAAATTACAAGAGAACCTTATGAGACTGGGCGTCTAAATAGCAGATGACATTTAATGTGAGCAAGTGCAAAGTGATGCATGTGGGAGAGAGGAACCTGAATTATAGCTATGTAATGCAAGGTTCCGCGTTAGGAGTCACTGACCAAGAAAGGGATCTAGATGTCGTCATTAATGATACGTTGAAACCCTTTCCTCAGTATGCTGTGGCGGCTAAGAAAGCAAATATAATGTTAGGTATTATTAGGAAAGGAATGGAAAACAAAAATGAGGACGTTATGCCTTTGTATTGGTCCATGGTGCGACCGCATCTCGAAGGTACAGAGAAGGGCAACAAAAATGATAAATGGGATGGGACAGCTTCCCTATGAGGAAAGGCTAAAGTGGCTAGGGCTCTTCAGCTTGGAGAAAAGACAGCTGAAGGTAGATATGATAGAGGTCTATAAAATAATTGAGTGGAGTGGAACGGGTAGATGTGAATCATTTGTTTACTCTTTCCAAAAATACTAGGACTGGGAGGCATGTGATGAAGCTACAAAGCAGTAAATTTAAAACGAATCAGAGAAAATATTTCTTCACTCAACGTGTAATTAAACTCTGGAATTCATTGCCAGAGAATGTGGTAAAGGCGATTAGCTTAGTGGGGTTTAAGAAAGATTTGGACGGCTTCCTAAAGGAAAAGTCCGTAGACAATTATTAAAATGACAAGGGGAAAATCCACTGTTTATTTCTGGGATAAGCAGCATAAAATGTATTGAATGTTTTTGGGATCTTGCCAGGTATTTGTGACCTGGATTGGCCACTGATGGAAAAAGGATGTTGGGTGTGATGGACCTTTGGTCTGTCCCAGTGTGGCAATACTTATGTACTTATGAGAAAGAAAAGATGAGGCAAAAATCACAAGAAAAAAAAGAGCAGAGACAGGGGTGTTAGAACAAGCTGACATGTGAAAACAAAGGAAGAAGAGAGTGAAAACAGAACAGCAAATGAAACGGCCAGAAAAATAGGGAAGACACTAGGCCAGTGAGTATATGTTCAACTGTATTGTAGAGAACAAAGCAAACATATACAAAAAAAACAAACACACACAGAACAAGTCAAAATATTTTCCCCCCTCACTATTTGGCACATGACAAGGTGTGGAAAGTCAGATCCAACAGGAAACAACCTTTATCTCAACCCATATTTTATATGCTCTAAATTCATTAACATAAAGATAGCAAGCTCAAATCAAAACATGCAGAATATTTTCAAGAACACAAAAACACAGCAAAGCTCCTCTATCATAACTCAGTGTGAAATGGAGCAAATGGGTATATGTATTTCATTTGCTTACATGATAATGCTTTAATTGAAATGAGATTATCTATATATATAAAACTCACCCTCAACGTTCTATTGTCTGCTGACGTCACTGAAGCCAAGGTTCGTATGTTCAAAGCTCTGAAGCCACGAAAATCAAAAGTCTCTGGTCCCCGCCCTCGCGTCAAACGTTATGACGTTGAGGCGGAGCAGATTCTCACCTCCAACGATCTACTCAGGCCACAAACTCCGGATTTCCACACTGTAGCTCTGCTCCACCCTCGTGTCAAAACGCGATGACGTCGAGGGCGGGGCACGAAAACCGCCACCCACACAGAGCTACAACGGAAACAGCAGCGGTGCACGCCACGAACCAGGTAAAACAGCGATGAGCCATGCAGCCATGAAACCCTTGCTAGCGCCCGTTTCATTGCGCTCAGAAACGGGCCTTTGTTTACTAGTGGGTAATAAAAGTGTGTGATAATACTATCCTGCATTTTTGCATGCTTTATTTTATCTAGTTTCACAATGTGAAAGTCTTTAATCACTGACCATGTAGAGAAAATTGGAAGCTGCAGGCATTTCTTGAACAAAGTGACAGTTAATTTCTGCTGTAGAGTCCTGATACATTTATTTATTTATTTATTTATGTATTTGTACTCTACATTTTTCAATCTAGATGTTGGTTCAGTGTGGCTTAATTTACTTTGGATAGACAGTTATAATGCTATTTAAGTAGTTGAGAGATTAGTTCATAATGTTAGTGGTAAAGCAATTAGGTGTGTTGGTTTTTGTTCAGACTGACTGTGTAGGTTCATTGAAGAAAGACTTTCTGAAGAAGTGGGCTTTCAGATTCTTACGGAAGGTCTTGTAGTCATTCGTGCATTTTAGTGCTTTTGGTATTGTGTTCTAGATCTTGGGGCAGATGTACGTGAACCTGGCTGATTATGAGGATTTCTATTTTAGTCCCTGGCACTTGGGGAAGTGTACTGTGAGGTAGGTTCTTGCTCCTTGATTGCATTACATATAGGTAATTCAATTAGGTTTGACTTGTATTTCGGTGCTTGGCCGAAAATTATTCTGTAGGCCAGTGAGCTTATCTTGAAGAAAATATGTGATTTAATGGGTAGCCAGGTTTTGAAGCAGTGGTTTTGCACTTTCAAACCGATTTGTTCCGAATATTAGTCTTGCAGCTGTGTTTTATACTGTTTGCATTTTCTTCAGTAACTGTTCCCTGCATCCACCATAAATTCCGTTGCAGTAATCGGCGTGTGAGAGGACAATAGATTGTAGTAAACAGAATACATTTTTTGGGAAGTAGTTTTTTATGCGTTTTAGTTTCCACAAGGTTTGGAACATTTTCTTCGTGGTGTTTTGAGATTTGTTTATCAAAGGATAGGCTGCGGTCTTTGGTGACTCCTAAAGATTTTTAGGTTGTCGTTTATTGGAAGGGATCTGCCCATGACAGTGATGTTTGAGAAGTGATCGGTATTATGTGGTGATGCGAGTATCAGGCATTGAGTTTTTTCTTTGTTCAGTTTTGCTTGAATGTCGTAGCCCATGATTCCATTGTATTTATGCTGTCCATTATTCTGGTCATGATTTAATTAAGATTCTTTTTGAAAGGGATGTAGATTGATACATCACTGGTGTATATAAATGTGTTGAAGACTTGTTTGGATAGTGTTCGGGCAAGAGGGGCCATCCATCAGGTTGAATAGCGTTGGTGAGAGTGGCGAGGCCTGGGGGACACCACATTCCGCTTTCCATTGAGGAGAGAGAGAAGTATTTGTCTTCACTTGGTAGGATCTGGTGTTCAGGAAGCCTAGGAACCAGTCAAGGACTTTCTCTCTGATACCGATTTTATTAAGTACTCTTTTGAGGGTATGGTGGTCATATATCATTTCCTGATTAATGATACAGTAAAAATCTCACTCCTCTACCCCATTCTGCAACTTTACTAAAAACATTACTACACTCTGTGACGAACAACCCTCTCTGCAAAAGTTGCATCATGCATTCCTCCATGCTTAATTTTGTCAAATTTCAAACTTACAAGTTCTCTATTGCTTAGATACTGTCTTCACTAGGATTTGTAAAGGCTCATCTTACCAGGGATATGGCCATTTGCAGGACTACTCTCTTGAAGTTAATTCTTAACATTAGTGATTTCATAAATGCACATCAGCACATGCAACATTTGATGCATAATATACTAGGCCATTAATTCTTCCTAAAAGATATCTGCTCTGGTGCAGCATGGGATAAGACTAGGCCTGGAATGGCAACTCAAATGCCAGAAGGTTTTTTTCAATTGAAAGACAAAGTAGCTTATAGACTAGATCTGACAGTGTGTTGTAAACGCCATGGCTGATTTTTAGTGTCTGTTACGGGAAGAGACACCCAAGAATACACAGTTACCTGATGATGTATTTCAGTTAGTCTCATATTAGACTGCTCAACCAGACTATGATATTGATCCAACTTGATTATTGCAATATTGCATACTTGGAGTGTACAAAATAATTACTTAAGAAATTGCAAACATTTCAAAATATGGGTATCTGTCTGATCTCTCTAAAAACGTCTAATAAAATCTCTCTGTTTTATGAAAGATTACATTGGCTTCCTGTGGAGGTGAGAATTTATTATCATGTTTTCTTTATGGCCTAGTACCAATTTACTTCTATGAACATTTTAAATTAGCAAAAGGTGCCAGGAATTGTAGGGAAGGGAATAGCAATTTCCCCCCACTATCTATCTCCTAAAGATATAAAAAGGTTTTAAGAGCATTTGAGTATCTTCTTGCTTTTCAAGCTGCAAAAATAAGTAAAGAAATTTTGGTTATGACTGGGTCTTCCATCTCCTATAAAAAATTTTGGTGAAATATTAAAATGTTTCTTTTTAAGAAATATGCTATGTATATTAATTGATAATAAGGATCACTATATTTTCCTGGATATAGTCATCTTCTTAAGAGCTCCATTTACAAAGCCATGCTAGGAATTGGCGAACTGCAAATGCGACAAAGCCCATAGGAATCGAATGGGCTTCGTCGCATTTGCTGCATCAGAATTGCTAGCGCGGCTTTGTAAGTTTGTTAGCTACTCTAAACTGCAAGGCTTGAGTAAAGTATAAGTTCTGTTATTATTATTAACTCAATATATGTTAACTTTAGTAATGGCATTGTTATGTATGTTTTTTTAAATGTATACTCTAGCTGATATCACATTGTTGTTAAATGGCTGAGCGTTTCTCTTTTCCTCCATGCTTGAACTGTTAATAAAGACTTCTTACAAATTTAAAAAAAAAATTCAAATTTCAGGATTTCTATGTAAGGCAGTTGGGACTGATGCTGGGGAAAACATGAGGGCAGCAACAAAGGGGAAAAGTAGCAGACTAACGGAAGCTTCATTTGGTACAATCTAAGGTAAGATGTGACTGAACACAAATTATTTTTTTTATTTTGGCTGTGTATTATCATGCATAACTTAGCACTAAAGGAGTAAGATCATTTAAAAAATAAGGCATGCCTATTTATATATTGTTTCAAATATTACACTGTACACAATGGCTACATTATTACAGTCTTTTTATGAAGCCTTATAACATTGACTCTTTCTATAGAAGGAAAGTGGTAAAGAAGAGTTAAACCACTCCATTATAAACTCTTCAAGCTGCTTCAAATATATAAAATGCAAACGAAACGCAGAATGCACAGCAAAAATGGATATTATTCACAAACTTAAGATGTAAAAAAATTAATGCAACAGACATTTTTAATTCAGTGTACTAAACGGTGTGAAATAGATTTTTGCTCAATTTTAAAAATACGGTATTTATATTTCCATACTGAACTGTGCGTCTAAATTACTACCTTGAAAGAAATAAAGATCAATGTAACACAATGGTATGAATGCAGAACACGGTATTTCAAGAATTCATAGGAAACATGTACATATTTAATGACGGGGCAGTAAGTACCTTTCTAACTGAGAGACTTTTAGCTGGACTAAAGACCAGCTCTGAGAGATCGAGCCCTTCAATAGTTTCCGTACAGTCAGAGAGAGGTGCATCCTGTAACAGGAAATTAAACACAGCAAACCATACCCAAGCTTTTCAACAATAACCAAGCTTTTCAACACTATCAGCTACAAACATGCAGACAACAGTCAACATTGGACAGCACAGTGAAACAGTGGCATGCATACAAGCAACACACCAAATTAAGATGATGCCATGACCTGAGTAAGACTAGTCAAACTTGTAAGTATGACGAAAACAGGGACATAATGGGAAGATACCCTCTTACGCTGTTTTGTTTAAAGCCACTGGTGACTATCTATATCTACCTCTATAAGAAACAAGCATTTTATTCTCAGTTATGAAAATGAGTACATATATATGCACAGTTAAATGTATGTATGCAGTGATACTGCCTGATTTTCTTTGGTTAGAATAGTAGCAATTTCAATCACTAAAACTGAAAAAGGATATTCAGTGCAGTAAAAAGCAACATTATTGAAAACTTGATTTTGAACTCTTGATAATACCTACCTAGCTACTACCTAGATGTGAACTTCTCCCCCAAACTGTTCCACTAAATACCCTTAGGAAGGCTTTCTGGGAGGTCTTTTAATAATTAAAAAAGTCATCTGACAGCTACTGATCTATATATGGAAGGAGTTGAGAATTCTCCGATTTTAATGAATAAGTCTTCATATTATTAAACCACCCCTGCTACTGAAAAGCATGAAGTCTCAGCAAAGGAGCTAGAGAGAGAATGGCCTTAGAAACAGCTCCATCACAGAAGGTTCAAGCCATGTTGAGAGACCTGGTGATAAAGTTTGAACAGTAGCTAGTTTGTATATTCATACTATGCTACAAAACATCAATTTAGAATTCTGTCAATTTGGTACATTGTAAAAGCTAAAAGAGCACAAAAATACATATACTGTGTATGTAAGAAAAGTATTTGACACTAGTTATCACACTTGAGTTTTTGGCTTTATGATTAAGAATACTGATAGAGAATATAACCTGCCTTCAGGGATGGGTTTCTAATCCCTGATATAGTCCAGGGTTATGGTGATGGAGACAGAAAGAAATGAGATATCACACGATGTCATACATATATGGATTTATACTGGTTTGAGGTGGTGTTTTAATTCCGTTAGGAGACTTATTTTATATGAAGTTTTCAACTGTACTCCACTTTGTTGCGCAAAGCAAATGGTAACTAATCAAATTTTAATAGTCATCCAGTCAAGACACGAGCACAAACTTTTAAGTCAGCTTTGATTATGCTGTTGATCAACAGGATTTATTCATGGCACAAAGGAAGCTTACTGATCTTACAATGTTACATTACAGCATAAGAGACTGCTGTTGCAGACTATGACATCTGTCACATTCTTTCAAGGAGGTCAGAATGTTGTTTTAAGTAAGCTAACCACAAAATCGGTATTTTGGCTCATCATCCTACTTTTCATATTGCTGCTCCTCCTCCTCCCCTTATCAAAACCTGTGACCAGTCAGGGAACTTGTTGACAGGAGTTGCCACATAAGTCAAGAGACTCTGGCGCTGTCTAAAATGGAAGTTTATGAGGTTTTTTTTGTGCCCCCCCCCCCCCCTCTTCCTGCTAGCTTTCTCTTTTGGGCTTTCACTCAATCTGAACTTGTCATTATTTCAACTGTGTTATATTCAGCCTCATTTACAGCTATCCAGGGTTTTTCCAACTATTTCTTTTTTCAAATTTCCTCCAAGTCACGTTCGTGACATTCTTCAGTTTGAGAGCCATGGACTCCCCTTGAGTCTGTCCACAGAAATCACTATTGCGCATGGCTGTGGCTCCCCCTCTCTCCTCTACCTCAAGGCTGCAAATACATTTTAAACATAAAAATGTAGCAAACGCCCCAAGTAATACATCACAAGTTGTCAAATTTGAAACAGTCATCAGGAATAGAAAAAGCAATTATATGTTTAGAGATCCCCTTTTCAAGTAAAACAGTTTTGGAAAAATCTATATAAAAATGCCAGTAAGCCTGACTAGTGTTCAGTGCAACTGTAAATATCAGAGCAGCGTTCACATCATGCACTACTTTAGCAATGGATCAAGAAGCATCTCTCATTGACATGCTTGCACTATACAATTAAAGCTCTGTTAATATTATTCTTAATATATTAAAAAATCCTGAGCTCTTTACAAACAAAATGAGTTGCCTCTAACACTTACCTTATAAATAGATAATCTCTGCCAAAGAATAATTTTATTGTGACATATTAATGAGACGGAAGATACTACAAACTTTTAAGTTTATTTTATGAATATTTTGTGCACTCACCTGTACAAAACTTCTGTCCACCACTACGCCACAAAGAACCTGTGACTGTGGGCCAGCAGTTTTAATGTCCTGCAAATTCTGTTCACGAATCTAGAAAAAGGAAAATAAGAATTGACTCAAGCAATTTTCATCTGATGCACTTTTTATGACAGGATATGACAGTAGATGACAGGATAAGAGGGGACCTGGCTCATCATTTGCCCAGTTCTGTCCACACCAATAAGCATACAGCTCAGCCAACGATCCTTCTAATGACTGGCCTAGTGCATGCAATATTTGTGTGTGTATGTGTGTATGTGAGTGACAAGTTTTAAAAACAAACAAGTTTTTGAGTGCCAGTATTAGCAATGGATTTCCATATATAGCACAAAAACCCATCACACATATTATTTACTGTACTGCAAATTATATTAAGGAGTGGAGGAGTGGCCTAGTGGTTAGAGCACCGGTCTTGCAATCCAGAGGTGGCCCGTTCAAATCCCACTGCTGCTCCTTGTGATCTTGGGCAAGTCACTTAACCCTCCATTGCTTCAGGTACAAACTTAGATTGTGAGCCCTCTTGGGACAGAGAAATATCCAGTGTACCTGAATGTAACTCACCTTGACCTACTACTGAAAAAGGTGTGAGCAAAATCTAAATAAATAATAAAGTATTGAAAAATTAACAGAAGTGATAAATTTCTTTATAAAAAGTTTATTTCTACTGATAATTTCACTGAATATTCAAACAGTTTCTCTTCTGATTTTTTCTGTATTCCTTAAGCTATAAACTTTATCAACTTAACAGTCTGTCCAGAAGTTAAAAACAGTTTAATTCTTATCAAGTTTTCCAAATGTTCAGCATCTAAGCAATTTCTAGATTTGTTTTTATATTGTTTATTAGACTAAATCCTCTTTCACAGTCAGCACTTGAGGCCTGGAATGTGCCACAAATGTCCAGAAGCGAAAATAACACCCTTCAGTGATCCTGTTATTTAGTAAATGTAACCATATCTGAAAATGTCTTTACAGTACCAGTTTCTAATTTTTCCTTAATCAGTATTTTGAACTCTGGATACTAGTTACAAAGATCCTTTTGAAGGGAATTATAGTCGTTTTTTTAAAGTGTGCAGTATTTGATGGCAAGCCTATTCATCTGACAAGTCTGAATGAAACATTTTTCCTGGTTTGCAAGTCTAGAGGAACATTCCCTATCAAAGACAGACCAGTCGTATTCTAGATTTGCACGTGCAACTTAAGCCAATCAGCGCCGATAATTGTCACTTAACAAGCAATTGACACTAATTGGCATTAGAATTTATGAGAACTGTCTAAGTGTATTCTATAACGTGATGCGCATAAATTCAAGTTGCTTAGTTGAAAACGGGGCATTTCTAAAATCTATGTGCACGGTTATAGAACACACCCGGTCCACGAGTAATTTAGGTGTTGGCATTTTCACCAAGTTTTACTTGGTGTAACTACCCGCGACTAAATTTAGTTGTGTGGATGGGTGCTTGGTGTATTCTATAAACCACGCAGAAATTTAGGCTTACTCTAAAAGTATACCTAAATTTAGGTGTACTTTTTAGAATATGCCTAGGTATATTTCATTTTGGTGCTGATTTTTTTAGGTGTGATATATACAATCTAGTCCTTATTGTATAAAATTAACATTTTTGAAACTGTGATGTCAATTGATTTATCAACTATCAAAGTGTGGAATGTAGATTTTCTAATTTCATTTAACACGTCAGTTTTAATTGTTGAATTTATGCACTCAATGAGCTCAAAGGCACAATTCTTACTTCGCCAACCATACTGTATTTCCACGTATTTGACAACATGATCATGAATATCCTAGACCCCCAATATAGAAGAATTTATTTTCACAGCCAGCAAAATGTTATCTATTAAAACCTTTACCTCATCAGGTGTTGCTTCTTTTCACTGCATAAGTTCTTCTTTGTCTTCATGTGCTTGTTTAGATTGTTAATATATATATATATTTTTTAAACCCAAACATTCGATTGATTTTTAAGCTTTGTGACTGAATCGATATTAGAGTTCTGGTTCAAAACTCGTTTGAGATGGTCCACTTTCCAGTTGATCCATGCTTTCCCTGAGGTCCATTCGTTAAAAAGCTCCTGCTTTCAAGCAAATTTTGCTAATCACCCCATCCTTCTCCGAGTAGTTAAAAATTTCCCCTATAAGCACATACTGTCCGGCGCCATGCAGTAAGTTCGTTTTAACAAAACATGCTGTCAACCATTCCGCCTTAAACCCCAAATGCTGTTTTTTTCAATGTAGTACTTGAACTCTCTTCAGCTTTGCACTTTGACATGATTAGAAAATTTTAAGATATTTCAGTATTATTAAACTGCTTACTGCTTCACTGACTTTACAAACAACAGTTATGAGACCAGAAGTGACAAAGAAACAACAGCACAGACCATTTCATACAGTGCAATTTATTTTGAAACTCATTTAAATTCAGTATCCTGGGATACATTGCAGGATACTGAAGGAGCTCAGAAAGGTCCTGGCGGGACCTCTTAAAGATTTATTTAATAGATCTTTACAGACGGGAGAGGTTCTGTGGGATTGGAGACGAGTGGATGTGGTCCCTCTTCACAAAAGTGGAGACAGGGTAGGAAAAATAATGGAGTCGCTGCTGAAAGAAAGGATAGTTAACTTTCTAGAAGCTGACGGGTTACAAGACCCGAGGCAACATGGCTTTACCAAAGGAAAATCCTGCCAAACGAATCTTATTGACTTCTTTGACTGGGTGACCAAAGAACTGAATGAAGGACATGCGCTAGATGTAATCTACATGGACTTCAGCAAAGCCTTTGATAAAGTCCCACACTGAAGACTCGTGAATAAGCTGAAAGGGTTGAACTTAGGACCGAAAGTGGTGAACTGGATAAGAAACTGGTTGACCGACAGGTGGCAGAGGGTGGTTACCGGCTTGCTTTTGTTTTGGGATACAGCAGATGTAACAGGATCGAATATTTGGATAAAACTGGAAAACCCCTGATGCCGCAGAAGCAAAACGGAGGCTCCCTGTTGGGTTGATCAGCTGGTGGTACCGATGAGAATAGAACATTATTATTACGACTGGACTAAGAGCTAAGTGGTTTCTGGCGGGAACACCGGGGCTGAGAAGACTGATTATATATATGATAGTGACTGTATTAGCAGGACAGCAAATAATTGATCTAAAGAAATTCTGTGTTGTTTAGATATACACTGTTGAATAAAAGCATAAAAATGTTGAATAAAAGCATAAAAGGATAGAAGTGGAAAGCTTCAAAGATCATGCAGAACAAGCTGTTTCAACACTAAACTAAATCTCCTGAGACATGAGGCCCACATCAGCCAAAGGCAGGCTCCAGAAAGTCTGTGGGATAATGGGAACCAGATGCAGCATATATGTTCTGCTGTAGGATTTATGGTATGGTACAGCCTGCAAGCACGTGATATCAGGAGAAGATTACAAGGAGAGTGGAACAAAGAAATAAGTAAGCATTTTGAATTTTTCTTTGTCTGTATATAGATTTCTCTCTCTGTATATAGCATTCTGATTTCTTTGCTTTACATTGCTTTGTTTTGATCATTCATTCTGACTTGTATCAAGAAATGCTTCCTGCAATAGCCCATTGAGCTATTCAGAACAATTGTAAATAAACTGTTTATATTAAATATGAAATTCGTCTAGCCGTCTCTTCAAGTGGCGAGCCAGCCAGGAGTAGGCCGCACACGGAAAAGAGAAGGCGAGACGAAGGACAAATTAAGTTGTTGTTAATGAAGTTTTTTACAGGATTGAAAGCAAAGCAAGCGTTGTTTAAACCTGATGATTTCTGTGCTCCACTGATGTGGGATTGATCAAACTATTGAAGTGGACATACGGGTGACTCCTGAGCTTGCTAAAAAGAGAAATAAGAAGACGCGTGAGTAAGCTTACACTGTGGCCTTATTACTGGTATATTTGTTTAGTTTTGTAGTTTTCTGTTTTGTATATTTTCTTGGTTTAGGTGCAGTAGTATATTTTTGTAGGTTGTGGCTCTATAGGAGAAATTGTAATAGTCAGAATAAAATGAAAGGGAAAGGGGCAGATAAGAAAGAAAAGCCTCCTGTATATGCTATGTATTTAGATTTAGATAGTTCAAAAAAATGCTCCCCTTTGCAACATGTCATAGAATTATTCCCATTAGAAAAAAAACAGATTGAAAAAATACATGACAAATGGGTCAAATATGATGCAAAAGATTCTGTTTTGAGCTGGTCTCAGTATGGATCGTTTGATCGTCCAAAATTATTATCTCTCCTGAGCTACTTACAAGAAAATAAAAATAAAACTAGGCAGAAGAAAAGCTTAGAGAAGCATCTTACAATTTGGAATTTATTTTCTGTAGCAGCAGATCTTTTTCATGCAGATGTAGAAAAAATACAGCGAGAACAGGAAAATCAGCCTTTGGTTCAGCCTGAAGGTTGAGGAATGTCATCTGTTTTTGATTTCTCGGGTGTACAGGTTAGAAAGGTCAGGAAGAACTGAAATTTGTTTTGTTCCTTTTAAAAGATTGTTTTAGATTAGATTTAAATAAGTTTGATTTTGTCTTATAAGGTGATCTCTGTTTATTTTAAAATATGTGTTATTCTGTTTCTAGTTCTCTATGTGGAATGTCTTTGCAATTTAACTTTGTTTTTTTTAAGTGAGATTCCTGCAGTGTTAAGAGATCATCTGGCTTGAATTAGTCACAGTCCTAGCTAGTTTTGTGTGTAGGGCTAATAGGGAAAGAGGTGATTTAAAATCTTTAATAACATCTGAACAATATGATTTGTCAGCAATTTGGTCACTATGCTTCAGAATGTTATCAGAATGCAGGAATGCCCCAAGTACAAATGCAGACGCAGCAAGGATTAATGCCACAAGTAGTAGGGATACCTGCGAGTGCCCCGCAGACTGCAATACAGCAGCCAGCGACGCAATCACAGGGACCAGGAGCGGCAGTACAGAGACAGGGTACTGTAAATGCTTTTCCAACTTGGCAGAATATTCCAGACCAATGCTATTGACTGGAAGCAAACCCGTGTCAGGAAGAGGGAATGATTTTCAGATTAGACACAAGGGAACCCTTTATTACATTGACAATTGGCAAATATGGAACTCCTGTGAGATTTTTGATAGATACAGGGGCGAGTACCTCTGTGTTGTGTGCAAAACCACAGGGAGTTAAACTTTCAAATCAGTATAGAACAACAGTGGGATTTACGGGGATAGAACAAAGAAAAAGGCTAACAGAACCCACTCTGGTGCGCTTGGAATGCCAACCGCACGGTTCAAGGGAGGCTGTGGTACCCTTCTTAGTGGCACCTGATTGCCCAGTAAATTTGTGTGGTAGAGACTTATTGTCTCAATTAGGATTGTGTTTAGATTTTGGAAATAAAGAAATACCAAGTTTGCTCACCATGGTTCAACAGTTGAATAATGAAAATAAAGTAAGGGTTATGGAAGAATTACCACAACATATTTGGAGTACAAGTGAGTCACCATATGGACTAGCCGTAAATGTAAAACCCCATAAGATAGAATTAATAGAAGGGGCAAAGGGGCCGAAGCAAGACCCTTACCCCATACGACCTAAATTAGTATCCAAAACCTTGGAACACATTGATAAATTATTGAAATGTGGTATTATTGAACCTTCAGTATCCCCGTACAATACCCCATTGTTTCCGGTCCCGAAAGGGGAAAACAATGTAAGGATAGTACATGATTTAAGAGAGCTAAATGAGATTACAAGAAATCAATTTCCGATTTGTGCAAATCCTGCTACTCTTTTACATACCCAGAATATATATGCATATAACACTGTTATTGACTTGTCTAATGCATTCTTTTCAATACCTCTTCATCCAGAGTCTAGGGATTTGACGTCATTTATAGTACAGAATGAGGCATATCGGTGGACTAGAATGCCGCAAGGCTTTACTGATAGTCCATCGGTATTCTCAAAACAACTAATGATGGATTTAAAAGATTTCAGGAGTCAATTGCCTGACACAGTGTCATTGTTTGTCTATGTAGATGATATTCTACTGTCTGCTGAGACTGAAACAGAATGTCTAGAATGGACTAGAAAATTATTTTTGTTATTAGGAGAGTTAGGATATAAATGTAACAGGGAAAAATGTGTTATAGCTCAGTCTACTGTCACCTTTTTAGGACAAAATGTTTCAGCAGAACATAAGGTCATTATACCGGAAGTTATATCTATTTTAAATGAGACTCCGGTACCGCAAACAGTTACCCAGTTACGTGCTGTTTTGGGAATGTTAAATTACTGCAGACAATGGATACCAAATTATACACAAAAAGTTATGAGACTTTATAAACATTTGAAACTGCCCGCAGCCACACCAAAGAATACACTAATTGTATTGGAAGAACAGGATAAGATGGTATTGGCTAAGATTGTGAGGGATTTATTATCTCCAGGACCGTTAGCAGTAATAGATATCCAATCACCTGTGCATCTGTGGGTAAAAGATATGGGAAATAGTTGGGCAGCTATGATTAATCAAAATAATGAAGTAAATGCACCAGTAGCTTTTTTGTCAGGCTCTTTTAATCATGTGGAGAAGGGAATGAAAGAAATACCAAAGTTACTGACAGCTATAGTGGCTGCAGTAGGTAAATGGAGAGCACAAATGCCTTTTGTTCCTATTGTAATACATACTAACCACACGATTAAAACGCTGTTGAGCCCTAGCCAGACGGCATTGACAGCCACTAGATTTGGAAAATATCAAGCAGTACTTTTAGGACAAGATATAAGAATAATACCATTAACTAAAGAACAGAGAAATAAGATAGATCTGCTTTTTCCTGTCGATCTAGAGGGTGAGATCGATACTATAGAAATCCCTACATTTCACTATCTTACTTTTGAACCCTTATCTGATGGGTTAATATGGTTTACAGATGGAGCTTGTGAAAGGACTGTTGCAGGCTTTGCCTGCGTGCAGGTAGATGAGAATCTAAGAAAGATAATGCAAGTACAATATAAAACCCCTCCTAATCATACTGTACAGCATGCTGAACTTTTAGCCGTTATTACGGCCTTACAACACACTGATATGACTCAAAATGTCACTATATATACTGATAGTGGTTACGTTGCAAGTTCACTACAGTATCATATATTAAAATGGCAGCGTAGGGGGATGATAACCAGTGCAGGTAAAAATCTACAACATTACACATATTGGAAATTGCTGTTTGAAATTTTGGCAAAAAGGGAATGTGAAGGTAGAAAAACTGCAGTTGTGTGGACCCCGGCCCACACTGAAAGGCCAACCTTTGAGGCACTAGGTAATGCAATGGCTGATGCAGCAGCAACGGAGGTGGTTAAGCAAAGTGAAAAGATTTTGTATAATACTAGACAGACACAGGAAGGGCCACTTACGAATGTAGATAAGATTGAAATGTGGCAGCCAGAGGGACAGGAAAGTGAAAAATGGTTGAAGAGAGGATGTATGAAATTGGGAAGTGAATGGTTTAATGCAGAAGAAGGATTACCTTGTATGCCAATGAGCCAGGCGATTAAGGTATTGGCTGAGTGGCATGCAACCATGCATTGGAATAAGGAAACAATGAGGCAACAATTTGAGCAAAGATTTTGGACTTTAAAAATTGATAACCTGATTCAACAGGTTGTGCAAAATTGCATGGTATGCAATATTAACATACCTAAACGAGGTCCTAAAATATCACCTGGGACACTTCCAATACCAGAAGGCCCAGCAAAAGAATGGTATATGGATTTCACTGATATGATTGTTCCAGTGGATAGAAGCATTTACTACTACTACTACTATTTAGCATTTCTATAGCGCTACAAGGCATACGCAGCGCTGTACAAACATAGAAGAAAGACAGTCCCTGCTCAGAGAGCTTACAATCTAATAGACAAAAAATAAAGTAAGCAAATCAAATCAATTAATGTGAACGGGAAGGAAGAGAGGAGGGTAGGTGGAGGCGAGTGGTTACAAGTGGTTACGAGTCAAAAGCAATGTTAAAGAGGTGGGTTTTCAGTCTAGATTTAAAGGTGGCCAAGGATGGGGCAAGACGTAGGGGCTCAGGAAGTTTATTCCAGGCGTAGGGTGCAGCGAGATAGAAGGCGCGAAGTCTGGAGTTGGCAGTAGTGGAGAAGGGAACAGATAAGAAGGATTTATCCATGGAGCGGAGTGCACGGGAAGGGGTGTAGGGAAGGACGAGTGTGGAGAGATACTGGGGAGCAGCAGAGTGAATACATTTATAGGTTAGTAGAAGAAGTTTGAATAGGATGCGAAAACGGATAGGGAGCCAGTGAAGGGTCTTGAGGAGAGGGGTAGTATGAGTAAAGCGACCCTGGCGGAAGATGAGACGGGCAGCAGAGTTTTGAACCGACTGGAGAGGGGAGAGGTGACTAAGTGGGAGGCCAGCAAGAAGCAGATTGCAGTAGTCTAAACGAGAGGTGACAAGGGTGTGGATGAGGGTTTTGGTAGAGTGTCCATGTAAAAGGGAGACAGCACATGAAGTGGTACAATGCCTGGTAACTCATATTATGCCAAGACATGGGTGTCCGTCTAGAATAATTTCTGATAACGGGACACATTTTAATAACAGTGTTTTGAAAGAAATGGAAACGATTATGGGTTTAACACACAGAAAAGTATCAGTGTATCGCCCCACCTCCAATGGTTTGGTGGAGCGCTACAATGGTATTTTAAAAACTAAATTGAGAGTATTACTGAAGGCTTTAAACAAGGAAACAGCAGGTAAACCATATACCTGGCTTGATTTGTTACCATTAGCTTTGATGGTTATAAGGGCCCAACCTAATGGGCGTACTAAATTGACCCCATTCCAAATTCAGACAGGACGTCATTTCTTCCCGATGCAGACAGCAAGTACTGATAGCACAGCTCAGTACTGGCAAAAGCTACAACCTATGTTGAACCTGACAAGTGATATGATCCGAACAAATGTAGCATCACAGGCAGGGACTACTAATGATGTTTGTGCTTTTAAAGTAGGTGATCTAGTACTGCGAAAGAACTTTACACATAAAACATGGAAAGATCCTGTGTATGTAGGGCCTTTTGCTATCACGGCCCTTACTCAGACCGCTGCCCGTCTGGAAGGTCATACTTCTTGGATACATTTAGCAGATATTCGACGAATTAATAACATTGAAATGGACAAAGAATAAACAAACATCATGTCCCTAAACATGATGGTATTGGACTGTTGGTGTTTGTTAATGGACAATGAACACATATGAGAATAGACTTGTTACAGTGGCCAAGATGTTGAATTTGACTGATTGTATCATATGTGCCCACTGACTGACATCATCCTTGTTCTTGCCAGCTATGATGTATGGGACTACAATGATAAAATTGAGTGGGCACCATGACTGTGATCCCAATAATACCTGTGTAAGGGA
The DNA here is from genome assembly GCF_901765095.1 of Microcaecilia unicolor. NCBI lineage: Eukaryota > Metazoa > Chordata > Amphibia > Gymnophiona > Siphonopidae > Microcaecilia > Microcaecilia unicolor. The sequence goes on along the minus strand of NC_044032.1, from coordinate 490,820,584 downwards.
TGATGAAAACCTTCATTGGACAAATGAGACTATTTATATTGCTTATGGACAAGTGCCCACAGACATCATGTTGGTGTCTGATTAACAGTATGACAACTAAACACTTTCCCCTGATAAAGTGCACTTACATGCAGAATGTTGTAACAACTGATTCAATGAATGTTATGCTTTTAATTTATGTAATTCTTAATGCCACATCAGCTAATGAAAAGTAAGAATGAATGACAGTGTATTCCCCTGTGATGAAGCTCACTGTCCTATAAATTATATACCTCAAGAGATATAAATTTTGTACCCTAGTACAATTGAATCTGTTTAATGCAACATGTATTAGCATGTTTGCAAAGATGTGCCAGGATGCTTTTAAAATGATAATGATAACTGAAATCAAGAATGAATAGAACTTTAAAATGTCAGCAGAAATATTGAAAGATGTATGATAAAGATGATGAAAAGGCAGAGCTTGCAGGCACAGCATATCATAAATAACAAGGGGGAGGAGATTTAGAAGGGAGGTAAGGGAACAGACTGGAGCTGAAACAGATGTGTTGAGGCCTGGAATATCAGTCCTCAAAGGGAGGATGTTGAATAAAAGCATAAAAATGTTGAATAAAAGCATAAAAGGATAGAAGTGGAAAGCTTCAAAGATCATGCAGAACAAGCTGTTTCAACACTAAACTAAATCTCCTGAGACATGAGGCCCACATCAGCCAAAGGCAGGCTCCAGAAAGTCTGTGGGATAATGGGAACCAGATGCAGCATATGTTCTGCTGTAGGATTTATGGTATGGTACAGCCTGCAAGCACGTGATATCAGGAGAAGATTATAAGGAGAGTGGAACAAAGAAATAAGTAAGCATTTTGAATTTTTCTTTGTCTGTATATAGATTTCTCTCTCTGTATATAGCATTCTGATTTCTTTGCTTTACATTGCTTTGTTTTGATCATTCATTCTGACTTGTATCAAGAAATGCTTCCTGCAATAGCCCATTGAGCTATTCAGAACAATTGTAAATAAACTGTTTATATTAAATATGAAATTCGTCTAGCCGTCTCTTCAACACACATGACTGTTACCCAAGTAGTTGAGGGGAATTAGCTACTCCGCATCTACCCACACTTAGAAGGATTACAACCTTAGTGGTAGCAAGTGGTATGGAGTTTTTTTCAAGCCAGATGATGGTGCGCCGGAACCACGCCTTATAGTCCGCAGTGTCGAGCTGGCGTTACTGAGGCTTTTTTCTCCACCATTGTATGTTGGATGCATGACGGGGTGATAACAGTGTGAGTGTCAAATATCTTATAAACATAGCTAATGTGAGGCTGTGTTTAGATTTTCATTTATCACCTAGGCTTGAGCGGACTATTAGTTAAAATTTAATGCCAAGAAGTGTAGATTGATGCACTTGGGGTGCAGAAACCCAAAAGAGAGATACAGAATAGGAGGGGAGAGATTAGTAAGCTTGACTCAGGAGAGAGACCTTGGGGTGTTGGTGTCTGAGGATCTAAAGGTGAAGAAACAATGTGACAAGGCAACGGCTGTGGCCAGAAGGATGCTAGGCTGCATAGAGAGGGGCGTAACCAGCAGAAGGAGGTGTTGATGTCCCTCCACAAGTCGTTGGTGAGGACCCACGTGGAGTATTGTGTTCAGTTTTGGAGGCCATATCTTGCTAAAGATGTAAAAAGACGAAGTGGTGCAAAGAAAAGCTATAAAAATGGTATAGGATATGAGAGACTTGCTGACCTGAACATGTATACCTTAGTGGAAAGGAGAAACAGGAGTGACGTAATACAGAAGTTCAAATATTTGAAAGGCATTAATCCGCAAATTAACCTTTTTCGGACACGGGAAGGCGGTAGAACTAGAGGATATGAATTGAGGTTGAAGGGAGGCAGACTCAGGACTAATGTCAGGAAGTATTTTTTCATGGAGAGGGTGGTGGATATGTGGAATGCCCTCCCGCAGGAGGTGGTGGAGATGAAAATGGTAATGGAATTCAAACATGGACACAAAGGAATCCTGTTTAGAAGGAATGGTTCTGTGGAATCTTAGTGGAGATTGGGTGGCAACGCCGGAAATTGGGAAACAAAACTGGAGCTGGGCAGACTTCTATGGTCTAAGCCCTGGTCGTGACTGAATAAATAGGGATGGGCTGGAGTGTAAATTTTAAGGGGCTTCGATGTTAGCTTCAGAACTTAGTACAAGGACAGTGTACTAAGTGTACTACGGTCTGTACCCTGAGAAAGGCAAGGACAAATCAAACTTGGGTATACATATAAAGTATCACATACCATGTAAATGAGTTTATCTTGTTGGGCAGACTGGATGGACCATACAGGTCTTTATCTGCCATTTACTATGTTACTATGTAATTGGGTTGTTATTGATTTAGTTTTATAGTTTAATTTTGTTTGAAAGTGGGGTCAGTATTTTTGTCAGCAACCATAATAAATCTGTGAGCGACGTTCCTGGAATGTATTAAAGATCGCTCACACGTTCAGCTTAGAGGGAACACTAAACTCAGTTGCTTGCAAGCTCTCCCCCCTTATCTAGTCTAGCCTTTTTTGTTTTGTTTTATTTATTGGGATTTAACAACTGTCTTTATGAAGAGATTCACTAAGGTGGTATACAGCAAGAACAATTTAACATAACATTTAGAATATTAACACCATAACAATAGTAAAATGACCAAATATAAACAAATACAGTAAATGAGAAACACTGAAACCGCAAATTGAAACCTATAGGGCCAATATGAAACAGTATCAGAAATATACTGCAGAACAACCAAAACACAAATATGATAAAATATCAGTATAATACAAATACTGTAACAGACAATATGGAAAAACATTCAAAGATATAATACGATGTCAGCATGATACCAATGAAACATTTAATAAGCACACAATAGAACATTCAAATAACTTACTATGCAGCCGAGGGGTCAGGTGCAGATATATAGAAGGGGACAAGATGGGTAATACGGAATCAGAATAAATAGATGGGTAGCTAAACTCAAGGCAAGTTCTATGCATAGTTAAACAAAATATGAGGAACAAGTCTAAGTAGGAGAAGAAGGTGGGTATCACATCATACTGATAATGATGCTCACTGAGAGGACTTTAGAGGTCTTAAAGGTGTGTAGAGGCTAATATTCTTTAAGTACTCTGGCACATTCTGATACCTTTGAAAATCAAACAGTTTTAAACTTAGCCCTGTAAGGTACTGGTAGCCAGTGTAGTTTTTGAAGGAAGGGTGCAATGTGGTCATGCCGCTTGCAGGCTTCTATCAGTTGGGCTGCAGTGCACTGAATTAGTTGTAGCTGGTGCAAACTCTTTTTGGTTTGATCAGTGCACAGGGCATTACAGTAGTCCATTTCTGAACTCTAATCCCCCGTAGTCTCACCTCACTCATACCTTTACTCACAGAAATATGTATACCATACATAATGCCCTTTTAACCTCCCGCTGTCTCCTTCCAATGTTTCAAGGTTTTGTTCCAATGTTTATATTCCTTAACAACACTGTGCTTGTCTCGCATAACTCTTCACAATGTATTCCATAACCAAGTTGTAAAAAATTGTATTTCCATCATTCATATCGTATTGTAAGCCACACTGAGCCCGCAAAAAGGTGGGACAATGTGGGATACAAATGCAATAAATAAAATTAAAAAAAAAATCACGGAATGGACCACTGTGGTCAGATTCATCTTTTCAATATATGGAGAAAGATTTCATAGGTACCGCAGGTGATGGAGAATTTTTAAAGGTTGTTTGAATTTGTGGAATCACAGTGAGTAATGAGTCTAGCAGTATCCCAAGATTTCTGACCAGTGATTTTAGGGGGGAGTTCATACTTCCCAAAAGGTTATTTGTGCACTTGTATTAGGTATCAAAGAATTCTATTTGCTTAGGTTCAGACAGAGTTTGCTGTTTTTGCTTATTCTTGATTTGCAGTTATACAGGCAGTTTACTCAAAGCTGTGGGTAGATCTGGTTCAGTGGGTATGAGTGGTTGATCATCAGCATAGATACAGAATTTTGTGTCCATTGACCCAAGCAGCTCAGGGGGGGGGGGGGGGGTTGGGGGAGGGGGGCTACACAAATACTGAATGCTTCCAGAGACTTTGTAATTAAAAGGGAAAGTTCATCCTTTTCAAACAAACAAAAGAATTTTATAAAGCCCTTGGAGCTAATACTAGGCTAAAGATCAGGAAACAGCACAGGAAGTGATGTTTACCTATCACAAATCAAAAATATATATAAGTTGGATGGCATGGAACTCGCAGGGAAGGTGGGGGACAATAACTCGGAGGGGAGGGGAGGAGAGAAGAGGAGAGGGAGGGAGCGGGGCCTGCACCTCAAACAGAAGGGGAGCCTGCACCTCGGAGGGGAGGAGAGGGAGGGAGGGAAGGAGGGGGTCATGGAACTCGGAGCCCCACACACACTCTCTATCACACACTCTCTCACACACACACACACTCTCTCTCTCTCTCTCACACACACACACACACACTCTCTCTCTCACACACACACACACTCTCTCTCACACACACACACTCTCTCTCTCTCACACATACACACTCTCTCTCTCACACACACACACTCTCTCTCTCACACACACACACTCTCTCTCTCACACACACACACTCTCTCTCTCACACACACACACACACTCTCTCTCTCTCACACACACACACACACACACACTCTCTCTCTCACACACATACACACTCTCTCTCTCTCACACACTCTCTCTCTCTCTCTCAAACATACACACACCGAGGAAAACCTTGCTAGCACCCGTTTCATTTGTGTCAGAAATGGGCCTTTTTTTACTAGTTTAACTATGTTTAGTATGAATTTGCTTATCCCATATCAAAAAGTTGTATGCAACACATCAGTAGCAGATTTCTCACTTGCAATACAACAAAACAAATATATATTCAAATTCTAGTGTCACCTCAGTAACAGCAACACAAAATCCCTCTACTGTCAGACACTGTGAAGCAACACAAGAAACTGTAAATATGCTACTCAAACTATGTAGCATATAAAATCTATGGACAGCAGACCTGCAACATTTTCAGTTGGGGCTGGAGGCTGCAGTTACTGTTAAGGGTAGTGGGGAAGCCGAAATAGGGCCCAGTTACAGGGATTTCAAGAACCTGACTCTTAAAATTGATGGTCTTCCTAGCTTGCAGGTATTAACGGTTTTAAAGGAAACACAGGCTTGCTGTCTAAATCACATTTTTTGCAATACACCTCCCACCTCTTGGGGACACAACAGTGTGTCCCGACACACTGGTTAAGAACAACTAGAGTAACCATCTAAAGCCATTCTCTCATAAGATATTTGTTCAAGGAGTTAGGTCAATTATAGGATGATAGCCTCCATTTTTCTTATAGATTAGGAGACAACTAGGGAAGAATCTATAGTCCCTCCTGTAATAGGTCAGATTTGACAGCTTTGGCCTGCAAAAGTTAGGGTATTTCCAATCTGAGTAGGTCTGCTTATTTGTTAAGATTTAATGTTCTTTTGGAGGATATTTCAATAGCTCTTATCCAAAGGTTCAATCTTTCAAAGGTTACAAGACGCCAGAATTAGCCTCTCTCTCACAGCAGGTCTTCAAACAAAGACAAATATGGAAGAGAGAGCACAACAGAAAGAAAAAGAAGTTAATGCAGAAAGTGAATAAGTTATCCTAAACACAACATCTCAAAAAGTATTTTTAATTGACTATTAGTCTATCATGCAGCAAAGCTTTTTTCTGATGTACATGCTACCATATTACATTAGTATCATTTTCTTCACAATATTGGCAAAAATGTGTACAAACTAAAAAGGTAAAATGCATGCAGGGAATGGTGCAAGAAAAAAAAAGTAAGCTTCAGCAGTAATTGCATGGGCTGAGAAGAATTAGAGGCATTGTACCATGTGATTGTCCCGCATGAAGTTGCAAGGAGGAGGAGGAAAAGGAAAAGAACAGAGGTCACAGAGAAAGCCTGTTGGCTGGTGGGGGAGAATCGCCTTGAGAACTACAGGAAGGTTGAGATAAAGGTGATGACACAGGCATCATACTGATGTCTGGACTGTGAGGGCATAGCAATTTTGGTCTCTGCAATAAACTTGACCAGGCTTCTTCCTGTGGTACATGTGGCTCTATGCCTGTCCTCCTCCTATGTTCCTCACTTCAGCTTCCAAATAGCACTAACAAATTTACAGAGAAGCAAGCTTCATATCATCCAAGCTCACTGTACTTAAACATTTTTCCCTACTGCAAAAAATAAATACCACCACTCTTTCCTTTGTCACATCTGGCAAACCAACACCTTTCATTCTAGGGAAAAAAAAAAGGTTCTACTGTGCACTATTTATTAGGATTTATTTACCGGCTTTTTGAAGTAATTCACTGAAGGCGGTGTACAGTAAGAATAACTCAAACATAAGCAATACACAATTACAGCAGTAAAAATATTCAAATAACAATACAAAGTATGGCATAGTATCCTATGTCAACATAATACGTAATAAAACATTTTAATAGACAGCATAGGGTATAAGCAAAGATGGAACGTATAGACAGGGAAGAGTAAGAGAAATTAGAAAACAAGGGGACTAATTTAAAGAAAGTTGCACATGAGATCAGAGAGGTGATTAAATATCTCAGCTAGGGTAGGAGTGGATAAAAATGTCCTGCTGCAGTATGTGCAGCCCGTGTCACTCCTTGTGTGTGTGTGCGTGAGACTAACAGGTTAGTTACTACTTCCATTAAAGGCCTGGTTGAAGAGCAAAAAATGTTCACCTGCTTCCTGAAGTAGAGATAGTCTTGTGTTAAGTGGAGCCTTTCAGGGAGTGCATTCCAGAGTGTGGGGGCTACTCGGGAGAAGACTTGTGGATATCACATCATGTAATGTCTTGGAGAGGGTGTGGTTAGGGATACTCCTTGGGAGGACCTTAGTGTCCTTGCAGGTGTGTAGCGGGTGATCCTGTTCTTCAAGTACTTGGGGCCATTTCCTTTAAGGGCCTTGAAGATCAGAGTTATTGTACCAGTAGTCAGTGAAGGTTTTGCAAAAATGGTGTGATGTGGTCACATGAATTGGACCTTCTATTAGTCCTGTTGCAGCATTCTAAATCAACTGGAGCTGGTGCAAACCCTTTATAGTCAGACCAGTGTAGAGTGTGTTACAGTATCTAGTCTTTATGTTATCATGGCATGCACAACTGGGATAAGATTTGCTTTCTCAATATAAGATGAGAGAAGCAGCACAGTTGTCGCAAGTAGAAGCAGCTCTGAAGGTTGCTTGGATATACCGCCTTTACTGAATTTCATCAAAAAGGTGGTAAATACATAAGCATGCTTTTATAGCTATGCTAAATGCAATGTGTGTTAAATACACTTCTTTTGTGCCATGATCTAAGAGTTTATCAAGGCCCTTAGTTTCATAAAAAGAGTAGTTTGGCCCACAGGCTTATACAAGTTGATCATCAGTGAAAGTAATCATCAATTAAAAGGGTTAGAAGATCCCCATTTAGCCAAAATGTGCCAGAACTGAGGGCAAGGACAGAAGAATGGACAATAAAAAGAGTAATTACCTACAGACTAAGATAGTTTACTTATTTGGTCTACTTCCAAAGACTGAGCACTGCCATTTCACTGCTGAAGCTAAATGATTCCTTTCATCCTCTATACATTTTGACAAAATTGATATCTGTGAGAAGGTAAAATTATGTATCATACCTGATAATTTTCTTTCCATTAATCATAGCTGATCAATCCATAGACTGGTGGGTTGTGTCCATCTACCAGCAGGTGGAGATAGAGAGCAAAGCTTTTGCCTCCCTATATGTGGTCATGTGCTGCCGGAAACTCCTCAGTAAGTCGATATCAAAGCTCCATCCGCAGGACTCAGCACTTAGAGAATTACATCCACAAAGGGACACTCTGCCCAGCTCACCACCGCCGAAACGGGGGAGGGGAATTAACCCAGCTCATCCCCACACAAGTGGGGGAGGGGAATCCGTCCAGCTCATCCCCGCGGAGCGGGGGAGGGACACCACCCCGCCGATGCAGGGGGATCTGGCTTATCCTGCAACCGCAACCGCGGGAGGAGCTGACTGACCCTAACACCGCCGAAGCGGGAGGGGTACAAAGCTGCCCTACAGCCGCACGAAGCGGGAGGGAGCGCCGGCAGAATTTATGTCTCAATCCAGCCCCGTAAAACGGAGGGGAGAGGAATGCAGCAGCTCACTGTAACACAAACTCGTCTCAACTCTTGAAAAATCCAATTGAAAAAACTTGAACACGAAGTCCTCCTAAACAGGAACTGAAGACTAAACTTGAACCTGAAATGCAACCAGAATATAAACAGTACAGATATCTGGGAGGGGCTATGGATTGATCAGCTATGATTAATGGAAAGAAAATTATCAGGTATGATACATAATTTTACCTTCCATATCATCATGCTGATCAATCCATAGACTGGTGGGATGTACCGAAGCAGTACTCACCCAGGGCGGGACATAGAAATCCCTGACTGCAACACTGAAGCTCCAAACCGGGCCTCCGCCCGAGCAGCCACAGTCAAGCGGTAATGCCTGGAAAAGGTATGGGCCGATGCCCAAGTTGCCGCCTTGCAAATCTCTTCCAAGGAGACGGACCCGGCCTCTGCCATCGAGGCCGCCTGAGCTCTAGTGGAGTGAGCCTTCAGCTGGATAGGCGGCACCTTCCCCGCGGCCACATAAGCCGCTGCAATGGCTTCCTTGACCCATCTTGCCACTGTAGGCTTAGCAGCCTGCAGACCCTTACGAGGACCTGCAAACAGGACAAACAGATGATCCGATTTCCGGAAATCATTGGTCACTTCCAAGTATCTGATGATGACTCGTCTCACATCCAGATATTTGAGAGCAGAGTATTCCTCTGGGTAGTCCTCCCTACGAAAGGAAGGGAGACAGAGCTGCTGATTCACATGGAAGCGAGAAACAATCTTGGGCAGGAAGGAAGGCACTGTGCGAATAGTCACTCCTGCCTCAGTGAACTGCAGAAAAGGCTCTCGACATGAGAGTGCCTGGAGCTCGGAAACTCTTCTGGCTGAAGTGATAGCCACCAAAAAGACTGCTTTCAACGTCAGGTCTTTCAGAGATGCCCTCGACAAGGGTTCAAAAGGCGGCTTCTGCAAGGCTCTTAGCACCAGGTTGAGATTCCACGCAGGCACCACTGAGCACAGAGGAGGGCGCAGGTGATTAACTCCCTTGAGAAAACGTACCACATCTGGCTGCGAAGCCAGGGAAGCACCCTTCAGGCGGCCCCTGAAGCAAGCCAGAGCCGCTACCTGGACTTTAAGGGAACTGAGCGACAGGCCTTTCTCCAGACCTTCTTGCAGGAACGCCAGCACTGAAGAAATTGGAGCAGTGAAGGGAGAGAGTGAGCCTGCTTCACACCACGCTGCAAAGGTACGCCAAACCCTGGCGTAAGCAGTAGAAGTAGAGCGCTTCCTCGCTCTCAGCATAGTGGCGATGACCTTGTCTGAGAAGCCCTTCTTCCTCAGACGCTGCCGCTCAATAGCCAGGCCGTAAGACCAAGGGGGAGGGATCCTCCATCACCACGGGACCCTGATGCAACAGGCCCTGCTCCACTGGCAGCCGCAGAGGTTCGTCCACTGAGAGCCTGATCAAGTCCGCATACCAGGGACGTCTGGGCCAGTCCGGACCCACCAGGACTATCCGGCCCGGATGCTTTGCCACCCGGTCCAGTACCCTGCCCAACATGGGCCAGGGCGGGAACACATAGAGAAGCTCTTGTGTCGGCCACTGTTGGAGAAGAGCATCTACTCCCAGAGATCGAGGGTCCCGTCCTCTGCTGAAAAAGCGCGGCACTTGGCAATTGGCCGATGACGCCATCAGATCTAGGCTCGGCTGGCCCCAGCGCTTCGTGATGTCCAAGAACGCCTGAGCCGATAACTGCCACTCTCCGGTATCCAAGGTATGGCGACTGAGAAAGTCCGCCTTGACATTCATGACTCCGGCAATGTGGGCCGCTGACAGCTGTTCCAGGTTCGCTTCCGCCCACTGGCATAGATTCATGGCTTCCTTGGCTAGAGGGGCGCTCTTGGTACCTCCCTGGCGGTTGACATAGGCCACAGCCATGGCATTGTCCGACAGGACCCGTACTGCCTTCAACGCCAGTACCGGGAGAAACTCCGAAAGCGCCAACCGAATGGCTCTGAGTTCCAGGAGGTTGATAGACCACTTTGCCTCTGCAGGAGACCAGAGCCCCTGCGCTGTCCTTCCCATGCAGTGGGCTCCCCAGCCCTTCAAAGAGGCATCCGTCGTGACGACAATCCACTCCGGGGTCACAAGAGGCATCCCTGCAGACAACTTGTCTGTCTTCAGCCACCAGCTCAGCGTCTTGCGCACTGCTGGGTCCAAGGGAAGGCGCACAGCATAATCCTCCGACACTGGAGTCCAGCGCTGCAGCAGAGAGTGTTGTAGTGGTCTCATATGAGCCCTGGCCCAGGGCACTACTTCCATCGTGGCCGTCATAGAGCCCAACAGCTGCACATAGTCCCAAGCCCGAAGCGGAGAGGCTACTAGGAACTGGTCCACCTGAGCCTGAAGTTTGACAATCCGATTGTCCGGCAGGAACACTCTGCCCACTTGGGTGTCGAATCGAACACCCAGATACTCCAGGGACTGAGTCGGGCGCAGCTGGCTTTTCTCCCAGTTGATGATCCACCCCAGGGAGCTCAAAAGAGCAATCACCCGGTCCACAGCTTTGCCGCACTCCGCATAAGAGGGGGCTCGGATCAACCAGTCGTCCAGATAAGGATGGACTTGTACTCCTTCCTTTCGCAGGAAGGCCGCGATGACCACCATTACTTTGGAGAAGGTCCGCGGAGCAGTAGCCAACCCGAAAGGGAGGGCTCTGAACTGGAAGTGTCGGCCCAGGACTGCAAAACGCAGAAAGCGTTGATGAGGAGGCCAGATGGGAATATGCAAGTACGCTTCCTTGATGTCCAAGGATGCCAGGAACTCCCCTGCCTTCACTGCCGCTATAACAGAGCGGAGAGTCTCCATACGAAAGTGCCGAACATTCAAGGCCCAATTGACCCCTTTGAGGTCGAGGATAGGCCGTACAGAACCTCCTTTCTTTGGTACCACAAAGTAAATGGAGTAACGTCCCTTGCCAAGCTGATTTTCTGGCACCGGAACGACCGCACCCAGGCGGATCAGATTGTCCAAGGTCTGCTGCACTGCCACAGCTTTGACCGGAGACTTGCAGGGAGAGAGTACAAACCCGTTTCTTAAGGGTCGGCAGAACTCTAGCTTGTAGCCGTCTCTGATGACTTCCAGCACCCAAGCGTCTGAAGTTACCCTGGTCCACTCGCCCAGAAACGAGGACAGGCGTCCTCCAATCTGCACTGGGCCATGGACCAGGACCCCGTCATTGGGTACGAGACCCTGGGGGAGGACCGGAGGGCACACCTCCGGGACGGCGGTCTCTGCGAAAGGAATGCTGCTTGGGGGAGAAGTTCCTCTTGAAGGAAGAGGGGGCAGAGGAGCCCGACTTGCCCGGGCGGTACCGACGGGCTTCCTGAAACCGTCCTCTGGAGTTACCGGGGCCAGCACTGGCCCGAGCCCTGACCTCTGGTAACCTCTTGCCCTTAGACGTGCCGAGATCGGTCACAATTTTGTCCAGCTCGACCCCAAAGAGCAGCTTGCCTTTAAAAGGCAACTTAGCCAGGCGGGACTTAGAGGTGTGGTCAGCAGACCAATGTTTCAGCCAAAGCCAGCGCCGCGCAGAGATTGTCTGAGCCATACCTTTAGCCGAGGCTCTCAAGACATCATACAGTAAGTCTGCCAAATAAGCCAAGCCCGATTCCAGGGCCGGCCAATCAGCCCTCAAGGAAGGATCCGAGGGGGAAGCCCGCTGCACAATCGTCAGGCACGCCCTGGCCACATAGGAGCCGCAAACTGAGGCCTGCAAACTTAAGGCAGCCGCCTTGAAGGACGACCTTAAGGCCGCCTCCAATCTTCTGTCTTGGGCGTCTTTTAGGGCCGTGCCACCTTCCACCGGCAACGCCGTTTTCTTAGTCACCGCAGTGATTAAAGAATCCACGGTAGGCCAAAGAAAGGCCTCACGTTCACTTTCAGGCAAAGGATAGAGGTGGGACATAGCCCTAGCCACTTTGAGGCTCGCTTCCGGGACATCCCATTGAGCCGAAATTAAGGTGTGCATGGCATCATGCACGTGGAAGGTTCTAGGCGGGCGCTTCGTCCCCAGCATAATGGCGGAGCCAACAGGGGCTGAGGGAGAGACGTCCTCTGGAGAGGAAATCTTCAAAATGCTCATGGCCTGCACTAACAGGTTGGGCAAATCCTCTGAGCGAAAGATCCGCGCTGCAGAGGGGTCATCCGCTCCATCCGAGCGGGAATCCGTCTCCTCCAAGGAATCCCCAAAGGACCGTTGGGAGAACTCAGATACGCTGCCCTCATCTACATCAGAGGAGACAGAGTCCTCTAAGCCCTGGGAATCCACCCGAGGGCGTTTACTTCCGGGGGCCTCAACCCCTTTGTCGGACAAGGGAGAAGGGGCAGCGTTTTGCATAAGGAAGGCCTGATGCAGCAGCAAAATAAACTCGGGGGAGAAACCCCCCAGACTGTGTATTTCAGCAGCCTGGGCCACAGCCCTAGACGCACCCTCAACCGGCGCTCGCAAGAGCGGGGGAGAAACATGCTGCGCATCCAAGATGGCGTCCGGCGCGACACTCTGCGAAGGAGCCGCGCGGGAAGAACGGCGCTTAACTTTAGCCGCTTTTTTGCCATCGCCCAAATCAAGGGCGGCCATGGCATGAACGTCTCCCAGCCCAAGGGTGGCCCAAGAAGAAGCCGTCCGAGCAGAGTGGCCGGCCAAGATGGCGGAGGCGAGCAGCGGGGGATGGGCATTTATGGCGGGAAAAACCACCGCACCGGAGGAAGACCCGGGACACTGACCGGCCTCCAAACTGACACCCAACAAGGGCGAATCAGACTTTAAAACCCCCGCATCCCCGCTAGAAGCGCACACGCGGTCCGGGGAGCGATTATTCGCGCCCTCGCCCTCCGACGCCATAGGCCACGTGGAGATCGATCGGGGAACCCCCTGCCCGCTATAAAAAGGTAAAAATTACCTGCTTCTCGCTCCGAGCTGTAACGACCTGGTGTCCCAGTGAGTAGCTGCAATAAACGTTTAAATAAACGTCGAAATAAACGCCCTTAAGGACGTCCAAAATTTTTTTTTTTTTTTTTTTTTACGGAGCCAGCGGGAGGGGGGAGAAAAGGAGGGACCTGGCGCCACCAGGTTTTCACTTGCTCAAGGAGAGCCCTCAACCACAGGTACTCAACAAAACCTAAAAATTAGGCTTGGAGACCTAGCCAGAGCTGCTGCTGTGTGAGACCACCACCTGCTGAGATAGAGAACATACTGAGGAGTTTCCGGCAGCACATGACCACATATAGGGAGGCAAAAGCTTTGCTCTCTATCTCCACCTGCTGGTAGATGGACACAACCCACCAGTCTATGGATTGATCAGCATGATGATATAAAAAATGCTATTGACACAAGAAGCAATATCATCTCTGCTATGGCAAAGAGTTACTTGAAAAACTTTTGTGACTCCATCTGCAGCCAAAGGAAAGGTAGCAAAGAAGACTACCAACATAAGGAACCTTGTAGGCCAGACTACTCTTTTTATGAAACTAAGGACCTTGATAAACTCTTAGACCATAGCACAAATGTATTCAACACATACTGCATATAACATAAACACAAAAGCATGCTTACTTATTTACTGCCTTTTTGAAGACACTTATCCCCGATGGCTATTATAGTTGCTTACTTTTCCCTATGAATTATTTTCATTGCTTTTCATTTTAAAGTACATTTTTTTTTTGGTCACGCCAACCTGTTCACATGCCTCTCTATTTCTACCAACCTGTTCAAAAAAGCATACCACAATGATCCATCCTAAATACTAGAAAACGAAACTCCACCAAAACTAGACAAAACGGAACTCTCTACACCTGACTACTTCATTGAACGCTTCGCATTACTCTCTACCACTCTACTTCTCATGCAGGATATGAACCTTCTATATTTGATCGTCTAACTTACTCTATAACCTACTCTATCATTTATGATCTTTAATGCAAAACCATTTTGTAATTTATCATTTATGAACTCTAATGCAATATCACTTTGTATTTCTCAACCTGGAAACGGAGATCGCCACTCCGGCACAATGTAAGCCACATTGTGGGAAAGCGAATGCTACATACCTGTAGAAGGTATTCTCCGAGGACAGCAGGCTGATTGTTCTCACTGATGGGTGACGTCCACGGCAGCCCCTCCAATCGGAAACTTCACTAGCAAAGTCCTTTGCTAGCCCTCGCGCGCCCCGCGCGCACCGCGCATGCGCGGCCGTCTTCCCGCCCGAAACCGGCTCGAGCCGGCCAGTCCAGTATGTAGCAAGACAATACACTTCAAGGGAAGACACAACTCCAAAGGGGAGGCGGGCGGGTTGGTGAGAACAATCAGCCTGCTGTCCTCGGAGAATACCTTCTACAGGTATGTAGCATTCGCTTTCTCCGAGGACAAGCAGGCTGCTTGTTCTCACTGATGGGGTATCCCTAGCCCCCAGGCTCACTCAAAACAACAACATTGGTCAATTGGGCCTCGCAACGGCGAGGACATAACTGAGATTGACCTAAAAAATTTACCAACTAACTGAGAGTGCAGCCTGGATCAGAACAAACAGGGCCCTCGGGGGGTGGAGTTGGATCCTAAAGCCCAAACAGGTTCTGAAGAACTGACTGCCCGAACCGACTGTCGCGTCGGGTATCCTGCTGCAGGCAGTAATGAGATGTGAATGTGTGGACAGATGACCACGTCGCAGCTTTGCAAATTTCTTCAATGGAGGCTGACTTCAAGTGGGCTACCGACGCAGCCATGGCTCTGACATTATGAGCCGTGACATGACCCTCAAGAGCCAGCCCCGCCTGGGCGTAAGTGAAGGAAATGCAATCTGCTAGCCAATTGGATATGGTGCGTTTCCCTACAGCCACTCCCCTCCTATTGGGGTCAAAAGAAACAAACAATTGGGCGGACTGTCTGGTGGGCTGTGTCCGCTCCAGGTAGAAGGCCAATGCTCTCTTGCAGTCCAATGTGTGCAGCTGACGTTCAGCAGGGCAGGAATGAGGACGGGGAAAGAATGTTGGCAAGACAATTGACTGGTTCAGATGGAACTCCGACACGACCTTTGGCAGAAACTTAGGGTGAGTGCGGAGGACTACTCTGTTGTGATGAAATTTGGTGTAAGGGGCCTGGGCTACCAGGGCCTGAAGCTCACTGACTCTACGAGCCGAAGTAACTGCCACCAAGAAAATGACCTTCCAGGTCAAGTACTTCGGATGGCAGGAATTCAGTGGCTCAAAAGGAGGTTTCATCAGCTGGGTGAGAACGACATTGAGATCCCATGACACTGTAGGAGGCTTGACAGGGGGCTTTGACAAAAGCAAACCTCTTATGAAGCGAACAACTAAAGGCTGTCCTGAGATCGGCTTACCTTCCACATGGTAATGGTATGCACTGATTGCACTAAGATGAACTCTTACAGAGTTGGTCTTGAGACCAGACTCAGACAAGTGCAGAAGGTATTCAAGCAGGGTCTGTGTAGGACAAGAGCGAGGATCTAGGGCCTTGCTGTCACACCAGACGGCAAACCTCCTCCAATGAAAGAAGTAACTTCTCTTAGTGGAGTCTTTCCTGGAAGCAAGCAAGATGCGGGAGACACCCTCCGTCAGACCCAAAGAGGCAAAGTCTACGCCCTCAACATCCAGGCCGTGAGAGCCAGGGACCGGAGGTTGGGATGCAGAAGAGCCCCTTCGTCCTGCGTGATGAGGGTCGGAAAACACTCCAATCTCCACGGTTCTTCGGAGGATAACTCCAGAAGTAGAGGGAACCAGATCTGACGCGGCCAAAAAGGAGCAATCAGGATCATGGTGCCTCGGTCTTGCTTGAGTTTCAACAAAGTCTTCCCCACCAGAGGAATGGGAGGATAAGCATACAGCAGGCCCTCCCCCCAATCGAGGAGGAAGGCATCCGATGCCAGTCTGCCGGTGGCCTGAAGCCTGGAACAGAACTGAGGGACTTTGTGGTTTGCTCGAGATGCGAAGAGATCCACCAAGGGGGTGCCCCACGCTTGGAAGATCTGGCGCACCACTCGGGAGTTGAGCGACCACTCGTGAGGTTGCATAATCCTGCTCAACCTGTCGGCCAGACTGTTGTTTACGCCTGCCAGATATGTGGCTTGGAGCACCATGCCGTTCCGGCGAGCCCAGGTCCAAATGCTGACGGCTTCCTGACACAGGGGGCGAGATCCGGTGCCCCCCTGCTTGTTTACATAATACATGGCAACCTGGTTGTCTGTCTGAATTTGAATAATTTGGTGGGACAGCCGATCTCTGAAAGCCTTCAGAGCGTTCCAGATCGCTCGTAACTCCAGAAGATTGATCTGTAGATCGCGTTCCTGGAGGGACCAGCTTCCTTGAGTGTGGAGCCCATCGACATGAGCTCCCCATCCCAGGAGAGACGCATCCGTGGTCAGCACTTTTTGTGGCTGAGGAATTTGGAAGGGACGTCCCAGAGTCAAATTGGTCCAAATCGTCCACCAATACAGGGATTCGAGAAAACTCGTGGACAGGTGGATCACGTCCTCTAGACCCCCAGCGGCCTGATACCACTGGGAGGCTAGGGTCCATTGAGCAGATCTCATGTGAAGGCGGGCCATGGGAGTCACATGAACTGTGGAGGCCATGTGGCCCAGCAATCTCAACATCTGCCGAGCTGTGATCTGCTGGGACGCTCGCACCCGGGAGACGAGGGACAACAAGTTGTTGGCTCTCGTCTCTGGGAGATAGGCGCGAGCCGTCCGAGAATCCAGCAGAGCTCCTATGAATTCGAGGTTCTGCACTGGAAGAAGGTGGGACTTTGGGTAATTTATCACAAACCCCAGTAGCTCCAGAAGGCGAATAGTCATCTGCATGGACTGCAGGGCTCCTGCCTCGGACGTGCTCTTTACCAGCCAATCGTCGAGATATGGGAACACGTGTACTCCCAGCCTGCGAAGTGCCGCTGCTACCACAGCTAGGCACTTTGTGAACACCCTGGGCGCAGAGGCGAGCCCAAAGGGTAGCACACAGTACTGGAAGTGGCGTGTGCCCAACTGAAATCGCAGATACTGTCTGTGAGCTGGCAGTATCGGGATATGTGTGTAGGCATCCTTCAAGTCCAGAGAGCATAGCCAATCGTTTTGCTGAATCATGGGGAGAAGGGTGCCCAGGGAAAGCATCCTGAACTTTTCTTTTACGAGATATTTGTTCAGGGCCCTTAGGTCTAGGATGGGACGCATCCCCCCTGTTTTCTTTTCCACAAGGAAGTACCTGGAATAGAATCCCAGCCCTTCTTGCCCGGATGGCACGGGCTCGACCGCATTGGCGCTGAGAAGGGCGGAGAGTTCCTCTGCAAGTACCCTCTTGTGTTGGAAGCTGTAAGACTGAGCTCCCGGTGGACAATTTGGAGGTTTTGAGGACAAATTGAGGGTGTACCCCTGCCGGACTATTTGCAGAACCCACTGATCGGAGGTTATGAGAGGCCACCTTTGGTGAAAAGCTTTCAACCTCCCTCCGACTGGCAGGTCGCCCGGCACGGACACTTGGATGTCGGCTATGCTCTGCTGGAGCCAGTCAAAAGCTCGCCCCTTGCTTTTGCTGGGGAGCCGCGGGGCCTTGCTGAGTCGCACGCTGATGACGAGAGCGAGCACGCTGGGGCTTAGCCTGGGCCGCAGGCTGTCGGGAAGGAGGATTGTACCTACGCTTGCCAGAAGAGTAGGGAACAGTCTTCCTTCCCCCGAAAAATCGTCTACCTGTAGAGGTAGAAGCTGAAGGCTGCCGGCGGGCGAATTTGTCGAATGCGGTGTCCCGCTGGTGGAGAGACTCTACCACCTGTTCGACTTTTTCGCCAAAAATGTTGTCCGCACGGCAAGGCGAGTCCGCAATCCGCTGCTGGATTCTATTCTCCAGGTCGGCGGCACGCAGCCATGAGAGCCTGCGCATCACCACACCTTGAGCAGCGGCCCTGGACGCAACATCAAAAGTGTCATAAACTCCTCTGGCCAGGAATTTTCTGCACGCCTTCAGCTGCCTGACCACCTCCTGAAAAGGCTTGGCTTGCTCAGGGGGAAGAGCATCAACCAAGCCCGCCAACTGCCGCACATTGTTCCGCATGTGTATGCTCGTGTAGAGCTGGTAAGACTGGATCTTGGACACGAGCATAGAGGAATGGTAGGCCTTCCTCCCAAAGGAGTCTAAGGTTCTAGCGTCCTTGCCCGGGGGCGCCGAAGCATGTTCCCTAGAACTCTTAGCCTTCTTTAGGCCAAATCCACAACTCCAGAGTCGTGAGGCAACTGAGTGCGCATCAGCTCTGGGTCCCCATGGATCCGGTACTGGGACTCGATCTTCTTGGGAATGTGGGGATTAGTTAAGGGTTTCGTCCAGTTCGCAAGCAATGTCTTTTTTAGGACATGGTGCAAGGGAACGGTGGACGCTTCCTTAGGTGGAGAAGGATAGTCCAGGAGCTCAAACATTTCAGCCCTGGGCTCGTCCTCCACAACCACCGGGAAGGGGATGGCCGTAGACATCTCCCGGACAAAGGAAGCAAAAGACAGACTCTCGGGAGGAGAAAGCTGTCTTTCAGGAGAGGGAGTGGGATCAGAAGGAAGACCCTCAGACTCCTCGTCAGAGAAATATCTAGGATCTTCCTCTTCCTCCCACGAGGCCTCACCCTCGGTGTCAGACACAAGTTCACGAACCTGTGTCTGCAACCTCGCCCTGCTCGACTCAGTGGAGCCACGTCCACGATGGGGGCGTCGAGAGGTAGACTCCCTCGCCCGCATCGGCGAAGCTCCCTCCGCCGACGTAGTCGGGGAGCCTTCCTGGGAGGTGGCCGCTGCCGGCACCGCACGCGGTACCGACGTCGGGGACCTCAACCTGGGCGATGGGCCAGCCGGCGCCACGCTCGACGGTACCGGAGGCGCAAGCACCGCCGGTACCGGAGGGGTAGGGCGCAACAGCTCTCCCAGAATCTCTGGGAGAACGGCCCGGAGGCTCTCGTTTAGAGCGGCTGCAGAGAAAGGCTGTGAGGTCGATGCAGGCGTCGACGTCAGGACCTGTTCCGGGCGAGGAGGCTGTTCCGGGCTGTCCAGAGTGGAGCGCATCGACACCTCTTGGACAGAGGGTGAGCGGTCCTCTCGGTGCCGATGCCTGCTGGGTGCCGAATCCCTCGGCGACCCAGAGCTCTCGGTGCCGACGCGGGGAGGAGACCGGTGTTGATGCTTCTTCGACTTCTTCCGAAGCATGTCACCGGAGCTCCCCGGCACCGACGAGGAGGACGTAGAATCCATCCGTCGCTTCCTCGGGGCCGAGGCCGAAGAAGGTCGGTCTCGGGGGGGCTGTACCGCAGGAGCCCTCAGGGTGGGAGGAGACCCACCCGAAGGCTCACCGCCACCAGCAGGGGAATGGACAGCCCTCACCTGCACTCCTGACGATGCACCACCGTCCGACGACATCAGCAGACGAGGTCCCGGTACCACCGGCGTCGATGCAGCTATCCGATGTCTCGGCGCTGATGCAGAGGCCCGATGCCTCGATGCACTCGATGCAAGGGCGGCCGAGGAAGATGGTCTGGACGCTGACGACGTCGATGCACTCGAAGATCCCGGTGCCGATGCCGACGAAGAGCCCGAGAACAAAACGTTCCACTGGGCTAGTCTCGCTACCTGAGTCCGCCTTTGAAGCAGGGAACACAGACTACAGTTCTGAGGGCGGTGCTCGGCCCCCAGACACTGAAGACACGACGAGTGTCGATCAGTGAGCGAGATAACCCGGGCGCACTGGGTGCACTTCTTGAAGCCGCTGGAAGGCTTCGATGTCATGGGCGGAAAAATCACGCCGGCGAAATCAAAGTCCGAAATGACGGAAAAAGAGCACCAAAACTTTAGAGGGAGAAAATCTCGACCGAGGCGAAAAGAGGCCTACCCCGACGACGAAAGAAAACTTATCGGGGGCCAAAAGCTGGAAATACGGGGAGGATTGAAACGGAACCCGGTGGAGGGGTTCCGGAGCACTTCCCGAGTAGAAGAAAAGCTTTTCCGAAGAAAAAACACGTTCAACAATATGGACGCGCGAGGTCGACTCTCCGGGGCTCGACACGGCGAAAAATACGACCGTACCGAGTGCGGACAAAAGAAGACTGGCCGGCTCGAGCCGGTTTCGGGCGGGAAGACGGCCGCGCATGCGCGGTGCGCGCGAGGGCTAGCAAAGGACTTTGCTAGTGAAGTTTCCGATTGGAGGGGCTGCCGTGGACGTCACCCATCAGTGAGAACAAGCAGCCTGCTTGTCCTTGGAGAAAATGTGGGATACAAATGCAACAAATAAAATAAAATAAAATAAAATACCTAGTTTACCTGTAATACCAATTCATCTTCCTCCTCATACAAACAATTAAACCAAACAGAATTCACATATAGAAGAGGAGAAATATGGCTTAAAACTGAAAATAATGGCACCATATTTGTACTATATCTTCAAATACTGTTCTTAAAAATGTACTGCTGCTAATTCTGAGATCTATGAGAGTAAAAGAGCTGGTTGTTAGAATACAAGAAAACTGAGTGAAGAGGCAGCATTGATGCAGTACAAAGAACAGTAGTATTTATGTTAAAAGTGTTTCCCAAACACTGTGCCATGGTACACTGGTATGTGTCTTCAGACCTGATCAGGTGTGCCTCATGTTCAGATCCACACCAGCACCTGGGCTCTGATCTCAGCTGCTTGCAGCAAAAACACAAGTGGTGGCTCTTAAACATGCAGGAGCTCAACACATATGCAGTCAAAAAATGCCTCTCCTTCTTATCTACCATATGAGATCTGGAGTGTGGAAATGAAACATATAAGGTAACTAACAGCTAAGCCTATGCTAATCTACCAGCCCAGCTAATCAATCTACCCTCTGCTCACCTAGAGACTCCCCATCTGCGATGTAACCATCACTCTACTGTACGAGTCCCTGTTACACTGTAAACCAAAATGGGCGGTATACAAAACTCCAATAGAACAATAGAATAGAATAGCTAGGCCCTGTTTTGTGCAGCATACATAGTGCACACAGCCATCTCCTCTTCCCCTTCCTGAATCACCTCCTCTGAGTTTGTCCAGCCTCACTCATTCCCAAGTTGACTATGAATTCTTTTTGTGTCCACACTGCTTTTTCCTTTATCATTTATCATTTTTGCGGCCCTTCTCTGTACCTTTTCTAATTCTGCTATATCTTTGAGGTGCGGTGACCAGAACTGCACATAGTATTCAAGATGCGATTGCACCATGGAGCAATAGAAAGGCATTATAACATTCTCTTTTTGTTCTCCATTCCTTTCCTAATAATTCCTAACACACTGAGCAGAGGGTTTCAATGTATCGACGATGACACCTAGATCCTTTTCCTAGGTGGTAACTCCTAATGTGGAACCTTATATCACCCAAGTAGCTATAGTTTGGTTTCCTCTTTCCCACATGCATCACTTTGCACTTGCTCACATTAAACATCATCTGCCATTTGGATGCCCAGTCTCTCTGTCTCATAAAGGTCCTCTTGCAATTGTTTACAATCCTATTGCAATTTAACAACTTTAAACAGCTTTGTGTCATCAGCAAATTTAATTATCTCACTGGTTACTCCCATCTCTAGAGCACTTATAAATATGTTGTTAAAAAGCAGTGGTTCTAGCAGACTCCTGGGTAACCCCACTATCTACTCTTCTCCATTGAGAATACTGACCATTTAACCCTACTCTGTTTTCTATTTTTTGCCAGTTTTTAATCCACAATAGAATATTATCTCCTACCTCATTACTTTCTAATTTCCTCAGAAGTCTTTCATAAAGTACTTTGTCAAGTCTCCTTTTTGAAAGTTAAATGCTAATGTATTGGATTTCCTGTGTGTACTTACTCCAGAGATTATATTAAATCTGATCACTGTTATCAAGTGGCACCAGTACCATTACCTCCTGCAGCAGATCATGCACTTCACTAAGGGCTACTAAGAGGCATATTTTCAAAGCACTTAGCCTTCCAAAGTTTCATAGAAACCTATGGAACTTTGGAAGGCTAAGTGCTTTGAAAATATGCCTCTAGGTCTAGAATTGTTCCCCCTCTCGTTGGTTCCTGAACCAGCTGCTCCATGAAGCAGTCCTTGATTTCATCAAGGAATTTTACCTCCCTAGTATGTCCTGAAATTACATTTACCCAGTCAATAATGGGGTAATTGAAATCACCTGAATATTCAAAACAATAATACAATAATCATCCGTAAATGTTCAAGGGTGAAGGTAAACTCCTTGTGATGAAAGATTGTGGAGAAGAAAAAGACCTCAGTGAATACCAATCACTCCTCTTTGTAAAGGACACACCTTTTAAATAGCAAGGGGACCTCCTTAATCATTAGTCTTTGAAAAAAAAAAACTCCACATACATCACTTTCATCATATGTATAGCATCACGTCCTTTCAAACACTTCTGGGGAAAAAACTGCTATGCAATGCAATGTAACATAACCTCCAGTACTTATCTTGGCTGGTGAATCAGCGTGGTCTTCTTCCACGAATCTGTACAGTATCTAACTTTCGTCTGCACCTTCCTTCAATACCTGACAGGGAAGCCCTGTTTCGCCACTACATGGCTACGTCAGGGGAATTCATTCAAAGTCACCAACTTCAAGAGATTAACACAACTGCACTGTGTCCTCTAGCATCTGCATCAAAATGGCGGCCGGCGTCTTCTCCACATATCGAAGCTTAAATATCCAGCATATGACGTCACTCCGTCTTCTTAATATCCGCCTATAGGAAGGCTTTCCATTCAACGGAAACATTTAAGCCTTTCGGTATTACAGACTGTAGCGTAAAAATCCATCTTTGCTCTTTCTTCTTTAGCAAACATCTGATGTCTCCCTTTCTGTCACTTGTACCTGTTCAATCACAAGACATTTTAATTCTGAAAAACCGTGCTGCTTATCCATACAATGTGTCACCATAGGTTCATGCATTTTCTTCGACTGTATGCAATGTCTGTGCTCAATCAGTCTAGTTTTCAACATCCGTGAAGTCTGTCCCACGTAATATAATCCACAAAGACAGCTTATAATGTAAATCACATACTTCGATGCACAGTTGGTCTGGGCTCGAAGAGCATATCTAATTCCTGTATTACGATCTATGAATTCTTTCGCCGTCATCATGTTCTCACATACTGAACACTTCCCGCATGCATTATGAGCACCCTCTTCACTACTACTTGTCAAATATTTGTTCCAACTGTCTGCCCGACATAATGTATCATTCAGATTACTACTTCTCTGATATGCAAAAAGGAACCTAAGGTTTTGCAGACATGGATGTACTCGCAATAAAGGTAAATACCTTTTTACAATTTTAGACATGATGTTAGAGTGGTAATTAAATTTGGTCACAAAAGTCAATATTTATTTATTTTTATTTTTTATTTATTGCATTTGTATCCCACATTTTCCCACCTATTTGCAGGCTCAATGTGGCTTACAGAGGTCTGTTATGGTAATGCTATACCAGGATGTCAGATACAATTGTTGATGCAAAGAGATTAAGGATGGAAAGAAGTATTAATAAAATAGGTATAGAAAGATGATTTTCGGATTAGAGTGGATTGGTGAGGTGGTATAGTTAAGCTATGGGGTCTCTTTGTAGGCCTTATTGAAGAGGTACGTCTTCAGGGATTTACGAAAGTTGGATATTTCGTCGATTGCTTTCAGGTTAGCTGGTAGTGCGTTCCACAACTGCGTACTCATATAGGAGAAGGAGGTCGCGTGAACAAGTTTGTATTTTAGACCTTTACAACTGGGGAAGTGTAGATTAAGAAATTTTCGGGATGTCTTTTGGCATTTCTGGGAGGCAGGTCCACGAGGTTTAGCATGTAGGACAGGGCGTCTCCGTGGATGATTTTGTGTACTATCGTGCAGATTTGAACGTGGTCCGTTCCTTAAGTGGGAGCCAGTGGAGTTTCTCTCTTAAGGGTTTTGCACTTTCATATTTTGGTTTTCCAAATACGAGTCTGGCAGCAGTGTTTTGGGCTGTTTGTAGTTTCTTAATGGTCTGTTCTTTGCAGCCAGCATACAGTGCATTGCAGTAGTCCAGATGACTTATTACCATTGATTGTATCAGGATACGAAAGATGGATCTCGGGAAGAAAGGTTTTACTCTTTTGAGTTTCCACATGGAGTGGAACATCTTTTTCCTAGTGTTCTTCACCTGAGTTTCGAGTGTGAGGTTTCGATCAATGGTGACTCCAAGAATTTTCAGGTTGTCTCTTCTTTCGTTTGCGACTCCACTTTCGGTTGTAACAACCACTCCCTATGATTGTGGTATATGATTGTGGTACGCTCTCTTCTTGGCTGTAGATAACAATTTTCTGGGATAACCATGATTTAACAATTTGTTTTCCAAAGTATTAGCATGATGTTGATATCGTTCTCTAGAAGAACAGATTCGTCTGTATCTTAAAAATTGAGCAAAAGGTATGTTCGTTCTGCAGTGGTCTGGATGCATACTATGAAATTGTAAGGTGGTATTGCGGTCAGTGGGTTTTTATTTCAAAGACTAATGATTAAGGAGGTCTCCTCTCTATTTAAAAGGCGTGTCCTTTACAAAGAGGAGTGATCGGTATTCACTGAGGTCTTTTTTTTCTCCACAATCTTTCATCACAAGGAGTTTACCTTCACCCTTGAACACTTACGGTTGATTATTGTAGAATTTGTTTTGAATATTCAGGAGATTATATTCTACATATTCCAAGTATATACGATAATTGAAATCACCCATTATTACTTTGTTATCCAGTTTGTTAGCCTCCCTAATTTCTGATAACATTTCTGCATCTGTCTGTTCATCCAGGCCAAGTGGACAGTACACTCCTCTCTCTATCCTTTTCCCCTTTACATATGGAATTTCTAGCCATAGGGTCCATGATGTGTTTTGTGTCCTGCAGTGTTTTTAGTTTGTTCAAGGTCCTCCTTAACGTATAATGCTTTCATTTTTCTAGGTTCTTCTTTACAACCATATTCTGCACACCTGAAATTTATGTTGTTTCAAGGTACATCAATTGACTGGTAATAATAACTGGTTTAGTCAATTTTGAAAATGCATTATTTGGTGTTTTTCTCCCTATTGATTTGTTGTAGAGAGATCAGGGCAGATAACAGATGTTTTTTTTGGTTTACCAATTCCAGTCCATGTAACAGCTCACCTGGGATTTAAGAGTAATACTAGCAGATTTAGCAATATTGTCAATCCGACAGATTGCTCAAAATGTTATGCCTCAAGAAATAAAGTCGATCATTACTAGGAGAAATAATAGATGAACTAAGGAATATAGAAGAACGGGTAGTAGTATCCCTAGGAAGCAAACTCTGAGGGTTATAACATGTGAGGATGATGACATATCTTTTACTCTAATACCATATTTCTACATTAATATTAGATCTGTTCTAGATAAGGTAGAGATTGTGAAAGATTTTTTAATTGAAAATCAGGTTGGAATATTATTTGCAACTGAATCTTGGTTAACCTCAGCAGACGAACCTAGACTGATTTGTGCCTTTTGGATACAAAATTTAACATGTTCCCAGACTTTATAAATGGGGGTGGGGGGGGGGGGAGTTTATTAACTATCCATAAGGAGTTTTTGGATGTCAAAATTAGAGATTCAATAAGTACTTCGGAGTTATAGATTTTAGCTTGTGAGATAAGGGATGATTTTTTAATGGGAAAGATCTGTTGCATGATAGCTTACTGCCCACGTGTGAAATCGTCATCAGCGCAAGTGGTTTTTATTAATTTTATAGTAAGGAATAGAGTGTATTTTAATGCTGTTTTATTATTATGAAATATTAATTTACACTCGGATCAGATTGAAGATTCAAAAACTATTGATTTTCATGAAATTTTGAACTGGCTTGGCATTGAATGGCCTTTTTTAAGATCACATGAGAAAGGCCATCAATTACACTTTTTTAGCTATTTCTGGATCCCAAGATTGTTTATTTGAATTTAATTCTTGTAAGCCTCTACCTTGGTCAGATCATTATTTGATAGATTTTACAATTAGGTGGAATGAATCAAATATAAAAAGAAATAAATGTATTACGTACCCTGTGTATAACACTAGAGGTAAAATTATACTGATTTTGGGGAAAAAAAGGTGATTCAATTTCTTTAGGTAATTTTAATATAGTCGATTTTTTTGATGTTTGGAATGATTTTAGTTAAAAAAAAAAAAAAGTACTAGATGAGATTGCCCCTTGGAAACAGAAGAGAATTAGAATAGGGGAGTCAGTAAAATGGTATGATGAATTGAAATTGTTGAAACGGAAATGTAGGTTAGAGAGAGTTTAGAGGACATGCCCAATAGAGAATAATAAGAAAAGTTGAAGACAGGCAAGTCTCACGTATAAATATGCCCTTAAATTGAAAAGAATATTTTTCAAAATTAATTGGTGTAGAAAAATTTATGTGAAAATGTTATTTAAATTAGTCAGTTCTTTGACTAATGTGGACCATTTGATCAAACCAAAAGGTCTTATTCTACTATCTTCTAATGATTCAGCACCTTTTTTTAAACATAAGATTGGAAAGTTAAGGGCATGTGGTTTGGGTTCAGAATTTCCAATTTTAAAATGAAAATCAGAGATAATGATGGATAGATCCTGGAATCACTTTGAGGCTACAGAAATCAATGAGGTTAGGCGATTGTTAACTTGTTATGCAAAAATTACATGTTTCTTAGATGCTTGCCCTGTAAGGTTAATGAAATGTCTCTCCACTTCTTTTGGATGTATTCACTTTTTGGCTTAGGGGGATCACGTGATGCTAGGCTAGTGAGAGGAAGCAGCAGAGTGGAGCTTCCGGGCCCCATGATTAACATCTAGCCCTAAGCCGCTACAGGATCATTGCTAAAACTCATTTTATAGCAGCCACTAATGGTGAAAGCACCTGGAAGGAGAAAAGAGCAACTTTGAGTTATTTTTATTTGCGAGCACGTCAGCAAAAGCCCAGAAGAAAAATGGAACTCAAGGCTGCGAAGGGGAGAGCAAGATGGCAGAGAATGGCTCCTCAGTTGCGTCGTCTGTGGGCTCTGCATGGGCAGCAGAAATAGCTGCAGAGGTCTTGGTGCTACTGGAATCTTCAGTCAACCAAAAACTACAGAAAATTTTGGACAAATTGGAAGAGATGGACAAAAAATAGGTCTACTCACTGATTTGACGGGCTACCAGCAGAGACTTTCCAATGTGGAAGATAAATGCCAGCAACAGGAAAACCAGCAGCAAACACTGCAGAAAAAGTTAGATCATTTAGAATCTAAGATTGAAGATTTGGAAAATCATGGCCTCCTGGAGACGATAAAAGACTCTGAATTATAAGGTTTCTTGGAGACATAGCTGCCCGAGACTATAAAATTACAGTCAACAGAGGGCCCGATAAAGATTGAGCATCACCAATTTGCTTCATTTCTTTGAAGGCATGAATGTGGATAAAGGTGAGTCAGCTGATGTAGTGTATCTAGATTTTCAGAAAGCTTTTGATAAAGTTCCTCATGAGAGACTCCTGAGAAAATTTAAAAAAGTCATGGGATAGGAGGCAAGGTTCTGGTGTGGATTAGGAATTGGTCACTGGACAGAAAACAGAGAGCAGGGATAAATGGTCATTTCTGTCAATGGAGGAGGGTGAACAGTGGAGTGCCACAGGGATCTGTATTGGGACTTGTACTATTTGACATGTTTATAAACAGTATGGAATTCAGAACGATGAGTGAGATGATTAAATTTGCGGATGATACAAAACTATTCAAGGCTGTTAAGACATATGTGGGCTGTGAAATATTGCAGGAAGAAAACTGGAAGACTGGGCGTCCAAATGGCAGATGAAATTTAATGTGCACATATGCAAGGTGATGCACATTGGAAAGAATAATCCAAATTAGTTACCTGATGCAAGGGTCCACCTTGTTGGGGGTCAGCGATCAAGAAAAAGATCTGGGTGTTGTTGTAGATAATACACTGACATCTTCTGCTCAGCGTGCGGCGACGGCCAAAAAAGCAAATAGGATGCTAAGAATTATTAGGAAAAGGATGGTGAATAAGATCGAAAACACTATGCCTTTGTATCACTCCATGGTGTGTCCGCACCTTGAGTACTGCCCTCAGTTCTGGTCGCCATATCTCAAAAAATGTTCAAAGAAGAGTGACCAAAATGATAAAGAGGATAGAACTCTTCTCGTATGAGGAAAGGCTAAAGAGGTTAGGGCTCTTCAGCTTGGAAAAGAGATGGATGAGGGGAGATATGATTGAGGTATACAAAATCCTGTGTGGTGTAAAACGAGTAAAAGTAAATCGATTTTTTACTCGTTCCAAAAGTACAAAGACTAGGGGACACTCGAAGATACATGGAAATACTTTTAAAACAAATAGGAGGAAATATTTTTTCACTCAAAAAATAGGTTCTGGAACTCTTTGCCAGAGGATGTGTTAATGGCGGTTAGCATCTCTGGGTTTAAAAAAGGTTTGGACAAATTCCTGGAGGAAAAGTCCATAATCTGCTACTGAGGCAGACATGGGAAGCAACTGCTTGCCCTGGGATTTGTAGTACAGAGTGTTGCCATGATTTGGGTTTCTGCCAGGTACTTGTGACCTGGCTTGGCTACTGTTTGGAAAAGAGGATACTGGGCTAGATGGACCACTGGTCTTACCCAGTTTGGCTATTCTTATGTGCTCACCGCCTAGGTCTGGTCAGACCAGAGGAGTACCGGCCGAGAGTTGTAATCTTGAAACTGCTTAACTACGTGCATAAGCAGGAAATCTCAAGGGCCCTGAGGTTGGTGGGAGCACTGCATTATGAAAACCACCAAGTTCTCTGCTTTCAAGATTTTTCAGCAGTGGTAGCCACATAACACCGGTTATTCTCTGTAACTTGCAAAATGCTGCATATGAAAAAAATACAATTTGCCTTGTTTTACCCAGTGCATTTGAAAATACTTCATGCAGGTAAGGCCTGTTTCTTCACGTCATCTGCAGAGGCCTTGCAATATGCTACCAAGCTGGAGTCAGAATCAGCAGGGGGAACAGAGGGCTTGAAGCCTTTTCCCAAACTGCTACCTCAATACCACCTGACACCAGAAGGTTTGGACTCTTTGTGTCTGATGCTGTTGAGGCCGGAGTGTGGACTTTTGTTGTAAACAACAGCCAACGGGCTTCTTTAGAGATTGCATGCATGATATTGGAATTCTACTACTACTTATCATTTCTATAGCGCTACTAGACGTACGCAGTGCTGAACACTTGAACATGAAGAGACAGTCCCCGCTCGACAGAGCTTACAATCTAATTAGGACAGACAAACAGGGCAAATAAGAGATAAGGGAATATTAAAGTGAGGATGATAAAATAAGGGTTCTGAACAAGTGAATAAGGTTTTCCAACAGTGGCCAATCCAGGTCACAAATACCCGGCAAGATCCCAAAAAAGTACTAAACATTTTATATTGCCTATCCCAGAAATAGTGGATTTTCCCCCAAGTCCAATTCAACAATGGTCTATGGACTTTTCCTTCAGGAAGCAAACCTTCCCTAAACTCTGCTAAGCCAACCGCCCCTACCACACTCTCCGGCAACGAATTCCAGAGCCTAATCACACGTTGAGTGAAGAAACATTTTCTCCGATTCGCTTTAAATTTACTACTTTACAGCTTGTAATATGCTACCCAGCTGGAGTCAGAATCAGCAGGGGGAACTGAAGGCTTGAAGACTTTTCCAAAACTGCTTATATCAAGGGTAAGACTATCATAGGGAGACTGTGGTATCGGTTAGACCTTCTTTTTTTCTTTCTTTTCTTTTTTTATAACTAAGCATCATCTTGGACAGAAGGTAGAGACCAGAACTGTGAAGAGTGATACTTAATGGCAGTCGGAGACAAGATGTTGATGGAAGCCACGGCTCTCAGACAATGATATTGGGAATCACAGCACAACCTAAAGTCTTGGAACACAACTGCACCATTCAATTGAAAATCTTTCCTTATCTTTGAAATGCTTGGGGGAGGGGGAGGGGGAGGGGGATGGGCTCGGTGTGATCGAATCCTTAAGGAGAGTATCTCAGATTGTGGGGAGAATATTGTTCTGCGAGGGGGAATGGGGGGAAGGGGGTTAGGTTGGGGAGGGCTAGTATGAATGTGAAACGGTTTATGCTTTTGATTTTGGAAGCATTTACAAGTGGGGGAGTTGTCAGCTTAGCAGTGGAGGGGGCACCCAGGGCTGGGGGGGGGGGGGTACCCTTATCAAGGTTACAGCAATGCTTACTGTGATGAACGAATAATCTATGGTTCCCTGGGGTCACAAGATAATTTCTTGGAATCGGGGGGGGGGGGGGGGGGGGGGGTCTCCTCACTGATTAAAAGAATGAAGATACTGCAAGCTCTGAAACGCCATAAATTGGATGTGGCATTTCTGCAAGAAACTCATCTGACATTTCAAAGAGGATGGGTGGGACACCTAGTAAAGGTCCCAGCAGTGCAGAGAAGGGCAGGAGTAATGATCCTTTTTTGAAAAGGATTAAATGTACAGATTAAATCAATTAAACGTAGCCCAGAGGGAAAATATGTTCTAACCTCAGTCATGCTGGAAAGCCAATCACTGGTATTATGCAATATTTATGCTCCCAATGTCTTTGAACAGAAATTCTAACGGGGGCTAATTGGCCTTCTGACTCCTTACCAGGAGGGCAACATCATTCTGGGAGGAGACTTTAATTTGGTATATGACCCCCCAGATGGATAAATCTACACCCATGGCCCAGAGCTAAGACAATAATCCAGAGGCCTGCCCTTTCTTTGCGCTGCCTGATGTGTGGAGAGTACTACACCATACACTTAGAGATTACATGCATTTGTCCAGCGCTCTTTTTCCTAGAAACCCATCTGCAGAGATTGGACCATGTGAGGTATCAGATCATACTCTCATATGGTTGCAGTTGAAGTAGGTGCTGGAAAACAATAGAAAGGAGCCTAGAAATTCCCCTTAGATCTTTATTGGGATACCACATTCCATGCTTTTCTCCGAGAGAGGTGGGAGGATTTTGCGTTTTATAATGGGGAACATGTTCACCAGCACGGCCTCTATTGGGAAACCGAAAAGGCCGTAATGAGAGGGAAACTAATTTCTTACAGAGCCCGAGTTCGGAAAATTAGAGATAGAGAAATACTCCGCTTGGATGCGTCATCAATGACTTCAATATGGGGCCACTCAAGACAGATACCTCGAGAAAAGCCCTCTTGGTTTTCCAGAGAGAGTTAAAAGAATTATGCCATCAGAGGAAACAAGGCAGCCAGTTGGCGTGCTTAGTCCGAGGTGGAAGGGGAGCATCTAGCACAGTGTAGCTGCGAGACTCAGAGGGCAGATACCTTAGATCGGATGCCAAAATATCAGCCCATTTTAAGAAATTCTATGAATGAAGTACCAGTGACCTATACGTGCACAATTTAGTTCTACTTAAAATCTTGCCCTCATAGCGGGACTTTTTAAATGCCCCCATTACAGAAGAAGACCTCTTGTTGGCGGTACAACAGAGCAAGTTCCATAAGACACCAGGTCCAGATGGATACAGTACGGATTTCTATAAATTTTTTTATAAACAGGTGAAAACCCCCCTTTCTTAAGCTATTCAATTCAATGGCAAAATTCGGAGATCTACCGGAATCTTTTAAGATTGCTGAAATGATCGTATTATTGAAGCCAGGCAGGAACTCTGAAGATCCAGGGTCCTACCAACCCATCTCTCTCCTAAACTGTGATGTGAAACTATATGCAAAAAGTTTGGCGAATAGATTGTCTCACGTACTTCCAGACCTAATATCTCCGTCGCCAGGAATATCAGGTCAATTCTAGCTTCCCTAGAGACCGTGGAGAAAAGTCGGACGCCTTCTCTACTGATAAGCTTTGACGTGGAGAAGGCCTTTGATCAGGTGGCATGAATGTACCTCTTTGAAGTACTGCAGAAACTGGGCATAGGAGGATTTTTCAGGGAAGCAGTAGGTACCTTGTATTCTGACCCACAGGCATTTATGTGAGTTAATGGAAAGAGATCACCATTGTTTCCTATACACCGAGGTACGAAGCAGGGATGCCCACTGTCACCTCTACTTTTTGTGTTATCTTTAGATCCCCTTATTAGAGAGATTTGTTCACATCCATAGATATCTGGAGTATCTAATTGGGTAATCTATTTTTACGATTTCAGCCTCCGAGGATGATTTATTAGTACATCTCATCAAATCACAGAAATCTCTGGCAGAACTTTTGGAGTTATTTCAGGAATTTGGAGATTTGGAAGGATTCAAATTAAATTTTTCTAAATCTCTGGCATTGGCCTCTACAAATATGTTGAGACAGGATGGGGGACAGGCTTTCCTCTCCGATGGGTTTGTGACTCTTTTACATACTTGGGGATAAAGCTCTCTATGACAGTATCTATTTTATATCAACCCAACATCATTCGGCTGTTAGATAATACGACAGGGCACTTGTGTAACTGGAGATCCTTGCCTCTCACTCTACACGGTAGGATACAATTATTTCGCTTGATTGAGTACCCATAATGGCTGTACGTTGTACAAATGCTACCATTGCGCTTTCTTAAAAAAGACTTGAAACTCTTGCACAAACAGCTGAGAAGGTTCATATGGAGAGAGACTAAATCTAAATTGTCAATACACCATATGATGGGCTCCTGGAGAGAGGGAGGCATAGGAATACCAGACCTACGCAGATACAACCAGGCTTGCTTGCTACGACATTTAGGCAACTGGCTTATGGATGGGCAAGATTATACCCCGCGACAATTAGAAAATAGATTACTTTAGTCCATGTCATCTCTACTTTCTGCTGCAGGCCCCGCGACAGGTAATTCCAGCATGTTTTCGAAATAGTATATTACTGCGGCCGCTACGGGAAATTTGGAAGGACTTGACTAGATATTAGGGAGTAGACTCAAATGTATCAAATTTATTGCCTATTCAAGGCAATTTACTACTCTCCCCAGGCTCTGAGAATTTGGTATTTCGGCAGTGAGCAAGCATGGGCATTAAGAGACTGGAGCATGTTCTAGACACGAAAGGCTCTCTGTTGAACCTCGGAGCCTTGGGTATTGGCATAGACTTTAGCAATACATATGCATATAATCAATTGGCACACTATATCTGCACTTTACATGATGAGGCACTGGGGGCTCGACACGGCTAGCGTATTAGGACATTCTTTGCATCGGTCCCGGGAGATCGACTCTCAGTTTCAGGTCTTTATAAAGGCACTTACGACACTGACTCCTCAAAAAGATAGAGAGAGAATTAGACCACGCTGGGCACATGATTTGGGGCATCTCAATCTTGTCCTCTCGTATACCAACGTTAACAGTAAACGCAAATCTCCAAGTATGTCAGTATCAAGTCCTACATAGGGCATACTTGACCAAGACCCAAATATTTATGAAGAGATGTGCGGCAGAGCCTCTCTGTTCGAAATGTGGGCAACAGATGGGCTCATTCTTCCACTCTCTCTGAGAATGCCTTAAGATTAAGGCACTTTGGTTTGCCATATTCTAGTATTTGGAAAATCTGTTAAAGATACAGATATCGCTCTCTCTCCCTTGGTGCACTTTTAGATAAATATGAACTTTTTTCACTACAAGGTAGAGATGCACAACAACTAATTTGTAAAGCTTGCATATTGAGCAGGAAAGCTAGGTGACTGGATCCTCCCCCCCCTCCAGAGACTAAAGCAATTTCTTACAACCTGGGAACCATATATACAGGCTTTACCCTCGAGGACTCCTAGTTTTATAATAAATTCCCTTTAAGGGATCGCTGATTTGTAGTTTGTTTCCCCCCTCTGGAGTGTAGGATGTTAAGTGTTAAGAGTGGGGCTATAAGAAACCAAGCCCCTTCCAGTTATAATTCGTTTTAACCGGACTTAGCCAGTCAAATAGGCTCATAATTGTCCTCCATTCTAGATTATTAGTAGAATATTAGATTTTATTTTCCTTTTTTTTTTACACTATGACTTGATTGATAGAGATGGGATAGAAACAATGTAACAGTATAACAGTTGTAAGGTTGAGAATAACTGATTCAAGTTTGTAAGCAATATGATAAGGAGAGATTTACTCTGTTAGTCAAGTCAGTATGTACTGAGAAGGGGGGTGGGAGGTAGGGTGGGAAGTTGGGGTTTCTACTTCTTTGAAAAATTTTAGATGATATTTTTCAGTATTTCATGCAACGTACTGGTTCCTTTTCTGAATATCATCAATAAAAATTATTTGAACTAACTGCTTGGTTTAATTATTATTTAAGTGACAGTATTTTTCCTAAAACTTGTGGTGAAATAATTTTGATTCCTATACCAAAAAAAAATCATATAGGAAACTTACAGGAAATTTCAAATTATAGGCCAGTAGCCTCTATACCATTGCTGACAAAAATTATGGAGGGATAAAGTCATGAAACAGTTGGCATATTATAATATAATCTGTTACATCCATCTCAGTCAGGATTTCGGAAAGGGTACAGCATGCAGACGGTCTTAGGATCTCTGACGGCACATGAGAAACATCTGTTGTCACAAAGTACTACTATTACTCAATTTAATTGTCGACCATGATTTATTGTTGCTTATGTTGGACAGCTCTGGTGCACAATGTGCAGTGTTGGATTGCTTGAGGGGATTTTTGACCGGTCGCAGTTATAGGGTCAAGATGTAGGGTGTCTTGTCTGATGTTTGGTATCCAACATGTGAGGTCCCACAGGGGTCACCTCTTTCATCAATTTTATTTCACTTGCTGTTACAACCACTAGGGTAAGGCCCTTGATGGTTTAAAGTTATATACCTTTATCTATGCGGATGACACTATCTTGATGCCTTTCTCAAAGAGTTATGAAGAGATAATGGAAATTTTAAAATGTGTGGAG
This sequence comes from Microcaecilia unicolor, assembly GCF_901765095.1. NCBI lineage: Eukaryota > Metazoa > Chordata > Amphibia > Gymnophiona > Siphonopidae > Microcaecilia > Microcaecilia unicolor. Next base: position 490,785,389 of record NC_044032.1, on the reverse strand, counting down.
GTTATAGAAGGGCGGGCTTCATGATTCTGCTTGAAATCAAGGTAAAATGAAATTTCTTTGGTTAGGTTCACCAAAGAACATAAAAGGTAAAGAGACTTTTGTCATTGGGAGTAATACCTTTAAGTCTGAGTTCACCACATATATTAGGAGTTAAAATGGATAGTCAGCTAACTATGTTAAATCAGGTTAATAAGGTGATTAAGAGCTCCTTCTTTCTATTAAGAAAATTAAGAGCAATAAGCAGAAACTCTGAATTACACTATTTTAGGATCACAGTGCAATCTTTGTTGCTTTCCAAGTTGGATTATTGCAACACAATCTATGTTGATTGAAAGAATGAGGTCCTAAAAAAGCTTCAAACAATTCAACATTTTGCAGTCAGAGAACATATCTTTTTACCTTGCTAAACTTCACTGGCTACCATTAGTCACAAGGTCTCATTGTAAATTATGTATTATGTTTTTTTAGGGCATTATATGGGGATCTTCCATTGTATTTGGCAGAGTTTTTCTCTTTAATAAATAGATAATTAGATTGGGATCAGGTAGTTTTGAGATTTCCTTCAATGGATATGATTAAACTTAGGAAACAGCATAGGCGCCCCGTATAAGAGGCTTGGGGAGGCTAAGCCTCCCCAGCCGAATCGTCGACTTCCGCTTGTTGTGGAGCCCACCCTCCTGCCCCGCGCATTTTCATCTTTTATTTCCGTGGCAGCGACGTCAATGAAGAAAAAGACTACAGGCTCGCCGCCAGCTTCTCCCTTCTCTCGCGGAAACAGGAAATGCATCACGGGACACTGTGTGCAGAGAGAAGGGAGAAGCTGGCGGCGAGCCTGTAGTCTTTTTCTTCATTGACGTCGCTGCCACGGAGCGTATGGAGCTAAGCTCCGCCCCCTTTAGCCTCCCCAAACAGTTGGGCTACCGACCGTCTATGGGAAACAGTTGGCCTCATGCCTATTGTATAAGGCTGCTTTGGTTTAGAATTTACTTCCCACAACAATCAGGTCATCTAAGGATCACTTGACTTTTAGAAAACAATTGAAAACATTTCTTTAAAAAAAAAATTGTAGGCTGAGTTTATAACTTATTGTACTTGAATTGTAAATTCCCAAACTGACTCAGTTCTTAGTCTTTTGTAACACACCCTGAACTGCGAAGGCTTCTATGAAATACAAGATTAATGTGTAATGTAACGTAATTGAAATACTCAGACCATCAGCAAACCTTGTAGAGGATGTAAGATCCAGCTCCTCCTCATTTGTTTCTAGAAAACACTGTCATCTAGTTGTCCATCTGGATCAAGATTCTGTTTCCCAACACCATAATATCAAAAATCTGAGTGCAAAGGACTAGGAAGATCTGATGTGATTTTTTCCCCTTTTCAACCAGCCTCCCTAGATATAAAAGAATGGTACATGAGCTCCCCCTCCTATATTGAATAAATCCACAATTAAGCCACTTGATGGTGTGGTTGTTGGAACATGAGTCCCTGGTATTGTGCATTTCCCACTATTGAAGGGCGTGAAGGATCCAGTGATTTTTATCTGGTGAGATAATGGCTGTGGCTATCATAAGGCTCATTAACACCACAACAGACAAGCTGAGAAACTTGTTCTGTTAATGACAATTCTGATGATACGTATTCTAGTGTCTGCTCTGATCTGGGAAGAAAGCCTGCTTCAGTTATGAGGTAGATGCCTGGAATGCTCGTCTGCAGGAGGTGCCTGATAAAAAAGAACTATGCAACTATCATATTACCATCCTGCATATATCTTCCTGCCCAGAACATCACCTGGACCCTTTTTGGAGTACACCAGAAAGACTGGGCGGAACCCTCTAATCTGATTCAATAGATAAGTTGCTCTAAATGTAACAAATAAATAAAATATATAATTGCTTCCCTAATCCATCAAGAATGTCAGGCCTTAGACGTCACCTCCACTTTAAATGACCCACTCTGTAGGACAAAGATGATCCAACCTAAGAAAAGGGTTTGTCGCTTTCAAGTACCGAAGCAACACCTTGCAAATGTCCAAAGAATGCAGGGTCTTGAAGCCATCTAGGTCTTCCCTAGAGAAGGCTGGAAGGCAGACCAATTAACTTCAGGTGGAAAAGCAAAACTACTTTGGTAAAAAAGATGGCAGAGACCAAGTCAGCCAAGAAAGGTAGATATTGATCTCAAAGAAACAGCCTGCAACTCAGACACATACCTAGTTGAGCAAACATCCACCAAGAACACAACTTTCAACATCAATTTTTAGTTAATGGTGTGCTTCAAAGGCTTAAAAGACTGATATGCTAATGAGTTCAGGCAAGGCAAGATCCCAGTGTGGCACCACCAACTGGCAACAATAGGGGCAGCTGCTTCACCCCACATAAAAACCATACCACATATAGATGAGCCATCAAAGACACCTTTCTCCTGACCTCAGTAACAGGCCAGAACCATGACCTGCACCTTGGGAAAAGTCAGATCATGCTGACTACGTCTTCACAGAAAAGCCAGAACCATAGGAATGTCCGTGTGCCGCTCCGGGGAACCATGACACTCACACCAGGTCTCAAACACATGCCAGACCCATATTATAAGCCAGACAGATGAAGGCCCTTCATATATTCACGAGTGTGGATACCACTGAAGAATAATCACCTTTGTGCTTTGATCTCAGCTTTTCAATGGCTAGGTCATAAGCCAAAAAGGGTCCAGATTCTCTGAGATCACTGGACCTTGGTGGAGCAATCCTTACCCCCAAGGAAATCAGGGCAGATCCCCTGCTACAAGTCTGATCAGGCTGGCATACTATGACTGCCAAGGCTAATCTGGAACCACCAGGATATCTAGGAAAAGTCAGGGAAGATTCCATTTTTGTGCAGGACACAGCTGATAAGCAGCCAGGGAGGAAAATAAGAACAAGCATTGCCATACTGGGACAGACCGAAGATCCATCAAGTCCAGTATCCTGTTTCCAACAGTGGCCAATCCAGGTCCTACACCTGCAAGATCCCAGAACAGATTTTATGTTGTTTATCCTAGAAATAAGCAGTGCAGTTTCCTACATCTATGTTAGTAATGGTTTATATACTTTAAAAAAAATTATCCATACCTTTTTTTAAAATCCTGCTAAGCAAACTTTTACCACATTCTCTGGCAATGAATTCCAGAGTTTAATTACACATTGAGTGAAGAAATTGTTTCGCAGATTTATTTTAAATACACTACTTAGGAAATTCATTGCATGCCTCCTAGTCCTAATATTTTTGGAAAGAGTAAACACATAGAAAAGACTTTCCTGTGGCCAAAGCTGGGTCAGTGCATCGATTCCTTGACCATCCAAATTCCTTGCTCGAGTATAGGTCCATGTGACCTTGCCATTCTGTGGGACACCATCAAATTGAAGGCTGGGTGCCCCTACCAATCCACCAGCTCGAATGCCTAAGTGATCAGCTCCCATTTGCTCAAATCCAACAAGTGCTGCCTGAAAAAAATCTAAGTATTTTCTACACTTTTTCATCTACCGGACACCAATACCAAAAGTGAGCGCTAGCTCTGTATCGTATGAATATTTATTTTCAGAATATGCGGAGGAAAATATATATATTGTAGACATATCTGACAACTACCAGCTGTTTTGAGTTACTCTACAAAATATTTCATCATTATCGTGACCCCTGATGCCGGTGCGGACCACCGAAACACGGCCCGTGTCGGGTCTTTCTCCAATGACTGTTTTTTTAATCAAAGTTTATAATTAAAGAACTGTGTCCCTCTTTTTAAGGCCCTTGGTGCTGCCTCCTTGTCTGCTGACATAGGCCACTCCTATCGTACTGCCTGACAGAATTCTCACTACTGACTCCACCAACAGAGAAGAAAACTCCTCCAGCGCCACCCGCATGGGCCTGTTCTGGTTCCCAGATCATGTGCCACCCAACGCTGACAGTGAGCCCCCAACGGTTTGGCATCTAATGCAATATCCAATTGGGAGGCTCCAGGTCTATGCACTTGAGCAGGGTACAATAGGGCAGTGTTTCCCGTCAGGTTTTCAGGATATCCACAAGGAATATGCATGAGACTGATTTGCACATACTGCCTCCATTGTATGCAAATCTCTCAAGCATATTCATTGTGGATATCCTGAAAATTTAACTGGCAAGAGGGTACTCCAGGATTTGCAAAACACTGCAATTGGCATAGGGGATGGTGAACACTGTACTCCTGTCATCAGGCCCCCCCCCCCCCCCCCCCCCGATAGAAGGACCTACCTCATAACTGAAGCAGGAACCAAGTCCAGAGTCAATGCCAAAGAAACCAGAAGCTGAAGATAATTCTAGGCTCTCAGAATCATCTGGGCCTGGGAGGTCTGCAGTTGAAAAAAATCAGCCTGTCCCTTCTCTCCCTGATCATGCAATCCTTTGAACCTCACCCCGGGTATTCCAGATGCCAAGAGCACGTGATGTTTTTCTATAGTTTACTACCAAGCCCAGACTCTTAATACTTAAACCATCCTGCAAGCGGAGGATCTGGTCTTTTCTTCAGATTCTGTGTGTATCAACCAACTGTCTAGGTAAAAACGTACTCATATTCCCTCCCTGCATAGAGAGCCTGCTATGACCACTACCAGCTTTGAGAAGATTCTCAAAGCTGTAGCTAACCTAAAAGGCAGAGCTCTGAACTGGTGGTATTTATCAAGGATGCAGAAGTGAAGGAACTTCTGACGCCACCCCTGAATTGTGATGCAAAAATAGGCTTCTGTTGGGTTGAGTGATGAGAGACATTTGCCTTTCCTGACTGCCACAATCACCAACCGCAGAATTTCCATTTGGAAACAAGTCACCCAAACAGTGGTAATGACTTCTTAGAAATCCAAAATGGGACAGAAGGCATTCCCTTTTTTGGGAACCGTAGAACAAACAGAATAACGTCCCCGACCAAACTCTTCCTGTGTCACCGTGACAACTGCCTCTGATGCAGGTGCTTTAGAGTCTCAAACATTGCATCTTCTATAGGCGTGCCAACCTATAGAAGGAAACCATATGGTGTCATAAAGGGGTTTTGAGAACTCCTTAGTGTACCTGTGCTGACCACCTCAAGGACCCACTGATCCGATGTGACATGAATCAATTCCAAATAAAAAAAAAAGGCAAAGGAAACACCTCCCCTCCCACCTGCAGAGACTTAGGGACAAACGGCCTAGCCCTATCTCAGGACTCGCAGGCCCCTCAAAAGGGATGATTCTTCTTGAAATGACCTCTAATAAACCAAAAAGCAGGAAGCCTTCCTGCTTGAGCAAAAACGGTCCCACTCCCTGATGTCATGGAAATCACTCTCGTGGAAGACTCGGTGTGGTCTTCAGGGAGTCTCTGCAGGCTCAGCCTGTCCAAATCTTTAACTTTGAGATCTCACCCAAACAGGGCTTTATCCAGAAAAGAAAGCTTGCTGAGGCACACCTTGGATACTGAATTAGCTGACCAATTTCACAGCCACAGCCACCTCTGCACCACTACTAAAAAATAAATAAATCAATCAATCAACCTGGCTCTGATCATACAAAGAGTCCTTCAAAAAAAGGATACCCCAGACTCCAGGCATGCTGCCTCAGGAGCTTCCGGATCTATCAGAGGAGTGCAAAGGCCATGCAGCCCCCAGAGATTGTGCCTTAGATCTCAGAACCAAAAACTTACAAACAAATGTTTGAGGAGTACTTTCTAATCTAATCAGAAATTTATAGACTGTACTAGCCCAACAGTTGATTCAAGGTGGTTAACAAAAAGATAATACAGACAAAATGAGGAATTACAAAAATACATATACCCTTGAAGTACAATTAAAATTTACCAAACAAGCAAGTTTTAAGGTTCTCCCCCCCCCCAATAGTTTCATATAATTAATCTCAGAACAAATTTGCATAGGAAGAGTGTTCCAAATGGAACCTGACCGATAAGAAAACAGTGCCTTAAAATGGCACTTAAATCAAATACCCTTAAATGACAGAGATTTTAATAAAAAATAATCACATAATCTTGATGAAGAAAAGTACAAATTGTGAAACATTTGAATAAGCAATTCTGAGGTATTACCATATAAAACCTGAAACATTATGCAAACAGATTTAAAAACAATGCATGCCCTAACAGGGAGCCAATGAAGCTTTTGAAAGCATAAAGACACTATTAAATTTTTTCAAATGAAACATTAAACGTACTGTCGTATTTCGAATTAACTGAAGTTTATACAAAAATGTTGCATTCAGCCTAATATACAAAGAATTGCAATAATCCAGATGAGATTACACCAACATCTGAACTATTATTGCAAAGTGTGATTCTAAAAAATAAGACCGAAGTAAACGTAGTTGTCTCAGGCAATAGAAAGTACATTTCCATAAACGTTTGATCTGAGATTCATAAGTGAAGTATCGAGAATCACTCTCAAGACTCTTGATTCTCTCTCCAACTTCAATCTTTTCCCATCAGCCAATGGTATTAACTCAGGAATGGTTAATACAGAGTTGATAAACCAAAGAACCCAATTTTGGTGGAATCCAATTTAAGTATATATTTCAAGGCCCAATACTGAATTTTATCAGCTAAGCTACCCTTGACTGAGATAATGATCTTTCAAGGTTAACAGCTGCTCCCAGGGCACCCACTTTAGGAAGACAAAAGAGCTGATCAAAAGTTTCCTGCAGCATTGAGTAAAAAGCTCTCTCATGAAACTGCCCCTGCTGCTCTCATTTGATGACCATCCTGCATAGTGCCGTGTGAAGGGAAGGGGACTTGCTGGACTCCCTCAAGTGGGATCACTACTCAATGCCTTCTCGATTGGGGCAACCCCTATCTAAAGGAAGCAAGCCACCTGAAAAATGAGTGACAACTCATGCCACCAATATAGCTATATGACAACTGGCTCACTCCCCTCCTCCTTAGCAGAAAGGCTCTCTTAGGGAGGGGGTCGCCTCCTCCTCAAACCACCAGCCCTCCTCTAAAGCTGAGGCAGAAATAGGACCACTCTTCAGGCAGAGACAACAGAAGCCTAGGGTATTTAGGGCCCTTCTCCTTCATGAGCAAGACATCCCTCCCTCAGTGCCCTGCGTTTGAGGCCTATATTCTGCTGCCTGCCCAGACACCTGCCAGGCTTTCTGCAGGAAGTCAGTGATCTCCCTGAGAAACCATTGGCTGAAAAGTGTTGCCTAACCCAAGCTGACCTGATCTAATATAGCCAGAGTTCCTCTGTCCCCAAGGGGAGCCTTCACCTCAGGAATCAGCTCTCCTGCTGAGCTGCACTATATATGAGCCATTTTAATGGATATGGCTCCCACTGGCATGAAAAGTGGGGTATTCATGGGAGCCACAGCTCTGATACAATTCCTCATTTTCCACACTCCTCCCCCCGCAGCTTTCCCTACTGTCCAGGGAATGAAATACCTCTCTGAGCGGCTGAGCAGAAGGAGCCAGCCACACTACTGTCACAGCATGCCCCACTGGTACCATGCCCCCCTTCCCTCTGGGCATGTTAGCATATGAGCCCTCAATTATGCTGGGGACGCCAGAGGCTTCCAGGCAACTGCTCCATGCAGCCCTAATGAACACACAGGTGTCCAAACAACCGTCTTGGTCTTTCCTCCTTTGCCTTTTTATTTGGCATAAATAAACCTTATGCAATAGAGATTTAAGTACACAGGAGGGCAAGAGGAAGAGGAAAGAGATAGAAATAGAGAGATAAGGAGGGAAAGGGCAGAACAGACCAGCAGTAAGGACAGACCTTACCTACCACCCCCTCCGTTAAGCAAAAATACTCAAAATAGTCAAATTATATAGTCACATACAAAAACAAACTAGCAATGAAATCTAAAGCTAGAATTTTAATGTTTTTCAGGAATGAAATATAGAAAAGAAACACACTAGAACCACCATGCTGATTCAGATTTAAAAGGAGGTCAAAACTAATATTTCAGAGGAGTTTCCCACGCTTTATTGAGTATTTCTAATGTGTCTGAATTAACCAAAACAAAGTCCTTGAAGAAAAAGAGATCTTTAAAATAAGGAACTTCCAGATGTATTCTGTTTCTGATTAATGCATCAGATAGCACCAGCTCTTGATCTCTAATTTTTCAACAGACATAACATATACACACTTTAAAAGATTCACAGGCAAAACAGATACAAACCTTGTTCCTCATTTCTTGAACCTCCTTTGGGTTGGTGTTCAATGGAACAAACAGGTTAGGCACAGTAGAGGTAGAAGTTCTATGCCCATCCTCTTTAGTCCACTGTAATATCAAGAACAGTTTAGTCAGGCATGTTACAGGAAATTACAGGATATTCATAGCAACAATGTACATTCACAACTGGTCATGCGTTTGACAAAAAACAGCTAGAGAACTGAACCAATGATTGATTAAATATAATTACTACTACTAGCTCAAAATGATACAAAAATTTTATACAGTTCTATTCACATTAAATGTGTTATAAAAAAATTTTCAGAACTCAAAACTCTTTATTTCAACAATCTTGACACCTGTATCTACATCTATAATAAAACAGTATGCTGTGAAGTCATACGGTCTTTCATATAAGCTTAAAATTTGACGAATACTGAAGAAAGAAAAGAGATCATTGATTCACTACTCTGATATTCAGACACCAAAGCAAACTGAACGCAGAAAATGACAGGACTATGGAAAGCAATGTGATGTTGCTAATAAGGTTGTATGAATAGATTCTTTACTGTGAAGGGAAGCAGGAGTGGGCATCACCAAAGTTGTGCATTAAAATAAAACTACAATACAGCATCGGAGTGCATCATTTCCATGATCTTGAAGTTTCTCAATAAATCAATAGTATCAGGGATTAAACAGCAACCTAGCAGAGCAATGTCAAACATTTTGTATAACTTACAGCTCAAGTTTTACAAAAATATCCCACACAAACTTGAAGCGTTGCATTGTGTCTTTGGTACAAGGTTGTTTTACACTGCCAGTGCATCTATGATAGAATGTGGGGGCTTCTCTACTCCATATATGTCCCCCAAGTGCTGCTGAACAAATATAAATACTAAAACCTCATCAATTAGGAAAATTTGACAAATGCACTGAACATTAAAACAAACCTACTTCAGAGAGCAAATGCTATGCTTTCCTGAGTATTTTCAGGAGACAGGAAAAGCAATAAATTAAAAAATAATTTTTTAAAGCAACAGAATTTGAAATGCTTTGCAACTGTAAAGGAAAAAAATGGAATGAATGTGGAGCTATGGTATACTCACTGATTATAATCTTCTTAGATAAAATTATCTTTAATGAAAGGCTGGAGTAATTAATTTTAACAGTCACAGCATTAAAACAGAGACATCTAAGAATTTCCACAAATTTTGAAACTTGAAAACAAATATTAAATTCTACATAAGAAATCTGGTGTACTGTAAATCATCTGACTCATACAGAATTGTAACAAAAAGAATAATGACTTTTTTGAAATTTCACCAAGTATTTCAATACACTAAAGCATATAATTATATTATAGAAATGAACCCTGACTATGGCTGTAACCTAGAATTAAAATCTCATCCTTCACAAACAAAAGCCTAATGCTAGAAGATGCTCTATTTTTTACATGTATTACATTTGTGTGTTGTGCAGATCCCTATATTTTCATTTATTATTGCAAATAAGGCTTCTTTATTGTATAATAATGAGCTTGAGCTATATCTTTGAAGAATATATTTTATATGCATCTTTGAATATGTTTGATCAACACCACTGTTTGAAATATCCACTTTAATACATCTCTAAACCTACTTTGGCTTTAAACCTGGGTATACAGCATATTCAGAAAGAACATAGGCGTAGCCACGGGTGGGCCAAGGTCCATCAAAGTAAGTACTCCATTGATGTGGCTGGAAAGAAAACTCAAGTCTCATCATCCAAAGATCTTCTCCATGCCAAATGAACTTACACCTTGTTTGGTGAGTGGCAGTATCCTCGAGATGCTGCTGCTGGCCCCCTGTTGCTCCCCAATGCACGCTCAGTTTTCATGCATGCGTGGAGGCCGGCAGGACAAGAACATAACGGCACAAGAACATTGCTGCTGTTCAACAAGGTGAAAGCTTGCTTGTCAAGGAGGAGATCTTCAGCTGATGGGGCTTGGGGATCCCCTCCATCTCAGGTATTTTTTTTAGGTGGGGAGGGTGGTGTTGGAAAGGGGAGGGGGAAGAGATGAATTTAGGTATTTCTTATAGTTTGAGGGGAGGCACCAGGAAGGGAAGTGGAGATGAAATATTGGGCCCACCTACTTTGGTCTCAAGCCCACAGTAAACCAGCCTTCTGGGTACGCCCCTGGTACAAGAGCCCCTTTTCACTGTTTAATTAAAGACTTTCAAGGGGAAGCAACCATACACTCAAGTGCAGATTCCATGATACAATAATTCTATATAGGAAAAATACCGCTGAAACATCTGGGACACACCAGGCTTCACAGCAGCATTTATTATGTGAAAGACAAAGTTTTACACCATTTAGTTTATCAGTTTAATATGGACACAACTGTAGTTCTCCTTTGCTGTGGCACAAGAAGGGGCTCCTTCTCCTAACAGGTGATTTGAACTCATTTTTAATGAGGGAAGTCATGAAGAATGTATACATTTGCAAATGTCTATTGTGCATTAAAGTAGAACTAGAACAGGAACTCTTACAGAGAAATACAGATGATAGCAGATAAGGACCATTTGATCTAGCCAGTCTGCATATTGGTACCTACCTATTATTCTACCATAGATCTTACAGTGCTGGGAAAATGTGTGAACCTTAAATATAATGGTTACAGGTTCTTATCATAATATCCTTGTGTAACTGAAACCAGTCTCAGTAAAAAGGGTGTAAATGTACCTTAAGAATCATGGAATTTTCAATGTACCAAAATAAAAACAATGGGGTCAATATTCCAGACCAATATATTCTCGCCAGTAAACAAATAACTCCGTTTACAGATCAGATAAGAATTCAGAATCAGTGCATAAGTGGACCCCTAGTTTCATTACAACTGGCTGAGAACCAGATACTTAAATAATTGTGTAACAAGATGATCACAATGCATCCTGTCCTATATAAAGGTCCAGAATTTGGCCCTCTTCATAAAATTAGTGAAAACTCATCTGCTCTGCAGACCTTCCTGTGGTTGATGTAAGAGCTCATGTCACAACCATCGGAAAAATATTGAATGGGAATGGTGTGTATGGGAAGATAGCTAGGAAAAAAGTACTGCTCTCAAACAAAGAGCACTGCTGCCCATCTGAAGTTCATCAAAGAGCATCTGCATGACCCACAAGGTTTCTAGAATAAAGTTCTTTTGATGAGTCAAAAATGAAACTTTTAAGTCACAATAAAGAACATTTCTTTGATGAAAACCAAACAATTCCTTTCAAAGCAAAACCTCATCTCAACCATCAATCATGGTGGTTAAGCATGGTATAAGTCTACTCTGCTGCATCAGAACATGGACAGTTTGCCATCATTGATGGAACCATAAATTCTACTTTAAATTTCAAAATTCTAGAGTAGAATGTCAGGTCATCTGTCCACAAGTTGAAACGGAGACAAACATGAGACATGCAGCAAGATGATGACCCTAAACATTCAAGTAAACCCGACTATGCCTGCAGAAGAGATTTTGTTTTGGACTGGCCAGTTTAAAGTCCCAATTAAACCCTACTGAAATATGACTGGTGAGCTGATCATGCAAGAAGTGCTGAAATGTCAGAGCTGAAATAGTTCACTCTGGAAGAGATAGCCAAAATTCCTCAGGAATAATATAAGACAGACAGATCAACAGTTGAAGCTACTGCTATTCAAGAAGCTGTTAAACCACTTATTGAATGAAAGGTTTAAATACTTTCACATTATACATGTTGAATCTTTTTGTGGAAGAAAGCAACTGTATCCTTTGTGTCATCTTTCTTGCTTCGCGTGTTTTAGATTAATTTCTAATTGTGTTTTCAGAATAAATTGTGGTAAAGCAGACTATCCTAGGGGTTCAAAACTTTTCCTCAGCACTGTAATTAACCTCTCCCCACCCTTGCTCTGCCACCAAAGTCCCTTTGTGTAGGTCGCAAGCATACTAATTTTTTTTTTTTTTTTTTACAAGTCTGTTCTGTGTCCACTACCCACTCGGTGAAAGATTTTTCTCAAATTCCTTGTATAGCTTCCTTGTTTCAATGACCTATGATAATTCTTCAGCTTCCTTTACTGATAACTGCTGGATGTTTGAATATTATTTTCGTCTTCCTTTACATTATTTTAAACAATTCACCTTTAGTCACTAGCTGTGAGCAAAATCCAAAAAAATAAATAAAAGAAGTCTGTCTACATAAGGTTTACAGTTCAGGCCATGAACCATTTGCCCATTTTTAAAGAAGTTTCCAGAATTGTTTTGGCTTAGCAGGTCTGACACTAAGAGTGCACGTTAAATCCCTCAAACATATCCATTTGGGTCCCACTAATATACTGTATAGGAGATTATACTTGATACAAACTACAAACACTGGGATACTTGCTATTTATATGATGAAAATATGGCTTGTAAAATTTTCCTTGGCACTTAATTGTGCCATTAACATCATGCAGGAGATCCCGTAAAGATTAATGTATAAGGCAGCTGACTGGTCAATGCCTTTATCATATTTCACATCTATAGTCAAAAAATAATCACAAACTTGTCTTTGGACAGTTTAACAGTCATTTCATGCTATGGGACCTTTACCAAGAATTACATTCTACCTAACAAATTTTTCAAGCAGCATGTATAATAAAACAAATAAATAAAAGAAAAGAAAATATCAGTTGCAGTATCTATCGCTTAGTGCCTGCTGATGGCCCGAGTTGCACTTTAGTCATGCCACACCCAGCTGGTACTGGAGGAAAGACTTTCCACTTATGGCCATCTACTGGCATGCAACAGTTCATGCACAAGGCAGCTGGTTCTTAACACTTAGAGGCTTTGGGATGCATACAGATCAGCAAAACACAAAGAAAGATGGAAAAGCAGATATTAATACATTACAACTATGTTAAGAAAAAACTGCTTAAGAGTAACACTACTTTTTGTAAGAATAGGGACAACTTGGTCATGGAAACAAATTGTGTCTTACCTGATAATTTCCTTTCCTTTAATCACAGCAGCTGAATCCAGAGACTTGTGGGTTATGACCATCTACCAGCAGGTGGAGACAGAGAGCACTAAACAGAACTGTCATGTAGGATGGTATGCTCATTGGTCAGTTAGTATTTCTCATAACAAAGCAGAAGGAAGAATTAGAGACAATAGTTCTCCTTCCTCACAGCAATAAAATGAACAGAAATACAACTGGAACTAGAAACAGCAACATGAAAGAAGAAACCTAAACAGAGAAACCGACTAAAAACAGACAACTGCACCAATGTAGGGTGGGACTCTGGATTCATCTTCTGTGATTAAAGGAAAGAAAATTATCATCAGGTAAGACAAATTTTCCTTCCTTGTCATCAAAGCAGATGAATCCAGAGACTTGTGGGATGTAGCAAAACAGTCCTCAAACAGGGTGGCAACCAGAAACTCCCACTGAGAGAACCAATGTCCCAAAGAAAGATTCTGATCTGACCAAATATCCAGACAATAGTGTATGCAAGGAGGACCATGTCGCCAATCTACATATTTCATCAAGAGAATAAGAATGAGGTTCTGCCCAAAACGTTGACAGAGCTCTCATAGAATGAGCCCTGAGTGCTGAAGGTGGTTGTTTATCAGAAAGAATATATACCAAAGCTATAGCCTCCTTAATCCAGAGAACAATAGTTGCCTTAGAGGCATTACTACCCTGGTTTGGTCCCGCCACAAGGATGATATGAGCGATGAAAGTCATTGGTGACTTTAAAGTACCAAAGAAGCACATGTCAGACATCCAGCCAATGCAGCAAATGAAAATTCTTCCTGTAATTCTCTTTCCTAAAAGATGGAAGAAACAACAGCTGATTTAGATGAATTGCTTTACGTAAAAGGCACTCTGCGAAGGTGACAGCCACATCTGAAAAGCAGCGGAACGGACCTCTACAGGATAATGCCTGCAGTTCGGATATCCTACATACCAAGGATACTGCCACCAGGAAAAAAGGGTAAGGTCTCAAAGGGTGCCTTTTGTAGGGACCATAACATCGTTCAGATTCTATTCCGGGCAAGGAAAGTGAAGAGGGTTTAAAATGGCTGACCCCTCTCAAAAAACAAACCACATCTGGATGTTCTGCTATAGAAGAATTGAGCACTTGTCCCTGGTAGCAAGCTAAGGCTGTCATCTGAACCCTGAGAGAATTGAAAGCCAGACCTTTCTTGAATTCATCCTATATGAAACCCCAAATCTGAGGTACCGAAGATTGGAAGGGAGAAATAGCCCTTTCTGAACACCATGCTACAAAAAGTCTCCAGACCCTAGCATAGGCATCCAAAGTAGATTGCTTTTGTGTCTGAAGCACGGTGGTAATAACCTCATCAGAGTAACTTTTCTTCCTCAACTTTGACCTCTCAAGAGCCAGGCCCATAAGATGGGTTTTCTATTCGAATGGGTCCTTGAGGAAGAAGCCCCATTGAAATCGGAAGCCAAACAGCTTGAACATTAGCAGCCGAATTCAGGTCTATGTAATATGGCTGCCTGGACCAATCCAGGGCAATCAGAATCACAAAATCCGGATGACAAATAATTTTAAGAAGCACCCTACCAATCAGAGGACATGGCGGAAAGACATACAGAAGACCCGTCTCCAGCCAAGGTTAAAGAAAAGCATCTAGACCTTCCGAACAGTCCTCTTCTGATGAAGAACAAGAGAACTCTGATATTCCAATGAGTTGCCATGAGATCCAGAACTGGAGTGCCCCACCTCTGGATTATTAGTTGGAAGACTGCCAACGACAGCTCTGACTCCCCTGGAGCCAAGGAGTTCCTGCTGAGATAATCTGCCTGGACATTTAAGGATCCCAAAATGTGTGCTGCTGAGATCTGGAGAAAATGCTTTTCCACCCACTGAAGCAAAAGATGAGTTTCCTTTGCTAGTGAAGCACTTTGAGTGCCTCCTTGTCTTATATTAGCCACCGCATTCACATTGTCCAACAGGAGGAAGACAGGTTTGCCTTCTAGAAGAGAATGAAAGGCCACAAGAGTCAACTGACTGATTGGCTAAAGAGACTCTGTCTCGTTCAAGAGACCTTGAGCACGGTGAAGGAGACAATGTGCTCCCCAGCCCATTAAGCTTGCATCCGTGACCACCACTATCCGAGATGGAGAGGCTAGTGGAACCCCTTTCAGGACATTTCTCGACTGGAGCCACCACGATATGTCTGAGGAAACCAGGAGAGGTGAAGACTCTAATCCTGAGACATTGGGGATCAGTAAGACAAGAGAGACTGCTGAAGTGGCTTGCGGATGAATTGGATAGATCTGATTCTCCAGTTTCTTTGACATTCCCCCAATGTTGAGACAGGCTTGGCTTATTTGGCAGATTCTTTATGTGATCTTATTAGGGCATCTGCCAAGCAAATGGCTTTGTCAATCACAGCTAGGTGTTTGTTGTGGCTTTGCTACTGGACCACAGATGCTGCCTCCAAGCAACGCCCTACAAAACTCCTGTGTATAGGGAAGTTCCTCTTTGAAGAGGATTTGGAGAAGCTAATCAAAGATTTAGGGTATACTCCCAAGTCGCAGTGTTCGCCTGAAGATAAGCCTGAGGGTTCTTTCAAGTCTAATCAGTCATTCCCTCCCAAAAAGGAATGTCAAAGAAACTGGAGAATCAGATCTATCCAATTCATCCGCAAGCCCTGGCTACATAAGAACTGAAGACTGCAGCCTGAAGAAAGAGTGAAGAGACTTTGAAAGATGATCAAGACAGGAAATTGGAGTCTTCTTTAAAATTCTTCTTTTGAGCTATCCCTCCTTCCACAGGACAGGTGGTCTTTTTTGTAACAACAGCTACCAAACAGTCCACCTCAAATAATTTCAACTTCCTGAGAGATAGAGTAAAGGATATAGCACAAGCCACCCAAAAACTGGCATCTGGAGTAGACCACTGAGCTGTAATCAGATCCTACATAGCTTCATATACGGGAAAGATTTAGGCAGCTTTTTGGTGCTACCCATTTTAGGATTAGAAGAGGAGGAAGCCTGAGTGTCAGGGGAAGAAATATTAAGAACCTCTAGAGCCTTAGTGATGAAGAATGCAACCTCCTCTCTGTGGAAAACCCTAACTGCAGTAGGGTCATCAGTTTTATCATTCAATAATTCTCCCTTTTCAAGATGCTTGGACACACCATAGAAGCCAGAAAAGCAGCTGACTCACTCTGAGAATGCAGGGGAAGGAGGAGACAAAACATCTATCTCAGACACACTTTCCAACCACCTTCTCTTTGTAGAAGCCCCTCCCCTGCACTTGCTGAGAAACAAACTGAGTCCTAGAAAGCTGGTGAGAACGCTTCTATGCCTGGTGCAGGAGCAAAAAAAAACTCTGGGCAAAAAGGCTCCTGAGAAGCACAGGAAGTCTTAAACTCCAAAGATGTTGTGGACCGGTTCCCCATCGCAGGAATAGCTGTCTGAGCCTGCATGAGAGACCTCTCACCTACAGGAGCAGAACCATGTCTATTCAAGATGCCACAGCAGCAAGCACAGAAACCGCATCTGTGAGGGACAGCTGAGCAGAGCGTGGGAAGGAGTCTTCTACTCGGGGACCCAATGGCCCCATGCCACAGAGCTGGAGTCGGCCCCCAAACAACACTGAGAGCACTGTCCAGGCGCTGCATTGCACTTCCCACAGCAAGAACAGCATTTAACAGCCTCTGCTGCCATAAAAACAGTGAAAGCACAACTGCGAGTCAGTCTGACAGAAACAAACTTTAAAGCTGTACTCGCACAGCTGGTGGAAACCTCAGGAATGGGCAATTTCTGTCAAAGTAGGCACCATTCAGCCTAAATATTCCCAAGCTCTACTGAACTGGAGACCCAGAACAGGATCTATAATAAAAATACGACCAGGAGCTTGTGAAAGACCATCCACTGCCTGCTGGAGATAGAGATATACGAACTGAACAAGGAGCACACCATCCTAATATGACAGAGTTCTGTTTAGTGCTCTTTATCGCCATCTGCTCGCAGATGGTTATAACACACAAGTCTCTGGATTCATCTGCTTTGATAACAAGTATTTTTATCAGGTCAAACTATGCAAAATAAAATATTTTTTCTAAAGATAATTACTCACACACATACAAGTTTGCAAAGCTGATGTTTTAGTCAAATTAAATAGAGTACAGTCTTAAGCAGTTTGAAGGAGGAAGTTTAAAGATATTACTACAGTTTTATCAATGCAGGGCCACTACCCCAAGCCAGATTCAAAGAAGCATTAGTAAGATTTAGCTTTCTGTGGGTTAGCAAGTGAAGGAATCAGAAATAAAGAAAACAAAACTATATTTAATCCCAAAGCCTCCAAGTGCCAGCCACCCAAGTTGCTCTATATCAACTATGAACAGTAAGGAAGGCACAGACCAAGCAGTTGGTAATACAGCTTGGCACGCAGACACCGGACGAGAGAGACTGCAGCAAGGGTTTCACGTGATCGTGTGTAATGTTCGTCCACACCTTAGTCTTCGACTTGGGACTGCTACCATTCTGCCCTTCTTCAGATGCATCATCCACCCTGCCCGAGTTCAGCCATCTTGTCTTCTCCCGCTGCTGTTTTTGAAAACTGTGTCTGAGAGGGGAGCAAGTGCCTGAATCGCCATCACTACCAAAGGAGTATCCTGTGACACTAGCAGGAATCTCCACATCGCTAAACTTTTTGGCTTTTTCTCTCAGAGCAGGGCATCGATAGGGATAACCAGTTCTGTAGCCCTGAGGAAACAGCAAAGCAAAAGCAAAAGATCAGTTTTCCATCTCAAATGTTAAACTAGCAATATCATAATGCTATTATGCTGTGAAAATAGAAAGTGAGGCACCATATTACTTCACCAAAAACAGTTAAAAAGTTGGGCAGAAATGATATTTTGACAATTTTCAAAATGCAAGCTTTTGAGATGGGTAAGGTCCTTTCTTCAACAAATGCACAGTCTCAGGAGACCTGATATCTTGCATCTCCTATCACTTCTTGGCTTTAAAGTTATCTTCTTTACCAAACTATTATGCTAGCTTTCATTTTGTTTGGATTTTATATATGTTCTATTTTGTACACCACCTAGAGTTGTAAAATAGTGCAGTTAATAAATATTTTAAATAAATTTAATACTTCATTATGAAAACATTCACTTTAGAAAAGTCAATTTAAATATAATGAAAATATCAGAATGTTGAAAAGTTAAAGCATTCTGAATGAAAGTATTGTAGTAAAAACAGATCTGGATTTTAGATTTAATTCTTTGCCCTTCCAAACCTGAGCTCGAGGCAAGTTAGAATTTTTTGATTTGTTTTCTGGGTAGGGAAATGGGCAGTGCATCTGAATGTAAGTCTGTACTTGAGGCAGTACAGGGTGAAGTGACATACCCAAGCTCACAAGGAGTTTAAAGTAGTGTATGAATTCTGGCTCTCCTGGTTCTCAGCCTGCTGATCTAACCATTAGGCTGGTGTTTCTCAAAAATTTTTTAATTATTTTGGGGCACACTTTCAAGCTCATCTGACCATTGTGGCAAATCAAACCAAATTTCGCAAAGTTGTCATATTTGCTAGTCACTGGCCACATGACTCAAATGACAAAAAACACTTTAAACTGAAATCTACCGTATTAAAAATCCTAAAACTTCTGAGAAGTTCTGAGAGGACATTTGCCTGGGTGACAGGCTTATTTTCGAAAGAGAAGGACGCCCATCATTCGACACAAATCAAGATGGGCGTCCTTCTCACAGAGTCGCCCAAATCAGCATAATCAAAAGCCAATTTTGGGCATCCCCAACTGCTTTCCGTTGCAGGGACGTGTCGGAGGCATAGCGAAGGCGGGACTTGTGCGTGCCTAACACATGGGCGTCCTTGACCCCTAATGGAAAAAAAAAAGGACATCCCTTACGAGCACTTGGACAACTTTATTTGGTCCTGTTTTTCTTACAACCAAGCCACAAAAAGGTGCCCGAACTGACCAGATGACCACTGGAGAGAATCAGGGATGACCTCCCCTTACTCCCCCCGTGGTCACTAACCCCCTCTCACCCTCAAAAAAACATCTTTAAAAATATTTTGTGCCAGCCTCAAATGTCATACTCAGGTCCATCACAGCAGTATGCAGGTCCCTGGAGCAGTTTTAGTGGGTGCAGTGCACTTCAGGCAGGCGGACCCAGGCCCATCCCCCCCCCACCTGTTACACTTGTGGTGGTAAATGTGAGTCCTCCAAACCCCACCACAAACCCACTGAACCCACATCTAGGTGCCCCCCTAAACCCCTAAGGGCTACGGTAGTGGTGTACAGTTGTGGGTAGTGGGTTTTGGGGGGGCTCAGCACACAAGGTAAGGGAGTTATGTTCCTGGGAGCAATTTCTGAAGTCCACTGCAGTGCTCCCTAGGGTGCCCGGTTGGTGTTCTGGCATGTCAGGGGGACCAGTGCACTACGAATACTAGCTCCTCCCATGACCAAAGGGCTTGCATTTGGTCGTTTCTGAGATGGACGTCCTTAGTTTTCACTATCAGCGAAAATCAGAAACGACCAAGTCTAGGGACGACCATCTATAAGGACGACCTAAATTTCAAGATTTGGGCGTCCCCGACCGTATTATCGAAATGAAAGATGGACGTCCATCTTGTTTTGGTAATACGGGCTTCCCTGCCCCTCCATTGGGACGTTTTGCGAGGACATCCTCAGGAAAACCTGGGCGTCCCTTTCGATTATGCACCTCTGAGTGAACTTTTTTTTTTTTACTCTGTGCTTTGATGATTTAAAGGTTGGGGTTTAAAAGAGGTATTGTTGGTGATAGGACAGCACTTAAAAAGCAAACTTTATGAACTTTCTGCCACAGCTGACATTAACAGATAGCCTCTGGAAGTCTTCATTATATATCCCCTAAATAATAAAACGCACCTCCAACGTTCTGAAGCCGAGAAAGTGAAGCCTTCAAGCCTTGAAGCATTCCTGCAACGTTCCAGAACTTGCAGAGCGCACGAATGCGTCAAGGCTTGAAGGCTTCACTTTCTCACACACACACACTCACTCTCTGTCTCTCACATACGCTCTTCTCTCACATACTCAGACACACACACACTCTGTCTCTCACACTCTCTCTCTCTCTCTCTCTCTGACACAAACACACATTCTGTCTCTCTCTCTCTCTCATTCTCTTTCACATACACACTCCATCTTCACCCACACACTCTCAAACATACACACTCCGAGGAAAGGGGGGCATGGAACACGCTGGGGAGGAGAGGGAGCGGGTATGGAACTCGGGGGGAAGGAGAGAGAGGGAGAGGAGAGGGAGGGGGGCCTGCACCTCGGACGGAAGGGGGGCCTGGAACTCAAGAGGGGAGGAGAGGGAGGGAGGGAAGGAGGGGGTCATGGAACTCGGAGCCCCATACACACACGCTCTCTCTCTCTCTCTCTCACTCACACACACATACACTCTTGTCTCTCTCACACACTTTCTCTCTCACTGACATAAACACACACACACTCTGTCTCTCTCTCACTCACACACTCTCTCAAACATACACACTCCGAGAAAAACCTTGCTAGCGCCCGTTTCATTTGTGTCAGAAACGGGCCTGTTTTACTAGTGTATATACCTTGATTGTCTGGACTCAATCCCTGGCGAATACCCAGCTGACAGAACCTGGACTAACTTCGACACATTCTCGGATGATACCATCTCCCAAGCGATCAAAAAGTTTGCCAAGTCCCACCGCAAACTAGACATATGCCCACATAACCTTATAAAACTCGCCCCTCAACAACACATATCAAACCTCACGAAACATTTGAACTATATGTTAAAAAATGGACTCTTCCCAAAGGATAAAGGAAATATTCTACTCACCCCTATACCTAAGGACACAAAGAAAAATCCAAGTGACTTAACCAACTATCGCCCAGTAGCATCTATCCCTCTAACAACCAAACTAACGGCATGGTGACCAAACAGCTCACCAACTACTTAAATAAATTTTCAATACTTCACGACTCCCAATCAGGATTTCGGTCTAATCATAGCACCGAAACAGTACTAGTTACTCTCCTGACTAAATTTAAACAAGCTATCACAACTGGCAACAACGTACTTCTACAATTCGACATGTCCAGTGCTTTCGACTTGGTTGACCACGGAATATTACTACACACCCTAGAATACTTCGAAGTTGGAGGTAACGTTCTTAATTGGTTTAGAGGCTTCCTGACCACAAGATCATAACAAGTGATATCTAACTTGAATACATCAGCCCCATGGATACCTGAATGTGGAGTCCCTCAAGGATCTCCCCTCTCGCCGGCCCTCTTCAATCTAATGATGACACCCTTGGCCAGGCTACTATCCAATCAAAACCTCAATCCATACATATATGCAGATGACGTCACGATCTACATCCCGTTCAAACATGATTTAAAGGAAATCACCAATAACATCAAGCAAAGCTTCCAAATCGTGCATTCATGGGAGGATGCATTTCAATTGAAACTTAATGCAGAAAAAACACGTCTTATACTTACTTCACAACATAACACAAGCAAATTCACCACCATAATCACACCAAACTTCTCCCTTCCCGTTTCAGACACCCTGAAAATTCCTGGAGTAACCACTGATCGAAATCTTACACTTGAAAGTCATGTGAAGAATACAACTAAGAAGATGTTCCATTCAATGTGGAAACTTAAAAGAGTAAGACCTTTCTTCTCAAGGAACATCTTTCGCAATCTGGTACAGTCAATGGTGCTGAGTCACCTAGATTACTGCAATGCACTTTACGCTGGTTGTAAAGAGCAAATCATCAAGAAACTTCAAACAGCCCAGAACAATGCAGCCAGACTTATATTTGGAAAAACAAAATATGAAAGTGCAAAATCCCTAAGAGAAAAGTTACACTGGCTCCCACTTAAAGAACATATCGCGTTCAAGGTTTGCACTCTAGTTCATAAAATCATTCACGGAGCTGCCCCAGCCTACATGCTAGACCTGGTTGACTTGCCACCCAGGAACGCTAAAAGATCATCTCGCACATTCCTTAATCTTCACTTCCCCAACTGTAAAGGTCTAAAATACAGATTAACACATGCGTCCAGCTTTTCCTACATTTACGCAGCTGTTGAATGCACTGCTGCTTAACCTAAAAACAATTTATGAACTAATTAACTTTCGTAAATCTCTGAAGATCTCTCTCTTCAACAAGGCTTACCACAACGATCAATAATTATAAATGTAACACATCACCACTTTATCTTATATTCTGAACTAATTTCTGCCTATATCTGTTTGCTTAATTCTATTATGTCATCCATGTTTTCTATGCAACACCAATTGTTATCTTCTACTCTGGAATGGCGAATGCCATAACGGAACATTGTAAGCCATATTGAGCCTGCAAATAGGTGAGAAACTGTGGGATACAAATGCAACAAATAAATAAATAAATAAATAAATATATATATATATGTGTGTGTGTGTGTGTGTGTGTGTATATATATATATATATATATATATATATATATATATATATATATATATATATATATACAGTGGTGGAAATAAGTATTTGATCCCTTGCTGATTTTGTAAGTTTGCCCACTGACAAAGACATGAGCAGCCCATAATTGAAGGGTAGGTTATTGGTAACAGTGAGAGATAGCACATCACAAATTAAATCCGGAAAATCACATTGTGGAAAGTATATGAATTTATTTGCATTCTGCAGAGGGAAATAAGTATTTGATCCCCCACCAACCAGTAAGAGATCTGGCCCCTACAGACCAGGTAGATGCTCCAAATCAACTCGTTACCTGCATGACAGACAGCTGTCGGCAATGGTCACCTGTATGAAAGACACCTGTCCACAGACTCAGTGAATCAGTCAGACTCTAACCTCTACAAAATGGCCAAGAGCAAGGAGCTGTCTAAGGATGTCAGGGACAAGATCATACACCTGCACAAGGCTGGAATGGGCTACAAAACCATCAGTAAGACGCTGGGCGAGAAGGAGACAACTGTTGGTGCCATAGTAAGAAAATGGAAGAAGTACAAAATGACTGTCAATCGACAAAGATCTGGGGCTCCACGCAAAATCTCACCTCGTGGGGTATCCTTGATCATGAGGAAGGTTAGAAATCAGCCTACAACTACAAGGGGGGAACTTGTCAATGATCTCAAGGCAGCTGGGACCACTGTCACCACGAAAACCATTGGTAACACATTACGACATAACGGATTGCAATCCTGCAGTGCCCGCAAGGTCCCCCTGCTCCGGAAGGCACATGTGACGGCCCGTCTGAAGTTTGCCAGTGAACACCTGGATGATGCCGAGAGTGATTGGGAGAAGGTGCTGTGGTCAGATGAGACAAAAATTGAGCTCTTTGGCATGAACTCAACTCGCCGTGTTTGGAGGAAGAGAAATGCTGCCTATGACCCAAAGAACACCGTCCCCACTGTCAAGCATGGAGGTGGAAATGTTATGTTTTGGGGGTGTTTCTCTGCTAAGGGCACAGGACTACTTCACCGCATCAATGGGAGAATGGATGGGGCCATGTACCGTACAATTCTGAGTGACAACCTCCTTCCCTCCGCCAGGGCCTTAAAAATGGGTCGTGGCTGGGTCTTCCAGCACGACAATGACCCAAAACATACAGCCAAGGCAACAAAGGAGTGGCTCAGGAAGAAGCACATTAGGGTCATGGAGTGGCCTAGCCAGTCACCAGACCTTAATCCCATTGAAAACTTATGGAGGGAGCTGAAGATGCGAGTTGCCAAGCGACAGCCCAGAACTCTTAATGATTTAGAGATGATCTGCAAAGAGGAGTGGACCAAAATTCCTCCTGACATGTGTGCAAACCTCATCATCAACTACAGAAGACGTCTGACCGCTGTGCTTGCCAACAAGGGTTTTGCCACCAAGTATTAGGTCTTGTTTGCCAGAGGGATTAAATACTTATTTCCCTCTGCAGAATGCAAATAAATTCATATACTTTCCACAATGTGATTTTCCGGATTTAATTTGTGATGTGCTATCTCTCACTGTTACCAATAACCTACCCTTCAATTATGGGCTGCTCATGTCTTTGTCAGTGGGCAAACTTACAAAATCAGCAAGGGATCAAATACTTATTTCCCCCACTGTATATATATATATATATATATATATATATATATATATATATATATATACACATATATAAGCAAGCTTTATTAACTAGTTTCTATACTGTACAAACCCTTTTCTCATAGTTTTAAACAAACTTTCTTCTACAGATAGAAACTGTAACAGCCTACAAAATAGGGAGCCACAAAAGAAAAACAAAAACTGAAATAGAGACCCCCCTCCTCTCTGCCCAAGGAAGCCAGACTCTATAAACAGAGCAACACTGGAAAAAAGAAACAGAAATGCATTTTCTCTTGTACTTTGCAAAATAAAAATTGAAAAAAAAATGTACCTTTTACAAAACAGGTATTTGTATTTTCAAATGTAAGCCACATTTAATCTGACTTTGCTTGGGATAATGATATAAATGTGTAAAAAAAAAAATCCTTTAAAGACACTGCCTATCCTGCTGGAGAGTGATGGCACAAGGAAAGCAAGTTTGGTCCAGTGAAGACTAACTCAAAATAACCTGTTCCTTAGATGGGCCCTAGTATTACCATTATTAAAAATGCGACCATACCATGCCTCTGTGGCTATGTTCCACTAATGTTACATGATTAACTGGAGTTCTTGAAAGGATTATATAAACGTAGGATGCAAGACTAGGGACACAAATATACATTTATTTATTCAATATCACAATTCCTCATGCACAGCCACAAAACAACTTTTTAAGGTGGATAGTGTTCCTTTTATTATCGACCAGATAGAGATAAGAGTTTTCAGTTTTGGCACAGTCATCAGAAGCAAAAAATATAAGAAAACCAATGGACTGCATAAGGGGCTTATAGCCCATTTATGTTTAAACAAAAGAGATCTGATGGAACAAAATATCTTTTTATTTTGACTTATAAAACCACTTGACCCTGAAACACATTCAAAACAGAATAATCCATTTGTGTATCTAAAAGAAAGTTCTACAAAATAGATGATGTGATTCCATGTGCCCCAATGAAAGGAGAGTTTAATTCTACTTTCATTTAATTTCAATATATTCTATCACCTTTAAAACACCAGGCTTCTCAAGGCAGATTACAACAACAGTTAAGATGAACCCATCAGGAAACAGGATATCCTCACTGAAATCTGGACATCTGTATTGTATAGAACAAGAACAGTGAAGAAAAATGAGCTCAACCTATAGAGTTTATAATTGCGGTTTCTACCGGCTACAATATTTTTTGAAGCTGTTTTAGTGATATTCAATTGTTATTTCTTTTCTCCTACCGCTTTTAAGGCACTGCCTATCTAACTGAAACAGCTTTAGACTTGCTACAGATAGACCAACAATAAAAAATGACAAGGTGGAGGCAGCAGCTCATAAGTTTGCTTGCTTTGTTCGAGTGAACGGCAATGACGGCTGCGCGAGGGAGTGAAAACAATGAACCAAACCGGCTTCCTTGCTTACAATGGACTAGATAGGCTCACTTCCACTCCTATTAAAACCTCCTTGTGCAGCTCTTTCTCCCTTCTCCACCCTCTCCCCGAGTCTTACATCTTTCGCGTCTCGCCCACAGCCTCTCTTATAGCAGCAGCTTCAGAGAGCATTTTCCATCTCACAGATAGGCTGCAGAGAATACCTTCTCCTGCTTTAGACTTAGCCTGGCCTCAGAATGACATCCTATAGTATATCTCCTATCAAACTGAGCTCTCTTTTTCATCAAGCACTGCCATTTCCTCCCCTCACCCTCCCCACTGACAGTTTGAACTTCGTGGGTGTGGCTTGGATCTCTTTCAGGGAGAGAAAACTAACAACTTATAGCAGCAGCTTCAGAGAGCATTTTCCATCTCACAGATAGGCTGCAGAGAATACCTTCTCCTGCTTCCACCCACCCTACCCCTCTACCCACCCACCCCTAGAGTGACATGTCTTATATAACCTCCCTATCAACCCACTCATTACTTTACCTCACCCATTTCTATTCTTCTATCACCTTCTCCCACTACTCCAACCAGAGTTACACCTAATCACACTGACCACCCTTCAACATCTTCTGTCCTTCTGTGACTGTTCTCTTGTGCTTGACTGCTTAAATATTTTAAATTTAAATGCTTTACTTTTTGTCTATTAGATTGTAAGCTCTTTGAGCAGGGACTGTCTTTCTTCTGTGTTTGTACAGCGCTGCGTACACTTTGTAGCGCTCTAGAAATGTTAAATAGTAGTAGTAGTAGTAGTAGCCTCTCTACAGTCCGCGCGGTCATTTTCAGTGCCCTGAAGCGTTCTCCGTCCAGCACCGGCGATTCAGATAGTCAGCCTTCTTGCCAGCATCGGGGCCTCTCCTCAGGCACATCCCCGCCTACTGTAATGCAACGTCCTGTTTTCCACAGAGGTGGGACGTGCCTGAGGAGAGGCCCCGATGCTGGCAAGAAGGCTGACTATCTGAATCGCCAGTGCCGGACAGAGAACGCTTCAGGGCTGTAAAAACGGCGCGCGGATGGGAGAGGCTATAGAGACAGGAGAAGCTCGCAAGGGAGGGAAGAGGACGGAGGTAGAGAACGATATTGGCATGTGGCGGCGGCGTATTAGGCGCCATTTTTCCTAAAAGTCTGTTTGCTAGCTACATCACTGCATGTGATCCCCCTCCCAGCCCACAAAGCACTCCCCTCCCCAGCCTGCACCATGTAGAATTATCCCACCCAACCCCCCTGCAGCCTAGGTAGGTCCCCTCAGGCCTGCCTCTGCTCCCTGATGGTTCAGTTGGGCACTGAGGGCAGGAGCGAAGCCTCCTTGCTCCTGCCCTTTGTGAGACTGGCTTGAGAAAACGGCTACCATAATCTCTTGTGGCAGCCTTAAAGTACTACATAAGTACCATTAGCTGTTGTGAGAAGTCATAGCAGCCACTTTTTCAAGCCAGCTGCAAGGGGGCTTCACTGCTGCCCCCAACACTCCACCAGACAGCAGAGGTAGGCTCAGAGGGACCTACCTAGAGTGCAAAGGTTTGGGGGTGGGAGGAGGATTTTTTTTTCAGGGGACCAGGAAGGGGACTGATGGGACTACAAAAAATTAAAAAAATGTAATACGGGTTCCAGCCGATATTCAGCCACGGCCCACATATCTGTCTTATGCAGGCCCTGGCTAAATATTGGCCGGGACCCACATACGCTCTGGCGAGCACTGCGGGACAATTTAGTCCCAGATATTCAGTGCTGGTAAAGGCACATCGCCTTGCACTGAATATCCAAGGCTAAATTATCCGGCAATCATCAGCGTTTAAAACACCGCTGACTTCCGCTGGCTGAATATTAGCTGTTCAGATAGTTAGAAAAACTAAACATAACAGTAAAAAGTCCATCTGTTAAGCCACTTACCAGATTATCAAGCATACGCATAAGGGCTTCAAACTCTTGTTCTCCAATCTGCCACTTTGGATGCGATCCAATGCCCTCACCTCCAGGGAACTCTGAGGAACGGGATTTTGCTTTATATTTCCCTGGGTCTAACAGCACTAAGTTGTCAGGTCCTCCTGCGCTAGCCATTGTACGTACCTTTAAAAAAAATAAAAAAGTGTCACCAAAAAGTTACCAAAGCCTTTCTAAATGAATAGCAGAAATCAAATATAAAGCAGCTCTGAGAAGTAATTTTTAAGGTCAACAGATAAATCAAATTAGGAATAGCGTTGTTACGTACAGCTGGAACTAAAATGAGCAGAGAGACTAAAATGTTGTTGATCAACTAAAAGCAAGATTTCACAATACTTGCCATGGTGCATTCTCGTATAACCCTGCTACCATGTTGCATGTCAAAGTTCCTAAAATTTTACTAAAATTCATACAAAAGAATTGTAAATTCCTTTAGTCACAAACATTTTTCCAGTTGTGTGTTCAATTAAAGCTATCATTACATTTTGACAAATTCCCAAGCACTAATGCATCTAGGAATTGCACAGCAGCATCCAGGATTTCATATCTTCAATTTTTTTATAATGTGCACAGTCTGTGGATCAGCCTTCACTTGCAGTCTGCACCATACATCTCTCAGTGAGTTTGAGCTGCACAGTGTTTTCATTCTCAAGTCTTCCAGCACTTAAGACTCCAAAATCAGCTCAGGAAAGCCTTGCTTTCTTCAGCAGGCAGCATTAATAGACAGTAACATTTGTAAAGCCAGCTGGCT
This sequence comes from Microcaecilia unicolor, assembly GCF_901765095.1. NCBI lineage: Eukaryota > Metazoa > Chordata > Amphibia > Gymnophiona > Siphonopidae > Microcaecilia > Microcaecilia unicolor. The sequence goes on along the minus strand of NC_044032.1, from coordinate 490,756,963 downwards.
GGCTGACTGAGGGGCAAATGATTGGTGGTGGGTGTGGGTGTGGGGGGGGGGGGGGGGGAGGCTACCTGAGAGGGTGCCGGTTGGGTGTGGGATGTGGCTGGCTGGTTAGCTGGCTACCTATCTACCTAGTAAGCTGAGGTGGGTAAGGAAAGGCTGGCTGCCTGCCTGAGGGAACAGACAGACTGAAAGGGGTGAGATGGGATTTAGAGAGAGAGGGAGTCTGGAAATATGGGTGGGGGTGAGGACATTAGAGAAAGGATAGACAGGGGAACAGACTAGGTGTGCCTGATGTAACTGACAACATGCTTTACATGGAAGGTGGGAGGGAGAGATCTGCTGGCTTCTACCAGCACTGTGCAGTTCTGCCTCAAGTACCTGACTTGCCAGGCTCTTTTCTTTTTTTTTTAACTTTGAATTTTTATTGAAATAACATCTCAAGCATAACAATGAGCCACTGGCTCCAGCACATGACAATGCAACAATTTAATTTTTATTTTAACATTATGCGTATGCCAGGCTCTTTTCTTATAGACACAGAATGGTCTTGGTAAATCAGGCCCTAAAGGAGCTTCCCATTCTCGATTTCTCATGGAGACCAGTGGCATAGCTATGGGTGGGCACAGGCCCACTCAGTCGTGGTGTCTCACATCCTTCTCCTCCACCAGCAGCATGTCATCTGCCCTCCTCTCTGAATCCTCGTTCCTCCCTCATCATCACTTCCTGTTTCTTCACTGATGGGATGCGGAAGAGGGAAGGCTACAGGGATGGCACAGGCAGCGAATATGAATCACTGCTGCCACCAGTGACACCTTGGAGGTACACTGGGAGGAATGAGGGGAGGTTCAGAGAGATTGGGGTGGGGGGGGGGGGGGGGGAATGCAGACATGTTGGGACCAGAGCGAGAGAGAGAGAGAGGCTGGATGCAGGGGTGGAGGGTGTTGGAAGAGATCACCCAAACTAATTCTAGGCCCACCCAAAATAGCAGGTCTGGCTATGCCACTGATGGAGATAAAGGTCTCAGTTACTGGTACTTAAGGTTTCGGGCTGGCTCCTAGATTCATACAAGCATACATAAGAAATTAATCTCTTACTTGTATTTCACAGGCAGCTACTAAATTATGGATATAGTAGAAAGCTTCTTCGACAGTTTCACCAACTGTTACCAATCCATGATTTCTAAGAATAAGGACCTGCAAGAAAAAAACTGCACTGTAAAATTATTAATCAATAAAAACATACAAGAATGAAGAATTAAAACTACCTTGTGGATTATTTTGTAGTGCCTACTCACTTTGCTTCCAAGTCCCAGGTTTTTTTGAATTAATACTTTTTCTTCCTCATCTACTAGAATGCCATGGTAGTCATGGTAGGCTACCTCTCCAAGAGCCAGGGCTTCAGGAGAGATGGGCAAGAGGCCACACTTCATTGCAGATACCTGAGGAATTAAAACATTGTTTTAAATACTCTAATGTTAGTATTCTAAGCCAGGTTCATACAGTATATTAACAATAGACAGCAAAGCATATATACAGTGAATAGAAAAAAAAATGAATCCACACCTTTTACCTTGTAAATAGGTGCACAGCAGTTCATGTTTGGTAAGATTTTCAGTAAATGTACAGAAATGTATTGAAAACAAGACAACAATAATACATTTTAGCATCCCTAATATTGTCACATACCTTGTAAAATACAAGACTCGTAAAATTTGAATAAAACTTAAGTTATGTAGAATACGTTTAGTAAAAACTTGAGACCTTTTTTGATTAGTAACAAACATGGAGTTACAAACGCAAAGTAAATTTTAAAGATTAATTTCACTCACAGAATTAGTTCAAGATATCCTCTCCGTTTCATTATTTTTTCCAGAAGTGTATTTAAGCCCTCAACGTGCAAGTATTTGCCAGAAAGTTAGCAATAAGTCATTCTGCAGCATATTGTTTAGTTTGTCACAACTTGATAACTTCAGTAAACACCATTTTTAAAGTAAACAGCATGTTCTGGTGGTCAATTACGCAACGTTTTGCTTGACATTTATTTGATACAAATTACCCAAATTTGCTTAAAGTACACTGTTAAACAAGGTTAGATAACAACTAACTCTGGGGTTGATACATCTTGGACGGGTTGGATGGATAAAGCTTTTGGTAAATGGAAGACATTTATCATCTCAGTAGCAACCACCATCATAGTAGTGGTTGCAATCTTCATATTGGTAGGATGTTGCATAATCCCATGTGCTAGAGGATTAGTAGAACGCTTAATTGAAACTGCTATAAGCAAGAAAGAGCCTACAGGACAATATGTCATGTATGAAAACCTCCTCCCCAAGACCACTGGAGAGAATACATTAGATTATCTCCCCATGCATTGGTCAAACCGCTATGCCGCAAACGCAAGAGATGCAATAGAAGGACCTGCTACTATTTAGTAATATGGTACACATGGGATTACTGCTTATGGTTGAGTAATGCTGAATGTTGACGTTAAGCAATATCTAATCAATATATAGTCTGTAGAAAATATACACATTTATAATTAGCTTAAAGAAATAATTTTGCAATATATATTAATCCTACTTATTCTTGTAAAAATGCAATATGTAATCATGCTTGCATATCAATGGGGAACTCCTAGTCGACTATGCCATATTTTTGATTCAGATTCCTTGCTTTGCACTATAATGAAAATTTAAAAAATTTTCTTTAATGCCCTCTCATTTGATAGTCTAGCACCTTCTGGAACGGATGGTAACAATCTAGATACTGTGGGTGCTGCCCCCTGTCAGTAGGGGCAGCAAGAGGGGAATGTAGAAATATGGTACAGCCAGGGGCCCCCACCGGAATGGTGGAAGGCCAAACCTTAGAGCTCAGGCCATATAGAAACCCTGGTCAGATCAACAATGTAATGGCTAGTATGGCTGGAAGCTTGCTGGAAAAGCAGGACACAGCTTTTAGCCCAGATTAAGGCCTAAATGACCTAAAATTGGAAAAGAATGGTCAAGGAATCTGAAATCAAAATGGAAACTGTCAGCTATAAGATGGATTCCCTTATTTCTGTATCCGAGTTAGAAAAAAAACTTGTTTTTCTGAAGATATTACCAGGTGCAAGAAAATAGGGAAGTAACAGTTGAGATAGAGGAGGCTTTTCCGGTGAAGCATCTTGCGGTCAAGCAAGTTTTGAGTAAACAAGTTTAACATTGAAGTCTATGGAAGCCCATTGATTTGAATGGAGCCAGGAGGGTATAAAAGTAACAGCAAATTTGGGTGGGGTTGGAGAACTCACAGATGCCATCCAGAGATGCTGTCAGTCGGACCTCCACTCCTGCTTATGAATCTATTTGTCCTGTATTGCTTTGGTGAGTTGGAAAATAAAGCCTAATATCTTTGCAGCTTATCTTCTCTCTTTCTTTCTTATACCATATTCAAAGGGGTAGCTGATCTTTTGGGTGGAGATGGGTATGAGAAGATGTTTATATTCCCCTATACCCAACAAGGAGTCAGATGATTGAGGGTACTATTGATAGCCTTCTAGAAGGCCTCTCTGGTGCGGGGGCAATTGACCAGCCTACCAGAAGGGACCCATGGTACAGTTTTCCACATAAAATTCAGTTTTCAACAAAATTGTACAGAAAAAAAATCAAGATGTTTACATATTTCTTTTGAATCTGACACTTCTTCCTCAAAAGTACTCCCAACAAAAGGAAAACTGATGAAAATAAGATCCAGTACTCTGGGTTTATTAAATCTATTTTCTTCTAACTTGTCACTGAATATTTTGAAATATTAGTCCGAATGTAGGGAATAAAAGTACACACAGTTCCACCAGGTTTTGACAATGTATATTCAAAGAACACTGAACTCCTCCTACCTGTTAATTTTCTATTAATTCCAAACATAAACCAATTGGGTGTACTCAAGGAGCATAAACAGACCAAGACCATAAAGAAAGTTCACAAGAGAATAGAGATTTAAACTCCTCCATCATGGGGAGTAGGGAAAAAAACATCCAGTACTGGTTTATTTCTTTTTTTTTAGAGTTGCAAAAACACCCCAGAGCTAGGATGGAAGCAACCCCCTTGGTGTTCACTGGCACAAGTACAAGGGAGTATGAGAAGTAGAATTGCAACCCTTGTCCCCTGGCAATAGGGACTCGATTGAGAACTGATGTGAGTCACTCCCGGCGAAGAAATCGTCGGCTGTTGGCTCATCCCGAATAACTGTAGCCACTTCCAACCAGCAGGTTGGCCAGGACAGTTACTGGCAACACAGTCATGTTCCCCTGGAGCTATCCAAAGGGGTACTCCTTGCTGTGACTGGGGATCTGTCTGAGCCAAAGTGCATGCTGATGAAGAAATGCGCTGGGGTTGAGCACAATGAGACTAGCGAGAAGAGGCAGCGAAAAATAGGGCCTCTTTCCCAACTGACCGAAGAATCTCCCAGATGAGAAGTTGCAAACGGAACCTGGGAGGAGAGAATGTGAAGGTAGCTGTGTATTTCTTGATGAGGTCAGCGACCCCTCCACTGTGCCCTAAAAGGGTTATCTCCCTGGCAGGTGGCATACACCAGCCACCGATGAACACAGAACTGCAAATCAGAGACAAGCAGTCACACGGGACCACGCGGCCAATCTATAGGGATAGATCCTGGAAGTCACAGCAAAAGTGCTGCCTGACTCAGAGCATGCAATACACCATCTGCTACTTGGTGACTTGACCAGCTCATGTGGGAGAGAAGCTGCCAAGGCGAGCATACGACAGCTGAGAGGAGGAGACGCCTAGTCCAGGAACTCAAAATTCTGAGGCAAACCTCCACCTCTGAAGGCAGGGGAAAAAGTGCCCGCCATGTCCTGAAGAAAAGAAGGGAATGACAGGCTGGTCCCGTGGAGGGGAATGTACACCTGAATTCCATGTGCCCATCACCGGAGTCAACCAAGAACCTCAAATGGGAGGGTTGAGATCAAGTCTGCCTCAACTGAGAAGAGCAGGAAGCAGGACACCGAGAGGGGCATCGAAGATTGGGCTCCAGCCCTGAATACCACAAAACTGCTTGTGTTGACATCAATCAATGCGGGCGGCAGTTGACACCAGTGCCGCATGCAACACCTGCATCAAAGGTCACACCACAGACTGAGGACCATGCAGAGTCAATTCAAGAGGTATGGCAGGCACATGCACCTTGGACACTGATGCCCCATGAAGAAAGCCAGCCCAGACCCCAGGGATCAAGGCTCAGATGTCATACTACTACTACTACTATAAATCATTTCTATAGCGCTACCAGTCATACGCAGCGCTTCACAATTGAACATGAAGAAAAGACATTCCCTGCCCAAAAGAGCTTCCAATCTAAATTAGGACAGACAGACACGATAAATAAGGGATAAGGGTAGGACAGACTGATAGGACACATAGGGAAAAGGGGATTATTGAAGAGAGGAAGACAAGATAAAGGTTACGAGTAAGTGACAAGTTAGGAATCAAAAGCAGCATCAAACAGGTAAGGCCTTTAGCCTGGATTTGAAGGCGGCCAGAGATGGAGCTTGGCGTAATGTCTCAGGAAGTCTATTCCAGGCATAAGGTGCGGCGAGACAAAAGGAACGGAGTCTGGAGTTAGCGATGGGGGAGAGGGGTACAATTAGGAGAGGTTTGCCTAGTGAATGGAGTTCCTGGGAAGGAGTGTAGGGAGAGATGAGGGTGGAGAGGTAGTGAGGGGCAGCAGAGTGAATGCACCTATAGGTCAACAAGAGGAGCTTGAATTGTATACGGAAATGGATAGGGAGCCAGTGAAGTGACTTTAGCTTCATATCACAATTCCTAACCCTCAGCCTTTCTGTCTACCACCTTCCTCAACCATTTCTCTCATTTTCTTCTAACGAGGGCATCTTTCACTTCGAAAGGCTCACTACACATCTTATAATGCTGACCATGCAGCACTTTCTTGCCTCTGCTCTGAATTATCAACACCCTGTCGATGTCCTCTGCAGAAATGCACATAGTATTCCAGGTGGTCTCTCGGCATAAACCCGTAATTTCTGCATTTAGATTCTTCCACAGTCATGTAGACAAACTGCTGAAGCAGCGGAGCCACACTGCACGGGGCTGAGTGGAGAAGCTTGGCTGGCACAAACACCATTGACGCCAATGCACTTCAAAGAAAATGAGGCAGCAGTTCAGGGCTGATGCTCCAAGACTCACGAAGCAGCAGTATCTGGAAGTCCTCCTGCATCGAGACTCGAGGACCGAATGCTGCAGTGCACCGGAGACCGACGCTGATCCTCGATACAGACCAGCCCATTAATCTTCGGTATCGACATCGGTAGTCAAATCTGGTCAGTTCAGGCTTACCTACCCTGATCTTCCTCTCTTCCTCCCCCCCCCCAAACTTTCTTAAAAAAAAAAAAAAAAAAGACAGACACCTGCTTCCCTGATCTCTTTCCCATGCCTCCCTTCCTGAAGTGCTGAAATACAAAAATTTCCCTTCACCCTCATCTCTAATCATACCACCAACCTCCAAATAACAATATATAAGAATGTCTACTATAGCCTCCGTATGCCTCCCTCCCCCCACACCCAAGATAGCAGGAAATATGCTTGCCTCCTTCCCTGCTCCAATACTGAGGTCCGAATGCTACAAGACCTCGGTATTTGAGTAGGCAGCATGTAAACATACCTCTTCATGCCTTGGGAAGACAGGAGGGGAGAGAGGAAGGACAGAGAAAATATGGAGATCAGGGCTACAAATTTCTTTTATGTTAGGGCTAGAGAAAGTGGCGAGTGGGAGACAGATCAGGGCAATGGGACATTGTGTATTAGAACATGAAGAAATAAGTGTGTTCCTGAAGAGAACTTAAGCTGGTCAATGCTGGTTTTCAGTGCTAGCTGGTTAGGATCAGGCAGTCCTAATTAAAAATCAGCTAACTTGTATATAGCAAAATTTAGAAGCATTTCAGCTGAAAATATTGCTCACTAAAGGGATCCTTTTACAAAGTTGTGCTACCATTAGCGGTGCGTTGAATGGAAGAAGACGATGGAAATAGAATGGAGCTCGGGGAGTGGGGGGGGGGGGGGTGTTGAGAGCTTTAAAGCATTTACATTTCTTTGTCTTGACAAAAATGTTATAATTGAAATAAGAATTTAGCATCAAAGGGAACGATGAGGAGGCTAGTGGATGAACCTTGAGGATATGTTTGGTCTGTGAAGTGCCACCGCTGAGGCCCCTGTAACATTTATTTTTATTTATTTGTTACATTTGTATCCCACATTTTCCCACCTATTTGCAGGCTCAATGTGGCTTACATAGTACCGGAAAGGATTTCGCCGACTCCAGTATGAACACAAATTGATGTTGTGGTAAGAAGGTTCATGTGGAACAGACACATTAGGGAATTGTAGAGCAGAAGAGTTGTGTTATGTCCATTACGTACTTTGGTTTCGTTGTGTTGCTGAGTTCAGGCATTTAAGTTGGATCGGTAGGGTATGCCTTTTTAAACAGGTTGGTTTTTAGTGATTTCCGGAAGTTTAGGTGGTCATACGTTTTTTTCAAGGCTTTTGGTAATGCGTTCCACAGATATGTACTTATGTAGGAAAAACTGGATGCGTAAGTTGATTTGTATTTAAGCCCTTTGCAGCTTGGATAGTGGAGATTTCGGAATGTTCATGTTGATTCGGATGTGTTTCTGGTTGGTAGGTTTATGAGGTCTGTCATGTATCCCAGGGCTTCGCCGAAGATGATTTTATGAACCAGGGTGCAGATTTTGAAAGCAATACATTCTGGTTGGGAGCCAGTGCAGTTTTTCACAGAGGGGTTTTGCACTTTCAAATTGCGTTTTTCCAAATATAAGCCTGGCTGCCGTGTTTTGAGCGGTCTGAAGTTTTTTTAAGGTTTGTTCTCTTTGCATCCTGCATAAATTCCATTGCAGTAGTCTACGTGGCTTAGTACCATTGATTATATCAAGTTGCGAAATGTTTCCCTCGGGAAGAATGGTTTATATGTAGCTACAGTTTCTGAAGTTGATATTTCTCAGGCTACAGTATTTACATTTGCTGTTTACTGTTGAAAGTAAATTATATGGATTGCATTCAATAGTATGCCTTTAACTTACTGTATAGAAAATTGATTTAACATGCATTAACCTACAAATAATGTACATACCATCAATCTGCATGAATTAAAAAGTTGCAATGCAGATTTTAAAATTTTAAACAAAATGTATAAAATGAATTGAAAAAAACCTGTAAAATTGAGAACATTTCTGAAAAACAAACCAGAAATTTTTTAGCCATGCATATTCCCACTAAAGGCCTCTTTTACCAAACCGCACTAGCAATTCCTGCACGGCAATGCTGAAAAAGCCCATTCAAAGTGAATGGGCTTTGTTAGCATCGCTGCACCAGGAATCTCTAGCGAGATTTGGCCCTAAATGAGTTGTACTGCTCTATTTTTGAAAAGTCATCTCTTAATTAAGTTGGAAAAAAACAAAATAAATGCTTACTGCTGCTCCAGCTGGTGTGTGAATATGAACGATGCATTTAATATCTGGTCGGGCTGCATAGATGGCAGAATGCAGTGAAAAGCCAGCCTGATTTACTCCTAGGTTAGTGCTGCCACGGTCAACCACATCTCCTTGAAGATTGATCTTAACCTGTTAACATAACAAAATGAGGTTGATATTCAAAAGCACTTATGCAGTCAGCATCACATGCACACCTTCTGTGCCAGCTAATGGATAAATTCTGGCCAGATAATGTCCAGTGAAAATTTATCTAAGATTAGAAAGGGCCAGAGGCCAATTAAAACTTATCCAGATAAAGTTATTCAGATAGTGGCTGAATATCACTATTACCTATTTAGAGAAGGAAGTGTGTGTGTGTGTGTGGGGGGGGGGGGGGGGGGGGGGGAGGGGAATACAAAGTTTAGAACCTCATATTCAGTGGCCCTACTGAAATGGATAGAATCACAAAATATTGAGTGTGAAGATAAGTTGGTAAATCATCAATTTCATGCGGTGATCATCTTTTTGAACACTGCTCTCAGTGCTTATTAAAATGCCATTCAACATAATTAGCTGAATATATTTATTTTCACTAGCACTTCTGATCAGCAACACTTATCAAAAAGTAAGCAATTTGGACAAAAGAATAAATTCTTGCTACTAAGGATAACATAGTTAAGATGGATCTTATTTATGCTCAATGCATTAACATCTTCTGACCATTAATAAAATATATTCAATAGTTTATTGCCAGGGAGCCACTCCAGAACTTAAGTGACTACAACAAAAACTATGCAGACACAAAAGTAGAGCAAACTCAATTTATTTGAAAATAAAAATGACTCAGGAAAAGCTTAATTATATGAAAGCATCTATCTCCAACTCATTCCCTTCCAGTTAGCTATAGATAGAAACAAGATTGATATTTAGTGCACTCCAAGGCATTCACTTTTCTAAAGTCATTCCTCACCAACAGCAGTGATTTGTGACAGTCAAAATGCACTTACCATGTATTTGTCACTGATTCTCCATCAAATAATGTTTTAAGGGTGCTGTGTGTCAGGAGTATGTTGTCAATGCATGTTTATGTGGGAAGATGTGAGGGGTATGTGTTGGGAAGACAAGAAAACAAGTGGCTTGTGTGTTTGACAACCATATTTTGGAGGCCTTCGTGTAGAACTGTCCGATATGAGTTTACCCAAAAATTCGCTTTTTATTTTGCTGCACCCAAGTTCTGGAGACAAAACAAACAAGGCACACAAATATATAGTTGTCCAACATATCAATGCCCACAACAGCAACCCGATAATTAAATTTAAAAAAAGAAACACAAATAGACATTTACCAGTACCTAAGCATACTCTTTCTTCCTCTTTGCTAAACAAAAAAAAAACAAAAAAAACTGGGAAGACTCAGTAAAAAGCTATACAGGATCATGATACAAACATTTCCTGGGATATTTTAGGAAAAGCTGTCTGTAGAGCTAATACCCTGGGTCTTATAAGTAAAAATTTCTTCCTAGATTCCGCAGTTATTTCCAACACATTAAGAAACATCTGAATATGATGCCAATGAAACATCCGATTCTTAAAATACAATAATATCCTCTGTCTCTGAGGCCTACAAGGTGTTGCCATCAAAAATGCCCTTTAGTGGTCTACTCTGTTGAGGACTCCAACCATAGCAGCTAAATTACTCAGATTAATTGCCACCTGCTTCCTCACAGCTATGAGCTGACTCAAATGCATACCCTAGAAAGTAGCTGGATCAATATGCAAACAGCAATCAAATCTCCTAAGAACTTCCTCAGCTGAAATGAATTTACAAATAGGACAAATTCAGGAGAAACAGATTATTGTATCTACGCATACTTCCAATTTTCTCAATTTTATATTCATTCACCAAGTTCCTTTTAATCAATGCTTTTCATCTAAACCTTCCAACTGGCAATTCATTCTCTAATGGAGTTATTTTCACAAAAGTCTCACCAACAAATCAGTATAATTAGGATAAACAATTAGAGATGGTGAATTCTACCCTAGCCAACCCCTTTCAAACTTCCAAATTTGTGACTTCATGCAAAAGGAAAAATCAAAGGCTTAAGAGATGTCAATCATTCCACATTGTCTCTATTCTCAAACAGCCCTGCCTAGAAGACATGTTTGATGGGCGGTATATCAAATTTTAATAAAACCTGAACTATCATTTTACCTTTAACATTCACATTACATATTGAAACCTGCAAAGCATGCAATGGTTTGTAAGAAGTCTTGAGCCAGAATCAGTGATACTTCTTAGCTTTGTATATCTTCAGAACACAGTCCATCCTGACTGCTCCATTATACAGCTCTGTGGATGTTCCGAGAAAAAAACCCAGGAGGCATGGGTGGCGAGCAGGAGACGGGACCAAGTGCATTCTCCAAGCACAGCATGATACAGATTATCACAGTTGTGTGACATCACAAATGGAGAAGTTGAGAATGCTGAACAGTGTTGCGAGGCCCAGTTGACCAATGCTTGTCTTCGATATGGATGGTGGGTCAGAAATGACCATTTTGTACAATAGATCTGGTATAGTTGAGAACAGGGTGGGTGGGTGTTAATACTATAGCAAAAATAAAGTAAAAAGAACAAAGGAGACAACTACAAGGGGAGGTGGGAAGGATTGTGAGAGTATAAAGCCTGCTATCCTCAGAGTATACCTGCAACAGGTAAGTGTCTTTGCTTTCTCTGAGCACAAGCAGGCTTCTATATTCTCACAAGTGGGGAGTTCCTAGCATCCAGGCTCACCAAAAACAACAAACATTGGTCAACTGGGCCTCGCAACACTGTTCAGCATTCTCAACTTCTAGAAGCTTTTGGCAGTTCTGACCACGCAGGTGCACATACCTTTCCACCTGCCTCAGTCATTTGGGTTCAGAAAGGTTAGAAATTCAACTCCTAGGGGAGGTAGTTGGGTCTGTGGTACTATCCAGCTTATAATTGAAAAAGAAAAACGCCTATATTGCGACTCAAATCGGGAGATAGACGTTTATCTCACAAAAACGAATAAAGCGGTATAATCGAAAGCCAAATTTGGACGTTTTCAACTGCACTCCGTCGCGGATGCGGACAAAGTTGATGGGGTCGTGTCAAAGGCGTGGTGAAGGCGGAACTGGGGCGTGGTTATCGGCCGATCAGAGATAGGCGCCTTTCGCCGATAATGGAAAAAAATATGCGTTTTTAGCGAGAATTTAGGGCACTTTTCCTGGACCCTGTTTTTCCACGAATAGGGCCCCAAAAAGTGCCCTAAATGACCAGATGACCACTGGAGGGAGTTGGGGATGACCTCCCCTGACTCCCCCAGTGGTCACAAACCCCCTCCCACCACAAAAATATGCCGTTTCACAACTTTTTATGTTCACCCTCAAATGTCATACCCACCTCCCTGGCAGCAGTATGCAGGTCACTGGAGCAGTTATTAGGGGGTGCAGTGGACGTCAGGCAGGTAGACCCAGGCCCATCCCTCCCCCCACCTGTTACACTTGTGCTGGTAAATGGGAGCCCTCCACACCGCCCCCCCAAACCCACTGTACCCACATGTAGGTGCCCCCCTTCACCCCTTAGGGCTATAGTAATGGTGTAGACTTGTGGGCGGTGGGTTTTGAGGGGGATTTGGGGGGCTCAACACCCAAGGGAAGGGTGCTTGGCACCTGGGAGCTCTTTTACCTTTTTTTTTTTTTTGTAAAAGTGCCCCCTAGGGTGCCCGGTTGGTGTCCTGGCATGTGCACTACGAATCCTGGCCCCTCCCACGAACAAATGCTTTGGATTTATTCGTTTTTGAGCTGGGCGCTTTCATTTTCCATTATCACTGAAAAACAAAAACGCCCAGCTCACAAATTGTCGAATAAAACATAGATGTCTATTTTTTTTGAAAATACGGTTCGGTCCGCCCCTTCACGGACCCGTTCTCGGAGATAAACGCCCATGGAGATAGATGTTTTTGTTCAATTATGCCCCTCTATGTGACCTGCTGTCCTCGGAGAACATATTTGCTACTACCACCAAGATTTGTACCCGCGGCGGCTCCACCCGGGCCCTCGTCCTGGGCTTTCATGCCCACCACAGTGGCCCTCCTATTCATTGTGACTTAGCTCCCTTGTCATTGAGCAGCACAGGGCCGGCAATGGCTGCATATGGGTCTGACGCTCCAGCACCATCCATTTTCAGGGCTAGTTGATTCGGCAGATGAGTTGTTACACACTCTTTACTGGATTCTAACTTCCATGGCCACCGTCCTGCTCTCTATATCAACCAACACCTTTTCTGGGGTCTGACGAGCATCAGCATTGGGTGCCTTAACCTGGTCTTTGGTTCATCCCACAATGCAGTTTTGCTTACCAGGTTAGTAACTTCACTTTCTTTGAGGCCAAGCAGGACATCAACTACCACAGTTGCGAATCCCGAGCTACCAGGCAAGGCCAATTAGGAACCAATTAATGGTACAACAACATAAAAACCTGGAACAGAATGGGCCTAGGAGGTTGAGTTGGATTCTAGGCCCTAAGCAAATTCTGCAAACTTCTCAAGAAGTGGACAATTAAAGGCTATACAGGATGGGTTTGCCTTCTACAGGGTGATGGTAAGCATTGACTGCACTGAGGTGACCCTTACAGAGTTGGTTTTCAACCCAGACTTAGAAAGGTGTAGAAGATACTAAAGCAGTTTTTATGTAGAGTAAGTAAAGGAACCTAGGGCCTTGCACTCACATCAGATGGCATCGAAAGATACTGTCTGACACCGAAGAGAAGCGCTCATGGGATTCAGAGGAAGGTCCCAGGTACTTTTCATCGGACGAGTCTTACAGGATTCCCTCTGAACCCTCCCCTCCACCTGAAAGGAGAAAGTCTCCTCTGGAGAACGTCTCTCTTCCATCTTTTGTAAATGGCTGACGCACTCATTGGGGGCCGACACCAGGAAAAGCTGGGGTGCCGGTTGAGGCGCAGATTGCAGAACCGCTGGGGTTGACACGGGAGCTGGATCTGGAGACAGGTGCATTGGAACCTCCTGTATGGAGGGGGAGCGGTCCTCCTAGCGCCAACGCTTCTCAGGTGCAGAGTCCTTCAACACCCTGGAGCTCCCAGCATCATATATCAAAGGTGACCAATGACTATACACGGTTTGAAAGGGGGCGTTGCTAACAAACCTCTCATGAAGCGAACAACTAGAGGTTGTACAGAGATGAGGGTCGGAAAACATTCAAATCTCCATGGATCCTTGGAGGATAGTTCCAGAAGAAGGGGGAACCAGATCTGTCTCAGCCAGTAAGTAGGGATAAGCAAGATCAAGGAACCATGATCCTTGAGTTTCAGCAAAGTCTTCTCTATGAGGGGTATGGGGGGATATGCATACAGAAGACCCTTTCTCCAATGAAGAAGAAAGGCATCTGATACTAGTCTGCCATGTGATCCATGCCTGAAGCATAACTGAGAGGCCTTGTTGAGGTGAGTGGCAAAAGAATCCACAGAGCAGGTGCCCAAAGTGCGGAAGATTTTGCGGGCTGCGCCCATATTGAGAAACCACTCATGCGGTTACAGCACCCTGCTCAGTCTGTCCGCCAGCAGTTATATTTCCAGGGCAGGTATATGGTTTGGAGGCCCATTCTGTGAAGCAGGGCCCACCACCACATCCTCACCGTGACACAAGGGGTAGTATCCTGTACACTCCTGCTTGTTCACATAGAACATTGTAACCTGTCTGTTTGAATAAGAACAATTTGGTTCTGCAGCCAATCTCTGAAAGCCTTTAGAGAATTCCAGATTGTCCTGTGCTAAGGTTGATATGAAGTTGAGTCTCCTGGGCAGACCACTTGCCTTGAGTGTGAAGCTCATCTTTATAAGCTCCCCATCCCAGGTTGGAAGCATCTGTTTGTCAACACCTTCTAAGGTGGTGGTAGTCCCAGAGTCAAATTGGACAGAACTGTCCACCAAAGGAGGACATGAGTCAACTCTGGGGGAATCTGGATGACATCCGCTAGATTCACAGTCACCTGAGATCAGTGGTAAGTTAGAGTCCACTGGGCCTCCCTCAAGTGGAAACGTGCCATGGATGTGACATGCACTGTTGAAACTATGTGGCCCATCAATGCTTACTGCTGCAGACTTGCAAGGTGAGCAACACCAAGGTATCCTCCGTCGCTTGTGGAAGAAAAGCCCGAGCGTGCAATGTGTCCGGAAGGGCTCCTATGTAGTCCAATTGGTGAACTGGATGAAGGTGGGGCTTAGGGTACTTGATGACATACCCTAGTAGCTCCAACACCTGAATAGTTAGGCACCATTGACTATATTGTTCCTTCCTGCAATGTGCCCTTGATCAGCCAAACGTCCAGGTAGGAAGCACATACACTCCCAGTCTGCGTAGATATGCTGCAACTACTGCTAGACACTTGGTGAATACCCTAAGAGCTGATGTGAGGCCAAATGGCAGAACGCAATACTGGTAGTGGTGTTTCACCACATGGAATCGAAGATACGTCCTATGACTGGGAAGTACCAAAATGTGGGTATAGACATCCTTTAAGTCCAGAGAGCATAGCCAATCGTTTGCCTGAATTAAGGGTTAGAAGTCTTCAAAGGGAAATCATCCCGAAATTTTCTGACTAGGAATTTATCCAGGGCCCTTAGGTCTAGGATGGGACGGAATCCTCCCATTTTCTTTGGCACCACAGAATCTCTTCCCTTCTTCCCTGGGTGAAATGGGTTCAACCACACTGACCTGCAGAAGGGCAAAGATTTCCTCTACAAGTATCTGCCTGTGCCGAGAGCTGATGTAAGATGCTCTTGGTGGGCAAGTTGGTGGTCTTTGACGCCAATTCAGGGCATAACCGAGATGGATTATTTCAAGACCCCAATTGTCGGAAGTTATAAGGAGCAACCTGTGATGATAAAAATTCAGCACCCCCCTACTGGTAAGCCAACCAAGACAGTTACTTGGAATGTGGCTATGCTCTTCTGGAGCCAGTCACAAGCCTGCTCCCTGAGTTGACTGGGGAGCCAGCTGGGACTTCTGGGGGCAGGGTTGGTGAGGGTTGGTGAGGACTGGGACACTGGGTCTAGGAAGCCTAGGTAATGCGAGAGGGAGGCGGGAACCTACGCCTCAGAGTAGTAGGGTCACTGCCTAGACCCACTCGAAAATCTTCTAGTGTAAGATGCAGCAGATGGAGGGTGCCAAGTGGTGATGGTATCCGTATGCATGGGGTATCCGTACGCGTTTTGATGTGATCAGCAACCTCTTCCACCTATCTACAAACTGATTGTTCCCTCAGCATGGCACAACCACAAGTCTCTTCTGAACTGCTACTTCTAGGTCAGAATCATGCAGCCATGATAGTCTACACATACCCACACCCATGGCAAAGAGTCTGGATGCAACATCAAAAGTGTTATAAGCGCCCCTGGTCAGATATGTTCTACACTCCATCTGCTTATTGGCCAGCTGGTTAAGCTCTGTAGCCTGCTCCTGAGGGAGAGGATCTGCAGAACTCAGTGTACTGTTAACCAAAGACTCGAAGTATAGGCTTGTCTAGAGATGGTAGGAATGGATGCGGACAATGAGCATTGAGGCCTGAAAAGGTTTCCTCCCAAACGAGTCTAAAGTTCTAACCTCTCCACCTGGGGGAGACGAGGCATGAGACTTGGAACTCCTAGCCCGTTTGAGAGCTGATTCGACTGCCAAAGAATGGTGTGGCAATTGCACTCTCATGAATCCGGAAGCCTTCTGGATATGATTTGTGTATCCACCTTCTTGGATGTGATCTGCACTGAGCAGGGAGATCTACAATTCTTCACCTGTGCGTCCTGAAGGATAGGGTGCAATGACCTCTTCCTCAGGAGGTGATTCATAGCCCAAGACAGTCAACATCTCTGCTCTGGACTCTTTCTCCGTCTCCAACTTAAATGGGATGGCAGCAGCCATCTCCTTTACAAACCCAGTGAAAAGAGTACCTCATGAGGGGATTTTCATCTCTCTTGAGGTTGGGAGGGATCAGAATATCCCATAGGACTCCTCCTCTGAGAAGTAATGTGGCTCCTCCTGTGATTCCCAGGAGTGGTCCCAAACAGACTTCAGCATATTCAGATATATATGAATGGGTCTGTACCAATTTCAGCTCATTGTTTCTTTGTCCATGCCCCTAGATAGAGCCCTACCTTCAGACTCTTGGGAAGCTTCCCCCCTCGATGCTGATACCCTTTCGAGGTGCCAGTATCGAGATCTCTGAACTTGCATCGATGGAGTCTCAGAGGGGGCTGCTCCGCCAACACAGCAAGCACTCTTGATGCCTGTTAGGTGTGCCTTTGCAGTAATTGCGCCAGCTCCTCTCTGAACAGGGTCCAGAACCACTCATTGAAGGCAGGCATCGACAAAGGGGGGGGGGGGGGCAGGAGAGAAGCAGGCTCAGAAATCTGTGTCAAACCGGATGTGGGGACCTGGCTACTAGATGACTTGCGCACCGGCTCGTCTTTCAAAGAGAGGGAGCGCTCCTCTCGGTGCCAGTACTTCTTGGGTATCAGTGACTCCGATGCCACGGCGTTCCCGACACCATGCGTAGAGGAGGACCAGTGCTTATGCTTCTTGGGTAGCCACTGATATATAGTGTGCCAGTCTCTTGGTGCTGACGAAGATGTCGTCGAACCCACACACACCCTTGGTGTTGACTCTGATGCTGACCTGTCCCAGGGCCCGCTATCAGCGCCCAATGTCGAGGCAGGTGGAGACCGCCTCAATGCCGGTATACTCCCAGTGGATGTAGAAATCTTAGCAGCCATGGAGATCGATACTTCCAGTGCCAACGTTGATGTGTTGGCCTTTGAGAAGTCAAAAAGCAGCTCTTGCTGAACCTTCCGCGTCCTCTGAGTTCACAACTGCATTTTTAAATAGAGAGAACAGGAGATAGGCTCATGAACCAAGACTGCGGTCCATGACAGAAATCACCTAATTACATTGGGCATACAGTTTGAAGCAACTGGGGGTCTTCTGCGACATTAAAAAAGAATCGTGGCTAAATTAAAATCCATCTTATCAAAAAAGGGCAACATTCAGATTGAGATTGGGGCTGCAGCCTAACCAGCCCAGCCTCTCGCGAAAAAGAAAGGAAATTTAAAAGTGCTGCAAACTTGAAATAAAAAAAAGTAGTAAAAAAAATAAAACAGAAGAAAAAATGAAGGAAAAAGGCAATAAAAACCCATTAGGGAAGGCACTCATGAAAAGAAAGAAACTACGCATATGAAGGAGAACACTAAGAGGCTCATTTTCAAAGCACATAGACTTACAAAGTTCCATAGGTTTCTATGCAACTTTGTAAGTCTAAATGCTTTGAAAATGAGCACCAAAGTGTACCCTCCCTGCTCTGTGGAAAAATGAAGACTGAGGTACATAAGAACATAACAGTAGCCATACTGGGTGAGACCAATGGTCCATCTAGCCCAGTATCCTGTTTTCCTGGGTTTCTGCCAGGTACTTGTGACCTGTGGCCAAGCCAGGTCACAAGTACCTGACAGAAACCCAAATCATGGCAACATTCATTACTACAAATCCCAGGGCAAAAAGTTGCTTCCTCAATAGCAGACTATGGACTTTTCCTCCAGGAATTTGTCTAAACCTTTTTTAAACCCAGATACGCTAACCGCTGTTACCACATCCTTCGGCAAAGAGTTCCAGAGCTTAACTATTCGTTGAGTGAAAAAATGTTCCTCCTATTTGTTTTAAAAGTATTTCCATGTAACTTCCTTGAGTATCCCCTAGTCTTTGTACTTTTGGAACGAGGAAAAAATTGATTTATTTTACTTATTCTACACCACTCGGGATTTTGTAGACCTCAGTCATATCTCCCCTCATCCATCTCTTTTCCAAGCTAGAGTTCTAACCTCTTTAGCCTTTCCTCATACGAGAGGAGTTCCATCCCCTTTATAATTTTGGTCGCTCTTCTTTGAACCTTTTCTAATTCCACTATATCTTTTTTGACATACAGCAACCAGAACTGAATGCAATACTCAAGATGCAGACGTACCATGGAGCAATACAAAGCCATTAGTGTTCTTGGTTTTATTCACCTTCCTTTTCCTAATAATTCCTAGCATCCTATTTGATTGGAAAAGAGACGGATGAGGGGAGATATGATTGAGGTCTACAAAATCCTGAGTGGTGTAGAACGAGAAGTAAATCGATTTTTTACTCGTTCCAAAAGTACAAAGACTAGGGGACACTAGAGGAAGTTACATGGAAATACTTTTAAAACAAACAGGAGAAGATATTTTTTCAACAAATAGTTACGCTCTGGAAATCTTTGCCGGAGGATGTGGTAACAGCAGTTAGCATATCTGCGTTTAAAAAAAGGTTTGGACAAATTCCTGGAGAAAAAGTCCATAAAACTGCTTGCCCTGGGATTTGTAGTATGGAATGTTGCCACGATTTGCCCTAACTGCTATGTGTCAGCACATCAATGTTTCTCAGTTGCAGAAGATGGAAAAGATGAAATGGCCTCTCTCATGTAAAGTCTAATTAAATAGACCTTTAACTTATAGTGTGGGGAAAACTTCAATCTTCAATTCTATACATTTCCCAAACACTGTTCTCTCTAATAAATTCATCAATCGTATATTCTCACAACATAGCTACTAATCATGGACACACAAGCACAATTTTTTTTTTTAATTCTTTATTTATAATTTTTTAACAATCATAATACACATATGAGTGCTAATACACAAATCTGAAAAAAATCTACTATAAGAAAAAGAAAATAATTTTTAAAAGTCAATTGCTACTATCGACCACTATATAGGTAAATTGACCCAAGAAAAGAAATATCATACTTAATAATTAAGCAACAAAGAAATAATCAAAATCAAAAGGTAGCTTAATTCCCGAGTGGTTCACTCAAGCCTGCCTTACAGTGTTACATATGTGACTAAACCTGTACAACGACTTCTTCCCTGCTTATAAGAAAATCCTCTAACTGCTTAGGGTCAAAAAATTGATATTGTTTAGACTGAAATTTAATTCTACATATGCAGGGAAATCTCAACAGAAAGTCAGTACCAATTGCTTGTGCCCTTGGTCGTAACAACAAAAACATCCTACGTCTCTTTTGAGTCTCCCTGGACAAATCCGGAAAGACTCTAACTTTTGAACCTAGAAACAGAGAATCCAAGTGTCTCAGGGAAAGTTTGAGTACTGCGTCCCTATCTATTTCCAACGCAAAGGTTACCAACAGGGTTATTCTCTGTGTAATAACCTCAAGAGAAGACTCAAGGAATGAGGTAAGATTCATTGCTCCTTGTCCCTGTAAGTTTTCTGATGGCGTACCACCAGCTTGAAAATAATACGCTCTAGTTATAGGAGGCAATGAATTTTCTGACATTCCCAGAGTCTCTATTAGATATTTTTTAACCATTTGAATTGGAAGAATCAAAGGAGACCGAACACAAGCACTATTTTTGTTGAACGGGGATCTTCAAATTATCAAATGCTTCCACCATCCGGGAACCAAGCCCCAAACTGAAAATGGTGTTCCTTACATCTTCATTGATCAACCCGTGAAGAAATTTTTCAATTTTTTCTAAAACACTTTTTCCAATAAACTTTTCATTCACTTTAAGTGTTAATCTTCTTGAATTAATGTTTTTTCTTTTTCACTGTCAACTTTAATATAAAGATATTACTTAGCTTAAAGCGATTAACAGCAGCAGTTTTTCCCCCAACTCAAACCTCTGCTGACATGGCCAGGTTTCGTTATACTTCTTCAGGGAAGAGGCTAGCATCTCTGTACTCGCTTCCAAGTATAGAGAAAAAATGGCTGTTTCTCTCATGTAAATGCACTGGGACATTTTTGGGGCTAGCTTATTTCTCTGGAACCCCCAAACCAAATCTAGTTCTAATTCTGTTATGTTTTTGAAGAGCTGTCTTGTTCCCAAATAGAGACAGACATTTGCAACTACTTAATTGCTTTCTAAAATCCATCGAGTTGGGAAGAATAAGAAATCTATTCCAGTTTGTGTACCACTTAGCTGCTTACCAGACTGGATGCAGTAACCTCACTGTATAGAAGTCCAAAAGGTACAATAAGGAAGTGTTCTTGCTCAGAATTAACTCTGACCTGCAGGAAAACATTAAAATTTAAACCAGTATAAATATTTTATAGCTGAGAAATGGACTTATCTTTCAGTCTGATACATGTTATCTCTATATCGGAAAGAAACAAAACACATAAAGTCCACACTTACTGTTCACTAATGCATCATACATTCACCTCAGAACTCCCATTCCCATATTATCACATCACTCATACCTTTACTCACAGAAAGATATAGACCATATGCCTTCATGCCTTTTTATCGCCCCTAAGCTCCCATTGTTTCCTTCCAAAGTTGCAATGCCTTTGTTCCATTATTACATCCCTTAACGACACCTCAATTGTTTCGCTTAACCCTGCATAATGTAATGCATAACTATCTGTAACAAATTGTATTTCCAACATTCAACTAATATTGTAAGCCACACTGAACCCGCAAAAAGGTGGGAAAATGTGGGATACAAATGCAATAAATAAATAAATATCGAGGGCTTGATAACCTTTCAAAAACCAAAGGAAACTAATCCTTTTTTCTATTTTAACAAAGTGTCAACTATTTTTATCTTACTAAACATTTCATTGGTCAATTTAACTATATGAATATAGAGATAAATTCTTACCTTAAACGTCAAAAAGCAAACCTAGGACCCTGTTTACTAAGGCACGTTAGCATTTTTAACATGCCTACGCACTATATCCTATAAGGATATTGTAGGCACATACACTTAACGCAAGTACATGTTTAACGCACATTAAAAACGCTAACATGCCTATAACGCGGCTTAGTAAACAGGCTCCCAAATTCCTTAGAATACATTTTTTTTTCCTCGTGCCACTGAATCCTTTTTTGGTCTTATTCCTAGGTACCTTCATAGACTTATTACATTTTTACACTACTTTGAAGAAAAGGACTCTATTCTTTATTATATTCATGCCCCTTATCTTTGTTCTTCACATGCATCAGTAAACTCCATTACTGCAAATTCTAAATGCAATTTGACATTTTTTGGCGAGATCCAAACCTAATTTTTTTAAGAATAAGAGGAAGGATTATCTGTACCTAATTTCTCTTCTGTCAAACTTTACCACACTGTAGAAAAAAAAAAAAAGAAAGCTTAACAGAAGGCAAGCTAGTAAGTAAAAGGTTTCTATTCTATTGCTGCTAGCCTGTCCCACAGGGACATCCAAGTTTTTTCAACAGCAGACCACATTATCAAAACTTCATGTGTGTGGACCACTGAGTTTTTCTTGTTTTTATAGTGGGCCATATGATCAGAAATTCATGTGTGTGCAGACCACAAGGATATTTTATTCTGCTATATGGCAACATTTGTTCTTATCTGATAATTTCCTTTCCTTTGATTCCTGCTAGACCGGTCCAGACCAATGTAAGTTGTTTTCCTCTACCAGAAGATGCTGAACTCTTCCAGTGACATCATCAATACAAGGGGTGGTACAGCCTGGAATCTTTCAGAATGCCCATGGCAAAGAAAGAACAAAATCTATATATAATGCTGAAAACATTTTTTAAAAATACCCCAGGCCTAATGCAAAAATCAAATAAGTTGGAAATCAGAATGTTTAACTTAGTGGCACTAAAGCAGCCAGGCAGAATAAAAGCTGATGACCCCATGACAGTGATGCACAACACAATCTACCCAGGTGGGCCCTGGACTTGGCTAGAAGAATCAAAGGAAGGAAATTATCAGTTAAGTCCAAATGTCACCTTCCTTATCATCTTGCTAGACCAGTACAGACCAATAGGATGTACAAAAGCTCTATCCCTCAGAGTGGGAAGACAAGGCCCTCTCCACCACTGCTCTGCCAAAGGCACCATCCTGCCTGTTCAACATATCAATTTTGTAACATTTGACATAGGAGTGCATCGATAACCATGCTGCTGCTGCTGCTACCTTGCAGATATCCTCTGGAATGACCACCCAGGAGTCACTTGAGAACATATAGAATGAGCCCAAATACCCTCCAGAACCACTTTACTATTGAGGATATATGTGAACTCAATGGTTGCTCTAGCCCAGTGTGCCAAGGAGAATTTAGCAGGCCTTGGTGTGCTGCTTTGTTCCTCACTCTCTTTGGGGCAAAATTTAGAGAGTAACTTGTATAATTGTTTTAAGTCTTTTTAAAATAGTTTCATAGGTAACATTAGCATCATATAAAGCCACCTTGGAAACGCTGTCATCCAAAATAAATGACTACTACCACATAAATTAAGGGGAAGCAACATCCAATTATGTCCGAGTCGTAGAATCCAAAAGTTTAGTTATGTTCAAATGATATAATTCCCTTGGGTACATGGACAACGGTATCTCTAAATACCTAAAAGAATGAGCTGCCCACTCCAAGGGAAACTGACCCTTCCATTCCTGCCTCATGGTGTCCATGGAGGCCAGGGCTAAGGATTTGGAGAAATTCAACTTAAAACCTGAATAATCTCCAAATTTATCAAACAATTCCATTAACACTGATAATGATGTATGGAGGTTGGCTATATACATTAACAGATCAGCAAGAAAATATCAAGATCTTAATTTGGAATGTTTAAAATGAACACTCAATCTCCGGGTTCACCTTGATGTCTCTGATCAAAGAATCCAAAGAAAGAATAAAAGGGGAGAGAGTGGACATCCCTGGCGTGTTCCCTTATGAATGTTAAAAGGATCAGATTGTAACCCATTCAACCACACTATTGTCTAAGGGTCTGAGGTCAAAAACACTCACTGCTTCTCAAAAAAAGCCATCCACACCAAATTTCTGCAGCATAGAATATAAATTCCATGGAACTCGGTTGAAGGCCTTCTCTGCGTCAAAGCAAATGAGGAAGAGGACAGGTCTTTTCTATTAACCTCTTCTAAAGACATGAAAATTGCCCATATATTTTTTGTCACTGTGCATCCTTTCACAAATCCTCCCTGGGACTCGTCAACCACGAAAAATGGTACCCTTGCCAGCCTATTTGTTAATATTTTTGATAATAATTTACCTTCATAATTTAGAAGTGAGATGAGATGATATGAATTCAGGTAATGAGAATCTCTTCCCGGTTCAGCAATACAATCATCTGTGCCATCTTTAAAGACTCTGGCAAAACTTTAGTTTGTATAATATGATTAAACAACATTACCAACATTGGTCCCACTGCTCCTTGAAGCAATTTATAAAATTCAACATGATAACCATCAGGATCTGGAGCTTTGCCCCTCTCCCTCCCTCTGAGTTCCAGGGTCGTCGTCCCTCCCTCCCTTCCTTCGAGTTCCAGGCCCCCTCCCTCCGAATTTTAAAAGTCAGCTTGACTTACCTTGTCGGGGTTATGGCAGCCTGCAGCAGAAGTAAAAAAGCGTGCAGGTTCAGCGCTTACTTCAGTTTTCCCTTCTCTCTCAGCTCTGGTCCCACCCTCATTTCCTGTTTCTGCAAGGGCGGGACGAGAGCTGAGAGAGAAGGGAAAACTGAAGCAAGCGCTGGACCTGCACGCTTTTTACCGCTGCTGCCGGCTGCCGTAACCCCGACGAGGTAAGTCAAGATGACTTTTAAAATTCGAAGGGAGGAGGCCTGGAACTCGAAGGGAGGGAGGGAGGAAGAAAGGGAGGGACAACGACCCTGGAACTCGGAGGGGGGGACAACCCTGGAACTCGTAGGGAGGGAGGGAACGAACTTCCGGTGGGTGAAATATTGGGGGTGCTCGAGCCCACACAGCACCTATACTCTGGGGCCCTTTTTAATATATTGTTTTGGGGCCCTTTTTAATATATTGTTTTGGGGCCCCCCAAGCTGAAAATCTACTATTGCTCTTTCCTGAATTGACAGAAATGAGCTAAACACACCAAGAGTCATCCATGCAGAAAAGGCTATGGAATAATGCTTAAAATGGTTGATGAACCAAACAGAATTTCAAGTGGTTGCCTATATGCTAATAAATGCAACTCATTCACTGCAGTATGGACACTAAACACTCGATCCTTTGAAGAGAGAACAGTGCTCCATCATGAGGAGTTTCGTATACAGTCTCAAGATTATTGTGGCTAAACTGGTAATCCTGTTTGTTCTGTTTTTAATGGTGCTCATGAATTTCTCCATTATGAAAAAGAGATGGATAAGGTGGTGGGGGGAACCACTCAAGGGGCAAAATGAGAAAGACGACATTGATATTTTCATTTCTCAAACTACAACTATCCATAATATAAATACTCACAGTTATATGATTATAAATAAGCTGAGACCACCCAAAGAGGTCTGCTAGTCTGTAAAAAGCTGCCAATTTGCATCGCAGTAACTTCTCCCCTTTTTCATATGCAATCGAATCTGACCCCCTGAGGTCATTCACTGGTGTGACCATACCAAGACCTACAAAAACAAACAAATTGCAGCTGTATCATTATAGCTCAACATTACACTCTGCAGCATTAGCATTCAAACTGGAACCATCATCATAATATCTGCAATCTGTGAGCAAGTAATGGAATGAAAATAGAGATTTTATTTTTCACTGGACATAGGGTTTCAATTTGTATATTTTAAGGCACTAAGGAAGAAAATTTAGTAGCCCTACGGAGCTTACATTCTTTCCTTCCAAAAGCATGCTGGGAGGATCAGATGTTTTTGCTGGATCCATGAGCAGGTGTGAAGTCTTCAAAAAGTCTAACCTTCAGCTCTACTCTGTAGCTTGACAGGTTTAACTATTCTTTTTGGGGGTGGGAGAGATTCACCTCCTCTAGTTTTCCCTTCTTGTGGCAATATCATTGCACCACACTCATCACTTCTTTTTCATACCCTCCAGGATAACCCTCTCTTTCTCAACCCCCCGATTCCCCAACGTCATGCTTCCCCCACCCCATTTGCCCTTTCAATAACCCCCAAACCAGTCCTCTTGTTATACCTTCCCCTTTCCACCCAATGATCAGAGCTGTCTGAAAGAGAAAGAGCATGGATGTTTCTTCAGGTCATCTCCACTTCCTCTGCAGCCAGAAATGGCAGTGATCATGGCCACAGAGAAAAGAGTACACACCCATATTACTGGTACATAAGTATTGCCACACTGGGACAGACCAAACGTCCATCAAGCCAAGCATCCTGTTTCCAACAGTGGCCAATCCAGGTCACAAATACCTGGCAAGATCCCGAAAAGGTTCAATACATTTTATGCTGCTTATCCCAGAAATAAGCAGTGGATTTTCCCCAAGTCAATTTAATAATGGTCTAGGGCTTTTCCTTTATGAAGCCATCCAGACCTTTTTTAAACCCCGCTAACCTAATCGCCTTTACCACATTCTCTGGCAACGAATTCCACAGTTTAATTACGTTGAGTGAAGAAAACATTTCTCAGATTCATATTAAATTTACTACTTTGTAGCGTCATTGCATGCCCCAAAGTCCTAGTATTTTTGGAAAGAGTAAACAAATGATTCATGTCTACCCGTTCCACTCCATTCATTATTTTATAGACCTCTATCATATCTCCCCTCAGCCGTCTTTTCTCCAAGCTGAAGAGCCCTAGACGCTTCAGCCTTTCTTCAGAGGGAAGTCGTCCCATCCCCTTTAACAATGTTGTTGCCCTTCTCTGTACCTTTTCTATTTTCAACTGTATCTTTTTTGAGATGTGGTAACCAGAATTGAACACAATATTCGAGGTGCGGTCGCACCATGGACCAATACAAAGGCATTATAACGTCCTCACTTTTGTTTTCCATTCCTTTCTTAATAATACCTAACATTCTATTTGCTTTCTTAGCTGCCGCAACACACTGAGCAGAGGGTTTCAATGTACCATCAACAACAACACCGAGATCCCTTTCTTAGTTGGAGACTCCTAACGTGGAACCATGCATTACGTAGCTATAGTTCGGGTTCCTCTTTCCCACATGCATCACTTTGCACTTGCTCACATTAAACGCCATCTGCCATTTAGACACCCAGTTTCCTAGTCTCATAAGGTTCTCTTGTAATTTTTCACAATCCTCACGATTTAACAACTTTGAATAACTTTGTGTCAACAGCAAATTTAATTACCTCATTAGTTACTCCCATCCCTAGATCATTTATAAATATGTTAAAAAGTAGTGGTCCCAGCACAGACCCCTGGGGAACTCCACTATCTACCCTTCTCCACTGAGAATACTGACCATTTAACCCTACTCTGTTTTCTATCCTTTAACCAGTTTTTAATCCACAATAGAACACTACCTCCTATCCCATGACTCTCCAATTTCCTCTGGAGTCTTTCATGAGGTACTTTGTCAAACGCCTTTTGAAAATCCAGATACACAATATTGACCGGCTCACCTTTATCAACATGTTTGTTCACTCCTTCAAAGAAACATAGTAGATTGGTGAGACAAGATTTCCCTTTACTAAATCTATGTTTGCTTTGTTTCATTAATCCATGCTTTTGAATATGCTCTGTAATTCTGTTCTTTATAATAGTCTCTAACGAGAGAGGTCCCGTGATGCATTGAGAGGAACGGACGTGTTTTAGTTCCTCTCCGAGGCAGCCCCGAACCTAAGCGCCCGAAATCATCTTGAAACACAAACCGGAACACCCAGACCAAGAAATCACAGCGAGTCCAGTGTATGGACCCCTTCGTTATCAGGGGAAACGTCGAGATGCCCGGAAAAGCGGGGAAAAAAGACGTTGACAAAACGCAAGCAGCGGGCGAATCCAAGATGGCGCGTAGCCCGGGATCAGGACAACAAACACAGCCGCCATTTACCACCTTGCAGCTCCAGCAAATCACAGAGGCGGTAAAAGGGGCTCTGGAACCCCAACTAAAACAGCTATCGGACCAAATCGCGGGGCTCGAGGAACGATTGGCAGATACAGTACGCCGAACCGGCGAATTGGAGAAACGGATGTCTGATAGTGAAGACGGAGCGGCGGAGAGACAGAAAACAATGGAGGAGCTGCAGAAACAAGTCCGCCTGCAGGACTACAAAATAGACGACCTGGAAAACAGGTCAAGGAGATCGAACATCCGCATAGTAGGGATTCCAGAAACAATCACTGACTCACTGCTGCCTACCATTCTGGAAAGATGGCTGAAAACGGAATTCGCCCTCTCAGACAGCGTAGGCCCACTGTGTTTGGAGCGGGCCCACAGGATGGGCCGCAAACAAGAAGGAATGATGCGGCCACGCGTAGTAATAGCAAAAATCCATAATTTTATTCATAAAATGGAGATTATGAGAGGAGCCAGGCAGAAACGAGAAACATTGCAATATGAGGGAAGCCCGGTAAGGGTCTTCCAGGACTACTCGCCAGCGCTTCAGGAAAAGAGGAAGCAGTTTACTCCTTTATGTAAAGAGCTTTTTGAGACTAACAATAGATTCATGCTTATCTATCCTGCACTACTAAAGATACAATATAAAGGAACCTGGAAAACATTTGAAACGCCAGAAGCAGCAAAGAAGTTCATGACAACTATGGAGAGGAGCATGAAGGACCAGACTTGAAAAACAGGATGGATGCAGATCAGGGAGAGATTCCACTTTTTTTTTTCAATGGCACGGTGAGAAAATGCTATGCCAGGGTAGAGACTGCAATGTAGAAAGGACTTTAAAACTTTCAGTTATATTGATGTTATACAGAATGTTTAAAAAGTTAAGAGAAGTTAACAATGTTTTCCACAGGGCGAGAAAGGAATGACTTAGCAGAGGAATGGTAGAAGGGAAAGGAAATTTAAAAAATGTAAACTCGGTTGGAGTGGAAAGACCATAAGGGGCAGGTTAAAATGCATAAGGAAAGGTCGGGCTGGGGGGAGGGGTTGCCAACATCACACAAGACTTCTTCTTCTTGTATAGGGAAGAGATGGGGATATATGGGGGGTCACAAAGGGTAGCAGAAGAAGGGAGGGAGGGAATGAAGGGGAGGGGGGACAAACAGAGGGTAGGGGAGAGGGGTATAGATGACATAAAGTATGGTACAAGGTTGTTGAAGGCGAACATAATATGTAGCATTAGTAAGACCTATTATAGGAAAAGGCGACAACTGCTAAAGGGGCAGAGGGGAAAAAGAGAGGCTATCGGGCGAGGCTGGGCGCCTGATGGCAAGGAACACAAAAACACACAGAATAGGAATAGACCTATAGGAGGTTATGGGTAAAGGAACCCGGATTATCACCTGGAATGTGGGAGGAATTACATCACCAATAAAAAGGGCAAAAATATTAACATCATTAAAAAGGCATAAAGCAGATATTGCGTGCCTCCAGGAAACACGGTTAACCATAGAAGAACATAAGAAACTAAAAAGGAGTTGGGTGGGGGAAGTACATGCAGCAACACAGGAAGGCAGGAAAGGAGGAGTGGCAATCTTGCTTAGAAAAGGGTTACAGGCCAGGTCAGAGCTGATTAGTGCAGACCCCCAGGGTCGGTATGTGCTAATACATTTGTGGTTACAAAACAGGGAAATTTTGTTATTAGCACTATATGCACCGAATAATTATGATAAAGCCTTTTTTAAAGAAATAATTCGCAAATGTATACCACACCAAACCCTAAAACTAATAATAATGGGAGATTTTAATCTGGTGGGAGACCCACAGATGGACTGTTCCTCTCCAAAGGGGGCACACCGAGGGGGCCCTAGATCTAGAGCTCTTTCAGATCTTAACCACCAATTAAATCTGGTGGATGCTTGGAGGGCACTGCACCCCGGGGAGCGAGATTACACGCATCTCTCAAGGGCACATGGTACATACTCAAGAATAGATTACATACTAGTAGATCAAGGGCTATTCCCGTGGGTGCTGGAGGCTAGCATAGGCCCGGAAGAAATTTCTGATCACGCGATGGTTTGGATAGACCTGGAAGCACCACCGTATTATCAAGGGGCAAGGGGATGGAGATTTCCGACATACTTGTATAAACAGAAGGAGTTTGTTGGATATCTCCATCAGAAATGGGAAGAATTTGAAACCTTTAACCAGCAGCATTCAGAAAACCCGATATTATATTGGTCCACAGCAAAAGCAGTGCTTAGGGGAGCGGTAATTGCTTATGTGAGCGCCCGAAATAAGAAAATTGCTAGAGCTATAGTACAGTTAGAAAAGGAGCTAAGCATAGCAAAAAAACGCTTGGTCAGGGACCCTACAAGAAACAATAAGGAGGCACATCATGCAGCACAGGTAACTCTTAATGCACTGTTACATGAGAGGGCTACAAGAACCTTACACTATCAAAAATACAAATTCCAAAGATATGGAGATAGGGTAGGACCGATGCTGGCTCGCATAACAAAAACATGGGGGCCCTCTCGAGTTATCACAACCATAAGGGATCAACAAGGAAAAGCTCAGAACAATTCAGAAAAAATAGCAGAGATATTGAGAACACATTTTTCAAAGTTATACACATCCCCAGGCCAGCTAGATCAACAACAACTAGAAGAACATCTGACAGCGTTGGGGTTACCACAAGTGGGACAGCAGGGGATAGCCCAATTAAATGAACCTATATCCGGGAAGGAACTACAAAAGGTATTAAAAACGTTAAAACACTTTAAAGCGCCTGGCCCCGACGGACTTACTGGGGAATTCTATAAATTATTACAGATGCAGATCACAGGGCCCTTAACGGCGTACTATGATCAAGTGGTGGAGCAGGGTACATTCCCAGATCATGCCAATGAGGCACAAATAATCTTGCTGTTAAAACCCGGGAAAATAGCTGACAAGGCAGACTCATTCAGACCGATTTCCCTGCTGAATGTAGAAGTAAAGATACTGGCAAGAATACTGGCAGACAGACTGGCCGGTATATTGCCTGAGTTGATCGGCCAGGAACAGGTGGGATTTGTACAAAATAGACAAATAGTTAAAAATATGAGAAAATTGTTACTAGCCATAGCGCACTGCCAACAGCGGGAAACACCAGCTATGGCGGTTAGCTTAGATGCCGAAAAGGCTTTTGATAAAGTAAATTGGCAATATATGTTTGGGGTGTTGGGCCACATGGGATTCCGAGGTTGGTTCCTACAGGCGATCAAGACACTGTATACAGATCCCAAAGCATTAATAAGTATCAATGGAGTGAATACAGAAGTGTTTCCAGTGAGCAGAGGTACCAGACAGGGGTGCCCTCTCTCCCCATTACTTTTTATACTAACAATAGAGCCTATTATCCAGACTATCCAGAGGGGAAGAGAGGTGGAAGGGATAGAAGTGGGTGGAGAGCTGGTAAAGGTGCTGGCATTTGCGGACGACCTTCTGGTGGTAATGCAAAATCCTAGAAGCTCCATGCCGAATTTATTTTCTATAATAGAAGATTTTGGGGTGCTATCAGGTTTTACCCTTAATGTTCAGAAAACACAGGTGCTCGATATAATGGGAGAAAATAAAACATCTTGGAAAAATCAATTCCCCCTAACATGGGAGGGGGACTCTCTTAAGTATTTAGGAGTCAGAATACCAAGAGATCTTTCCAAGCTGTATGAAGTTAATGTAACAAAATTAATGACAGACACAAGAGCAGCATTACACACCTGGTCTACATATCCAATATCATTATTAGGCCGGATAGCGCTATTTAATATGATCATTATACCTAGATGGTTATATACTTTTCAGGTCTTACCATTATATTTAAAAAGCAAAGATGAAAAAAAGTTGAATCGAATTACACAAGCTTTTTTATGGAAGGGCAAAAAACCAAGAGCCCCTATAGCTATATTACAGACTCCGGCAGAATACGGGGGTCTGGGTTTAATTAGTTTGAGGCACATAACGGTAGCAGGAGGGATGAGACATATTACAGATTGGTACAGAGACATGCAGCACTACACAGCAACAACGATGGAGTTAAAACTGATGGGGGACACTCATTTTAGTCATATGTTACATTCAGGAACAGGAGTTCACCCAGAGGTTCTTGAAATGACAGGAATTATGCCCACCGCGCGAGCAGTGTGGCGCTGGGTGTGCAGGTTGCATCAGTTTAAACACACAGTCACACCTTTTCTGGCGCTTTGTGGGAACCCTTCATTTCCACCAGGAAACCTGTATCCTAGATTTGTAGTGTGGAAAACTAAAGGGATCACTTATCTGAATCATGTACTGACTGTAGAAGGGAAGCTTAAACCATTTCCAGAATTGCAGAAGGAATTCTCCTTGCCGGACACAGACATATTTCATTATTACCAACTGCGGCACTATGTGAAAAGTTTGGAATGGGAGAATTTAACGGAGGACGTCCAAGAAGAGTTAGCAGATGCCTTTTCACTCTCTGCACAACAGAAGGTGCCACTATCCTTCCACCACAGGCACATCAGAGATACAGCATCAGAAATACAATATAATGTTATAGCCCAAGCATGGAATATGGACTTGGGTCTAACACTGCCTGAAGAAATATACAGAACGCACATTTTAAGCATGAGAAGGTCAATGTGGGCCCAGTCGCACTGGGAATTACAATATAAAGTGGTACTGCGCTGGTATATCCCGCCCAGAAGAGCTTTCCATATGGGAATATCGCCAGATGGCGCCTGCCCTAAGTGCGGGGGGGAAGGTGCAACTTTAGGACACATGTTTTGGACATGCCCACATATCCAACGTTTTTGGACACAAGTTACACAACAAGTGAGCAGATGGTGGGCGACAAGTTGGAAACTGGACGCCGAACTGTTGTTTGGCCGACCGGCTTTGGGAAAACCAACACCAAAAGGTTTGAGAGACTTTGCTGTGCGGACTACTGTTATGGCAAAAAAGGTTATCCTCATAAAGTGGCTATCTGCAGAGGAACCAAATGTCCAACAATGGCGAACACAAATGATCACACTATTGCGCCTGGAGAGAGTTGGAGTGGGAGATATATCATCATCAGCAGGACAGAAATTTAAAACACGGTGGGCTCCGTTTTGGATGACTTTGTCCCCGGCGGCAAGAAGCCGCCTGTTGAACATTTGAACATTTATAGATATTAACAGTGACAATCAGGCCTGTGGCAACCTTGAACTGGAAATAATGGGGAGAGGGGAGGGGAGGGAGAGGAGGGGGGAGGGAGGGGGGGACAAGGGAGGGGAGGGGGGGAAAAAGGGGGAAAAAGAATAAGATGTTCCAGTTGTGGGAGTTCTGTTTATGTATAACACAGTGATAACTTAATGGAAGATAAAACGGAAATGTTATGATTGTTTGGAAAGTAGAACATCAATAAAAATGATTGAACTATAATAGTCTCTAACATTTTGCCAGGCATTGACGTCAGGCTCACCGGTCTATAATTTCCCAGATCTCCTCTGGAACCTTTTTTAAATAGCGGCTTTAGATTGGCCACCCTCCAATCTTCTGGTACCAGACTCAATTTTAAAGATAAATTACATATTACTAACAATAGTTCCACGAGTTCATTTTTCCATTCTATCAGTACTCTGGGATGAATACCATCTGGTCAGGAGATTTGCTACTCTTCAGTTTGTCAGATTGTCCCATTACATCCTTCAGATTTATAGAGATTTCATAGTAACATAGTAGATGACGGCAGAAAAAGACCTGCACAGTCCATCCAGTCTGCCCAACAAGATAAACTCATATGTGTATCCTTACCTTGATTTGTGCCTGCCTTTTTCAGGGCATAGACCGTACAAGTCTGCCCAGCAGTATTTCCCGCCTCCCAACCACCAGTCCCGCCTCCCATCACCGGCTCTGGCACAAACCGTATAAGTCTGCCTTCCACTATCCTCACCTCCCAACCACCAACCCCTCTTCCCCCACCTGCTCCACCACCCAATTTCGGCTAAGCTGCTGAGGATCCAATCCTACTGCACAGGATTCCTTTATGCATATCCCACGCATGTTTGAATTCCGTTACCGTTTTCATCTCCACCACCTCCCGCGGGAGGGCATTCCAAGCGTCCACCACCCTCTCTGTGAAAAAATACTTCCTGACATCTTTCCTGAGTCTGCTCCGTTCGTTCAGTTTCTCTGACTAGTCAGCTTTGAATAACATTTCAGGCACCGGTTATCTCTCCCAAATTTTCCTCGGTGAAGACCGAAGCAAAGAATTAATTTAATCTCTCCGTATGGCTTTGTTTCCCCCGATTGCCCCTTTTACCCCTCGGTCATCTAGCAGTCCAACTGATTCTTTTGCCGGCTTCTTGCTTTTAATGTACCTAAAAACATTTATACTACGAGGGGCATTTTCAAAAGGGACGTCTAAGTTTTGAGTTGGATGTCCTCGCAAAATGTCCCAATCCAGCGGCCCCGTATCTTCGAAACAAGATGGTCGTCCATCTTTTGTTTCGATAATATGGTCAGGGACATCCAAATCCTTAAATTTGGTCATCCCTAGATTTGGTCGTCCGTAGACATGGATGTTTCTGATTTTTGGAGATTTTTGAAAACAAGGACGTCCTTCTCAGAAATGACCAAACTCAAGCCATTTGGTCATGGGAGGAGCTAGCATTTGTAGTGCACTGGTCCCCCTCACATGCCAGGACACCAACCGAGCACCCTAGGGGGCACTGCAGTGGACTTCAAAAATTGCTCCCAGGTACATAGATCTTATCTTGTGTGCTGTGCCCCCCAAACCCCCACCCCAAACCCCACTACCCACAACTGTACACCCACTACAATAGCCCTTATGAGTGAAGGGGGAGCACCTAGATGTGGATACAGTGGGTTTGTGGTGGGTTTTGGAGGGCTCGCTTTTCTCCTCCACAAACGTAACAGGTAGGAGGGGTATGGGCCTGGGTCCGCCTGTCTGAAGTGCAATGCACCCACTAAAACTGCTCCAGGGATCTGCATACTGCTGTCATGGACCTGCGTATGACATCTGAGGCTGACAATTAACATTTTTAAAGATATGTTTTTAGGGTGGGAGGGGGTAATTACTGGGGGAGTAAGGGGAGGTCATCCCCGATTCCCTCCAGTGGTCATCTATTCATTTTGGGCACCTTTTGTGCCTTGGTCGTAAGAAAAACATGACCAGGTAAAAAAACATCCAAGTGTTCGTCAGGGACGTCCATCTTTTTTTCGATTATGGGTGAAGGCACATCCAAGTCCCGCCTTCGCTACACTTTGACACACCCCCTTGAACTTTGGCTGTCCCTGCGACGGAAAGCAGTTGGGGACGTCCAAAATCGGCTTTCGATTATACTGATTTGGAAGTTTCTGTGAGAAGGAAGTCCATCTTCCGATTTGTGTCGAAAGATCGGCGTCCTTCTCTTTCGAAAATGAGCCCATATGTGTTTTTGCCTCCAACGCAATCTTTTTTTCAAAGTCCCTCTCTGCCTTCCTTATCAGTGCTTTGCATTTGACTTGACATTCCTTATGCTGTTTCTTATTAGTTTCAGTCAGTTCCTTCTTCCATTTTCTGAAGGATTTTCTTTTAGCTCTAATAGCTTCCTTCACCTCACTTTTTAACCATGCTGGCTGTCATTTGGTCTTTCTCCCTCCTTTCTTAATACACGGAATATATTTGCCCTGGGCTTTCAGGATGGCATTTTTGAACAGCATCCACACCTGATGTAAAGTTATGACCCTTGCAGCAGCTCCTAAGTTTTTTTTTCACCGTTCTTCTCATTTTATCATAGTCTCCTTTTTGAAAGTTAAACGTTAATGTATTGGATTTCCTGCGTATACTTACTATAAAGCTAATATCAAATCTGATCATATGATCACTGTTATCAAGCGGCCCCATCACCATTACCTCCTGCACTAGATCATGCGCTTCACTAGGTCTACAATTTTTCCTTCTCATCGGCTCCTATACCAGCTGCTCCATAAAGCAGTCCTTGATTTCGTCAAGGAATTTTACCTCCCTAGTACGCCCTGATGTTAAAATTTACCCAGTCAATATCAGGGTAATTGAAATCACCCATTATTATTGTATTCCCAGTTAGCCTCCCTAATTTCCAATAACATTTCTACATTTGTCTGTTCATCCTGGCCCAGACTGGTAGCTGTGATTATGATCATGAGGAGAGTGCAGAATGTTGAACCTCTAGCCCAGGCTGTTGTCAGCAGAGGTGCAGGATGTAGTGGTAGTGTCTGCCAGTAAGAGGATCATCAGATACACAAAATTTACATTTGGGGCTGGTAGTGTGGAAGCAGGAATAGGGACCAGTTATAGGGATTTTAAAGTACCTAGCTCCCTGGCTCTTGATTTTCTCAAGTTCTTGAGTTTCTCAAAGTTCTTAAGAAAAGCACAGACTTGCTGTCCAGGTACATTTTTGGTGACATACCTCCCCCAGCTCTTGGTTCTCAATCAGTGTCTGTAAACACATTGGTTGAATATCACCAGTATGAAAGAACTCCAGAGTTCTTGAATATCCCTTGGAGCACATTCAGGATGACTATTAAGAAGTGGAAAGTATATAAGCACCACCAAGCCCCAATTGCATATCAAGCCATACATCCAACCTGGACGAACAAGCAAGGAGAAGATTGTTCAGGGAGGCAGTCAATAGGCCAATGGCAACTTTGAAAAAGTTACAGGTTTCCATGGCTCAGACTGGTCAAAGTGTGCAAGTGACAATATCCCAAGCACTTCACAAATCGGCCTGTATAACAGAGTGACAAGGATGCCGTTAGCCAAGAAGATCTACCTTGAATCTCATTAGAAGTATAAAAAGAATACGCATGAAATTCTATAGATATGTGGTCAAAAAGAATGTTGTGATTTAACAAAACTAAAATAGAACTTTCTGCACTAAGCGCAAAGTGTTATGTTATGTGCAGTACATCACCCAGAAGGCAATACACCTACAGTGAAGCAAGGCAATGGCAGCAACAGGTTATGGGGATGTTCGCATTAGCATTTATCAGGAAGGGGCAATGAATGAAGAGCTCAGAAATGACCTTAATAAAAAAAAAGTGCTGCCCTCTACAAGGAAGCTGAAACCAAGAAAGCAATTCACTTTTCAGCATGGCAATACAAAGCACACAGTCAAAACGAGTAGCTAACGAGAAACAAAAAAAGGGTAAATGTAGTTAACTGGCCTAGGCAGAGCCCTGACCTCAATCCAATCAAAAATCTGTGGAACAATTTGAAGACTGCTGTCTAATTGCTCCCCAAAGAATCTGGCAGAGCTTAAACAAGAGTTTGAACAGTTTTTTAAATAACTTTTTTAATTTTATTTTTATTGCATTTAAAAATAAATGTAAGAAAATGAGAGACATGCTGCCTATTTAATTTAATACAGTTATTATGAATATGTAAACTTCTCTATTCATTTCGCCTCCAATTTGTATATTATTTAGTGGTCTAAGGAAGCGTGATCTTTATTTGTTTAGTTATATAGAAACTTTACTTTTGTTATATTCTTGCTGTATTTCTGAAACAAGTCTGTATGCTTGTTTATATATTGAAATAAAACAAATTCAAAATAAAAATAAATGTAATAACAAAATGCACAATAGCCACAAAATAGAAATAGAAATTACACTACAAGAAACTTTATAATAATTTGAATCATCAGTAACATTCGTCCACCAAATTAAGAAACCTGATATATAAGAAACAGAAATGATGAAATTAAACAATTCTAAATTGAAGCAGTGGAGTGTGAATACAGATTCAGGCCGAGAATTAAGCAGACGCAACTGGGATTTCAACCATCAGTTTAGATTTTACTTCTCTAACTTCCAGAAATTTTTCCAATGATTGGGAATCACAGAATAAGAAATGCTTACTCTTAAAGGTTACAAAACATCAGCACGGAAATCTCAATATAAACTAGCACCTAAGGCCAAGACCTGGGCCCATAAGGCCAAAAAATCTTTATAGCCTTTTCTGTCTCTCTCATGATAAATCAGGAAAGACTTGAAACCCATTATTTGTGTATTTATTTTTTTAAAGTAAAGTCTATGTACCGTGTTCCGGTCTAGTTCAAGGCAAAACAGATCAATACAGTGGCTTGACCTGTAACCATGTCTAATGAACTTTCCAAAAAACCTGTTAAGTTCAGAGGTTCAAATGAGGCTTGTTGGTCTATTCCCAAAGAATCTCTCTCTCTCTTCCCACCAGGCAGATATTGCACACGAGGAACAGGAAGTATATCATCAGGGGAAAATTCCAAAACATCTCTTAGATACTTCTGAAGCATAGCAGTAGGTGATATAAAAGGCAACCTTGAAAAATTGAGGAACCTTAAATTATTTCCCCTAAGTTGATTTTATATACAAAGTACTCCAATTTCTAAGCAACAGCTCCACAATCCCGAATTTAGGTCTCCACTGTATCTTGTATGCCAGTTATCTGTTCCTCAATTTGAGCTACTTGACTTGAATACTGGTTATATCCTTCCCCCAAATCTTTTTACAGTATCCATATACATCTTGACATCAGAATCCAATTTACTCACTGACTTGGAGAGAGATGACTATAGACTTCTGATAGATTCCCACAGCACTTCCATAGCTGCAGGTTTCCTTAATCCACCTTTCACCAGAGCAGAATCATCCTGGTCTCGCCAAAAAACAGCGGGTCTCACAGCTAGCGGGCTTGGTAAAGCCATTTCCTCAGTGAGGGCTCCCCTCCACACCTGACCGCACTGTAGATGTCGAGCACACTGCGAGGTGAGATGCCAACTCTCCAGGAATGCTTGTCATCGCGGTGGGGCAGTTCATGCTTCGGGACTCGAAAACACCCCACTCCCATTCTGTTCCCCTTCCACGAGGTCAGATGCCAACTCTCCAGGAATACTCGTCATCGCAGTGGGGCAGCTCATGCTTTGGAGTTCAAAGACACCCCACTCCCCTTTTGTTCCCTTCCAAGAAAAAACATAACACTCTCAAAGGAAAATCCTGGACTCGCACTGGAGCTACTCCAAATGCCTCCAACGGTCAGTTGAGCTGATAAGGTAGTCTGCATAGGGGTAGAGAGGTTAACCACCCATTTAGCCTTCCTTTTCCCCATAACTGGGTGACAAGCTCAGTCGTTCTCTCACAGCTTCTTGGAGCAAACACTCACACCACCACCTCCAAAGCCATCTTGGCCCCAGGCCAGCTGAACAGATTTGTAAAGAATATTCAGACTCATAGTTGTAACTGCTGCCAAAAGTGGTTCCATCATACTGATGCATGGCGATAGTGATGGTGGAGAGTGTATGTGTGTGGGGAGGGAGAGAGGAACACATCAATTGTCCCATTTAAGTTTTGATTTTTGGAGATATGCTTTGTCTCCCCATAAAGGTATAGAGTACAGTATGTTGGTGAGCAGACAAAAAAAATGATTTAAACATATGTAAAACCGATATAAAACAAAGAATATTCAAGAGGTTGTACACTTCCATACCCACTGTACACTATAGCAGCAAAGATAGGCAAAATGAAATAACTCACATTAGCAGCTTAACAGGAACAAATAAGGACAGGTCACTAATGTTATTTCATCTTGCACCACATTTGTAAATTAAATGTCAACAATTAAAATTTTTACCAGCCTTTAGAGTTTCCCTTTATTTGCAGTATTTTTTTGGCCTTCTCATTCTTGGATAACTTCTTCCATACTTGCAACTGACAAAACTAATGTAACTACTGTTTAATTCCGACAGCTCTTAACGTGATGGTTTTCACTGGTATCACAGAAACATTGACATCATACTACAAATTATGCAATATATACAGCTTGTGTCATACACTCACTCATGTTTAGGGCAGCCATTCCACCTTGGGGTGCTGCTGGATAGACATTTGGTACATTTGTAGTCATGAAGTCAGCAATCTGTTGTAATGCCAACAGACCAGTTGGGTTCTTTCCTTTCTTAAACTGCTCTTGGATCATAGACTCCAATTCTTCACAGAAAGCCTATGAATAAAACAAATACAATCTTAAAAACTAGTAGAAAAAAATCTTCAAGAACATGGATGCATCTGAAGACACTTTATGTAGTAGGAATCTCAGATGCTAGCTGAAGCTAGAAATGTTTTTAAACTGTGTGGCAGAACTGGTTGTTCATGAATTAAGAATTTACCTCATCACAATGATACTTCTGTTTGGCATCAAACAGGAAGTGGTACTCCTAAACTTTGTCTTCTTTCAATCTAACTAGGTATGTATACAGCAGGATTCCTACTAAACAGCTTTCAGTTGACGTTCTCTGCCGGTGGGGAAAGTGCAATATTGCATTTTCAAATCACAAGGAATCTGCCTGTTCCCTTGGTGATTAAAGTGTAATGTCATTGCACCACCCTTGCACTGGCAGAGCATAGCTCAAAGCTGCTTAGCTAGAATCCTGGTACAAAGCTGTAAAATTATGCATGCGACTCCATTAAAAAATATATAATAATAATAAACCTATAGTCTAGAAGCTACTATTCCATCTCCCAGAACGCCTCAGTGCTAAATTAAAGGTCCATTATTTTTGCCAGTTTCTGAAAGAAAATTCCTGCTGTCTAGTAAGAAAAGAAAATTCAATTGTCAAAATATGGTAAAAGAAGGTATATATAGTGTTACCTATATATTTAATATACGGTGTTCATAGATTGAAAAAGATGATTCAATTTTTGAAAATGTTTACGTGCCAACGTTCTGCTTTTGAAAAGAGACAGACAGGCTGGAAATTGACAGGCAAAGAAAGCACCTAGAGGCAAAGGATCCCTGTCCCTTCTCAGCTTTAAAGAGGTAGTGCCAGACGGGACTTCATGTGAGAGGTGGATCTCACAAAAAGGTTTTTAGCACTTGATAAATATATGTAGACCTTTCACGAAATCACATCCCTGCAACTACCTCCGTTTTAATGTTCTTTTCCCTTTCTTTAGATTGATGAACAACTCTGAAAGGAAAGTAGGTCTGTGTGATTAGTGATCAGTTGTCTGCAAAGATCTGTCACAGTTGTATCTCTGAAAACAAACTAGCACTCAAACCTGGACTTCCTAGCTAAGGACTGTCCAACAAAATGGGGAAACAAGACAAAGGTGAATTGAGTTTTGGATTTATTGTTTTTAATAGAAACCTGAGATAACAAAAGGTGTGACCACAGCTTCTTTCTGTTCCCTGAAGTACTACACTGTAGCTCAATCAAGGAGAAGCTGTTATAGGCTATTCCTCTTTGAATTTAATTCAATTACAATATGTTTGTTTATGAAGTGTAGAACACTAGATGGGGTAGCATTTTGTCTACTTTTGAGTCCCAAACTCTAATATGCAGGATTTAGCAGAGTTTTTAGAAACTGTTTATCCTTATTTGATTATATTGGGAGCTGCAGAAGTAGTATTAAATTTTATTTAACACATTGTAAGAGTTGGGTTTCTCCCAGATTTTGTTGGATAAGTACATAAGTATTGCCATACTGGGAAAGACCAAAGGTCCATCAAAGCCCAGCATCCTGTTTCCAACAGTGGCCAATCCAAGTCACAATATACCTGGCAAGATCCCAAAAAAAGCTCATGAAAGAGCAAATGTTCTAGATCTCATTTATACCACATTTTTAATGTGTAGATTATAAGAATAATTATTCTCCAAAGGGTTTATTGAGTGTTATCTTGGCCAGATCTTTTTTTCTCTTTTGATTTTCTTCTGTTGCACATCTAGTTTAGCAACAAACTGTCTGAGGTCTGCAGAACATGTTTAAGCTTTATTATATCACTAGCATAGACCCCAAGCCCTTTAGAGAGGACAGGCATCCTCATCCTCTCACCTGATCTTTGGAATGAAGAACTTATTTATAAATATGGCCCAGCAAAAATAAGGTTACATTTAGAAAGGGCACGTAGGCTTCTTGGTATAACCATAAGCTCCAGGAGACAGTGTGTTATATAAGACTGAGGGGATTTAGCATAGATCTAGAAAGTCTGTTGATAAAGATTCCTGGAAACTAGTGGCTTTTGAATATAAAATCAAATATATTGGTACCAAAAATTTACATTGTGCTAAACTTTTGGCTGATCCTATTACTGAGCCACAAGAGGGTTTTTTTAAAAGACTTACTAAAAGATTGATACCTTCTCACGCTTTAGAAGAAATGATTCTCCAACCAAATCATGCTTATTTGGCTTTGTTTTGTTTCATAATAAATTATAATTATGAGGAGAAATCTAGATCAAGATGTTCAATAAGGGTCCGAGTTTGACACTGTATTGGGGAAAGAATTTTCTTTTCAATTAATTCAGAGTTTATTTCAAAGAATCTGCACATTTGCAGAAACCAGTACATTTTGCATCATCTAGATTAGATCCATGTCCTCCTCAAGTCTTCAATACAGGTATGGATCTGGTGGTTATGCTCATTTAGTCCATGATTAATAGCTCCTTGGCTCAAATTTTCCAGCATATCCACAGGATGACATCACTTGATCCACCTAAGCTCAAAAGTTACCAAACGGCGGCAAATCTCCTTCTGTCAAAGATCATCGAGAAAACAGTTTTAATTTGATGGTAATAAATAGAAACAAAACAAAGAAAAGAAAATAACATGATACCGTTTTTATTGGACTAACGAAACATTTTTTGATTAGTTTTCAAAGGCAATAATTTCTTCAGATCAAAAATTCAGAAATGAGCAAATGACATCAGAATATATATGTGAAACATAAAAGCATTCCAATTACAGTCTCATGGGGAAAGGTAGGAGTGGGTGTGTGTGGGGCGGGGTTGGATGGGTATGAGGGGGAACAGGGTGAGATGGTGGGTGATCAGAGGGTTACAAAGTAGTATAATTTTATGGTTTATGATGTGATAAACCCAGATCTTTGTTTAGTCCTGTCTAGTGGGTGTCAAAATATTTCATCATTTTAACTTCAAAGGTCTTACGTTCCTGGACTGTTTTAAAATGTCCTCAAAACTAAATTACTCTACATAATAAATGAGGCTTTATGTTTATAAAATCAAATCTTATTAGTTTAAATACAAAAAATAAAATAATTTAAGTGATTGGTGCTCAGTGAACATGTTAATCCCATATTAGGAAAAATAGCAAATTATCATCATTGCGCCCGAGGAAAATTATTCAAGTACCTGCTTCTACTGTACCACTGTGATTAACAGATCTGTTAAATAAAAATTTCAGACTTATCTGATCTCGTTTCCTCTAGGTGCAAAAGGTAATCATACTCCTTCCAAAACTGAAAAATTATATTTCTTGCCTGCTAATTTTCTTTCCTTTAGTCAGAGCAGATGAATCCAGAGACGTGTGGGTTGTGTCCATCTAAAAGAAGGTGGCGATAGAGCGTGCTGAATTGCACTGCCTTACAGGACAGAATGCTCCTTGGCCAGTATCTCTCATAACAAAGCATAAAGAAACACAATTATAACATCTCTCTTTCCCCTGCGGGAAAAGTGCCAAACCCAGAACTGTTAACTTGTAAACTGATCACCACCACTGAGAGTAAGGGAAAAATGCTGCAATAACATTCAAAATAAACCCCCCAA
This sequence comes from Microcaecilia unicolor, assembly GCF_901765095.1. Classification (NCBI taxonomy): domain Eukaryota; kingdom Metazoa; phylum Chordata; class Amphibia; order Gymnophiona; family Siphonopidae; genus Microcaecilia; species Microcaecilia unicolor. Next base: position 490,714,047 of record NC_044032.1, on the reverse strand, counting down.
CCGATAGGAAATCCTGGAAGCCACAAAACCAAGGATTCTGGATTCATCTGCTGCTGACGATAAGAAATGAAAAATTATGTTTCTTACCTAATAATTTTCTTTCCTTTGATGTAGCAGATGAATCCAGAGACATGTGGGATGTAGTAGCAAAGCAGTCCTGAAGTAGGGTGGGAACCTGAAGCTCCCTCGGATAGTTGCCATACACAAAAAAATGCAGCCAATTGAACGGCACGTCAAAAAGGTAGCAACTGACAAAAAACAGATAAGAAAGACCATGTTGTCGCCCAACATCAGACCTCCAGGGAGAACAGTCGGGCACCATCCCAAAGTACGACAGCATGAGAAGGCCGAAACTGACCAGAAGGAAGATCCCAGTTGGGAACAAACTGGTGCACGAGACTCAGTGACCCGTGAAAGACCGCGGCTTTGGAGACTACAGTACCTGTACAATTCTTCATGAAAAACCTGCCCCAGTAAAGTGAACAAGAGAACAGAACAAGGTGAGACCTTTCAGGTAGAGCAGAAGAGAGCAAACCTCAGAGGAAGAAACACCGGTGGATGAAGAGGAAAGTCGTAACTAACGTCGGAAGAAAGATGATACCAAGAGCAGAATCACCTCTGCAGGAAATAAATGGAGTACCACAACAGAAAACTCCTGGAGCATCGGCACCCGGCCTAACTGCAAAAGCCAATCACAAGCAAATCACTCCAGACTCAAGCAAATGGTAGAGGGAACATGAGAGCGAACCCAATCTGACCAGAAAGAACGTGGAAACCCGTTCCCCCAGCAGACAGGGAGACGCATTCACTCTGAGTGTGCACCAACTTTGCCCAGGCTGCCCCTGCCAACAGCTAGCTTTGAAAAGAGCACAGAAGCAGACAAAGCTGAAAGAACGTGTTATCCAATGGTGCAAAAGAAGTGCCACTTTCCAACGACATGAGCCCGGCCAAAGCCCGAACCAAGGTGGACAAGCAATGAACCAAAATGCCAACCTCATTCCGCAGTAAGTTGGCAGACAGTTCCCTGGAAGGAATCAAAAATCTGAACATACAGAAAAGGGCATGCCCTAGTAGCTGACAAGCTGCAGACAGACTGGGCCAGAGCGGCATCAGCTGAAGTTGTGGAGGAAGGCTACCCTGAAGCTACCCATAGAAACTGAGGTCTTTTGGACAGACCAAGAGAGAAGAAATGAGTAGAAAGTGTAGCAGAATGCAAAAATGAAGTTGGAAAGACCTCCACGAGGGAACCCGTAAGCCATAAGAGAAAGTGGGCTTAGGGAAAGCCACCTTGATTCGTGGGATATGCAGCATAAAGGCAAACGTACCAGTGGCTCACATGTCATTAACTGAGACCTTGAAAAAGCCAGAGTCTAAAGACAATACTGGATCAAATGGACCTGCGGCCTATTCCAGCAAGGGAACACTTATGGTGGGCTGTTCCCACAGTATTAGCAAGGAGGTGACCGCCAAAGAGATCTGAGAGGGAAGCCAATGCATGGAAGAATGATCGAGAGCCACTGAGTCCAGAACTGGGAGATCTTCCATGACCCAGACAGAGGAAAGGAAAACTTCAATGTGCAGTTTGACTTCTTAAGCACAGGTCAAACAACACCTCCAGACATGCCAAGATTCACAGTGCAAACCACCAACGCTGGGGAAATGCATAACAATCCCAAGGCATAAAGAAGAATCATCCAGTAGGAAACATGCAGGTGCCTCTGATAGGACGAGTTGCACATGAACCAAGCGTGAAGATATGGCCAAACCTAAAGACCATCCCCACAAAAGATGGAAGCTGCTACTACCTCGACCTGAATCAAAGATGTCCTGGAGCAGGCATAAAACCTACTCAGCCAGTCCAGGCAGTAACAATGTTCCTCACAGGCAGGAAGGCCCCGCAATCTCTAGTGGGGAGAATAGATGCACAAAAAGAAACAGGATTCCCTGTAAATCAGGGACATTAGAACTCTCCCCACAGGACTGAAAGCGCACAGACCCAAAATAGCCCCCCCACTGGCACCACTCCCAGGCTGGGACCACAGGGGTCCCAAACTCTGGAGAAAAGAAAACCCCTGTCCTTAGAAGACAAGTCCCAGACAAACCACCAGTGCTCCAATGTCCTACGGGGACAGATTCCACTGTACCTAAATGAAAAGGTGGCCGATAGGAGACTGACACTATTCCATATTTGAGCTGCAGCTTGTATGGAGGTATGAAGAACGTGTCATGGAATTGAAAAACTGTCAGTGTAACCCAGCACCATGCGGCTAAGACACAGTGGACTGCAGAAGGGTAGGTTTGCTCTCCATGGACAAAGGCGAGTAAGCCCTCAGGAAAACCAAGGAGTGAACTCACCCCCAGCATAAGAAGAAGCAGGAGGGTTTGGAATACCTGGAACTGGTTTAAGCCAAGAACCTGCAGTCAGCAGGGAAAAGACACCCACTGGAGGAGTGGATTTGGACTGGTAGCTGTGCCTGAGCTATAGCCTGTGGCTGCCAGGAACCTAAGACGAGACAGGGAGGAACAAAATGTCCAAACGCACTCTATGTCTCCAACCAACCGCTCCAGAGTTTTGAGAAACCTGCAAAAAAAAAAGTGACCAGACACTACTGCAGGTGCCAAATGCCCAAGCCACAGCCAACGTCTCACAGAGCAGCCATGCCCTGGAAGCTGCTAGAAAGACTTACAGCAAAGCAATGAACATGACCAGAGGAAGATCTAGCAAGAGTAGAAGAACATGCCAATGTGCCAAGAGAAGCCTTTAAAGGAGACAGCAAATGGTGTCATTGAAAATAGTGGCAGATGTAAAAATGCAATAACATATCCCAGTGCCAGAATCAAATACAGAGATGAGCCCCTGTTCTCCAAATAAGGCTAGCACTGTGAAGGAGTGAATCTATCCCAGCCATGGGAATTACATCTCGGCCACAGAAATCCTTAGGGCACAGTATGCACAGACCGGCAAGAGAAGCCCCAAGGGCATGGTAAGAACAGCTCTCGAAGTGAAGCCCCCAAAAGGAGAGAAACAAACATGTCCCATAGAAACAGAATGGAGAGCCATGCGTACACAAGGCTCAATTTAAGTCTTACAGGTTACCGGCCAGCCACTACACAGAACTAGCACTCTGCAACACCAGAACCACTGCACCAAAAGAAAATAACCCCACAAGGCAGCCCTGATGTGCCCACTCTGCCAGGAACACGATTGACTCGCAGGAGGCCCATATGAATGACACACAATAGGTAGAAAAACTAAGTGGGCAAGATGGTTCCCCCTAAACTGGGTGCCCACAGCCATAAGCAAGAGCTTCACCCAACTGCAGGAATGCCAGGTTCAGTTGTTGGTTTTGTTTTTTAAGACACAGCCATATACAGCTAAAACAAAAAAAATTGAGGGGACTCCAATTGTATACACCAAAGGAAATCAGAACAGGGAAACCCACTAGGCCCTGGCAAGGGACTCAAGCACCCTGCAGTACTGCCCCACAGTTGCAGTCTGGCTCACCACCAGGACTCATGGACACTGCACAGTAACATTAGATTAAATTCGGTACAGACAGCATGGTCGAGGAAAGATCATTGCCCCACTGAAGCTCCACTCAGCTGCCAGGGTTGGTGAGAGCAGCAGGGTGGGGGAGGGACCTGGGGGTGACCAGGTGTACCCCCCCCCCCCCCAACAAGGTGACACCACTCAGCTGCACACACCACAGCTCTACTGAATGGGGAAACCTAAGAGCTGCTAACAGATGAGAACAGATGAGAGACTGTCCATACACCTACTGGAGGTAAAGAATACTGACTAACCAAAGAGCATTCCATCCTATAAGGCAGTGTAATTCAGTGTGCTCTATCTCCACCTGCTGGTAGATGGACACAACCCACACGTCTCTGGATTCATCTGCTGCTGACGGTAAAGAACTCCCCGTTCAACGAGCAAGTGTATTAAAAACAATCTATAATTAAACTTAATTTAATTCTGGCATTTATAAGTCACGTAATCATCAAGTTCAAGGCGGAGGACAATCAACACATTATAAGCAGGTACTTTCTCTGTCCCTAGAGGGTTCATATTCTTTTTTTTGTACCCAAGGCAATGGAGGGTTAAGTGACTTGCCCAGGGTCATAAGGAGCTGCAGTGGGAATCAAACCCAGGATGCTGGGATCAAAGCCTGCTGCACTAACCATTAAGCCATTCCTCCACATAGTCCTCTTCATCATTTCTTACAAATATTGAATCACTGCCGTTTCTCTCAGCAAATTATATTCAACAACATCAGTCACAAAAATACTACTCTCTTGCTCTCGACATGAGTTCACACTTTGCTACTATGCATCTTCAGAAGGCAAGAAAGTGAAATTACTCTTCTGCCCTTCTAGGAAGGGCACTCCAAATCTCCACAGTTAAGACATCAACATTCAACTTACTAGAGCTTCTCCTGATATGGGATTAACATGTTCACTGAGTGCCAATCATCGCCGCTGCCTTGATTTTCTCTCCTCACATGCTATTCTTGACCCACTACAATCTGGTTTTCGCCCTCTCCACTCAACCGAAACTGCGCTTAAGAAAGTCTCCAATGACCTATTACTGGCTAAATCCAGCACTTTTAAATTATTTTATTTTTTGTATTTAAAATAAAACAATGTTGATTTATAAACATAAGGTCTCTATTTATTATGTAGAGTCTTTTATTATTCTCACCATAAAGTCACTGGTGTAGTGCCCTGATCTTGCAAAGTGCTCTCTCAAGCTTTACTACTACTACTACTATTTAGCATTTCTATAGAGCTACAAGGCGTACGCAGCGCTGCACAAACATAGAAGAAAGACAGTCCCTGCTCAAAGAGCTTACAATCTAATAGACAAAAAATAAATAAAGTAAGCAAATCAAATTAATTAATGTGAACGGGAAGGAAGAGAGGAGGGTAGGTGGAGGCGAGTGGTTACAAGTCAAAAGCAATGTTAAAGAGGTGGGCTTTCAGTCTAGATTTAAAGGTGGCCAAGGATGGGGCAAGACGTAGGGGCTCAGGAAGTTTATTCCAGGCGTAGGGTGCAGCGAGACAGAAGGCGCGAAGTCTGGAGTTGGCAGTAGTGGAGAAGGGAACAGATAAGAAGGATTTATCCATGGAGCAGAGTGCACAGGAAGGGGTGTAGGGAAGGATGAGTATGGAGAGATACTGGGGAGCAGTAGAGTGAGTACATTTATAGGTTAGTAGAAGAAGTTTGAACAGAATGCGAAAACGGATAGGGAGCCAGTGAAGGGTCTTGAGGAGAGGGGTAGTATGAGTAAAGCGACCCTGGCGGAAGACGAGACGAGCAGCAGAGTTTTGAACCGACTGGAGAGGGGAGAGGTGACTAAGTGGGAGGCCAGCAAGAAGCAGATTGCAGTAGTCTAAACGAGAGGTGACAAGGGTGTGGATGAGGGTTTTGGTAGAGTGCTCGGAAAGAAAGGGGCGGATTTTACGGATGTTGTAAAGAAAGAAACGACAGATCTTGGCAATCTGCTGGATATGATCAGAGAAGGAGAGAGACGAGTCAAAGATGACCCCAAGGTTTCGAGCTGAGGAGACAGGGAGAATGAGAGAGCCATCAACAGAAATAGAAAACGGGGGGAGCGGGGAGGTGGGTTTGGGGGGGGAAATGAGAAGCTCGGTTTTGGTCATATTTAATTTCAGGTGGCGTTGAGACATCCAGGCAGCAATGTCAGACAAGCACGCTGAAACTTTGGTTTGGATGCAAGGTGAGATATCAGGGGTAGAAAGGTAGATTTGGGAGTCATCAGCATAGAGATGGTAGGAAAAGCCATGGGATGAGATTAATGAACCAAGGGAAGAAGTGTAGATAGAAAAGAGGAGGGGACCAAGAACAGAACCCTGAGGTATGCCGACAGGCAGAGGGATAGAAGTAGAAGAGGATCCACCAGAGTGAACACTAAAGGTGCGGAGGGAGAGGTAGGAAGAGAACCAGGAAAGGACAGAGCCCTGGAATCCAAGTGAGGACAGGGTATCGAGAAGTATGCTGTGATCGACAGTGTCAAAAGCAGCGGAAAGATCAAGAAGAATGATGATAGAATAGAGACCTCTGGATTTAGCCAGTAATAGGTCATTGGAGACTTTAGTAAGCGCAGTTTTGGTTGAGTGGAGAGGGCGAAAACCAGATTGTAGTGGGTCAAGAATAGCATGTGAGGAGAGAAAATCAAGGCAGCGGCGGTGAACAGCACGCTCAAGTAATTTGGAGAGAAAAGGAAGGAGGGAGATGGGTCGGTAATTAGAGGGACAAGTAGGGTCGAGTGAAGGCTTCTTAAGGAGAGGTGTGACCACAGCATGTTTAAAGGCAGCAGGGACAGTCGCAGTGGAAAGTGAGAGGTTGAGAATGTGACAGATAAAAGGAATAAGAGCAGGAGAGATGGCATTAAGAAGGTGGGTGGGAATGGGATCAGAGGAACAGGTGGTACATTTTGAGGAAGAAAGGAGAAGTGTAGTTTCCTCAATAGTAACTTCAGGAAAGGAGGAAAGGGAATGAGGGGAAGGAGAGAGAGGGGAATGGACTAGTGGAGGGAGAGGTGGTGAGGTAGAGAAAGCAAGGTTTATCTTTTGAACCTTGTTGTGAAAGAATTCAGCAAGGGTCTGAGGAGATAATGAAGGGGAAGTTGGGGGAGGGGCACCTTGAGGAGAGAGTTCAATGTGGTGAAGAGAAGTCGAGGATTAGAGCCAAGAGAGTTGGTCAGTTGGATATAATAATCCTGTTTGGCACGTAAAAGAGCAGATTGGAAGGAGGTCAGCATGAACTTAAAGTGTAAGAAATCAGCAAGGGCCCAAGATTTCCGCCAGAGTAGTAGTAGTAGTAGTTTCCGTAGTAGTAGTAGTTTCCGTAATTCATACTCCTTGGAGTAGTGGCTATACATCTATTCTTCTTCTCAGTTTTTCCAGCTCTGGATTGCAGGTCAATACAAGGGATACTGTCACTGTGGTTCTTTTCTAAGTACTACAGTAAATTTTCTCTGGGTGTTTTAAGGGAAGAGGCATTCTTGGAGATTATTTTGGGGTTGCATTCTTTTGTTCAAAGGATTAAGTCTGGATTTTGAGGGGTTTATCTCTGACAATGCAGTGGTATCATGTGGCTTGACTGTGTATAATTTCTTTTGTTTTGTATGTGAAGGGTGGAAGCTACAGTTGTGGAGTTAGCTGTATCAGTCAGATGTTTTTATATAGCCATTGTTGATAGAGAATACGGTATCTAGAAAGTTGACTTTTAGGCAGCTTGCAAGTGCAAGGAAAAACACAATTTGAAGTGTCTATATACAAATGCTAGAAGCCTAAAAAATAAGATGGGAGAGTTAAGAGTATATAGCACTAAATGAAGAGGTAGATATAGTAGCCATTTCAGAGACCTGGTAGAAGAACAATCAACAGGATACTGTGTTAACAAGGTGCAAATTATACTGCAATGATAGAATACATCAAATTGGAGGGGGGTTGCACTATATGTTAAAGAGGGAATTGAGTCAAACAAAATAAACATTCCGCATGAAACAGAGAGCAGCGTGGAATCTTTATGGACTATGGGCTAGATGCATCAACCAAACGTTAAAAAATCTAAATCGTAAAAGTGCTTAACGAATTTGAAACAACAAAGAAATGTTCGGTGCGGTATTGAAAAGTACAATGTATCAAGCGTACGTTATCCCAGTCGTTAATTTGCTCCTTAAGAATGCGCAGAGCAGCCACAAACGTATTAAACCTACGTAGGTTGCTTACGTCAGACTGGGGCGTGCGAGGGGGGGATCCCGACCTGCAAGCCTTTTAGCTGTCTGATCTAGCAGAAGAGTGCAGTTGAAGATAACTCTAAAAAGAACGACCCTCGTAAATCCCCTTTTGTAACAAAAGACCTCTTTGCAGTTGTTTACAGTACTGGGAAAATTGGCTTTAGGGGATAGAGTGTTAAATTTCAAAGCTGTTGGAGAAGGGGAGAGACAGAATTTTTAAGCTGCAGGGAGAAGCAGTATGTTTTGTTTTGTAATGATGCAGGGGAAAGCGGAGAGCCACGTGTTTGTATCTCACTTTTCTTTTTAAACATGCTGGCTTGGATTTTTATGGTGCAGGGGGCCTTAACGACAGGTCTGAGCACACGTAAAATTTCTGACGGTAAATGATTCGTTGCAATCATCGGTATGGTTAGTGCATTCCGAATTGTCCACATTTCAATGGTAGTTTCTCCTTTGCATTCCGTTTTCGTTAGCTGCTTGCTTTGTAGGAAAAATGCCTTTAATGCATGCAACGGTTAGGAATTTCCTTCGTTAAAGGGTTGTTAGAGGGTCGTTAAGGTTTAGTGCATCTAGCCCTATGTGTGAAGGTAAGGACTATACTGGTAGGGCTGTACTACCATCCACCAGTAAAGAATGTTTAGACACTCCTATAAATAAAACTATCTATGCTTCTCTTTGGTTGAATCCCAATATATAGATTAACAATAATGTTTGTTACTGGCCTTCATGGTCAATCAATAAAATATGGTCCCTAAAGGATATCTTAGATCCAATGCAAATGACCCCTTTATCATTCTCCAAATTGCAATCAACATTTTCAATAGGCCCAACACAATACTTTCAATAGATACAATTAACACACTGTCATAAGAAATCTAAAATATGAAATAATCTAAGCTCGGCAATGCCCTCAATTTACCAAATAACCAAAACCCTATTAGATAAAGGACATATAGCTTCACCTATTTACAAACTGATACTCTCGAACAAATATAAATCCAAAGTTTCTATCATATCATTATGGGAATCCGACACCAACATAATAATTCCTGAATCTATTAATACTCACCTAAGGTCTACTCTTCTCAAACCTTTATCAGCAGCTAATTTATGCTTTTTCTCTACCACACAGCTATTTAGACTCCCAGAAAACTACATACTGCTGGGTTTAGCCTCCTCTAACTTATGCTGGCACTGCCACTCTCAAATAGATACCCATACCCTTAGCCACATGATTTATGAATGCCCTTCAATTCATCACTTCTGGACCAGTATCTGGGACAATATAAGTAAAATTTTCAAACTCAATCATTCAATATCTACCTCCATAGTGGTTTTCAAATCTTGTTCCCCCCTTCTCCCTCTTACTGAAAATCAGAAACCACTCTTCGATATATTAATAACTATTGCTTAACAATTAATCTTGACTAATTGGAAAAACTCCAAACTTTTAAATGAACATTTTTGGTGACAGTTTTATTATACAGTGAAACCTCGGTTTTCGTCGCCTTCGGATTTCGTCGTTTTCGTTTTTTGTCGTTTTTTTCATCAAAAAATTTGTCTCGGTTTTCGTCTGTCGCCTCGGATTTCGTCTTCAGCTGGCAGGGTCTGAAGGAGCAGCTGGAGGGTTTCTCCAAAAAAAGGAAGCCTCATCGTTCCCAGTGGGAGAGGGAAGTGAGACTGAGGGTCCCGACCGCTCACATAGTACAGCTGCCAGAGTTTCACCGCAGCCAAGAAGAGCAATAACGGAAGCACAAACGTGCAAAGGGCTGGCTCTGAGCCCCTCCCATCAGAATGACGCTGGCTAAAATCTTTAACCATTTGGATTCTCCTACCACCTCCAGCTGTTTCTGCAGTCCACACAGGCTTCATTGTATTTGCCCGCTCCAGGCTTTCTTCTGCCGTCTGCGCACTCCTTGCTTCCTTCTCTGCTGGTTTGCAGCTTTTTACAGTGTTTTTTTCCTCCCCTCCTCAAGCTTTGGACTGCTAAACTGAATGTAACTGTAAAATTAAAAATGAAAGAGCAGAGGAGAGAGACAAAGCTGAGAGATTAAGTTTCAGTTCAAGAGATGTTCAATGCCTCTAAGGTCTCGTGAACTGTGAAACCTGGACAGCCAGTCAGTGAAGAAAAGCCTAAAAAAGCAAGAGAATGGAGAGGAAAAGACACACGCCGTTTATTAGAGACAAATATAAGGGGAAGACACTTGCCTCGGTTTTCGTCGGTTTCAGTTTTCGTCAATAGTTTTCAGACGAATTATTGACGAAAACCAAGGTTTCACTGTATCATAAATATGAATTACCAGCAGCCACCTTAAACGGTTCTCTTTATAAAAAGCATTTAATCTGGTACCCCCTTACTGAGTATATTAAGTCTTTCGATCCAAATAAATAACATGGTTATTATTGTCTTTAGAAACAAGAAGTAGATGGCTTTTATAACATTAACAACAAATATTTCTCTCTTTGATCTTATAATATATGCCTCTGAATGTACTTAAATTGTATTCACACACTGTTTTTGTGTGCTTATTCTTGAATTGTTATAACTTTTAAATTTCAATAAAATTTCATGGGGGAAAAGCGAATGCTACATACCTGTAGAAGGTATTCTCCGAGGACAGCAGGCTGATTGTTCTCACTGATGGGTGACGTCCACGGCAGCCCCTCCAATCGGAATCTTCACTAGCAAAGTCCTTTGCTAGCCCTCGCGCGCCCGCGCGCACCGCGCATGCGCGGCCGTCTTCCCGCCCGAAACCGGCTCGAGCCGGCCAGTCCAGTATGTAGCAAGACAATACTCTTAAGGGAAGACACAACTCCAAAGGGGAGGCGGGCGGGTTTGTGAGAACAATCAGCCTGCTGTCCTCGGAGAATACCTTCTACAGGTATGTAGCATTCGCTTTCTCCGAGGACAAGCAGGCTGCTTGTTCTCACTGATGAGGTATCCCTAGCCCCCAGGCTCACTCAAAACAACAACCATGGTCAATTGGGCCTCGCAACGGCGAGGACATAACAGAGATTGACCTAAAAAAATTTTACCAACTAACTGAGAGTGTAGCCTGGAACAGAACAAACAGGGCCCTCGGGGGGTGGAGTTGGATCCTAAAGCCCAAACAGGTTCTGAAGAACTGACTGCCCGAACCGACTGTCGCGTCGGGTATCCTGCTGCAGGCAGTAATGGGATGTGAATGTGTGGACAGAAGCCCACGTCGCAGCTTTGCAAATTTCTTCAATGGAGGCTGACTTCAAGTGGGCTACCGACGCAGCCATGGCTCTAACATTATGAGCCGTGACATGACCCTCAAGAGCCAGCCCCGCCTGGGCGTAAGTGAAGGAAATGCAATCTGCTAGCCAATTGGATATGGTGCGTTTCCCTACAGCCACTCCCCTCCTATTGGGATCAAAAGAAACAAACAATTGGGCGGACTGTCTGTGGGGCTGTGTCCGCTCCAAGTAGAAGGCCAATGCTCTCTTGCAGTCCAATGTGTGCAGCTGACGTTCAGCAGGGCAGGAATGAGGACGGGGAAAGAATGTTGGCAAGACAATTGACTGGTTCAGATGGAACTCCGACACGACCTTTGGCAAGAACTTAGGGTGAGTGCGGAGGACTACTCTGTTATGATGAAATTTGGTGTAAGGGGCCTGGGCTACCAGGGCCTGAAGCTCACTGACTCTACGAGCTGAAGTAACTGCCACCAAGAAAATGACCTTCCAGGTCAAGTACTTCGGATGGCAGGAATTCAGTGGCTCAAACGGAGGTTTCATCAGCTGGGTGAGAACGACATTGAGATCCCATGACACTGTAGGAGGCTTGACAGGGGGCTTTGACAAAAGCAAACCTCTCATGAAGCGAACAACTAAAGGCTGTCCTGAGATCGGCTTACCTTCCACATGGTAATGGTATGCACTGATTGCACTAAGATGAACTCTTACAGAGTTGGTCTTGAGACCAGACTCAGACAAGTGCAGAAGGTATTCAAGCAGGGTCTGTGTAGGACAAGAGCGAGGATCTAGGGCCTTGCTGTCACACCAGACGGCAAACCTCCGCCAATGAAAGAAGTAACTTCTCTTAGTGGAGTCTTTCCTGGAAGCAAGCAAGATGCGGGAGACACCCTCTGGCAGACCCAAAGAGGCAAAATCTACGCCCTCAACATCCAGGCCGTGAGAGCCAGAGACTGGAGGTTGGGATGCAGAAGAGCCCCTTCGTCCTGCGTGATGAGGGTCGGAAAACACTCCAATCTCCACGGTTCTTCGGAGGATAACTCCAGAAGAAGAGGGAACCAGATCTGACGCGGCCAAAAAGGAGCAATCAGGATCATGGTGCCTCGGTCTTGCTTGAGTTTCAACAAAGTCTTCCCCACCAGAGGAATGGGAGGATAAGCATACAGCAGACCCTCCCCCCAGTCCAGGAGGAAGGCATCCGATGCCAGTCTGCCGTGGGCCTGAAGCCTGGAACAGAACTGAGGGACTTTGTGGTTCACTCGAGATGCGAAGAGATCCACCAAGGGGGTGCCCCACGCTTGGAAGATCTGGCGCACCACTTTGGAATTGAGCGACCACTCGTGAGGTTGCATAATCCTGCTCAGTCTGTCGGCCAGACTGTTGTTTACGCCTGCCAGATATGTGGCTTGGAGCACCATGCCGTTCCGGCGAGCCCAGGTCCACATGCTGACGGCTTCCTGACACAGGGGGCGAGATCCGGTGCCCCCCTGCTTGTTTACATAATACATGGCAACCTGGTTGTCTGTCTGAATTTGGATAATTTGGTGGGACAGCCGATCTCTGAAAGCCTTCAGAGCGTTCCAGATCGCTCGTAACTCCAGAAGATTGATCTGTAGATCGCGTTCTTGGAGGGACCAGCTTCCTTGGGTGTGAAGCCCATCGACATGAGCTCCCCATCCCAGGAGAGACGCATCCGTGGTCAGCACTTTTTGTGGCTGAGGAATTTGGAAGGGACGTCCCAGAGTCAAATTGGTCCAAATCGTCCACCAAAACAGGGATTCGAGAAAACTCGTGGACAGGTGGATCACGTCCTCTAGTCCCCCAGCGGCCTGATACCACTGGGAGGCTAGGGTCCATTGAGCAGATCTCATGTGAAGGCGGGCCATGGGAGTCACATGAACTGTGGAGGCCATGTGGCCCAGCAATCTCAACATCTGCCGAGCTGTGATCTGCTGGGACGCCCGCACCCGGGAGACGAGGGACAACAAGTTGTTGGCTCTCGTCTCTGGGAGATAGGCGCGAGCCGTCCGAGAATCCAGCAGGGCTCCTATGAATTCGAGGTTCTGCACTGGAAGAAGATGGGACTTTGGGTAATTTATCACAAACCCCAGTAGCTCCAGAAGGCGAATAGTCATCTGCATGGATTGCAGGGCTCCTGCCTCGGATGTGTTCTTCACCAGCCAATCGTCGAGATATGGGAACACGTGCACTCCCAGCCTGCGAAGTGCCGCTGCTACCACAGCTAGGCACTTTGTGAACACCCTGGGCGCAGAGGCGAGCCCAAAGGGTAGCACACAGTACTGGAAGTGGCGGGTGCCCAACTGAAATCGCAGATACTGTCTGTGAGCTGGCAGTATCGGGATGTGTGTATAGGCATCCTTCAAGTCCAGAGAGCATAGCCAATCGTTTTGCTGAATCATGGGGAGAAGGGTGCCCAGGGAAAGCATCCTGAACTTTTCTTTTACGAGATATTTGTTCAGGGCCCTTAGGTCTAGGATGGGACGCATCCCCCCTGTTTTCTTTTCCACAAGGAAGTACCTGGAATAGAATCCCAGCCCTTCTTGCCCGGATGGCACGGGCTCGACCGCATTGGCGCTGAGAAGGGCGGAGAGTTCCTCTGCAAGTACCCTCTTGTGCTGGAAGCTGTAAGACTGAGCTCCCGGTGGACAATTTGGAGGGTTTGATGCCAAATTGAGGGTGTATCCTTGCCGGACTATTTGCAGAACCCACTGATCGGAGGTTATGAGAGGCCACCTTTGGTGAAAAGCTTTCAACCTCCCTCCGACTGGCAGGTCGCCCGGCACGGACACTTGGATGTCGGCTATGCTCTGCTGGAGCCAGTCAAAAGCTCGCCCCTTGCTTTTGCTGGGGAGCCGCGGGGCCTTGCTGAGTCGCACGCTGCTGACGAGAGCGAGCGCGCTGGGGCTTAGCCTGGGCCGCAGGCTGTCGGGAAGGAGGATTGTACCTACGCCTGCCAGAAGAGTAGGGAACAGTCTTCCTTCCCCCGAAAAATCGTCTACCTGTAGAGGTAGAAGCTGAAGGCTGCCGGCGGGCGAATTTGTCGAATGCGGTGTCCCGCTGGTGGAGAGACTCTACCACCTGTTCGACTTTTTCGCCAAAAATGTTGTCCGCACGGCAAGGCGAGTCCGCAATCCGCTGCTGGATTCTATTCTCCAGGTCGGCGGCGCGCAGCCATGAGAGCCTGCGCATCACCACACCTTGAGCAGCGGCCCTGGACGCAACATCAAAAGTGTCATAAACTCCTCTGGCCAGGAATTTTCTGCACGCCTTCAGCTGCCTGACCACCTCCTGAAAAGGCTTGGCTTGCTCAGGGGGAAGAGCATCAACCAAGCCCGCCAACTGCCGCACATTGTTCCGCATGTGCATGCTCGTGTAGAGCTGGTAAGACTGGATCTTGGACACGAGCATAGAGGAATGGTAGGCCTTCCTCCCAAAGGAGTCTAAGGTTCTAGCGTCCTTGCCCGGGGGCGCCGAAGCATGTTCCCTAGAACTCTTAGCCTTCTTTAGGGCCAAATCCACAACTCCAGAATCGTGAGGCAACTGAGTGCGCATCAGCTCTGGGTCCCCATGGATCCGGTACTGGGACTCGATCTTCTTGGGAATGTGGGGATTACTTAATGGCTTAGTCCAGTTCGCAAGCAATGTCTTTTTCAGGACATGGTGCAAGGGAACAGTGGACGCTTCCTTAGGTGGAGAAGGATAGTCCAGGAGCTCAAACATTTCAGCCCTGGGCTCGTCCTCCACAACCACCGGGAAGGAGATGGCCGTAGACATCTCCCGGACAAAGGAAGCAAAAGACAGACTCTCGGGAGGAGAAAGCTGTCTTTCAGGAGAGGGAGTGGGATCAGAAGGAAGACCCTCAGACTCCTCGTCAGAGAAATATCGAGGATCTTCCTCTTCCTCCCACGAGGCCTCACCCTCGGTGTCAGATACAAGTTCACGAACCTGTGTCTGCAACCTCGCCCTGCTCGACTCAGTGGAGCCACGTCCACGATGGGGGCGTCGAGAGGTAGACTCCCTCGCCCGCATCGGCGAAGCTCCCTCCGCCGACGTAGTCGGGGAGCCTTCCTGGGAGGTGGCCGCGGTCGGTACCGCACGCGGTACCGACGTCGGGGACCTCAACCTGGGCGATGGGCCAGCCGGCGCCACGCTCGACGGTACCGGAGGCGCAAGCACCGCCGGTACCGGAGGGGTAGGGCGCAACAGCTCTCCCAGAATCTCTGGGAGAACGGCCCGGAGGCTCTCGTTTAGAGCGGCTGTAGAGAAAGGCTGTGAGGTCGATGCAGGCGTCGACGTCAGTACCTGTTCCGGGCGTGGAGGCTGTACCGGGCTGTCCAGAGCGGAGCGCATCGACACCTCCTGAACAGAGGGTGAGCGGTCCTCTCGGTGCCGATGCCTGCTGGGTGCCGAATCCCTCGGCGACCCAGAGCTCTCGGTGCCGACATGGGGAGGAGACCGGTGTCGATGCTTCTTCGATTTCTTCCGAAGCATGTCACCGAAGCTCCCCGGCACCGACGAGGAGGACGTCGAATCCATCCGTCGCTTCCTCGGGGCCGAGACTGAAGAAGGTCGATCTCGGGGGGGCTGTACCGCAGGAGCCCTCAGGGTAGGAGGAGACCCACCCGAGGGCTCACCGCCACCAGCAGGGGAATGGACAGCCCTCACCTGCACTCCACCCGATGCACCACCGTCCGACGACATCAGCAGACGAGGTCCTGGTACCACCGACGTCGATGCAGCTATCCGATGTCTCGGCGCCGATGCAGAGGCCCGATGCCTCGATGCACTCGATGCAGGGGCGGCCGAGGAAGATGGTCTGGACGCTGACGACGTCGATGCACTCGAAGATCCCGGTGCCGATGCCGACGAAGAGCCCGAGAACAACACGTTCCACTGGGCTAGTCTCGCTACCTGAGTCCGCCTTTGAAGAAGGGAACACAGACTACAGTTCTGAGGGCGGTGCTCGGCCCCCAGACACTGAAGACACGACGAGTGTCGATCAGTGAGCGAGATAACCCGGGCGCACTGGGTGCACTTCTTGAAGCCGCTGGAAGGCTTCGATGTCATGGGCGGAAAAATCACGCCGGCGAAATCAAAAGCCGAAATGGCGAAATGGAAGCACCAAAAATTTAGAGGGAGAAAAAATCTCGACCGAGGCCGAAAAGAGGCCTACCCCGACGACGAAAGAAAACTTACCGGGGCAAAAAGCTGGAAGTACGGGGAGGATTGACACGAAACCCGGTCGAAGGGTTTCCGGAGCACTTCCCGACTAACAAAGCTTTCCCGAAGGAAAAAAACACGCTCAAACAGAATTTGGACGCGCGAGGTCGACTTTCCGGGGCTCGACACGGCGAAAACACGACCGTACCGAGTGCGGACAAAAGAAGACTGGCCGGCTCGAGCCGGTTTCGGGCGGGAAGACGGCCGCGCATGCGCGGTGCGCGCGGGCGCGCGAGGGCTAGCAAAGGACTTTGCTAGTGAAGATTCCGATTGGAGGGGCTGCCGTGGACGTCACCCATCAGTGAGAACAAGCAGCCTGCTTGTCCTCGGAGAAAAATGTTTACAGAAATTAGGAAAGCTGCCATATTAGGCAACAATATAATAATGGGCAATTTCAATTACCCCAATATTGACTGGATAAGTGTTACATCAGGGAACATTAGGGAGGTAAAATTCCTAGAAGTAATAAATAACTGCTTCTTGGAGCAACTGGTCCAGAAACCGACAAGAGGGGGAGCTATTTTAGATCTAGTCCTTAGTGAATTGCAAGGCATAGTACGAGGTAACGGAATTTGAGCTAATATCTGGAATGAAGTCACAAAGGAAATCTACTGTAGCAGCATTTAATTTTCGAAAGGGCGACTATGATAAAATTAGGAAAATGGTTAAAAAGAAGCTAAAAGGATCAGCTGCAAAGGTTAGGGACTTTAAATCAGGCATGAAAGTTGTTTAAAAATACCATCTTGAAAGCCCAGACTAGATGTATTCCACATATTAACAAAGGTGGAAAGAAGAGCAAACGACAGCCAGCATACTTAAAAAGTGAAGTGAAAGAGGCTATTACAGCCGAAAGAACGCTCTTCAAAGAATGAAAAAAGTACCCACTGAAGAAAATAAGAAGCAACATAAGCCCTGGCAAGTTAGATGAAAAGCATCAATAAAGAAGGCTAAAAGAGAATATGAAGAGCAACTTGCTGCAGAGGCAAAAACTCACAATAACAACTTTTTCAGTTACATCAGATTCAGACAGCCTGTGAGGGAATCCGTAGATCAAGAAGATACAAAAGGGATACTCAGGAAGGACAAGGCCATAGCAGAGACTGAATGAATGCTTTGCTTCAGTTTTTACAGAAGAAGATGTAAGAGATCTAACTGCACCAGAAATGGTTTTCAAGGGTGACAATGCAGAGAAACTAAAAGAAATCTCAGTGAACTTGGAACACGTACTGAGCCAAATCGATAAAGAGTAGTAGATCACCTGGACTGGATGGCATGCACCAGAGGGTACTGAAAGAACTCAAACATGAAATTGCTGAGCTGCTGTAAGTGAACTGTAGCCTGTCATTAACTGTCCATAGTACTTGAAGATTGGAGGCGTGAATAAACATGTCGATAAAGATGAGCCAGTTGATGTAGCGTTTTAACAACTTTCAGTAGTTTTGTATCATATGCAAATTTAATCACCTCATGTTCTGATTTCCAGAAAGCTTTTGAAACGTCCCTCATGAGAGAGTCCTGAGAAAATTAAAGAGTCATGGGATAAGAGGCAACGTTCTGCTGTGGATTAGGAATTGGTTATTGGACAGAAAACAGAAGGTAGGTTTAATAATTGCCCATTCTTCTCAACGGAGGAGGGTGAATAGTGGAGTGCTGCAGGGATCTGTACTGGGACCTGTGCTACTTAATATATTCATAAATGATATGGAAATCAGAACACGTGAGGTGATTAAATTTGCATACGATACAAAACTACTGAAAGTTGTTTAAACATATACAGACTGTGAAAAATTGCAGGAAGACCTTAGGAAATTGGAAGACTGGGCATCCAAATGCAAAAGTAATGCACATTGGGAAGAAAAATCCGAATCATAGTTACCTGATGCTAGGGTCCACCTTGGGAACATCTCAGAAAAAGATCTAGGTGTCATTGTAGACAATACACTGGAATCTTCTGCCCAGTGTGCGGCGGCGGCCAAAAAAGCAAACAGGATGCTAGGAATTATTAGGAAAGCGATGGTAAATAAGACCAAAAATACTATAATGCTCCATGGTGTGACCTCACCTTGAATACTGCATTCAATTCTGGTCAATGTATCTCAAAAAAAGATATAGAAGAATTAGAAAAGGTTCAAAGAAGAGTGACCAAAATGATAAAGGGGATGGAACACCTAAAGAGGTTAGGGCACTTCAGCTTAGAAAAGATGGCTGAGGGGAGATATGATTGAGGTCTACAAAATCCTGAGTGGTGTAGAATGGATAAAAGTTAACTGATTTTTTTACTCTTTCAAAAAGTACAAAGACTAAGGGATACTCGAAGTTACAGGGAAACATTTTTAAAACAAATAGGAGGAAATCTTTTTTCACTCAATGAATATTTAAGCTCTGGAACTCGTGGCCAGAAGATGTGGTAATAGAAGTTAGCACATCTAGATTTAAATAAGGTTTAATGAAGCACAAGCACGAGCACAATATACCCCAAGGGAAGTGAAATAATTATGTGAATATGGGTGTATATCGCATTATGGGTTGGTTTCTGTAAGATATGTGGGGGAAGTGAGATCAGGGTGTCATGAATTAACATTTACTTCCTTTAGGTTCAAACAAATGTTGAATGGTATGTTTTATTATCCATGTATTAGATGGTAATAAGGAAAGCACCATAATTTATGGGTGGAAGTTTGAGCTCAAGTCTAGCAATATTTAATGTGAATAGTTTATGACCTATACATATGTATTACAAATATACGCATACACCGGTGATTAAGATCTACTTGGGCTCAGCTGTATGTACATACACAAATATTAGGAGGTGCAACATCATATGTGCAATGATGGTTCCATTGTGACACCACCACATATTCCTCTTGGGGATATAATGGGTGTAAACGGTATGGTCTGAGCACATTTAAAATAATTTAAAACACTTTATAGTATTTTTTTAAAGTGCATACATAAAAATAAAAAAAGATAAATTATTTTGAACCCAAGTTTAATATAGTGAGTTAAATAAGGTTTGGCCAAGTCCATAGTCTGCTATTGAGATAGACATGGGGAAGCCTCTGATTGCCCTAAAATTGGTAACATGGAATGTTGCTATATGGGTTCCTGCCAAGTAACTGTGACCAGGCTTGGTTACTGTTGGAAACAGGATACTAGGCTAGATGGTCCATTAGTCTGATCCAGTATGGCTATTCTTATATTCTTAGCCAATTTTGAATTTGACTGAAGGATGGTATGCATTGAAAGAACTGTAAAATTGTTTGAGAGTCTCTTCTCCCTCCACTCGAATCATAAAAACGTTATCAATAAACCAGTAATATTTTATGTGTTTAGTCTTATATGTATGCAAAAATGTCTCCTCCAGTTCTGCCATGAAGACCAGTTACTATTACCCCAGCCATACGTTTATGCATAGTATCAACTTTCAATAAATAACAACAGCACAGCTTCAATAAGTGTTCAGCCTAACAACTGATAAGTTCAATGAAAAAAATGGTCATTCTTGTACAGAAAGACCACAACACACATTTATTAAAATATGCTAAGTATTTTTCAAGTACAGTCACTATCATCTGGTAGACATCATAGTATCTGGAAAATGACACTGCTTCTCTTCAAAGGGCATGTAGAATTTCCTTCTGGGAGTCATTAATGGGCTTCTATCTTCCCTGGTCTTAGACTCATGCTTACAATGCTCATAACTGGAGATGGGGGGGGGGGGCTACTCTGAAAATGGACCTATTAATGTTGCAGCACCCAAAGTTAGTAATGTATTAAAGCAGATTCAAAATCACTACTAATACCGGAAGGTAGCATTGTGAACTAATGTTTCATTTACTAGTCCCAACAAAATAATGTTGTTCCAAAATCAAGGGTATCTTTTTATGTGGTTCAGTGGCTACTTTAAGATTTAAACTAAGAGCCTCCATAGCATATATTCATGTGTTAAACATGCATGCAACTAAGAATGCAATTATCCACAAAGCTGTTCAAGGAGCAAGTATATTTTTCTTACTGGACTCTGCAGAATCATAGAGACTCTCTTCTTCTGCTCCATCATATTGAAGTCTTGACGAAGGTCAGGTGCCATGTTCCTCTCTCGCAAATACTCTGGGTTATTTTCATCAACCCTATCGAAGTACCTTTCCTTATGTGGAACAACAGTAGGAGGTGGTGAAGTCACCACCCCTGCTTCCGTATCCCCATTCATAGCACAATCCTAGAAATTCCATGAGAGAAGAGAACCACAATTATCTGTGAGACATACCTGTTTCACTATACAAACTGAATTATATTTAGATACAGATATATCTAACAAAAAACATAATACATAAATGTGATATCTAAACTTTTCAGGATGAGGTGTAAACAAATGCTCTCAAGCTTTCACTTCTTTATGCTTACTGTATATAAACATATCAGTAACACTGCATCTCGAGAACAAAGAAACTGTATAAACTGTAGGGAATGTGAGCACTATACCCCTTTCAGTCTTGTGCACACATTTTTGTGCTTAGCATGCAAACCTGCACATGCAGTTACACGCATAACTTAATTGATAAATTAGGTTCTAATTGCACTACCAATAAGTAGTTAACTATTAATTGGTGCTAATTGGCACTAATGTGCAGTTATGTTAACCGCACAGTCGTAATTCTAACACCTCAGTGTGGAAAACCTTTAGCATTTAACTGCTAAGGGGTGTGGGTATATATAGGACAGGCAGGTCAGGGTATACTCAGTGGTTACACACCAAGGTTATAGAATACCAACAGTTACAACTGCAACATACAGGTGTGGACATTTACACTAGCCACTGACCTAAATGTTGGTGCATAGAAAGCAAATTACGCTAGTCATCTATAACGGTAATTACATGTTTAATTGCTGATACAGAATTTGCACTTAGCATGCAGCATCCCAATACCTAACTTTAGGCAACCTGTTCTGGATTACCCCTCCCTACATGTTCAAATCCTCAAAGCAACCTGGAATCAAGGCTCAGGGTCTCTACTACATTAAATAATTCTACATAACTTTGCTTTCAATATATGATACCCCATTAATGGTTCTATTTATGAATGTTTATGTGTGATCTGCCTAGAATTATAGGCAGAATACAAACACATCTCTCTATATAAAACGCACCTCCAACGTTCTAATGAAGCCTCTGTTAGCCAACATTCTAAAGTGAAGGGGGTGAGATCGCATTGTGTCTGCCCCGCCCACGCGTCAAACGTGATGACGTCGAGGGCGGAGCAATGACACTCAACCAATCGCAACGCTCGGCAGCGAAGCGTCAGGGAAGGAGGCGGCGCTCTCAACGTCTAGCCTTCCCTTCGCTGTGTTCCGCCTTCTTCTGACGTCACGTCAAAAGAAGGCGGAACACAGCGAAGGGAAACCTAGACGTCGGGAGCGCCGCCTCCTTCCCTGACGCTTCGCTGCCGGAACCGGCACGGAGGTAAATTTAAAAACAAGAAAAAAAAAAAAAAAAAAAAACCATGTTGGGGGGAGAGAAGAGGGTGGCCACTAAAGAACAACAATGGGAGCGGCAGGGCAGGGGAGAAACGACAGCATGGATGCGAAGGGGGGGGGGGGGGAAGAAGAGGGCGGCCCAGGCTGGGACATGGGAGAGAGAGGAGCATGGATGCAAGGGGGGTCATGAAAGGGAGACAGGGGACTTGCTGCAAAAGGATGAATGGAGGCGGCAGGGGACAGAGGAGCATGGATGGGCATGGATTGGGATGGCAGGGCTCAGGAAGAGAGGGCAATTGCTGGAAAGGGATGAATGGAGGGGGCAGGGGACAGAGGAGCATGGATGGGCATGGATTGGGAGGGCAGGACTCAGGGAGAGAGGGAAATTGCTGGATAGGGATGAATAGAGGGAACAGATGGGCATGGATGGAAATGGATTGCAGGGCAGGCCTCAGGGAGAGAGGGCAATTGCTGGATAGGGAAAAATGGAGGGGCCAGGTGACAGATGAGCATGGATGGGCATGGATTCGAAGGGCAGGACTCAGGGAGACGGGAATTGCTGGATAAGAATGAATGGAGGGGACAGATGGCCATGGATGGATATGGATTGCAGGGCAGGCCTCAGGCAGAGAGGGGAAATGCTGGATAGGGAAAAATGGAGGGGCCAGGTGACAGATGAGCATGGATGGGCATGGATTGGAAGGGCAGGACTCAGGGAGAGGGGAATTGCTGGATAGGGATGAATGGAGGGCACAGATGGCCATGGATGCATATGGATTGCAGGGCAGGCCTCAGGCAGAGAGGGGAATTGCTGGATAGGGATGAATGGAGGGGCCAGGTGACAGAGGAGCATGGATTGGAAGGGCAGGACTCAGGGAGAGGGGAATTGCTGGATAGGGATGAATGGAGGGCACAGATGGCCATGGATGCATATGGATTGCAGGGCAGGCCTCAGGCAGAGAGGGGAAATGCTGGATAGGGAAAAATGGAGGGGCCAGGTGACAGATGAGCATGGATGGGCATGGATTGGAAGGGCAGGACTCAGGGAGAGGGGAATTGCTGGATAGGGATGAATGGAGGGCACAGATGGCCATGGATGCATATGGATTGCAGGGCAGGCCTCAGGCAGAGAGGGGAATTGCTGGATAGGGATGAATGGAGGGGCCAGGTGACAGAGGAGCATGGATTGGAAGGGCAGGACTCAGGGAGAGGGGAATTGCTGGATAGGGATGAATGGAGGAGACAGATGGCCATGGATGGATATGGATTGCAGGGCAGGCCTCAGGCAGAGAGGGGAAATGCTGGATACGGAAAAATGGAGGGGCCAGGTGACAGATGAGCATGGATGGGCATGGATTGGAAGGGCAGGACTCAGGGAGAAGGGAATTGCTGGATAGGGATGAATGGAGGGGACAGATGGGCATGGATGGATATGGATTGCAGAGCAGGCCTCAGGCAGAGAGGGGAAATGCTGGATAGGGAAAAATGGAGGGGCCAGGTGACAGAGGAGCATGGATGGGCATGGATTGGAAGGGCAGGACTCAGGGAGAGGGGAATTGCTGGATAGGGATGAATGGAGGGGACAGATGGGCATGGATGGATATGGATTGCAGAGCAGGCCTCAGGCAGAGGGGAAATGCTGGATAGGGAAAAATGGAGGGGCCAGGTGACAGATGAGCATGGATGGGCATGGATTGGAAGGGCAGGACTCAGGGAGAGGGGAATTGCTGGATAGGGATGAATGGAGGGGACAGATGGGCATGGATGGATATGGATTGCAGAGCAGGCCTCAGGCAGAGAGGGGAAATGCTGGATAGGGAAAAATGGAGGGGCCAGGTGACAGATGAGCATGGATGGGCATGGATTGGAAGGGCAGGACTCAGGGAGAGGGGAATTGCTGGATAGGGATGAATGGAGGGGACAGATGGGCATGGATGGATATGGATTGCAGGGCAGGCCCTCAGGCAGAGAGGGAAAATGCTGGATAGGGATGAATGGAGGGGGCAGGGGACAGAGGAGCATGGATGGGCACACACACACTCTCTATCACACTGTGTCTCACATACACACTTGCACACACTCTCATTCTCACACACACACTCTCTCACAAACACACTCTCTCTCTCACACACTCACACTTTCACTCTGACTCTCAAACAGTCACTCTCACATACACTCTCCCAAACATACACACTCCGAGGAAAACCTTGCTAGCGCCCGTTTCATTTGTGTCAGAAACGGGCCTTTTTTACTAGTAAATAAATAAAAAGCCCTAAGGGCTGAATTTTTAAAGCTCTTCAAAGCAGACTATAGATAAGAACAAGAATACAAGTGGCCTAAACATTGATACAGTGCAGGGGACAATGCAAAGTAAACAGAATAGCAAACTGGGCCCCAGTCTTGTGGGGAACTAGAACAATAGCCCCTCACTGGAGAAAGCACCAGAGTCTCTTTATGCCTGTTTTCTTCTCAAGCACCAACAGAGAAAAATCATAAAAGGTGTTGGAAAGACGTTCTGCAAGCCCTTGCTGGACCATTTCAAGAACCTACTGATTTATTTATCAGTATTTAGAGAGACTTGCTATTCCGTCAATCACACTATAGTACTGCTAAGCTGTTTATAATAATTTTAGTAATGGGATAAAATAAGGAGAAAACCAAAAGGATGAGGAAAAGTGTAGAAAAAGAAAAAAATCAGATTAAAAAGAGGAAAGGGAAAATTAGGTTCTTACCATGATAATTTTCTTTCCTTTAGTCATAGCAGATGAAGCCATTACGTATGGGTTATGTCCATCAACCAGCAGGGGAGATAGAGAGCACTCAAACTTTCTCAGTGCCCTCTTGGCCAGCTAGCTCCACTGCCTCTTCAGTATTTGAAGCTTCCAAAGCAGTATGGCAAACCGCAATGGGAATCACAAGAGCTTTCCTCACAGCGAACGATGGCCCATCACAAGGGCATGAACTCATAAAGGAGGGAATGCACATCCTCCTGGAGGGAATAAACTCATCCTCCTTATTGTAGAAGTGGAGGGGAACACACGCACCTCCTGGAGGGAATCACACATCCTCCCAACACACTGGAGGGAATGAACTCATCCTCCTATTTATAGAACTGGAGGGGAACACACGCGCCTCCTGGAGGGAATCAACACATCCTCCAAAAAACATACTGGAGGGAATGAACTCATCCTCCTAAAGTTAAACTGAACATGAATCCTGAAGATTGTTTTCCAACTTTCTCCCAAGGAAGGAACTTCAGGAAATTAGAACAGAACCTGAAAAAACCCCAATTTACAGCATACTGACAATCCAACAGGGAGGGCTCATGGCTTCATCTGCTATGACTAAAGGAAAGAAAATTATCATGGTAAGAACCTAATTTTCCCTTCCTTGTCATCAAGCAGATGAAGCCATTACGTAAGGGATGTAACAAAGCAATCCCTAGATAGGGTGGGAACAAGCCACACCACGCGCTAGCACTTGTGCTCCAAAATGCGCATCCCTCCTGGCAGCCACATCCAGCCTGTAATGTCTGGTAAAGGAGAGCTTAGAAGCCCATGTTGCTGCACTGCATATCTCTTGAAGAGAGAATGCTCCAGTTTCAGCCCAAGAGGAAGAAATCGCTCTAGTAGAATGCGCCTTAAAGGCTACAGGCGGCACCCGGCCGGCCAGCAGATAAGCTGAAAAGATAGTCTCTTTGAGCCAGCGGGCAATAGTGGCCTTAGACGCTGGAGACCCTCTGCAAGAACTTGATAGTAAAACAAACAGATGATCAGAAGTCCTGAAAGAGTTAGTAACTCGCAGATACTGCAGCAGAGTCCTGCGCACATCCAAAAGGTGCAGCTGCCCAAAAGATTCTGGAAACTCTTCCTCTGAAAAAGAGGGCAAGAAAATAGGCTGGTTTAGGTGAAACGCTGAAACCACCTTAGGCATAAAGGAAGGCACGGTCCGAACCGTGACTCCAGACTCTGAAAATTGCAGAAATGGGTCTCTACAGGACAGCGCCTGGAGCTCTGACACCCGTCTCGCCGAGGTAATGGCCACCAGAAAAACGGCCTTCAGTGTCAAATCCTTCTCCGATACTCGCCGAAGCGGCTCAAAAGGAGATGCCTGCAGGGCTTTCAAAACTAGCCCCAGGTTCCAAGCTGGACAGGGTGCTCGCACGGGAGGTCGGAGCCTAAGCACCCCTCTAAGAAACAGTGCCACATCTGGGTGAGCAGCCAAAGACACGCCTCCCACCTTACCACGAAGGGAGGCCAACGCTGCCACTTGCACTTTGTACACCTTCCTGCAAAAAGTCCAGAATCGGCAAGACAGGAGCCCGCATTGGTGCAATGGCTCTGGAAGCACACCAAGACTCAAACAGGCACCAAATCCTAGCACAAGCTACGGAAGTGGACCGCTTGCGGGCTTGCAGAAGAGTGGTAATCACTTTATTGGAATAACCTTTATCCCTCAATTGCGCCCTCTCAATAGCCATGCCGTAAGACCAAAGCGGCAGGCGTCCTCCATGGCTACCGGACCCTGAGTCAACAGGTTCGGTACCAGAGGTAACGGCAGAGGAGCCTCCAGGAGCATCTGTCGGAGGTCTGCATACCAAGGTCTCCTTGGCCAATCCGGGGCGATGAGGACCACTTCTCCTGGGTGCAGCCGAATCCGCAAGAGCAGGCGCCCTATCAAGGGCCATGGGGGAAACACATAAAGAAGACCCGGAGGCCAGGGTTGAGCCAAGGCATCCAACCCCGCCGAGCGAGGATCTCTCCGTCTGCTGGACTTTGGCATTGGAACTTGTCGCCATGAGATCCATCACGGGCTTCCCCATTTGGCACAGATCTGCAGGAATACTTCGTCTGCCAGATTCCATTCTGCTGGATCGATCTGATGCCTGCTCAGATAATCGGCCTGCACATTGCTCTGACCTGCAATATGAACTGCCGACAGACACTGAAGATGCAGCTCGGCCCAGTGGCAAATCAGTTCGGCCTGCGCGGCTAGTGCTCTGCACCTTGTTCCGCCTTGTCGATTTATATAGGCCACTGTTGTCGTGTTGTCCGACATCACTCTGACAGCCAATCCTTCCAGGGTCACTTGAAAAGCCAGAAGCGCCTGAAACACCGCTTTCAACTCTAGGCGGTTGATGGACCACTCCGACTCCTCGGGTGTCCATAGACCCTGGGCATGCTTCCCCTTGCAATGTGCGCCCCAGCCCTTCAGGTTGGCATCCGTTACCACCAGGCACCAAATGGGGAGTGTCAGCGGCATTCCTCGCCGCAGCATGCTGTCCGAGAGCCACCACTCCATGCTGAGTCGGGCCGCAGGGAGCCAAGTGAGTCTGCATTGGTAATCCTGAGAAATTGGAGACCACCTCTGGAGAAGGGAATACTGTAGCGGTCTCAGGTGCGCTCTCGCCCAGGGTACCACTTCCATCGTGGCTGTCATCGATCCCAGCAGCTGGACAATGTCCCAAGCTCGCAGGCGGGGCATCCTCAGGAGCAGACGGACCTGATTCTGAAGCTTGCACCGCCTTAGCTCGGGTAGGAACACATAACCCGAGACTGTGTCGAACCTGGCCCCCAAAAATTCTAGAGATTGTGAAGGGGTCAGGTGACTTTTGGCCATATTGACGACCCAGCCTAGAGATTGCAGTACTGAGACCACTCTGGCTGTAACTTGTAAGCTCTCTGTTGCAGAGTCTGCTCTGATGAGCCAGTCGTCTAGGTACGGGTGAACCCTGATACCTTCTCGCCTGAGAAAAGCAGCTACTACCACCATTACCTTCGAAAAGGTTCGGGGAGCTGTGGCAAGGCCAAAAGGCAAGGCCCTGAACTGGAAATGTTTTCCCAACACCGCAAACCTCAGAAACTTCTGGTGCGGGGGCCAAATCGGTATGTGCAAGTAAGCTTCTTTCAGGTCTAGAGACGTGAGAAACTCTCCTGGCTGAACCGCCGCAATGACGGAGCGCAGGGATTCCATGTGGAAATGCCGCACTCTCAGGGACTTGTTCACTTCTTTTAAGTCCAGAATAGGGCGAAAGGACCCACCTTTTCGCGGCACCACAAAGTAGATGGAGTATCGGCCGTAGCCTTGCTCGGCGGGAGGCACCGGGGTCACCGCCCCTAACTGAATCAGACCTTGTAAAGTCTCCTCCACCGCCGCCCGTTTGACGGCAGAACCGCATCGGGACTCCACAAACACGTCTCTTACTGGGGCGTTGAATTGTATTCTGTATCCATCTCCAATCAGGTCCAGAACCCACTGATCTGAGGAAATGTTGGCCCACTCCTCAGCAAAGAGGGAAAGTCGTCCTCCGATGACAGGCATCGAGGAGAGGGCCGGCGCACCATCATTGAGAGGGTCGCCCCTGAACTCCTGGTCTTGAGCCACCAGCTGCGGAACGCTTGTCCGAGCGAAAGGAGTTCCTCTGCTGACCACGGGCACGTGAAGTGAACCCAGCCGAACGCCCCGGGCGGTACCTTCTAGCTTCACGGAAGCGAGGTCTGTACGAGGAGTGGACCGCCTGGCCCTTAGAGGAAGGCCTCTGCCTATCTTCAGGCAAGCACTGGGGTTTTGGATCACCCAAGCCTTTCACAATTTTCTCCAACTCCTCACCAAATAGGAGAAGTCCTTGAAAAGGCAACTTCACCAACCTTTGCTTAGAGGCCATGTCCGCTGCCCAGTGTCGTAGCCACAGACGACGGCGAGCCGCCACTGCTACTGCCATTTGTTTAGCCGAAGCTCTGACAAGGTCATAAAGGGCATCAGCCAGAAAGGACAAGGCCACCTCCATCCGCGGAGCCACATCCAAGAAGGGCTCCGCTCCATCTCCGGGCTGTGCCACTGCCTGTTGCAGCCAAGCTAGGCAGGCTCTAGGAGCATAACAGCTGCATGCAGACGCCCGAACAGTAAGACCTGCAATTTCAAAGGACCGTTTCAATGCTGTTTCCAGCCTAAGGTCTTGAACATCCTTCAGGGCAACACCTCCTTCAACAGGGAGGGTAGTTCTCTTTGTCACCGCAGTGACTAGGGCATCCACTGTAGGCATTTGAAAACGAGCCATATGCCCCTCACGCAGAGGGTATAACTGCCCCATAGCCCTGGAAACTCTCAAAGGTCCCTCGGGGTCAGCCCACTGAGCCGACACAAGCTCTAGGATGGAGTCATGCAAAGGGAAGGCCCGAGCAGCTTTCTTGGTACTAGCCATCCTGGGATTACCCGAGGAGGCCATGCCACTGTCAGGATCTTCAATCGAGAGGGCCTGCAGGGTATCTGAAATAAGCGCTGGCAGCTCTTCACGGTGGAAAATCCTCACCGTGGAGGGATCATCCAGATCCTGTGGTAAATCCGCACCTGACTCCGGTTCCTCAGACCAAGAACGTCTGTCAGAGTTCTCCGAATCCTCACACCCCGACCACGGGGGGGAAAAAGGTGCACCACAATCTGAAGGGGAATTAACCCTTCTGCGCTTATCTTTGGGCCAATCATCCGGGAAAACCTCACTGGGCATTCCCAGGCCAGAATCCATCGGGGGGGCAATCAAAGGGGCCTCAGGCGACCCTTGAGGGAGGGCTCTTTTCATCATGTATGCTTTATGCAGCAAAAGCACAAAATCCGGGGAGAAAATCTCACCCTGGGCACCCAAATCCTGTCCGGTGCTAGCCACTCCTGAAATAACCTCATCTCGAGGTGCCCCACCCGGCTCAGGTCGCTCCGTGTCCACGGAGGCCGCGCCATGCGGTGTAAGCAAAATGGCGCCCGCTGCCAGCTCAGAGCGGGAAGAAACATCGCTCGCCATGCTCGGGCCGGCTCCTACGCCTGTACAGCACGATTTACAGAGCCCTGCTGCTGATTTGCGCTTGCCACACGTGGAACAGCGCTTTACATTGTCCGCAGCCATCGCCGAAAAACGGCGGTAAAAACCAAAATGGCGGTTTCGCGCCAAAATCGCCCCGATCGCGGGCCCACCCCGGAGGAGTTGGAAAACACTCTTACCTCAAAGGATCTAGCGTACAACTACGATCCTGCTGAAAATCAGGTCAAAAACCTCTGTTCCAGCGTCTCTGCGTTTAAAAACACGACGCGACTTTTTTTTTTTTTTTTTTTTTTTAAACGCTGTGAGGAAAGCAGAGGTACTGAAGACTCCGGAGGCTCAGATGAGTGGGAAAGGCAGGAAAAGGGCGAACCTATATGCCTGCATCCACTGTTGGTGGGTAAGGACAGGGAAAGCAATGCAATATGTCCACATCCACGGAGGTATGGGTAAGGCAGGGAAAGGGCTAACCTATGTGCCTTTAAAGTGAAGCTGCTATAGCCTCCAACACCCCGGTTAACAACTGGCAAGCCAGGAACCACCTCCCGGCAGATTTTTCTGGAGCTCGAGAAGCTGCAGCCACCCTGCTAGGGGAGATAGAGAATACTGAAGAGGCAGTGGAGCTAGCTGGCCAAGAGGGCACTGAGAAAGTTTGAGTGCTCTCTATCTCCCCTGCTGGTTGATGGACATAACCCATACGTAATGGCTTCATCTGCTTGATGACAAGGAAAGGTAGGTTTTATAGAGCAAAATGACTGAGAAAGAGCAGCAGGCAGAAAACATTCACTTAGTATCATGGCAAGTATTCTGGAAAAGCCACACAGGAGCAGAAGGCAACAAACTGACTTCCAGCCCAGGACAGAATTTTCAAAGATTCTTTATTTAAAGGCACCAGAGAAACAACACAACATGAGTCTGTGTTTCGGAGGACTTAGTCGCCTGCCTCAGGGGTCACAAGAGACAATATGTACAGAAAATAAAAAAAAGAATGTCAAAACCATACATACAAAATATATAAAACATAAATATAATGAATTTAAATTAAACAAACTAGACTGTATAAAACAATGTACCAAACATGTTAAAAATATAAAATTAAAAGAAGTAACATGTCATAAAAACATTTGTCATAACCATGTTAACCATGATAGAGAAAAAAAACAAACAGCGCTTCTATAACCTTTCCAGGAAGGAAGATGCAGCTGTCCTAACCTCAGTCACCAACCACTCAATAGTGATCAAACCAGCAGATAAAGGTGGGGGCATCGTGGTACAAAATAGAAGCGATTTCATTGCATAAATAGAAAGACAGATGAATGACACACAATATATTATACAGTAGGGCTGAACATTTAACACGTTAATAACAATTAACACTGACTCCACTCAGAGCTGCTAGTGCCACCAACCCCACTCAGAGCTGGGATCCCCTCCCCTTTCACAACTGTGAAGAGAGAAAATGGCAACGGACAACGATAAAGTTTTGCTGAACAGCGACATTTGTTTCAAGAACAAGACAACAGTTGTTTGCAAATATTGTGGTAAGGATTTCAATTACCTTAGAAGCCTCACTACACTGACCTACCAAGGGCTACCATTAGGTGAAAGTATATCTATAACTGCTGATTTTTTTTTTATTTATGCAATTTCAATATTACATTTATATTCATACAAATGCAGGAATTTAGAAATATAATACACAGGAAACAAAATTATTCCTTTCTATAGGTTAGGAAAAAATTACTAATATATTGAACTACATTTGAAGAGGGCAAAAAACAAGAAAATTAAAAAGAAAAATAAAGAGTAATCACTCAGAGAGGGGAGTACATTATGCTCGCAAGCAGATTTCACAGCATATTATCCTGTGCGAATATTCAGGCAGAAACATCTCCCTTTTCCTTAGATATTATATATTCCTGCATTTTCTTTGGATCAAGAAATACATAATTTATATTATTCAAAGATACTAGACATCTACAAGGATATTTTAACACATGTGTACCACCTAAAGCGAGTATTCTAGGTTTTAAAGCCATGAATTCTCGCCTTCTTTTTTGTGTATCTCTATTTAAATCAGGAAATATCTGAACTTTTTCACCAAAGAATTTAGCATTCATATGTCTAAAGTACAGTCTGGCTCAAATGCAAATGTTACTAAGAGAGTTGTTTGTTGTGTTACCACTTCTAATGAGCTTTCCAAGAATTTAGTAATATTAAGTTCAGGTTGAGGTTCCAAGGCCCGAGTTTTGATTCCTGTTATATATTGAGCTTTAACGATGCATGGGAAACCCTCTGTTGGAACAGATAAAACTTCTCCAAGGTATTTTTTTAGCATATCAGTTGCAGGAATCAAGGGTGCTTTTGGAAAGTGAAGGAACCTTAAATTGTTCCTCCTCCCTTGGTTGTCAAGATATTCTAGCTTCCTAACCAGAATATCCCTGGTCCTTAATCACCGTCCCTGTTAAGCTGTGCAAAGTCTTAATTTCTCTACTTAACAGTTCAGTTTTAGCTTCATTTGTTTGAACTCTGCCAGTCAAAAGATCTTGAGATTGTTTTATAAGCAAGACTTCTTCCTTAATTGAATTTGTTACCTGGATAAGGGAATTGTTCAAACCCTGAATAGCATCACACAAGTTCTCCATTGTTATCACTGCTGGTTTGTTGTAACCTCCGGTTTCCAAAGAAGTAGCTCCCAGCTTAAGAGAAAAAGTAGGGTTTATCCACCTTCATGTTCCTCTTTGATGGCATTTCTGGGGTCAAAGACTCTCCAGAGTCTTATACAGAGGCATCTTCACCTTTTTCCTACTGGCCATTCCTCTCTCTATGCATCCAGAGGAATGTCCAGTAGGAAAAAGGAGGTGAAGATGCCCCTGTATAAGATCCTGATGAGATCTCATTTGTGTACAATTCTGAAGACCACCTTCAAAAAGATATAAAGAGGATGGAATTTATCAAGAGGGCAGCTACTAAAATGGTCACACCATCTTGGATAAAAAAAATAAAAATAAAAAGCACGAACCCTCCCTCTGAATGGTTACTTTCTCTTATGAAAAAACAGATACAGATTCCTACATGAAAGGGCCTGCAACTTAAGATCATTCTAATTCAGTGGTTCTCATCCCACCTTGGGACACACCTAGACAGTCAGCTTTTTAGGATACCCACAATGAATATACGACTTGCATTCAGTGAAGCAGTGCATGCAAATTCATCCTGAAAACTTGGACAGCTGAATGTGTCCTGAGGACTGTGTTAAAATCCCGTTCTAACAAACGACTACCTAAAAATACTGCTTCAAATGACATCTTTCAGGGACTAAAATCTCAGAGGTTCAAGGGGGGATAACACTGATGCCTTTAAAATCAAATCTGAATGGTAGTCATATATGTTTTGCTCCCCTGAGGAAATAAGATACATGTAGGTGAGCTAAAACAGAAGAACCCTTAATGCAGTTCTTGCAGTATACCATGAATGCTATTTGGCACCTTCAGACAGCAGGTCAATGCCCTTCTTCAAAGGCCTCTGCAAAAAGGCCAGAATCTCCAAAACAAAGTATCTCCATAATAACACCAGAGAGTACCCACACCAGGACTCAAACAGGTGCCAAACCTGAACATATTCTAAAGATATAGACCTTTTCCCTGCCTTTATAATGGTAGCTATCAATGCAAAAAAGGTTAAATTTATTTGTTGATTATTAATTTCCTTTCCTTGATTTCATTAATTTTATTAATTTAACTATTTATATACCACTTAGACCTAAGTGGTTTACGGTTTTATTTTTACAGATACTGGGACTGTCCCTAGTAGGCTCACAATCTAAGTAGTACATTGTACTACTGTTGCACCTGCAGCAACAGAGAGTTATATGACTTGCCCAAGGTCACACGGAGCTTTTGTTCAGCTTGTGTTCAAATAAAGCTTTTAAATGGCTACAAATAATTTTATCGTCTTTCTCCTTTGTAAATTTTTACATCAAAGTGTCAATAACTTTCATAGAAGAACTGCCTTATAATTAACAATTTACAATCTTGTTTATCTGGAAGCTTCCTTGTTATTTTTTTACCCAATCAAAACAAGTTCTCAAAAAATTTGCACACACCCTCTACCATTTTTGTTCCAATGGTTTATTTTGTACCCTAAAGCTATGAATTAAACACCCATAAAGGACTTGAACCTTTTTTCCCTCACTTTGAAAGGCATTAAACTTCCTTATGTGGACAATTAATGTCAGCATTTATGTTTCAACAATTTTATAGAAATCTGGAAAACACACACATTTTTAGTTTATTAAACCAAAATAAGGAAACAAATGACACAGTAAATCAGTATTCAATCAACTCAAAAAGTTTCCTAAAAGAACAAAACCAGTCTTGAAACGGCTGAGATTCAGGGACTCCTAGAAGTAATTTCAATGCAATCCAGTGCTCTGCCCAAGATTTAACTAGAGAAATAACTGCTCTGTCTGTTTTGCATTAACAAACTATTGGGAACAGCCTTGATAAGTAACACTTCATATACATAATCCCTTGTTCTGGATCTCCCAGTAAAACAGAGGCACACTTTTGGGTGCTGCTGAACCCAGGCAAAAGTCAGCAAAGCCCTAGTGGCTTTTCAGGATAGTAGGGAATGAAGTGCTCTTAGGAACTTGATTATCAATGTAATAATCCAGCAACTGATTTACACACCACTTTATTGTTCCCAACAACAATAAAAAAAATGATGCTGTTAACAGTAGCCTTGGAACCTGATAAAAGTCAGATTATCCTTTCATTTTCCTTTTCTTTTGATAAGAAAAATTTATGAGCAGCAAGAGAAGCAAATATCCAAATATCTCCTGTAGGACAATTGAAACACAAGATTTGTTAGCAATATGTAATGCAGGAATTGATAAGGGGCAAATTTTGCTCTTTACTGGCTAAAGTAACACTTTAAACAAGTTCTCAATACTGCATGATGCCCAATCAGGATTCCGGTGGAATCACAGCACAGAAACAGTATTAATTACCCTAATGACAAAATTTAAACAAATGATTGCAACCGGCAACAACATACTCCTCCTACAATTTGACATGTCAAGTGCCTTTGATATGGTTGACCACGGAATCCTATTACACATACTTGAATATTTTGGCATCGGAGGAAATGTCCTAAACTGGTTCAAGGGGTTCCTAACCCTGCGCTCATATCAAGTCACATCAAATTCAACTAGGTCTGCTACATGGACACCTGAATGTGGAGTACCACAAGGATCACCCCTCTCACCAACTATTTTCAACCTAATGATGATTCCCCTTGGCAAAACTTCTATCAAACCATAACCATACGCCGACGATGTAACAATATACATCCCTTTCAAACAAGGCATTAAAGAAATCTTCAATGAAATCAACCAAAGTCTACACATCATGAACACCTGGGCAGATGCATTTCGATTGAAACTAAACGCAGAAAAAACTCAATGCCTGATACTCACCTCCCAGTACAACACGAATTAATTTACCGCTATAAACACACCAAAACTAAACCTTCCAATCTCAGAAACTTTAAAAATCCTTGGAGTCACTATTGACCGCCACTTAACACTTGAAACTCATGCAAACAATACAACCAAGAAAATGTTCTACTGCATGTGGAAACTGAAAAGAGTAAGACCATTCTTCCCGAGATCCGTCTTTCGCAGCCTAGTGCAATCCCTCGTACTCAGCCATCTGGATTACTGCAACTCACTATACGCAGGTTGTAAAGAGCAAATACTGAGGAAACTTCAAACAGCCCAGAACACAGCAGCCAGACTCATCTTCGGAAAACCAAAATACGAAAGTGCCAAACCCTTACGAGAGAAGCTACACTGGCTCCCACTCAAGGAACGCATTACTTTTAAAGTATGCACATTAGTCCACAAAATCATTCACGGTGAAGCCCCATCTTACATGTCTGACTTAATAGACCTACCACCCAGAAACGCTAAAAGATCATCCCGAAATTTCCTCAACCTTCACTTCCCTAATTGCAAAGGCATAAAATACAAAACACTGCACGCATCAACCTTTTCTTATATGAGCACGCAATTCTGGAATACACTACCACGCAACCTGAAAACGATCTACGAACTAACCAACTTCCGCAAATCATTGAAAACCCATCTCTTTGATAAAATTTACTGAAAGGATCAAAACACATGAAGTCCACACACACTGTTAGTAATGCAACAATACATTCTCTTCTG
The DNA here is from genome assembly GCF_901765095.1 of Microcaecilia unicolor. Taxonomy (NCBI): domain Eukaryota; kingdom Metazoa; phylum Chordata; class Amphibia; order Gymnophiona; family Siphonopidae; genus Microcaecilia; species Microcaecilia unicolor. The sequence goes on along the minus strand of NC_044032.1, from coordinate 490,678,307 downwards.
AATTCCCATCCCCCGTAATTTTACCACATTTATACCTCTACTCACAGAAAAATGTTATACCGAATTGTTCTCCTACTATTGTTTAGTTGCCCTATCAGTTTCCCATTGTTTCTTTCCATTGTTCTATTCCCTTAACGATACTTTGACTTTGTTTTCGCATAACTCCTCACAATGTAATCCATAACCGAGTTGTAACAAATTGTACTTTCACCATTCACAATGTATTGTAAGCCACACTGAACCCGCAAATAGGTGGGAAAATGTGGGATACAAATGCAATAAATAAATAAAGGTTGTATTATTCATAAAGATCAATGTTATATCTTTCAGGAACCAAGTTCAACTTTGATTTTCTTAGGAAATTAGATGTGCTCCCTTCTGAAAGGTAGCATCTCTAAGTGACTTCACCTGAGGCTACACCAATATGAAACATGATGCATTATACAATACTATAATATGGATCTAGAGTTTTGTTCTCTCAGCAAACAGTTACAACTTTTTTTTCTGTTTTGCTATTATCCTTCTCTCATTGTAATCTCAGTTTGAGGACTGTCATTTTCTTTTCCCCCTTTTTTTTTTTTTTAAATTTCATATAGATTGATTATATACAGGTACATGTATGCATGCTTTGCTACCCTGTACTGTTTGCCTGTATCTAAATTCCTTGTTCTTTCATACTAGGTATTTTGCCTGTTTTGCTCGATCAGTACTTTCTGGTAAAGTCCCGCATACCTGCACATCTGACTCAAACCGGAAGCAGGCATCAGTACCCTACTGCGACTATAAAACTAACTGATATAGTAGCACCTTTGCAATGGCAGTGTGCGTCTGAGCAAATCCAAGGAGCCAACATGCTCGCTAAGCCAACTCTGGGGGTGGGGGAAGATGACCCAGCAGTGGTCTTCAGTAATTTTTAACAAAGGGCCACTTTGTATCCTAACAAACTGAAGAAAAGCTACCAAATATCTTCCCATGTGGGGCTGTGGCTCTTTGTGTCAATGACATCCACCCCTCTAGCCTGTCTTTAAATTTTTCACTGGAAGTATTCTGCAGGAGGTTGGTATTTCCAAATGCATTCTCTTTATCTATTGGGGAAATGCTTTGTCCTTCAAAAGCATGCATGTCTTCCCCCCTATCCACTTCCCAATTTCTGTCTCCAATTTCTGGGTAGAGAGGCAGAGAGAGAGAAAAAAAACCCCAGAACAATGACAAGGTCACCCCAGAGGTCTCCAGGGGCCTCCATTGGCCCCCCAGGCCTTGCATTGAAGAACACTGCTGTATGATGTTTTTAACGCATAACTCTGTGCTCGGCCTTTTCTTTCTTTTTTTTTTTTTTAATTAATTATACTGAACACCTCCAGGTTGTCTGTGGCCACCGCTCATAGCTACAAGTTCCTAGATCCACACAGCCTCAAGTAAAATTTCTAGTTGTAGCTCCCTATTAACCAGTATTTGCCCATGGGCATGTGATGAATCTTTCCAAGCTGTCAGCACTCTGAAGTGTTCATTATAAAATTACAATGCTGTGAGATCTAAGACTACAGTGATTTAGGACACTATTACTAATAACAAGTTGTCCTGTCTTAGCCTTATGGAAACTTTGCTATATGATAAATCTCTTTTCTCGCAGTGTCTCCCACCGGTTCTCAGTTCTAGGACAGGAAAGAAAGGAGGAGACTTAGCCTTCATTTATCACCACTCTATTTCCAGTATCTGGTACCAAGTTTAAGGTCTCTCAAGTTTGATTCCCTTCCTGAAATTCAAGTATAGTTCTGGCTGGTCCAGCGATGGTTGAGAGAATGTCTAACTTTAAAATTGAACCTGTCTTCCGTTGCCTTACCCCAAAACTGACTGTTCTGTGAACACTTTTCCTTGAATTCTTCTATTTTCCTCTGTTCAGTCTGATTTTGGTATTAATTTGCATGGAAACTTCTTTGAAGTGGGTGGGAAGGAGAGAAGAGAGAGAGAGGTAATCCTCATATTTGTGCATTTTCTTCCTCCAGATCAATTCAGGCCTGAAACTGAATTGTTTTCAAAAATTAACTCACCCACTCGGAGCATATTTTGTCTGAGTGGACGTATCGAGATCAAAAGAAGCTGAAAGTCCTTTATGCATTTTGAGAGTTTTATGGCTTGTTTGCATACAGTATTCTTTTATTTATTCATTTTATTTTTTTACATAGTGTGTTTTTGTGACCCCTGAAGCAGGTGGCTGCTTCCACTGAAACATGGACTCATCTGGTGCTTTTAATAATGATTTATTTAACATTCACTCCCGGTTTGGAAGTCACTTTTGTCATTCTGTACTCCCGTGTTGTTCTCCTTGGTAATACAAAATACCAGATTGTAACTGTGAGCCATCAGCATACAAAAAACTACTTGCATTTGCATAGCACTCTGCATTTGTTATGGCTAATTAGCACTTTATGACCTGAATCTGTTTAGAGAGAAATTCCTAGATATGCTAGCTACTTCAAATACATAAAACAGAAAATTGGCAGGAAACTATTAATACTGGCTTTCTAACTATTCTCACACTACACAAGTGCAGATGTATGAGAGATACTTAAGACAGAAAAGCTCCCAAGTTTCAAAAAAATTTCCCTGTTCCTAGAGGGCTTACAAGGAGAAATTATGCCTTACCTGATCACTTTCTTTTCTTTAGCCAGAGAAACCATTCTGCACAAATGGGTTCTTATCCCTTCTTACCAGGAGGTAGAGAAAAGACTAAATTCTACCAGTGACATCAGCAGTAATAAGCTGTGGTGCCCTACTGGAAGATTCCAGTATGTATCTGCCAAGAAAAGTCCCCTTTGTAATGTACGCATGCCCCATCAACTACTGTAACTGCAATGAGCAGCAAGTGAGCAAAACACCAAAGAGTGGTACTCAGGCCCAGATGCACTAAAAAATCATTAGAGCCCTTCCCTTACCGATTCCCTTAAGGGAAGGGCATGCATCAAGGAATAGGAATGCAAATGAGCTGCTCGTTGTAGCTCACTTGCATTCTCTACTCCATCGGTAAACAGTCGGCCAGTGGAGCATACGCAAAGCAGCCAAGCGTTATGCTGGCTGCTCTGCGCATGCCAAGAACGTCCTTTATGGATGTGCTTCACTTTAAAAAACAAAACTTTAAAAACACTTTAAAAACAAAAAAAAGATGAGCGCGTTTAGCTCAGCCCCCCCCCCCCCCCTGAGGTCGCCACCGCTGCCGCTCCCCCCCTGCATCGAAATGACAGCTTCAGCACCGGCCTCCCCGCCATCCTCCGCACCTCCGTGGCCCTGCCCCCATGGCCCCCCCCCCCCGAGGTCGTCGCTGCCGTTCCCCCCCCCCCCCCCCCCCGTCTGCCACCGGGCCCTCACAGCGCCTCTCACCTCCGTGTGAAGGCGCTGCACCAGGCAACAGCTGATCGCTTCACTTCGGACTTCCCTTCTTTCCTCCTTGGCCCGCCCTCGTCTGACATAAGTTACCTACGTAGGTTACTTACATCAGACAAGGGCAGGCCAGGGAGGAAAGGAGGGAAGTCTGAAGGGAATCCATCAGCTGTTGCTTGGTGCAGCGCCTTCACACGGAGGTGAGAGGCGCTGTGAGGGCCCGGTGGCAGATGGAGGGGGGCGGGTGGAGGGGGGCAGTGGCGACCTCAGGGGGCGGCGGGGGTGGGGCCAAGGAGGTGCGGAGGATAGTGGGGAGGCCAGTGCTGAAGCTGTCATTTCTATGCAGGGGGAGGGGCAGCGGTGGTAGCAGCGGCGACCTCAGGGGGGGGGGAGCTAAACGCACTTGTCTTTTTTTTTGTTTTTAAAGTTTTGTTTTTTTAAAGTGAAGCACGTCCATAAAGGACGTCCCTGACGAGCACTCCCCCACCCCCCGATTTTTTTTTTTTTTTGTAACATTATAGAAGTTTTTCATACCGCGCAGCCCCAATGAGAGGTACAGACCTCTTTTCCAGTGTTAAGGCAATCGGAAAAGGTTAGTGCATCTCATTACAATAGGGTTTCTACACAATTTGCTCATCTGCATTCCGTTTTCGTTAGCTGCTACCATTGTTGGAAAAAAGTCTTTAGTGCATGCCAGGGTTTACTACTTGCTCGTTAATGGCTCGTTAAGTTTAGTGCTTATGGCCCTCAGTACCCTCAATACACCAGGGAAAAGCCAAATCCAGCTACTAATCAGAAAAACAAAAATAACTTCAATTTTTTCCCTTTATTTTTTTTTATGTCAACCAACTGAGAGAACACAGAGAACACACAAGACCCCAGGCCAAGGTCTTCCACGGGCAGAATTGCAGAACTGTTTCACTGAGTAAAGAAAAGAAAATGATCAAGTAAGGCATACTTTCTCCTTTTTCAGCATCAGCTGAACTGTTCTGCACAAATGGGATGTACCAAAGCAGATCTACAGGGCAGGGGAAGGCAAGCCCGTTTCCCCCCCCCCCCCCGAATGACAGTTCTGCCAACGTCTGACTGGGCCCTGGCCAGCACGTCCAACCTGTAATGCTTGACAAATGAATGAAGCGATGACCATGTCGCCGCTCTACAAATCTCCTCAGGGAACACCGCCTAGGCTCGGCCAAGAAGCGGCCTCAGCTCTGGTAGAGTGGGTCTTCAGCATCTAAGAAACCAGTCTATTCCTGCTGATGTAGGCAGACTCAATTGTCACCAACTTGCAATGGATGCCGCCTGACCCTTTCGAGGGCCATGGAAAAAGCACAAAAAGGTGGTCAAGAAAACAAGTCATACATTCATCTCCCTTAGGTAATGGAGAAGAGTACTCCGGACATCCATGCCTGTGGAACCTCCGATCTGTACCTGAACCGCCCTCCACAAGGGAAGGCAAGCAAAATTAATTCACATGGAATGGAGAACCTTCAGTAGAAAGGAGAACCTGCCTGCAAGGATACAGAATCCTCCAAAAAGGACAGATAAGGATCCCGACACAAAAGAGCCTGGAGCTCTCAAACCCACCAAGCTGAAGTAATGGCCACCAAACACATTAAGGATGAGGTCCTTGATAGAGGCGGAATGCAGGGGCTCAAATGGAGCCTCAGACAGTCTCCAGAGCACCAGATTGAGGTCCCATGATACAAAAGGAAGGTCAAAGTGGAGGATGCACACATGCCCCCCTAACTTCAGGAACCACGTTACCTCTCTGTGCAAGGCCAGAGAAAGACCATTTAGTTTCTCCTAGAAACTGGAGAGTGCTGCCACCTGAACTTTCAGGGAGCTCAAGGCCAACCCTTGGTCATGGTCCCGCAGAAAATCCCCTAAAATATCATCAGGAACCTGAGCCCTTCAGGGCAAAAAAGCCCACACCAGGATTCAAAAACATGTCAGACCCTGACATAGGCTAGGGACAGAGGAGTTCTGGGAACAAAGCAGTATAGAAATCACTGAAGGAGAGAACTCCCGCCTCTCCAAATGCATCCTTTAAATGGCCAAACCAAAAGACAGATATCTGGGTCCTCCATTGTTACCAATTTCTGCCAAAGAAGATCCTGACCCTTTGGCAGAGGAAGTAGGTCCTCTATAAGAAGACACCTAAGATCTGCAGGGCCAATCAGGAGCCACAAGAAAGACCAGATAAGGAAAATGTGCAATCCTGTGCAAAAGCTGCCCTACAAGGGGCCATGGAAGGAAGACAAAGGGGGTTCGCTTCTGGCCACAGTTGAACCAGGGCATTGATCCCCAAGGAGGTTAGATACCTCTGCCAAGTGAAGCAGTGATCTGCCTTTGTGTTGGCCAGTGTCATACCAAGGACAGGGTGGTGGAGATGGCCCACCCCAGGTGCAGATCAAAAAGGGGTGCACTGCTTGAACTTCTCCGGTCCCTCTAAACTGTTCCGTGGCCTGCACATTCCACCCCGCTGGGCCACTGCTACTGCTGCTTCCTCTCTGGCCGGTCCCGCACCTTCCTCCAGTCTCCACACCCGTTGGGCCGCCACTTTTCCTTCACAGACTAGCAGCTGTGACAACAAACAAGTAAAATCAGGATTGTGGCGTCTGCACTACCTGTGGCTGCTGATCCCACCCCTTTGACATCATTCCTAGTTCCGGAACAGACCTGGCAGCCACAGGTAGGTAAGGCCCTGCGATCGTGATATTTTGTTTAGCCTTGTTTACTTTTTTTTTTTTTTTTTTTTGGCTGCTGCTAGTTTGAAGCAGTAGCATGCGGGGGTGGATCAAGTAAAAAGGAGAGCGGGCAGGGGCTGGATGGCAGTGGCAGAGAGAGGGCAGGTGCTGGATAGCAGGAGCAGAGAGAGAGAAAAAGGGTAGGCGCCGGATGGCTGGGGTACAGAGAGAGAGGGCAGGTGCTAGACTGCAGGGGCACAGAGAGAGAGAGAGAGAGAGAGCACTGGATGGCAGGAGCAGAGAAAGAGCAGGTGCTGGATGCCAGGGGCAGACAAAGAGAGGGCAGACATTGGATGGAAGGAAGAGAGTGAAGAGAAGATGAGGAAAGCAGAAACCAGAGACAAAGGTAGATAATATATTTTTTTCTTTTTTTACTTTAGGATAAAGTAGTATTGTAGCTGTGTTAACAAAATGTTCATTAATAGAAAATGGAAATAAGGTAATTTTTTTTTTATTAGACTAATACATTTTGACTAACTTTCAGAGACCAAAACCCCCTACCTCAGGTCAAGACAGGACACCTAACAGCAGTATACTGTACTGGCCTCTGAAAGCTAAAGATATTAGTCCAATGAAATGGTATCTTATTTTCCATATTTGTTTCATTTCTATTTGTTAATTTGTAAAGTTGTGATTGGTATGTTAGTTTTTTCAAATTTACATCTGCTATTTTACACAGTACTACAGGACGTATATCACTATCACTGTTTCTGTGGTGTTGCATTGTGTGCAGAGTCTGGCTTCTTGGGGTTGTTTGTCTACATATTTCTATTTTTACTTATTCTATACTAGATAAGGATGCTATCTGTGTTCTGTGAATGTAGAAATGACATGGTTTTCTGTTGGCATTGACTGCGTTGGATCAACAATCTGTACTATTCTGGCTGGTTTTGTTTTACAATAGGTGTTGATGTTCTAGTGCTCACTGCAATGTTTAAGATGCTGCCTTTTCCTAGGTACACCTTTGTTGTGTGACTCATAGAACTCACTGCTTATGTATGATATGATAGAATTGCTCTGTAGGTCCTGTGTGACATTTACTGTGTTCTGTATTAATTCTCAGTATGCCTGGTATTGGATTGTGGAAGATGGGTTTTAAAAAACTTTTTTTTAATCAGTCCCAGGTGTCAAATACCCTAGGTATGCCACTGGTGGTGGCCCATGTCACTATCAAGTCGAAGAGTTGGGGCCCCCAGCGGTCCAGAATGAGCTGAAAGGCCTGATGCTCCTGCTCCCACGGATCCAGGAGAGAGTGGCTGAGAAAGTCCACCAACAGATGGGTCTCTGCCCAGCAACAGACTCAACGCCTCCACAGCCACCACCTGACTCTGGGTACTTCCCTGCTTGTTGATGTCAGACAATGCTACAGCTGTAGCGTACATCACTCTGACTGCCTTGCCCTCCAGCAGAGGCCGAAATTCCAGCAAGGCCAGGTACACCACCCAGGTCTCCAGGCGGTTGATGGTCTAAGTCGCCTCTTGGCTCAACCAAAGGCCCTACGCTACATGCCCCAAGCAGTGAGCCCCCCCCCCCCCCCCAATGAGGAGCTTTGAATCCTGAAGGACCCCTTTCAACAGACGGGCCTTACTGTTCCACCAGTCCAGACCGAACCTTGCCCTGAGCAAGAGATGGAGGACAATGAAATTCCTGATTGACTGGGCACCACCACGCCAACAGCACCTCCTGCAGAGAACGAATGTGGGCCCTCGCCCAAGGAACAACCTCCAGAGTCACCGCCATACAACCCAGAAGCTACAAATAGTCCCAATCCACAAGCAACTGAAGCTAGCACAACCACCATGTCAAACCGGATCCCCAGGTACTCCAACACCTGAGAGGGCACCAAATGACTCCTGGGGCGATTCACAACCCAGCCCAAGGACTTCAGAAAAGAAACCAGATGAGCAGTAGCTTGAACGGACTCCACCTCCCAATCGGCCCAAATCAGTCGTCAGAACCCGCACCCCCTGGCGTCTCAGGTGCACAGCCACCACCACCACAACCTTGGACAAGGTGTGTAGTGCCGTAGCCAGGCCGAAAGGCCAAGCTCTGAAATGAAAATGCTGATCCTGCACACAGAAGTGCAAATACTTCCTGTGGAAATCCACAATGGGAATATGCAGGTAGGCTTCTGTGAGATCCAGGGAAGTTAAAATATCCCCAGGCTGAACCGAAGCAATGAAAGAGCACAGAGTCTCCATGCGAAAATGCTGAACTCACAAGCAAGTGTTCACCCCTTAGAATGGGCCGGAAAGAGCCCCCTTTCTCTGGGACCACAAGAGAGATGGAATGCCAGCACTGATCGTGATCTGCTGGTGGCACAAGCGCCACCACTCCAAGAGTACAAAGGTGCTGAAGAGTGAGAGTGACTTCTTGCTGCTTCAAAATGGAGCCGCATGGGGAGACCATGAAAGCAACAGAACTGGACGGGCGAACTCCAAGGAGCATCCCCTATCACATCCAGGACCCACTGATCCAAAGTAATGCAAGCCCACTCGTCTGGGAAGAGAGACTGCCTGCCCCTACTGGGACCACAGAGGGGCCTGGCACACACTCATTGCGTGGGCTGGGTAGCTGATGCTCCCAGAGGAGCCAGCGGCACCAGACTTGCAAGGACCACGAAAGAATCCCTGCCTGAAGAGCCTGCCTTGGGCAGCGGAGTACCATACAGAACAAAAATGACCCGTCCTTTGGAATGCTTAGAAGCCATAGCATGCTGCACCCACTTCTGCTGAACAGTAGGGAGTGAGAAGACGTGCCTCCCCCATATCCTTTACCAACTTCCTGAGGTCCTCGCTGAAGAGCAAGCATTCCCTAGAAGGTAACTGGCTCAACAATTTTGGAGGCCACATCCGCCTCTCAGTGGCACTCCACTACCAAAGCAGCCATCAAGCAAGAGCTGGACCAGATCATAAAGAACGTCCACTCAAGAAAGAGGCACCAGACTCCAAACAAGCCACCTCTGGTGACTCAGAGCAGGTGCAACCACCACAGCACGACCCCCAGATAGCTGTCTAGACGCTGGATGCCCCTACTGAAAAAGGAAAGCAAAGCTGCTGCTCCACCTTCTTACTGTGATCCCTAGAGAGCAGAACCCTCTGAACCAGGATTGCGGTTCCTTCGTGACTGCTGCCACCAGGGCATCCACTTTGGGAAACTATCAATACTTTGCCACCTCCTCCGGAACAAACGTATAAAGGTAGTCCAGCACTCTGGCGCCTCAAAGAGGGCCACCTGGAACCTCTCCCTCTGCCATCATTATGCAGACGAGAGCCTTGAGGAAGGGAGTGTGGCCTGGACAAGTATTCCATCTATTTCATGGTCCCGAAGATGGGTGGCTCCCCCCACCCCTTTTGTCTGTTCACTCGGTGTATTCCTAAAAGACTCCCCCTGCAGCTCCCAGGCTTTCAAATCTGCTCACTTGGCGAAGCTGGTCTGTATCACAGCTGTGGCCATGCCCCCACGTCCAAACTCACCTTCCCTTCCAGTGGTCAAACCCACGGCTTCTCTAGGCTGCCTCCTTCTTGCAGTTGCCTCTATCACTTCCTCTGGTAATTAGTGTGCTCCAAGCCTCACTCTGATATTGTGTTTCAAGCCTCTTTCCTGAAGACATGACATCATCAATGAGGGCTCTCACAAGGAATGTTGGGGCATTCAAACTTTGCCTTTGCAACAAAGGTCTTCTAGAGTGTTCTAGTGTTTGTGTGTGTATGTTGCACTTCTGATAGAACTGCCTTATTTACCTTGCCTTGAGTTCTGCCTTGTTTGCCTTGCCTTGAGCCCTGCCTTGACTGCCTTGCTTTGTGCTCTGCCTTGTCAAGTTTGTACCTTGTTCCTTCACTCTGTTCCTGCCTAGCTTTGCTTCTGCTTCATCTTATCTAGTCCTGTTCCTGGTTCCACTCCAGCCAAGTCCTGTTCCTGGTTTCCACCCCAGCTTTCAAGTTCCAGCCCAGATTCAAGCTCCAGTTCTAGCCCGGGTTATTCACCTGCTGCTAGTCAGTCTCCAGCAGCAGTTCAAGGACTCACATTCCTTGACTTCATCACAGGTTGCAAAGGCCATGAGTTCAGCAGAATCACTCTCTTTGCAGATGCTTCAGCAACTGTCTCTCCAGCTTCAACAACTAATTGATGTTGTCCAAAGTCTGACTTCACGCATGGACCCATTCCAGCAATTTATGGGGGCATTCCAGGCTCTGGCGGATTGCATGGCCCATTACCTGAGTTCAGCAGCATCCCAATCTCCACTTCCTTCAAAGTTGGACCCAGTACCGGAGATAGCTTGTTTCCAGTTCTGGTTCCAGTTCCAGCACACCTTTGGTTTCCAGCAAAATTACTGCTTTCAGTTCTGGTTCTAGTTCCAGTGCAAGCCTCAGCTTCCAGTCTTCGCTTCAGCTTCTAGCACAGCTCCCGTTTCCAGCCTTGTGTCACGATTGTGGTCGTGTCCCCTCTCAGACTCACCTTATTTCCAGCGGTCAGCTTCTGAGCTAGCTTCTGTCTGTTATTCCTGAGTTAGTTCTGTCTCTGTCTCTGTGTGCTGGCTGCTTCCAGCATGGCTCTGATTACTCCACTATACTGCACCTGTGTGTGTTAAGCCTCTCTGCGCTTCAGTATGCTTTCTGCCTGTGCCTTGGTTTGTGTTCCTCTTGTCCTCTGGTGGCCAGAAACGGTGGCTGCCATAGACTTTCCAGACTTTCTTTCTGGTCCGGTCCAGATATTCCAGCCCTCCAGACTTGGTTTGAAGTTTGGCAGCTAGCCTCACCTGTAGCTGCCTCATGATTGCTGCAGCTGAGTTTCAGCTGCTGATGGGTTTATTACCACCTGGAACCTTCTGAGTTTGCCTTTGCGTCGTCTAAGGTCCCTGGTTTGTTAGTGCTTTGTTGCACTTCTGCCTAGTCTGGTTTCTTGTATTGTTCCTTGTCTGATTCTAGTTAGTCTGTGTGTAGTTTAGCTTAGGTTTATTTGCTTATTTCCCTAGTCTTGTTTCTGGTCTGTATTCCTTGTCTAGTTTCTGTTAGTCTGTGTTTCTTGCTTAGTGGCTGCTCTGCAGCTTTCAGTCCTGTCTCTTGTCTGTCAGTATTTGTACCCTGTTTCAGTGGCTGCCTGGCAGCTTTCAGTCCTGACTCTTTTCTGTTTGTGTTCTGGCTTAGTGGCTGCTTTGCAGCTTTCAGTCCTGTCTCTTATCTGTCAGTATTTGTACCCTGTTTCAGTGGCTGCCTGGCAGCTTTCAGTTCCTGTCCTTTAGCTTGTCCATTTCCGGCTTTGTATAGTATTCTCTGTCTGTGAGTCCTAGCCCAGTTTCCTGCCTTGCTGCCCATGTATATTCTTTTCCCCTCTGATCCTCAGTCCCTGTTCAGCCTAGTTGGTATCCAATGCCTGCCCTGTCCTCTAAGTCCTGCCGGCCGCCTGCACCCAGTGGCTCAACTACTGGGGAACGGCGGTCAAGCGCAGATGAAGTCTAGCTGTTTCTGTCAGAGTTCTGCCTTGTCTCTGGTGTGGGGTGGTTTTGCCTGCCACTGCTGCTCCACGGCAGTGGCCCAAGGGCTCACGAATCTAGTTTCTGCCTTGAAAACGTGACACCTTGGTTCCAATTCTAGCACAAGCTTCAGTTTCCAGCAAATGATTCTCCAGTGTCAAGCCCACCAAGCCTGGCTTTCCACTTCTGAGAACAGGGCTTGTGTAGATCTTTTTTTCTGGCCTTGGTTCCAGTTCAACTCTTAATTCCAATCCAGGCTCCAGTTCTGGCACTGCTCTTGATCCAAGTCCAGGCTCCAGTCCAGCTTCTGATTCCAGTCTGGGTTCCAGTTTCGGCACAGTTCCAGATTCCAGCCCATGTTCCAGTTCCAGCACTGTTCCTGATTCCAGTCTGGATTCCAATTTCAGCACAGCTCCTGATTCCAGCTCCAGTGCCGCTCCCGATTCCAGTACAGCAGCTGTTCCTGCACAGCATACTGTTTCCTTTGATGCCTATGTATGATGTTGCTTGGTTTCTGAGTCATCTACTATCAACTCAGACACCACTAGTGTTCTTGATAATGTACCCTAGACCATTGGGTTACTGGCCAGGGCCTGCCCTGAGCTGCAAACAGTGACAAGATCTCCACGTCAGGAAGGCAAGATGGTTGCAGATTCCCTCCTGGGAGGAGGGTTCCTTCTGAATAAATCCTCTTCGCTTGCTGCATCCAAGACTCAGAATCTGTCCAGCGGCTGTCCAAAGAAGCCTCCTCAAGCACTGATGTCTAGTACCATGCCCAAAGAACCAGACCCTAGATATGAGGTTCAGGACGTCCCCAATTCCAGGGGGACCTATGGTCTTGAAGTGAAGCCATGGAAGTCTGCTCGATATGGTATTACTCCAGGCCTGTTCTCAAGCACCAGTCCTGCCTTCAAGATCCAGTCTTGTCTTCAAGTTCCAGATTTGCTCTCAACCTCCAGCCCAGCAATCTATGTTCATGTTCTGAAGCCTATCAATAGGTTCCACCACAGTTAACCTTGGAAACCCGGACCTCCCATGGGGACCACGGGAGCCTTGAGGGGGAGGTACTGTCACAGCTGTGGCCGTGCCCCCGCACCCAGACTCACCTTCCCATCCGGTGATCAAGCTCCGTGGCTTCCCTGGGCTGCCTCCTTCCTGCACAGTTGCCTCTGCTATCACTTCCTCTGGTATTCAGTGTGCTCCAAGTCTCTTCCCTGAAGCCATGACATCAGCAGCGAGGGTTCTCATAAGGAATGTTGGGACATTCAAATTTTGCCTTTGCAACATACAGAGGTCTTCTTCTAGAGTGTTCTAGCGTTTGTATGTGTATGCTGCACTTCTGATAGTCCTGCCTTATTTGCCTTTCCTTATGCTCTGTCTTGCCTGCCATGCCTTGTGCACCATCCTTGTGCTCTGCCTTGTCAAGTTTGTGCCTTGTTCCTTCACCCTGTTCCTGCCTAGTTTTGCTTCTGCTTCATCCTGTCTAGTCCTGTTCCTGGTTTCCGCTCCAGTCCATCTTTCCAGCTCCAGTTCCAGCCTGGGTGATTCACCTGCTACTAGCAGGTCTCCAGCAGAAGTCCAAAGGCTCACATTCCTTGAGTTCGTGACAGTCTGGTTAGCTTCATGCCCTCTGAAAGAGCTAAAGTGGGATCTAAACTTGGGGCCCTGAGTTTACAGTCCACTGCACTAACCACTAGACTACGCCTCAGACCCTTCAGGGGCTAATGCTGACAGTACTCAATGTGTGGCCTTCAGAGCCAGCAGCTGAGCAGGGGTAATGCATTATTTTTTTATTTTATGAAAGAAAATGTGTTATTTCAATCCATCTGCCTTTCACTCAGTGAGCATTTCACATGTGCTGTTCCCTTCCTGCCAAGACAAATTAGCAGTTAGAATCCTGCCTTCTCCCTCAATTCACTCAGACAGAGAAAGATGCAGGAGAAACCTAAGACAAAATGGCTGCAATTCTCGCCAGAGACAGAGCCAGACTCAACCACGCACTCCCCCCCTCCCGCCATTTCTGAAGTCAGAAACGGCCCATCACAATTTGGGCACATCAAACCAGCAGCTGTACTAAGGATCTGCAGTACCTGCCTGCCAGCATTTTCAACCATGTGGCAGGCACGGGGAGGGCCTGCTGAACCTTGGGAGACTACCTCAGACAGAAGTCCCGGGTAGCCCCAATAGTCCCCAAGCTCTCCTCGGGTGCTAACTGGGGAAATCCCATACTTGTCAGTGAAAAAGACTGCCCCAATTAAAGCTAGGTGTTGCTCTTTTGTTTTATTTTTTGTTTGTTTTTAAACAAAGCTCTGAAAGCTGCAAAAACAAGGCTCCACAAAAAAAAAAAAACGAATCTGGGGATGTAGAAGAGCCCGAGGTAAGATCACCCCATAGGGGTGCTGGGCAAGGTGGGGAGGGGGAGGGGAATGGGAACCTGCACCCCCTCCCCCTGGCAAGGGTTCAGGGGACCGAGCCCGAAGCTGCAGCCAGTAGAACTATCAAATGTGAACTGGGGGCTACAGAGCCAAACTCTGTGCTCAAACAGGCACGGAACAAATCCGTAATCGTAGGAGCAGCCCTTAGGCTCAACCATGCTGAGCAGCTATGACCAGCAAAGTGGGATCTAGGCCAGGAACTTGGGGCACCAAACAACAACCTACCGCCTACTGAAGGTAGAGGAAAAAAAATACAGGAAACTTCTAAGGAGCACCACAGCATGTTACCGGTGATGTCACTGTTTGAATTCAGTCTTTTCTCTACCTCCACCTGCTGGTAGGAAGGGAAAACAATGCATTCATGCAAAACGGTTGAGCATTTGCACCAGAGGCACTAGAAGGTTCAAGTGATTTGCCCAAGGTCAAAAGGAGCACCAGTGGTATAAATCCCAATAAATAAATTTGAACGTTGGCTTCCTTGGTTCTCAGCCTGCTGCTCTAACCACTAGGCTACTCCTCCACTCAAGTTTTTCCTAGTCTAATATAATATAACGCACCCTCAACGTTCTGAGGACAACGTTCTGTGAAGCCTTGAAGCCTGAAGCCTTGAAGCCATGAAGCCATCTGACGTCACTCCCAGGCTGAAGGGTTCGCGCCGGATTCATGGTGTGAAGCCTTCAAGCCAGCCAGCCGTCTTTGCCCCGCCCTCGCCTCAAACCAAACAAATCCGGAAGCGAAGCGTCAGGGAAGGAGGCGGCGCTCCCGACGTCTAGCCTTCCCTTCGCTGTGTTCCGCCTTCAAAAGAAGGCGGGAGACAGCGAAGGGAAAGCAAGACGTCGGGAGCGCCGCCTCCTTCCCTGACGCTTCGCTGCACGAACCGCCACGGAGGTAAAGTTAAAACGAAGAAGAAAAAAAAAAAGGGATGCATGGATGCGAAGGGGGGGGGGGCATGGATGCGAAGGGGGGGGATGCATGGATGCGAAGGGGGGGACATGGATGCGAAGGGGGGGGAGAAGAGGGCGGGCCAGGCTGGGACATGGGAGAGAGAGGAGCATGGATGCGAGGGGGGGGGGTCATGGAAGGGAGAGAGGGGACTTGCTGGAAAAGGATGAATGGAGGCGGCAGGGGACAGAGGAGCATGGATGGGCATGGAATGGGAGGGCAGGGCTCAGGGAGAGAGGGGAATTACTGGAAATGGATGAATGAAGGGGCCAGGGGACAGAGGAGCATGGATGGGCATGGATTGGGAGGGCAGGACTAAGGGAGAGAGGGAAATTGCTGGATAGGGATGAATAGAGGGGACAGATGGGCATGGATGGATATGGATTGCAGGGCAGGCCTCAGGTAGAGAGGGCAATTGCTGGATAGGGAAAAATGGAGGGGCCAGGTGACAGATGAGCATGGATTGGAAGGGCAGGACTCAGGGAGAGGGAAATTGCTGGATAGGGATGAATGGAGGGGACAGATGGCCATGGATGGATATGGATTGCAGGGCAGGCCTCAGGCAGAGAGGGAAAATGCTGGATAGAGAAAAATGGAGGGGCCAGGTGACAGAGGAGCATGGATGGGCATGGATTGGAAGGGCAGGACTCAGGGAGAGGGGAATTGCTGGATAGGGATGAATGGAGGGGACAGATGGGCATGGATGGATATGGATTGCAGGGCAGGCCTCAGGCAGAGAGGGGAAATGCTGGATAGGGAAAAATGGAGGGGCCAGGTGACAGAGGAGCATGGATGGGCATGGATTGGAAGAGCAGGACTCAGGGAGAGGGGAATTGCTGGATAGGGATGAATGGAGGGGACAGATGGGCATGGATGGATATGGATTCAGGGCAGGCCTCAGGCAGAGAGGGGAAATGCTGGATAGGGATGAATGGAGGGGCCAGGTGACAGAGGAGCATGGATGTGCATGGATTGGAAGGGCAGGACTCAGGGAAAGGGGAATTGCTGGATAGGGATGAATGGAGGGGCCAGGTGACAGAGGAGCATGGATGGGCATGGATTGGAAGAGCAGGACTCAGGGAGAGGGGAATTGCTGGATAGGGATGAATGGAGGGGTCAGATGGGCATGGATGGATATGGATTGCAGGGCAGGCCTCAGGCAGAGAGGGGAAATGCTGGATAGGGATGAATGGAGGGGGCAGGTGCCAGAGAAACATGGATGGCCATGGATTGGGAGGGCAGGGCTCAGGGAGAGAGGGGAATTGCTGGAAAAGGATGAATGGAGGGGGCAGGGGACAGATGGCCATGGATTGGGAGGGCACGGCTCACACTCTCTCTCTCATATACAACGTCTTTCTGACTCTCACTCTCACACACTCTGTCTCACACTGTATCACATTCACTCTCTATGTGCCACACAGTCACTCACACACTCGCTTGGTCTCATACACACACTCTCTCTCTCACACTGTGTCTCACATACACACTTGCACACACTCTCATTCTCACACACACACTCTCTCACAAACACACTCACACCCAGACTCACTCTCTCTCTCACACACTCACACTTTCACTCTGACTCTCAAACAGTCACTCTCACATACACTCTCCCAAACATACACACTCCAAGGAAAACCTTGCTAGCGCCCGTTTCATTTGTGTCAGAAACGGGCCTTTTTTACTAGTTTTCTATGAATTCTGAAGCAACAGAAATCACTGAACCTTTAGAACTATGTTTCATGGAATGTATTTAGGTAGAATGCACAGTCATTCCTGAATGTTCAATTGGATTATTATTGGAAATAAGCATTAAAACATTATCTAAAATATAGGCTGCATCAGAGATATTGTTAATTTCTTGCCCTGCAGCCCTTCACCAGTTAAATGAAAGTTTGATTATAGAGAGACTGTTTCAAGCACCATGGAAACAGACCCTACATTGTATTTATCTTTCTTTGGCATTCCCCAACTGCTTTTCCTGCCTGCAAGTGATCTCAACAAGAGTTTTAAAGAGCATGTCAGTACTAGGCTGCGTGATAATGAAGATCATTCACAGCTGTTAGGCTTCATGCAGATAGTATTTTGAATCAGTTATTCCAGAAAGGCGGTATATCAAGTCCCATTTCCCTTTCCCTATAAAGAGTTTAGTGCAAAAGCTTTCAGAACTCATATACACCACAAAGGGTTTTTTTTCTGTAGAAAGTCATAAAAGTGATAGATCAAGAGCATGAGTTGCCTCTTCCTGTAAGCTGCCTCATTTTTTTTTTTTAATAGAATATACAGTGGTGGAAATAAGTATTTGATCCCTTGCTGATTTTGTAAGTTTGCCCACTGACAAAGACATGAGCAGCCCATAATTGAAGGGTAGGTTATTGGTAACAGTGAGAGATAGCACATCACAAATTAAATCCGGAAAATCACATTGTGGAAAGTATATGAATTTATTTGCATTCTGCAGAGGGAAATAAGTATTTAATCCCTCTGGCAAACAAGACCTAATACTTGGTGGCAAAACCCTTGTTGGCAAGCACAGCGGTCAGACGTCTTCTGTAGTTGATGATGAGGTTTGCACACATGTCAGGAGGAATTTTGGTCCACTCCTCTTTGCAGATCATCTCTAAATCATTAAGAGTTCTGGGCTGTCGCTTGGCAACTCGCAGCTTCAGCTCCCTCCATAAGTTTTCAATGGGATTAAGGTCTGGTGACTGGCTAGGCCACTCCATGACCCTAATGTGCTTCTTCCTGAGCCACTCCTTTGTTGCCTTGGCTGTATGTTTTGGGTCATTGTCGTGCTGGAAGACCCAGCCACGACCCATTTTTAAGGCCCTGGCGGAGGGAAGGAGGTTGTCACTCAGAATTGTACGGTACATGGCCCCATCCATTCTCCCATTGATGCGGTGAAGTAGTCCTGTGCCCTTAGCAGAGAAACACCCCCAAAACATAACATTTCCACCTCCATGCTTGACAGTGGGGACGGTGTTCTTTGGGTCATAGGCAGCATTTCTCTTCCTCCAAACACGGCGAGTTGAGTTCATGCCAAAGAGCTCAATTTTTGTCTCATCTGACCACAGCACCTTCTCCCAATCACTCTCGGCATCATCCAGGTGTTCACTGGCAAACTTCAGACGGGCCGTCACATGTGCCTTCCGGAGCAGGGGGACCTTGCGGGCACTGCAGGATTGCAATCCGTTATGTCGTAATGTGTTACCAATGGTTTTCGTGGTGACAGTGGTCCCAGCTGCCTTGAGATCATTGACAAGTTCCCCCCTTGTAGTTGTAGGCTGATTTCTAACCTTCCTCATGATCAAGGATACCCCACGAGGTGAGATTTTGCGTGGAGCCCCAGATCTTTGTCGATTGACAGTCATTTTGTACTTCTTCCATTTTCTTACTATGGCACCAACAGTTGTCTCCTTCTCGCCCAGCGTCTTACTGATGGTTTTGTAGCCCATTCCAGCCTTGTGCAGGTGTATGATCTTGTCCCTGACATCCTTAGACAGCTCCTTGCTCTTGGCCATTTTGTAGAGGTTAGAGTCTGACTGATTCACTGAGTCTGTGGACAGGTGTCTTTCATACAGGTGACCATTGCCGACAGCTGTCTGTCATGCAGGTAACGAGTTGATTTGGAGCATCTACCTGGTCTGTAGGGGCCAGATCTCTTACTGGTTGGTGAGGGATCAAATACTTATTTCCCTCTGCAGAATGCAAATAAATTCATATACTTTCCACAATGTGATTTTCCGGATTTAATTTGTGATGTGCTATCTCTCACTGTTACCAATAACCTACCCTTCAATTATGGGCTGCTCATGTCTTTGTCAGTGGGCAAACTTACAAAATCAGCAAGGGATCAAATACTTATTTCCACCACTGTATGTTATGCCTTTCTGTGTTATTTTGGGTAGCAGCTTTGGAGAGCTATCATGAGTTGAGATGTAAGAACCTGAACCTCTCCCCCCTCATTTCTTATGAAAATGGTTTGCAGTTCAAGGACCACTTTGTTTGGGGTACTGTCTCTAAATCAGGGCTTGACAAACACCAGGCGACAGGACAACTAAAAATTTAGACCTGGCATTTAAGGTTTGTGGGCTGAGGCAAAGCACCTCTCCTGTTTCTTCCCGCGCTCCCCACCCCCCCCCAGCGGCGCTTCCAAACCTGTGTTCTTCTCTGTCTGCAGCAGCCATAAACACATGCATCTGAAGGTGGCCCAGGAACTGTTCCTTTGCAGCAACCTGCCCCTGAGCAAACAGGAAGTTGTATCAGCAGGGGAGGGCGGGATGCAGAGAAACGGTTCCCAGGCCACCTACAGACAGATTGTGCTTAAAGCTGCTGCAGCCAGCAAAGATCACAGGTTTCGAAATGCTGTTGGGGGGGGGCAGGGGGAAGAAGAAGGAGAGGTGTTTTGGCCTGAGGGGGAGGGAGCAGAGAGCAAGAGAGGTGCAGGACCTGGAGAAGAGAGAAAGCTCTTGGATGATATAGGGGGGAAGAGTTCTGGAGAGTTGCTAGACTGGCAAGAGGAATGGGGGGAATCAGGAGAGTTACTGGACTCATATGGTTTTACCAGAGGGAAATCGTGCCAAACGAAACTCATTGAATTCTTTGATTGGGTAACTGGAGAATTGAATCATCGATGTGCTATAGACGTAATCTACTTAGATTTTAGCAAAGCTTTTGACACGGTTCCCCACAGGAGGCTCTTAAATAAACTAGATGGGCTGAAGATAGGTCCCGAAGTGGTGAACTGGATTAGGAACTGGTTGACGGACAGACGACAGAGGGTGGTGGTAAATGGAGTTCGCTCGGAGGGAAAGGTGAGTAGTGGAGTGCCTCAGGGATCGGTGCTGGGGCCGATTCTGTTCAATTTATTTGTGAGTGACATTGCCGAAGGTTTAGAAGGTAAAGTTTGCCTATTTGCAGATGATACTAAGATTTGAAACAGAGTGGACACCCGGGAGGGAGTGGAAAGCATGAAAAAGGATCTGAGGAAGCTAGAAGAATGGTCTAAGGTTTGGCAATTAAAATCCAATGCGAAGAAATGCAAAGTGATGAATTTAGGGAGTAGAAACCCACGAGAGACTTATGTGTTAGGCGGGGAGAGTCTGATAGGTACTGAGGGGGAGAGGGATCTTGGGGTGATAGTATCCGAGGATCTGAAGGCGACGAAACAGTGTGACAAGGCGGTGGCCGTAGCGAGAAGGTTGCTAGGCTGTATAGAGAGAGGTGTGATCAGCAGAAGAAAGGAAGTGTTGATGCCCCTGTACAAGTCGTTGGTGAGGCCCCACCTGGAGTATTGTGTTCAGTTTTGGAGGCCGTACCTTGCGAAGGATGTTAAAAAAATGGAAGCGGTGCAAAGAAAAGCTACGAGAATGGTATGGGATTTGCGTTCCAAGACGTATGAGCAGAGACTTGCTGACCTGAACATGTATACCCTGGAGGAAAGGAGGAACAGGGGTGATATGATACAGACGTTCAAATACTTGAAAGGTATTAATCTGCAAACAGGAAGGCGACCGAACGAGAGGACATGAAATGAGATTGAAGGGGGGCAGACTCAGGAAAGATGTCAGGAAGTATTTTTTCACAGAGAGGGTGGTGAATGCTTGGAATGCCCTCCCGCGGGAGATGGTGGAGATGAAAACGGTAACGGAATTCAAACATGCGTGGGATATGCATAAAGGAATCCTGTGCAGTAGGAATGGATCCTCAGAAGCTTAGCCAAAATTGGATGGCGGAGCAGGAGGGGGAAGAGGGATTGGTGGTTGGGAGGCGAGGATAGTGGAGGGCAGACTTATATGGTCTGTGCCAGAGCCAGTGATGGGAGGCGGGACTGGTGGTTGGGAGGCGGGAAATACTGCTGGGCAGACTTGTACAGTCTGTGCCCTGAAAAAGGCAGGTACAAATCAAGGTAAGGTATACACATATGAGTTTATCTTGTTGGGCAGACTGGATGGACCATGCAGGTCTTTATCTGCTGTCATCTACTATGTTACTATATGGGGGGAATCAGGAGAGTGCTGAACTGGCAGGGAGGAGGGAGCAAGAGAAAATCTGGATCTGAGGAGGAAGGGGGAGGGTCAGAAGAACTGCTGGACTGGCAGAGAGAAGGGGCAAGAGAAATTCTGGACCTGGAGGGGGAAGATGCCAAACTACTCAAGGGGGACCCAGAGAGGGGGGGAGACTGGATGCACAGAGGTAGGGACATATGCTGCAGAGTATTGGTGGGGTTGAGAGGGACAGAAAGGAAAAATATGTCATCCTGTTGGGGTAATAGAGAGGAGGGATGCTGGTCATTGGGTGGAGAGGAGAGAAAGATGTGCTGGGCAGGGTAGAGAGAAAGAATAAACTGGACACTGGGAGGGATAGGGACATAGGAGGGACAATGCTGGACAAGAGAGGATTCAGACACAGGACCAATGCTGGAGTGGAGTGGTAGGGTTAGGGACACACAAAGGAAAGGGTGGACATTGGGTCAGGGATAATATTTGACACGGGGGGGGGGGGGATTCAGAATGGAAATGCTGGGCAAGGGAAGGGAGGCAGAATAGGGACAGACACACAGAGAGAAAATGGATAATGGACACAGAGAGAGGAGAAACGACAGACAGAAGACCCTAACAAGAAAGTTAAGAAAGTAGAAACAATAGATTAAAAAAAATAAATAAAAATCAAATAACCAGACAAAGATAGAAAAATTATTTTGTTTCCTATTTAGCGATTAGAAAATGTTACGTTTTTGGAATGTACAACTGCCAGAGTTGGTATCAGACATGGCTGAGGTCCGTAGCAGAAATTTGGGAGGAGACCCAAAGCTCTGTACCAGGCTATGCCTTCTTCAGGTTCAGGCAGGCTTGAGGCCCCCTCTGGTCAAGGAATCAGGTACAACTGTTCTGGTTGCACCCTGCTCCTAATATTATGCCTGACATCTGGGTATCTCTGCATTTTGCACAGTACATGGGGAAATGTATCTCTTTCTACTTCTCTAGTGGTGTTCTACATGCAAGTTTTGAATTCTTGAGATTCTATCTCCATATTTGTATTTCTAGTTTACAGTCAGAAACTTATTCTGTATTTGGTATTTGTGTTCTATGTGTGTGACCAAGGCTAGGTATTCTATTCGCCTAAGTTTTCTATGTAGTAATTTGGCTTGTTTAGTTTTCCCAATAGATATATTAAGGCCCGCTGTAGTCTTTTGAACATTTCCTTTTCAAGATTGGGCCCTTTTTTTTTTTTTAGAAGTTACTGCAGAATGGTAGATTTGATCTACGACCTCAGTGGCATTTTGCAGAGTTGTTAAAACTTCACAATATGGCTGGTATTGAGAAGGTTTATGCTGTGTTAGTGAGATCAGAAATGTCTTTGTGTGATGACTTTCACAGGGGGAGGGGGGGAAAGAGAGTAGCTGGGGAGATTTCTTTTAAAAGCATTAGCTGAGGAAGGAAAAAAGAAAGGGCTATGTAGGATGACCAAGAAGTTCAATGCATCATGTAGGGGGCAGAGAAGTACATTTAAACCCCAAGGACGTGGAATCGTCCAATAGGAAGCTTGTAGTAAGGAGAGAAAGTGGTATGGAGAAAATAAAGCTTGTTCGTAGTCAAGAGGAGTGTAATCCTGATTTCCAGTAATCCAATCAAATAAATGTTGCAAGAAGCATGCCATATTATATAGCCTAATATTAGACAGACCAAGACCTCCTGCAGCCCAACTGCCCATCAGTCAAGGAAATCTCTTTCTTACCCGCCCAGCACAACCGGGCAAACAGCCTATTTAGGCAAACAAGATCCTTTTTCAGTAACCGCAAAGGAAAAGTTTGAAGTAGATGGGAAAATTAGGCTCTTACCGTGATAATTTTCTTTCCTTTAGTCATAGCAGATGCAGCCATTACAGATGGGTTGTGTCCATCAACCAGCAGAGGGAGATAGAGAGCACACTTTTTTCAGTGCCTCATACCAGCTTGCTCCACTGCCTCTCTTCAGTATTTGAAGCTTCCAAAGCATTATGGCAAACCGCAATGGGAATAACATAAGCTTTCCTCACAGCGAACGATGGCCCTACAACAAAGGACATTAACTCAGAATGGAGGGAATGAAACATCCTCCCGGAGGGAATGAAACATCCTCCACCGAGACATAACTTGAGGGAATAAACTCATCCTCCCGGAGGGAATAAACTCATCCTCCAAAACATGAAACTGGAGGGAATTAAGTCATCCTCCTTTAATTGAACAAGAATCCTGAAGACTGTTTTCTGACTTTCTCCCAAGGACGGAATCTCCAGGAAACACGAACAGAACCTGAAATAGATTTACAGCAGATAGCATCAGACAGGGAGGGATCATGGCTGCATCTGCTATGACTAAAGGAAAGAAAATTATCATGGTAAGAACCTAATTTTCCCTTCCTTGTCATCAAGCAGATGCAGCCATTACAGATGGGATGTATCAAAGCAATCCCTAGATAGGGTGGGAACAAGCCACACCACACGCCAGCACTTGCGCTCCAAAATGTGCATCCCTCCTGGCAGCCACATCCAGCCTGTAATGTCGGGCAAAAGAGAGCTTAGAAGGCCATGTTGCTGCACTACAAATCTCTTGAAGAGAGAGTGCTCCAGTTTCAGCCCAAGAAGAGGAAATTCCTCTAGTGGAATGCGCCTTAAAGGCATCAGGCGGAGGCCGGCCGGTAAGCAAATAAGCTGAAAAGATAGATTCTTTAAGCCAGCGGGCAATAGTGGCTTTAGACACTGGAGACCCTCTACGAGGACCTGATAGCAAAACAAACAGATGATCAGAGGTCCTGAAAGAGTTAGTAACTCACAGATACTGCAGCAGAGTCCTGCGCACGTCCAACAGGTGCAATTGCCCAAAAGATTCTGTAAACTCCTCCTCGACAAAGGAGGGCAAGAAAATAGGTTGGTTTAGGTGAAACGCTGAAACCACCTTAGGCAAGAAGGAAGGCACGGTCCGAACCGTGACCCCGGACTCTGAAAACTGCAGAAAAGGGTCTCTACAGGACAGCGCCTGGAGCTCTGACACCCGTCTCGCCGAAGTAATGGCCACTAACAAGACGGCCTTCAGTGTCAAATCTTTATCTGAAGCACGCCGAAGCGGTTCAAAGGGAGCACCCTGAAGGGCCTTCAGCACTATCCCCAGGTTCCAAGCTGGACAAGGCGCACGCATGGGAGGACGGAGCCGAAGCACCCCTCTAAGAAACCGTGCCACATCCGGATGAGCAGCTAAAGACACGCCTTCAACCTTGCCACGCAGGGAGGCCAATGCTGCCACTTGCACCCGCAGGGAATTATAGGCCAAGCCTTTTTGTACACCATCCTGCAAAAAGTCCAGAATCGGCGAGACAGGAGCCCGCAGGGGTGTGATCTCTCTGGAAGCACACCAGACTTCAAACTGGTGCCAAATCCTGGCATAAACCACGGAAGTGGAACGCTTGCGGGCTTGCAGGAGAGTGGTAATTACTTTATTGGAATAGCCTCTGCCTCTCAATTGCGCCCTCTCAATCTCCAGGCCATAAGACCAAATCGGCCGGCGTCCTCCATGGTCACCGGACCCTGTGACAACAGGTTGGGAACCAGAGGTAACTGAAGGGGATCCTCTACGAGCATCTGTCGGAGGTCCGCATACCAAGGCCTCCTGAGCCAATCCGGGGCGACAAGAACCACTTCTCCTGGATGCAGCCGAATCCGCAGGAGCACTCGCCCTAACAAGGGCCACGGAGGGAACACATACAGTAGGCCCGGAGGCCAGGGTTGAGCCAAGGCATCCAACCCCGCCGCGCGAGGATCTCTCCGTCTGCTGAAGAAGCACGGGACTTTGGCATTGGAGCTTGTCGCCATTAGATCCATCACGGGCTTGCCCCACTTGGCACATATCTGCAGGAACACTTCGTCTGCAAGTTCCCACTCCGCTGGATCGATCTGATGCCTGCTTAGATAATCGGCTTGCACGTTGCTCTGACCTGCAATGTGAGCTGCCGACAGAAACTGTAGATGCAGCTCGGCCCAGTGGCAAATTTGTTCGGCCTCTGCAGCTACAGCTCTGCACTGAGTGCCGCCTTGTCGATTTATGTAGGCCACTGCTGTCGTGTTGTCCGAATAGAATGTTGGGTGTTATTAGGAAGGGTATGGAGTCCAGATGTGCGGATGTTATAATGCCGTTGTATCGCTCCATGGTGCGACCGCACCTGGAGTATTGTGTTCAGTACTGGTCTCCGTATCTCAAAAAAGATATAGTAGAATTGGAAAAGGTACAGCGAAGGGCGACGAAAATGATAGTGGGGATGGGACGACTTTCCTATGAAGAGAGGCTGAGAAGGCTAGGGCTTTTCAGCTTGGAGAAGAGACGGCTGAGGGGAGATATGATAGAAGTGTATAAAATAATGAGTGGAATGGATCGGGTGGATGTGAAGCGACTGTTCACGCTATCCAAAAATACTAGGACTAGAGGGCATGAGTTGAAGCTACAGTGTGGTAAATTTAAAACGAATCGGAGAAAATTTTTCTTCACCCAACGTGTAATTAGACTCTGGAATTCGTTGCCGGAGAACGTGGTACGGGCGGTTAGCTTGACGGAGTTTAAAAAGGGGTTAGATAGATTCCTAAAGGACAAGTCCATAGACCGCTATTAAATGGTCTTGGAAAAATTCCGCATTTTTAGGTATAACTTGTCTGGAATGTTTTTACGTTTGGGGAGCGTGCCAGGTGCCCTTGACCTGGATTGGCCACTGTCGGTGACAGGATGCTGGGCTAGATGGACCTTTGGTCTTTCCCAGTATGGCACTACTTATGTACTTATGTACACTCTGACAGCCAATCCTTCCAGGGTCACTTGAAAGGCCAGAAGCGCCTGAAACACCGCTTTCAACTCTAGGCGATTGATGGACCACTCCGACTCCTCGGGTGTCCATAGACCCTGGGCATGCTTCCCCTTGCAATGTGCACCCCAGCCTTTCAGACTGGCATCTGTCACCACTAGGCACCAATCGGGGAGCGCCAGCGGCATTCCTTGCCGCAGCATGCTGTCTGAGAGCCACCACTCCATGCTGAGTCGGGCCGCAGGGAGCCAAGAGAGTCTGCATTGGTAATCCTGAGATACTGGAGACCATCTTTGGAGTAGAGCATACTGTAGAGGTCTCAAGTGCGCTCTCGCCCAGGGCACCAGTTCCATGGTGGCCGTCATCGATCCAAGCAGCTGGACAATGTCCCAAGCTCGCAGGCGGGGCATCCTCAGGAGCAGACGGACCTGATTCTGAAGCTTGCACTGCCTTTGCTCGGTTAGGTACACATAGCCCGAGGCTGTGTCGAACCTGGCCCCCAAGTATTCTAGAGACTGCGAGGGGGTCAGGTGACCTTTGGCCAAATTGAAGACCCAGCCCACAGATTGAAGTACTGAGACCACTCTGGCTGTTACATGCTGACTCTCTGTAGCAGAGTTTGCTCGAATGAGCCAGTCGTCCAGGTACAGGTGAACCCGAATACCCTCTCGCCTTAGAAAGGCAGCTACTACCACCATAACCTTCGAAAAGGTGCGGGGAGCTGTGGCGAGGCCAAAAGGCAAGGCCCGGAACTGGAAATGCTTTCCCATCACCGCAAACCTCAAAAACTTCTGGTGCGGGGGCCAAATTGGAATGTGCAAGTAAGCTTCTTTCAGGTCCAGAGACATGAGAAACTCTCCTGGCTGTACCGCCACAATGACGGAGCGCAGGGTTTCCATGTGAAAATGCCGCACTCTCAGGGACTTAATTCTTTTAAGTCCAGAATAGGGCGAAAAGACCCTCCTTTTCACGGCACCACAAAGCAGATGGAGTAGCGGCCGCAGCGGTGTTCGGCGGGAGGTACCGAGGACACGGCCCCTATCTGAATCAGACCTTGTAAAGTTTCCTCTACCGCCATCTGTTTGGCGGCAGAACCGCATCGGGACTCCACAAACACGTCTCTTACAGGGGCGTCAAATTCTATTCTGTAACTGTCTCTGATCAGGTCCAAGACCCACTGATCTGAGGAAATGTTGGCCCACTCCTCGGCAAAGAGGGAAAGACGTCCTCCAATGACAGGACTCGAGGAGAGGGCCAGCGCACCATCATTGAGAGGGTCACCCCTGAACTCCAGGCCTTGAGCCAGTGGCTGTGGAACATTTGTCCGAGCGAAAGGAGTTCCTCTGCTGAAAACGGGCACGAGAAGTGAACCCAGCAGAACGCCCCGGGTGGTACCTTCGAGCTTCACGGAAGCGAGGTCTGTACGAGGAGTGGACCGCCGCACCCTTAGAGGAAGGCCGAGGCCTGTCTTTGGGCAAGCGCTGGGGCTTAGCCTCACCCAGGCCCTTCACAATTTTCTCCAACTCCTCACCAAACAGGAGAAGGCCTTGAAAGGGCAACTTCACCAACCTTTGCTTAGAGGCCATGTCCGCCGCCCAATGGCTTAGCCAAAGAAGACGGCGAGCCGCCACTGCTACTGCCATGTGTTTAGCCGAAGCTCTGACAATATCATAAAGGGCGTCAGCAAAAAAAGACAAGGCCAACTCCATCCGCGGAGCCACATCTGAAAAGGGCTCCGCTCCGTCACCGGGCTGTTCCACTGTCTGTTGCAACCAAGCCAGGCAGGCTCTAGCAGCATAACAACTGCATGCAGACGCCCGAATAGTGAGACCTGCAATTTCAAATGACCGTTTAAGTGCTGATTCCAGTCTACGGTCTTGAATATCCTTCAGGGCAACACCTCCTTCAACAGGGAGGGTAGTTCTCTTTGTCACAGCTGTGACTAGGGCAACCACTTTAGGCATAGCAAAGCGAGCCATATGCTCCTCACTCAGAGGGTTTAATTGTCCCATAGCCCTGGAAACTTTCAAAGGTCCCTCGGGGTCAGCCCATTGAGCCGAAATAAGCTCTTGGATGGAGTCATGCAAAGGAAAGGCTCGAGCAGGCTTTTTGGTACTAGCCATCCTAGGATTCACAGAGGAGGCTGTGCCACTGGCAGGGTCCTCAATAGAGAGAGCCTGCAGGGCATCAGAAATAAGCGCTGACAGCTCATCACGGTGGAAAATCCTCACCGCGGAGGGATCGTCCAGATCCTAAGTCACTTCTGCACCAGACTCTGGCTCCTCAGACCATGAAGGCCTGTCAGAGTCCTCCGAATCCTCGCAGCCCGACCACGGGGGGGGGGGGGGGGGGGGGGGGGAAGGAGGTGCAGCACTCTCTGAGGGGGAAAGAGCCCTTCTGCGCTTCATATTCTGCCAATTATCAGGGAATAACGCCTCAGAGGGCATACCCAGGCTAGAATCCACCGGGGGGGCATTAGAAGATGCCTGTGCCGGGCTTTGTGGGAGAGCTCTTTTAAGCATGTATGCTTTATGCATTAATAAGACAAAATCAGGGGAGAAAAACTCACCCTGGGCACCCGGATCTCTGCCGGGGCTAGTAGCTCCCATATCAGCCTCACTCCGAGGCCTCCCCCCGGGCTCAGGACTCTCCGTCTCAGCGGAGATCGCGCCATGTGGTAAATTCAAAAGGGCGCCCGCTGCCAGCTCAGAGCGCGAAGAATTGTCGCTTGCCATGCTCGGGCCAGCTCTAACGTCTGTACAGCATGATTTACAGAGCCCCGCTGCTGATCTGCGCTTGCCACACTTGGAACAGCGCTTTACTGACTCCGCAGCCATCGCCGAAAACGGCGGTAAAATTCAAAATGGCGGTTTGCGCCAAAATCGCTCCGATCACGGGCCCACCCCGGAGGAGTCAGAAAACACTCTTAACTCACTGGACCGAGTATCACAGCTCTGGTCCCACAGAAAAAGGCAAGGAAAAACCTCTGTTCCAGCGTCTAAGCGCCAAAGCGCGACACAACTTTTTTTTTTTTTTAACGCTGTGAGGAAAGCAGAGGTAAATAGAACTCCGGAGGCTCAGGTGAGTAGGAAAGGCAGGGAAAGGGCGAACCTATGTGCCTGCATCCACTGTTGGTGGGGAAGGACAGAGAAAGCTAAGCAATGTGTCCACATACACGGAGGTATGGGTAAGGCAGTGAAAGGGCGAACCTATGTGCCTTTAAAGTGAAGCTGCTATAGCCTCCAACACCCCTGCTAACAACTGCCAAAAGCACAGGAGCAACCTCCAGGCAGATTTTAGATGGAGCTCTAAGAAGCTGCAGCCACTCTGCTAGGGGAGATAGAGAACACTGAAGAGAGGCAGTGGAGCAAGCTGGTATGAGGCACTGACAAAAGTGTGCTCTCTATCTCCCTCTGCTGGTTGATGGACACAACCCATCTGTAATGGCTGCATGTGCTTGATGACAAGGAAAGAACCATTTGGGAAACACAATCATCTTAATCAAAATTTTCCCTCCCAGAAGCAATAAAGGTAATATACGCCAGGCTTCCAGCTGGCATCTGGTCTCTTCCAGGAAGTGGGAAACATTTACTGAGTCAGATCCTTTGAAGTCATACTCAACCGCATACCCAGATAACGAAATGTGCCAGTTGCCCAGCAAAGAGGAAAAATAACTGTCCTCTGGAGGTTCAGTTTAAAACCCACAGTCTTCATATTTCGAGAAGCTCTCCAGCAGAGCCACTAAGGATTGTTGAGGGTTCACTAGGTGCAACAAAAGATCATCTGCGAAAGCAGCCAGTTTAAAATGAGCCCCCCCCCCCCCCCCCGAAGGGACACCACCTTGTAGTGGTGGAGGGGCTTCTGTGTTTCAGTGACTCAGAGGGCTATGCTGAAGGGTTACCCATATCAGACAGGCCTCTGAGGAGCAACCAGACAAAGAGTGTCTCAAACTGGGAGAGTGGTAAGATGGCAACCTGAAGTTCGTATGCCCAACAGCCCAGCTGCCCTCTGAAGTGTCGTCTTCTTTACGTAAATTTCCTCTCTGCAATTGCAGTTACCTTAACTGAGAGGAAGGGGTCAACCAGTGGTCAGCCGCCGATGGCCAGCGTTTTGTCCCCTGAGCAGCAAGTGTGGGACCGCTGCGCGATGAACTGCCCACAGATGAAAGGGTTGGCAAGTCCTTTGATTAGCGCCGGCGAAGGAGTGTCGACGCTCTTGGACCTGGAAAAAACAACTCCATCGCTCCCGAATTATTCAACCACCATGTCCAAAGGAGTGGAGGAGTGAGTTAGAGGCATATACTGAAACGGAGGACGTTTACAGCAGAACCCGAATTGGCGGAACCACTCTTAAACACCTAAGAGAAATCAACTTGGAGTTTTTGGCTCCCATGGAGGTTACA
Source organism: Microcaecilia unicolor (assembly GCF_901765095.1). Classification (NCBI taxonomy): domain Eukaryota; kingdom Metazoa; phylum Chordata; class Amphibia; order Gymnophiona; family Siphonopidae; genus Microcaecilia; species Microcaecilia unicolor. The sequence goes on along the minus strand of NC_044032.1, from coordinate 490,648,107 downwards.
TTGAATACCATCTGGAAGGAGCTTCGGGACCTAATGGTGGCAGTAAATAATTTTGTTTCAGATATAATTTTACTATAGAGTTACACAGACAATTTAACTGAACCTTTTGAGAGGGAAAAATTGACACCACGCAGCAGCTTAGAGTGAGGGAAATTAACATTTATTAAAGTGCTGGGAAGGAGGCCCTAATGAGTTCACAGAGGAAGGAGAAATCCAATGCAAATCTTTGAACAGAAGAATGGCCTCTGTGGCCCGGCCCTGCAGGGCCACTGCATGCACTGCACTATAGTCTATTGGTAAAGCAGTACAAGTCTTAACATTTTACTGACCAAGTACCCCAGGTTCTGGACTTCTCCTTCTCCCACGAAGCAGTTTTTAGGATTTGCTGTTAGCCCAGCAGTCCATACCCGGAGAAGATGTGTCCTCCAATCCTTACTGTAGATGACAATCCAGCTTATTTTCGAAGGAGATCGCCGGCCATCTTCCAACACAAATCGGGAGATGGCCGGCCATCTCCTGACCCGGCCAAATCGGTATAATCGAAAGCCGATTTTGGCCGGCTTCAACTGCATTCCGTCATGAGGCCGGCGAAAGTTCAAGAGGGTGTTTTGGTAGGGTAGCGGGGGCGTGGTTTGAGATGGCCGGCTTCGCCCAATAATGGAAAAAAAGAAAGCCCGGCCTTGACGAGCATTTGGCCAACTTTACTTGGTCCCTTTTTTTTTTTTAAGACCAAGCTTCAAAAAGGTGCCTGAATTGACCAAATGACCACCGGAAGGAATCAGGGATCACCTCCCCTGACTCTCCCAGTGGTCACCAACCCCCTCCCACCCCAAAAAAAACAACTTTAAAAACTTTTTTTTGCTAGCCTCTATGCCAGCCTCAAATGTCATACTCAGGTCCATCACAGCAGTATACAGGTCCCTGGAGCAGTTTTAGTGGGTGTAGTGGACTTCAGTGAGGCGGACCCAGGCCCATCCCCCCCTACCTGTTACACTTGTGGTGGAAAATGAGAGCCCTTCAAAATCCACCCAACCCCACTGTACCCACATGTAGGTGCCCCCCCTTCACCCCTTAGGGCTATAGTAGTGGTGGTATAGTTGTGGAGAGTGGGTTTTGGCGGGCTCAGCACCCAAGGTAGGGGAGCTATGCACCTGGGACCAATTTGCGAAGTCCACTGTAGTGCCCCCTAGGGTGCCCGGTTGGTGTCCTGGCATGTGAGGGGGACCAGTGCACTACAAATGCTGGCCCCTCCCACGACCAAGTGGCTTGGATTTGGCCGGGTCTGAGATGGCCTGCTTTGGTTTCCATTATGGGCGAAAACCGAAGCCAGCCATCTCAAACCTGGCCATCTCAACAGTTATGTCGAGATGTGGCCGGCCCCAACCGTATTATCAAAAAAAAAAAAAAAAAAGATGGCTGGCCATCTTTTTCGAAAATACGGTTGGCTCCGCCCATTTATGGAGCCAGCCCCGGAGATGGCCGGCGTTGTTCAATTATGCCCCTCCACGTCATCTATGAATGCAGCCATGTAGTCGCCATGCACTTTAAGTAGGCAGTCCACGAGATACTGGAAGGTAGCTGGAGCTCCAAGAAGGCCAAATGGCAACAACATAAACTGGAACGAAACCTGGGGTGTGGAAAAGGCTCCCTTTTTCTTAGCAGCCAAAGTGAGGGGTACCTACCAATATCCCTTGGTCAAGTCCAGGGTTGAGAAGAATTGGGCTTCTCCCAGTCACTAAGTTCATCTACTCTCAGCACTGGATATGTCTCTAGTTTGGACACAGCATTCACCTTCTGAAAATATCAATATACAACCAGATACTCCCATCCGGCTTTGGTAACAATACAATGGGAGATGACCTTTGTAAATACGTGGAATACATTTTGTCTGGGCTTCCAAGATGATATTTTAAAACAACATCCATGGCTGATTTAAAGTCCTAACATTTGAGGCTGGTCCTTTTCACTTCTTTTTACTGTTTTCCTCATTTTATCATAGTTGCCCATTCAAAAATTAAATGCTAATATAGAGATTTCTTTTGTAACTTCACTCCAGATATTAGCTCAAATTTGATCACTGTTTCCCATTGGACCCAACACTATTGCCTCTCGTACTATGCCCTGCATTCCACTAAGGACTAGATCTAAAATAGCTCCCCCTCTTGTCTGTTCCTGGACCAGTTGCTCTAAGCAGTCATTTATTATGTCTAGGAATTTTACCTCCCTAGCACTCCTCAGTGTAACACTTATCTAATCAATATTGGGATAATTGAGTCACCCATTATTATACTTTTGCCCAAATTGCCAGCTTTTCTAATTTATGTAAACATTTCTTCATTTGTCTGTGAACTCGAGTTATAGTAGTGTTTTGTAACAGAATCTTGACACCAAGATGCTATTATAGAATTAGCACTATATATATATATAGGGGGGAAAAAAAGCAGTTAAAGAATTGGGCCCTGAATAGCACATAATTCCTTATTTCTACATCCCCCCCCCCCCCCCCCCCCCGCATTTACTTTTTTTTTTAATACATTTTATATTACATTTTCAGAAGGTTATATGAGGATACCCTTGAAAGGTAAAAAGCAACTACAAAATGCAAACATCAAAATGTTAGATTAAAGACGAGAAAAACATTAAAGAAAAAATTTGAACAAAAATTGCATTGTAATTGCATAAGACCCTCAAAAGAAGAGGAGAGAAGCCCTAATATACTAGTAGAAATTTATACATTGGTGAAGAATAAAAATTGCCATAGGCATTGTCATTTCACAAGACTCAGTGCTGTTTCTGTCCTGCAAAAGCAACTTCTGTTGGAACAGATCTGTTCTCCAACAAGTTTTGAAGCTGAGGAAATCTAAGTTTGAACATGGCAGTATCTCCCACTCAGTACACAGATACTATGTCTCAACTGAGAGACCTTACAATCGTCAGGAAAGATAGACACTTTGGGGCAACTCTACAACTGGACCCCGAGAATACAGGATAGGAGCCCATTGTATAACAGCATCGGGCACCTAGGTTTTGTTATAGAACACTAGTGTTACCTAGAATCAGCGCAGCTAACATTTTATACATTTATTTATTTATTTAGATTTTGCTCACACCTTTTTCAGTAGTAGCTCAAGGTGAGTTACAGTCAGGTACACTGGATATTTCTCTGTCCCAGGAGGGCTCACAATCTAAGTTTGTACCTGAGGCAATGGAGGGTTAAGTGACTTGCCCAAGATCACAAGGAGCAGCAGTGGGATTTGAACCGGCCACCTCTGGATTGCAAGATTTATGCACCTGCACTTCCTAGCCTTGGAGCTGCTGTATGTGCAGGCACCTAAATGCAGCAGGAGTATGCATAATTTATAGTACTCTAAGTTACATGTGTAAGTAGAAGCCCTGCCTATGTGCCATCCATGTGTAAGTGGCCTTGTATTTATGCGCTATGTAAATTAGGTGAGCTATTAAAAAACAGTACCTAGGTGCCCTTCTCGCACTTTCATGGGTAACACGTAAGTACTAGTATTCTAAATACTTATGTGTGCAAGGTGTGTAGTAATTAGTGCATGAGATGGACAGAAAGAACAGTAATTCTACACTTCTAATAAACTTCTGAAATCACCTAACCCTGCTAGAGATCTGTATTCAATTCAACAACAGATGTCTTCCTTACCTAAATCTCATCAATCCCCACACCTTCTGCAGAAACCCTCTCCCTATTTTTCGTTTCCAAGATTGACACCCTTCTTAAACCCTTTACATCCCCTTGCCCATTACCCCTCCCTTCCTCACCCATCTCGTCTTCGATTAACACGCCCCCATCACCTCAAGTGGGACTAACCACTTGGTCTTCATTCCAAACGCAATCTCTTCAGTCTTTACAAGTACTGTCAACAATGAAATCTATCCACTGTTCAAGGGTCCCTATTCCGCCTGCCTGGATAAAAGATCCCTACACTGAACCTGTTGCTCACCACTCATCAACCGCAGTCCTGCAACTGCTCGTTTCCTGACTTTATGGAAATTAGCTTTGGTTCGCCCCATTTAAAAGAAACCTAACCTGGATCCCTTAATAGGAAGTCATTATCGTCCTGTTTCTAACCTCCTATATGTCCAAGATCCTTGAAAAATTTGCATTTCAGCAGCTCAATGATTTCTCTGAAAACGTTCTTGCTCTACATCCTTGTCAGTCAGGTTTTAGAAGCAATTTCAGCACAGTTTTGACAGCTCTGCTTAGTGAGCATTTACGTCTCCTTTGATCAACATAAAATCATACTAGCAGTTTCTCTAGACCTCTCAGTCACTTTTTATCTGGTTAACCACTCTTTATTAATCTCTCATCTATTAGTTCTGGGAATTTCTGGTGAAGTCGTCTCCTGATTCACCTCCTTTCTGTCACATCGTTTGATTCAGGTCATCACCCCCCACTTCTACCTCTCAGGTAAGGAAACTTCAATATGGTGTCCCCCAGAGATCTATCCTGTCCCCCCATCTTGTTCAATTTCTAAGTTCACTAGCAGACCTTATTCAATCTTTTGGGATCGCAGCTTATTTCTGTGCCAATGATATCCTACTCATTTATCCAACAAGCCTACCCTTAAATTACCCTCTTCCAGACCTGTTTGGAAGCGGCTGCAACTTCGTTATTCGAACATCAACTTGTACTCAACCTCGATAAAACTGTCACCTGTTGGTTCTCTGGGTCCACAACTCCTCCCACAGATCCTGTTTCTCTATTTGTTACCTCAATTTCTCCAGTGTTCCAATTTTGTTACTTAGATGTGATTCTCGACGCCTCTCTCTCTTTTTTGCCTCAGATCTCTTCTCTGACAAAGCTCTGTTTTCTATCCTATCATCAACTAAGGACCATACACCACCTTTTTAACCACAATACTTTCCATGCACTCAATTTGTTCTTTCTTCACATTTCGTTTAGACCACTGTAATATCTACACAGGTCTCCCTTGTTCTACTCCAAAGAAAAACTACAGACTCTCCAAAACACAGCTATTAAACTACTTTGTCACGCTCGTCACTCAGATCACACAACCCCCTAATTGAACCACCACCAGTGGTTACCAGATAGATATCGGATCATCTATAAAACAGAACTTCAGACTTTCAAGGCAGAATAGGTGTCCCTGATTATCTTTGTCTTACTATTTCTCACTCTTCTTCTAGGGTACTCCACTCTTTAAATGATCACTGCTTAGTACTACCTAGTCCCAAACTTGCACAGCCGGAATTCACTAGACCTAGCACTTTTTTCTTTCTTTCCCCTACACCTGGAATAATCTTCCCCTTTCTCTTCACAGTGACCCTTCCTTAATGCTTTCAAATCAGATTTAAAAGCCTGGATCTTCAGACAAGCCTTTGATGAGCTAGCATAGCCAGTAGTTTCCTCCAGCTCAAGGATTTTTTCTCTTTTTTAGCATTCTTACAGGCAGATGATCAAAAGCCCCGTGCTGTTCCAAACAGCGCTCTAAACTAGCGCTGGAACAACGCAGGGCTTTACCGCACCGATGATCAGAGATAATGCATGCAGATTTAAGCAGCGCAATTATCTCTGATCATGGGGTAGAAGTGCGGGCGAATTGTGCCGAGCATGCGCTCAGCACAATCCTCCTGCACTTCTTTGACAGGTCTGGGCTGTCAAAATCCCAAACCTGTCAAACACAGGGGCTGGCGGTCCATGGGACCACCAGGCCCTGACTACCCCTGCACCGAGCAACGGGGGCTGGAGGTCCGGCGGACCTCCAGTCCTCCCCCCCCCCCAGGTTCAGGGAGGGCTGGAGATCCGGTGGGTCTCCAGTCCCCCCAAACCCCCAGAAAAAGACTCCCTGGTGGTCCGATGGCCGCCACCGGTCAACCCCCCCTTCCCTCCCTCCCTCCCAGCGAGCGACAGGGGAGAAACTCCCTTATATGGTGTGTAGCCCCAACCAGCGTATCCCAGGATGCACTGGGCGGGGCTGGGCGCCGCCATTTTGCAGTGTCGAAGGAAGAGGAGGGAGGCAGGCTGCGTCCCTCCTCCAACTAAGGTAGGGGGCCGGGAGGGGGTTCGGGGTTATTTTTACCAGGGATTTGGCGGCAGCAGCAGACAACTCTGGGAGTTGGGGTAGGCTGGAGGTCCGCCCACCCCTGTTGCTCGCTGGGAGGGAGGGGGTTAACCGGCGGCCATTGGACCACCAGAGAGTCTTTTTCTGGGGGTTTGGGGGGGGGGGGGAAATCGGAGGTTCGCCGACCCTCCAGTCTCCTGTCGTTGGGGGGATGCTTTGCGTCGCTGGGGAGAATGGGGGACTGCCAGCATGCAAATGCATGCTAGACAGGGCTCACCATTCCTCCCCAATGATCTGCAAACTCTAATGCCAGCTCCAAGCTGGCGTAGGGTTTGTTGCGGCCAGCGACCCAATCTTTGGTGCGCTGGTCGCTGATAATTGGGGATGAATGTGTTAAGCCCCGTTTAGTATGCATTTGCATGCTACTTGCGGTAAGAGCCCTCGAGCGCGTTGTTTCACGCGCTCAAGGGCTCTAATCATGGGGTGGTAGCAAACGCCAGTGCTAGTATGGCGCTAACAGCCTCTAGCACTGGCATTTGCTTTTGATCATGAGGATATCAGTCTCTAAATCTCTGTGTGCCAATTCTCCTTCTCTGACTTCTCTATCAGTGTGATTGGATCTCTTTTCTGTTTTGGGGGGTTGTTTTTTTTTTAATGGAGTTAATTTCCTTTTCCATTTTTTAAAATGTATTTTAGCCTGTCTTGGCAGCTAAGCAGTCTAGCAAATCACAATAAACTATCCCTTAGCTAACATATGAAGCTCTATGGTCTATTTAATAGGTAACGTATTAAATAGACCATAGAGCTTCATACGTTAGCTAAGGTACAATGCCCCCAAGCCATCTACCTGAAATAAAACATGGAGTACAAATGAAATCCCAACATTAATTCTGCATACATTTCAACTAGCAACTGCACAACAATAAAGTCAATATTTGCTAGATTGTAAATGTCACAGAAGGTTGTAAAGTTTATTACTGTAGCCAGTGGAAGAAAATTTTGAGGCATCAGGTCACCAGAATGCTGAAAAGCTTTCAACAAAGTAAAACTGAAAACATCTCTGACTGAAGATTGTACAATAAAGGACTAGAGCAGGAACAGAGATTTTCACAAACTGTATAATCCCTCCCCCCTCCAATATTACGGCAGCAATATTTTGGGAGTGTGCACTATTAACAAAAACAAATGAGAGTTTTCTCCTGTCATTTCAGGCAGAAAACATGGGAAGCATCAATGATATTTCCCATGTTTCAACAAATGCACATCCCTAATAGATATATATCTAAGAATGGAGGACGATGCAACAATCCAGCACAAACCATGGAAAAAAGATCAGCAAGAATACTGTACGAGGCTGAAGCTGACACCAAAATCACCATGAAGCATGGAATAATATAAAAGCCAGTCAGCTTGCAACCTCATGTTTTCATGCAGCTCAGAACTATAGACTGGCCTCACAAATACATGGAGAAATTGGATACAAGAAAACTCCTCCATCCCCATGAGATAATCTATAAGATCTGTTTACGCCACGAAACTACCAGGACATTTTGAGAGCTGAAAGATAATGGGCCTTATAGAAAGATTACATATACAGAGCCACAATCATAGGTCTCTAGGCATATTTAACAGCATCAATGGAACTAAATACACAGCAGATACTGAAGCACAAAAGTAAATATACACAAAGCAGACTCCCTACAGCACCTATGGGAAAGGAAGCAACAGAATTTGCAAAACAAAAGAAATTTAAAAAAAGAAGAAGAAAACAAGGAAAAAAGTAAAAATGCAAAAATACAGTGAAAAAAATTACTCCAGGAACTATACACTGATCTAAATCAGACACACATGAATGGTTAAGAAGGAACGACCTTAAACCTACGGATAAGAGTTTTTCATAGTTCCAGCCCAGGACAGCAAATGAGATGGTTCACAGAAAACAAATGGAAAAATTATCTTACCTGATAATTTTCTTTCCTTTACTCAGATACACTTCTACACTAATGGGTGTCATTGCTTTCTACCAGAAGGTGGAGATACAGAAAACTGAGTTCTATCAGTGACATCAATGGTATAAGCTGGGGTGCTCCCTGGAACAATCTAGTACACTAAGGTTCCTTTTGTAACACACCCATGGCTCCATCAACCACTGCAGCTCCAGTGATAATCAAGCAAGCAAACCACCACAGAGTGGCACTCACCACCCTGCAAATACCAGGCTATAGCAATAACATGGGACCCTCATATTACTGATGAAACAAAAAAGTGAGGAGAATGGATGAGGATACCAACTGTTTTATATTTATTCACTTAAAAAATTACATGTGCATAACAGCGACCCGACACGGCCGTGTTTCGGCACAATGGCCTGCTTCAGGGGTCTTTATAACCTCCTCTCTTCAAAATAATATATATGAGATATATATATTTTTTAAAAAACGAGCATCTAAATACTCCTCTCCTAAGAGTTATCGGCATTTTCACAATTTGCCGATAACTCTTAGGAGAGGAGTATTTAGATGCTCGTTTTTTAAAAAATATATATATCTCATATATATTATTTTGAAGAGAGGAGGTTATAAAGACCCCTGAAGCAGGCCATTGTGCCGAAACACGGCCGTGTCGGGTCGCTGTTATGCACATGTAATTTTTTAAGTGAATAAATATAAAACAGTTGGTATCCTCATCCATTCTCCTCACTTTTTTGTTTCATCTTCACGGTGTCGTGAGGATTTTTTACCTCCTTTTTTGCCTTCGTACCCTCATATTACTGCCAATCACAATAAGAAAAGCGAAGATACATACCTGTAGCAGGTATTCTCCGAGGACAGCAGGATGATTGTTCTCACATGTGGGTCGACGTCCACGTTGGCCCGGGAATCGGCATTTTGCAAGTAAAATATTTAAAAAGTCATGCTAGAGTCTTCTGGCACGCGTGCAGCGTGGACCGATTTCCCGCCTGTTGCATGAACGCGTTCCACAGTTAAATCAAAAGCATAAAAAGAAACAATAACAACTCCAAAGGGGAGGTGGGCGGGTTTGTGAGAACAATCACCCTGCTGTACTTGGAGAATACCTGCTATAAGTATGTATCTTCGCTTTCTCCGAGGGCAAGCAGGCTGCTTGTTCTCACATGTGGAGTATCCCTAGCAACCAGGCTCCCTCAAAACAATGAACATTGGTCAATTGGGCCTCACAACGGCGAGGACATAACAATCCCTAGTGCTCTTGGCTCTTATGAGGGCAGAGTCCACCACCATGGAATTGTGAGGTAGCTGAGACCTCATCAATCCAGGCTCACCGTGGATCCGATATTGGGATTCAGTTTTCTTCGGGATCACGGGATTAGACAGAGAGAATGACCAGTTTCGCATAATGACTTCCCCTTCAGTACATTATGCAAAGGAGCCGTTGCAGCCTCTCTAGGGGGAGGAGGATAATCCAGGACCTCGAGCATCTCAGCCCTGGGCTCATCCTCAACCTCCATAGGGAAGGGAATAGCCGCAGCCATTTCCCAGACAAGGGAGGTAAAGGATCGACTCTCCAGTGGAGAAAGTCTCCTTTCTAGTGGACAGGAAGATTCAGAGGGAATCCCATAGGACTTGTCAGAAGAAAAGTACCTGGGATCCTCCTCTTCCTCCCACGAATGCTCATCTTCAGTATCGGACAAAACATCCTTCAGAGCAGTACGAAACTGAGCCTGCCTCAACGCCGAGGAACGACATCCTTGATGGTGGTGCCAAGGAGTCGACACCCGCCTGGACCCCGGTTAAGGTTCCTCCACCGACGTCGAAGGGGATCGACCTGGGTGGCAGCCGACACCAAGATCGGGGACCTCACCACAGGCGAATGGCCAGGTGCTGCTGCAGCAGATGGTATAGAAGGCGCAAGCACCCCCGACACCGAAGTAGACTGGCGAGGCAATCCTTCCAGAAGTTCTGGAAGCAGGGCCCTGATGCGCTCGTCGAAAGCCGCCGTCGGACAAGGCTGCGGGGTAGGTAAAGGAGCCGGTTGCAGAATCTGTCGAGGCTCGGTAGTAGGTACCGGGCTGCCAGGAGACCGACACATCAGCACCTCCTGAATAAAGGAGGAGCGATCCTCTCGGCGCCGATGCTTCTCGGGTGTTGAATCCCTCGACGCCCCGGAGCTTCCGGCACCGTGTCGAAGCAGAACGATGACGGTGCTTCTTCACCTTCGCTTGACGCCAGTCATCGAGACTCCTCGGTACCAATGAGGACGTGGAATCCTCAGGCCTACTCGGGGCCGGGTCCGACAAAGGTTGGTCCCAGGGGGCCTGCATAACAGGAGGCCTCGAGGCAGGTGGAGATCCACTCGATGCCTCACTGCTCCCAGCGTGGGTTGGTCTCTCAGCAGCCATTACCTCTCTCCCCAATGTTGATGCTCCTTTCGATGTCAACGCCAAAAAAGGAACCCGACCGCGCAGCCTAAGCCGGCCGCGTCAAAAACAAAGGAAACTTTAAAAGGGCAAAAATAAAGAAAACTACAGGAAGTTTTATTTGTTTTGTTTAACTGTAAAATTTCTAAGAAAAGGAAAAGAAAATAAGGCAAAAGCCACAAAACGAATAAGACTCTTTCCCGGGCCTGAGAGGAGTGGAGAAAAAAAAAACTCGACCGTAATGCAACGCAGAGAAAAAAAATAACTGAGGAACGCGTTCACACAACGGGCGGAAAATCGCTCTGTGCATGCGCGGTGTGCACTGCACGCGCACCAGAAGACTCTAGCAACACTTTTTAAATATTTTGCTTGCAAAATGCCGATTCCTGGGCCGACGCGGACATCGACCTACATGTGAGAACAAGCAGTCTGCTTGTCCTCGGAGAACTGTCATTTCACTTGTCCTGGAGAATTAAATCAGGGATGTGCTATAGACGTAATCTATCTAGATTACAGCAAAGCTTTTGACACGGTTCCCCACAGGAGGCTCTTAAATAAACTTGACGGGCTGAAGGTAGAACCCGAAGTGGTGAACTGGATAAGGAACTGGTTGACGGACAGACGCCAGAGAGTGGTGGTGAATGGAATTCGCTCGAAGGAGGGAAAGGTGACTAGTGGAGTGCCTCAGGGATCGGTGCTGGGGCCGATTCTGTTCAATATATTTGTGAGTGACATTGCCGAAGGGTTAGAAGGTAAAGTTTGCCTTTTTGCGGATGATACTAAGATTTGTAACAGAGTGGACACCCGGGAGGGAGTAGAAAACATGAAAAAGGATCTGCGAAAGCTAGAAGATTGGTCTAAGGCTTGGCAATTAAAATTCAATGCAAAGAAATGCAAAGTGATGCACTTAGGGAGTAGAAATCCACAGGAGACGTATGTGTTAGGTGGTGAGAGTCTGATAGGTACCGACGGGGAGAGGGATCTTGGGGTGATAGGATCTGAGGATCAGAAGGCGACGAAACAGTGCGACAAGGTGGTGGCCGTAAGTAGAAGGTTGCTAGGCTGTATAGAGAGGGGAGTAAACAGCAGAAAAAAAGAGGTGTTAATGCCCCTGTACAAATCATTGGTGAGGCCCCACCTGGAGTATTGTGTTCAGTTTTGGAGGCCGTATCTTGCTAAGGATGTAAAAAGAATTGAAGCGGTGCAAAGAAAAGCTACGAGGATGGTATGGGATTTGCGTTACAAGACTTATGAGGAGAGACTTGCTGACCTGAACATGTATACCCTGGAGGATAGGAGAAACAGTGGTGATATGATACAGACGTTCAAATATTTGAAAGGTATTAATCCGCAAACGTACCTTTTCCGGAGATGGGAAGGCGGCAAAACTAGAGGGCATGAAATGAGATTGAAGGGGGGCAGACTCAAAAAAAATGTCAGGAAGTATTTTTTCACGGAGAGAGTGGTGGATGCTTGGAATGCCCTCCCGTGGGAGGTGGAGGAGAGGAAAACGGTAACGGAATTCAAACATGCGTGGGATAAACATAAAGGAATCCTGTTCAGAAGAAATGGATCCTCAGGAGCTTAGCCGAGATTGGGTGGCGGAGCTGGTGGTGTGAGGCGGGGCTGGTGGTTGGGAGGCGGGGATAGTGCTGGGCAGACTTATATGGTCTGTGCCAGAGCTGGTGGTGGGAGGCGGGGCTAGTGGTTGGGAGGCGGAGATAGTGCTGGGCAGACTTGTACAGTCTGTGCCCTGAAAATGACAGTTACAAATCAAGGTAAAATATACACAAAAAGTAGCACATATGGGTTTGTCTTGTTGGGCAGACTGGATGGACCGTGCAGGTCTTTTTCTGCCGTCATCTACTATGTTACTATGTTACGTCTTTAAAAAAAAAAAAAAAGGAATTACAATTGCAGAACAATGTAGCTGACTAAAAGAAAGAAAATTAATCTCTCCGTGTCAGCTCCACAGCTTCGTGTCTTCTGCACTTACGGGATTGTACCAAAGCAGATTCATCAGGTGGGGGAAGACAAGGCCCCCCTGAATGAAGGCTCTGCTAAAATCTGAGTGAACTCTGGCTAGCACATCCAATCTGTAGAAATGAAGCAATGATCATGTCGCTGCCCTGCAAATCTCCTCAGGAGCCACTGCATGGGCCTCCACTCAGGAAGAAGTGTGAGCACTAATTAAGTGAGCCTTCGGGCCCTGAGGCACTAGACAGTTCTTGCAGATCTACACGGTAGACTCATTAACAACCTTAATCCACCTCACAATGGAGGCATTAAGAGGCTGCCTGGCCCATTTTAGGACCATGGAAAAGCACAAAGAGGTAGTCAGAGATACTCCAAAGTGCGAACACATCTTGAGCATTGCATGCAATTCTGGTCACTGTATCTCAAAAAAAGATATAGCAAAATTAGAAAAGGTTCAAAGAAGAGCGACCAAAATGATAAAGGGGATAGAATTCCTCTCATATGAGGAAAGGCTAAAGAGGTTAGGGCTTTTCAGCTTGAGGGGAAAAAAAAGATGGCTGGGGAGGAGGGGTATGATTGTGGTTTACAAAATTCTGAGTGGTGTAGAATGGGGAAAAGTGAATCGATTTTTCACTCTCTCAAAAAGTACGAAGACCAGGGACACTCAATGGAAATTGTTTTAAACCAAATAGGAGGAAATATTTTTTCATTCAAAGAACAGTTAAGATCTGGAACTCATTACCGGAGAACGTGGCAACAGCAGTTAGCATATCTGGATTGAAAAAAGGTATGGACAAGTTTCTGAAGTGAAGTCCATAGTCTGTTATTCAGATAGACATAGAAGTGACTGCTTGCCGGGGGATTGGTAGCATGAAATGTTGCTACTATTTAGGTTTTTGCCAGGTACTTGTGACCTCGATTGGCCACTACTGGAAGCAGTATACTGGAATAAAAGAAACAATGGTCTGACCCAGCATGGCTATTCTTTTTTTTTTATCTTTAAATTTTTTTTATTATTGTAGTTTTGTAACAGCCAACTTATACAAAGTAAACAACCTTCCCACTCTAGCCCACACAGGGGCAAACAATTACTGAATTAGTACATCATGTACATACTTATCCTCTATATAAACTCCTCTGCATTAATCTTATTTTCAGTGGTCCTGGTAGCATTGTCCTTTACCCAAATAAACTTTGCGTTATCATTATGCATTGCCCCCCCCCCCCCAATCCACATCCAGCCCTTTCATATCTTGGGAATGCCCCATGGTTCTTTGGGACAAACTCCCTCACCCCGCCCCCCCCCCCCCCCACCCCATCCCCTCTGAGTCCACATTTCTCCTCTGAATCCCCGCTGTCCTAAATGCATGTTAAACGCTGTTGGAATAGAGCCCACGACCCTTTATGTCGCAGATGCCCTTCCCTGCAGTATGCCGTAAGGCGTTCCATTTGTATTAACTGACCCAATTTGCATTTCCAATCACCCAATGTCGGGGGAGTCTGTTTTCTTCCAATGTTGTGCTATGAGGAACTTTGCTGCTGCCAACCCCCACGGCATCAGTTTGCTCTTCTCCCAAGAATCTCTCTCATTATGTAAGCCCAAGAGGCACACCGAAGGATTGCACACTAAAGATGTTTCAATCAGAATTACTAAGGCTTTCATAACAGCCTGCCAGAAGGGGATCACTCTGGGGCAGGTCCACCATATATGCAGAAATAAACCCAGTTGTGATTTACACCTCCAGCATAAATCTGATGTACCAGGCTACATCCGCTTCAGTCTCTCAGGTGTGTAATACCATCTGGTAAGACCTTATATGCATTTTCCTGCACCAATACACACACCAAAACTTTTTGAACCTCCCCAGAAACTATTTCCCAATCTTGATCAGAAAATCGACAGTTTAGATCTGCTTCCCACACCCCCTGAAAGCTAAATGGCCTGGGATCCCATCCCCTAAAAAATGTATATATCACTGATATGGGTCTGGGCACCCTCCTTAACAAAATCCATAGGTTTTCCAGACTTTCCATCTCTTGAGGGTTCTCCCCCCCCCCCCCCTCTCCAACCTGAGGCTCCTACAAAATGCTGAATTTGTAAATCGGAAAAATTATCCCCCCCCCCCCCCCCCGGGCAGGCCATACATGGAGCACAGTGCATCAAAGCTCTTCACCTCCCCCCCCCCCCCCCCAGAACATCTCGAAAACTCAACATACCTACTTGTTCCCACCGCGCAAATATGGCACTCTCTCTAACAGCCCCAAATTTTGGCTCCCATCGCAAAGGTGCAAGTGTGGACATCCTATCAGTCTGTCCCCATCTCCTCCGCACTTCTCCCCACAACCCCATCAGATGCCTCACAAATGGATTTTGTATCCCAGCAAATACCAATCCCACTCCTTCATTAGTCCACAAGAACTCATTGGTCGGTGAGGGTAATATGATTGCTCCACCTGACTAGCTGGTTTTGTATTTTCCCTCTCCCAATCCATAATCATCCGAAGTTCAGCAGCAAAATAGTACCATTCAATATTAGGCATCGCCCTTCCTCCCCGCTTAGAAGCCCCCCACAATACCTGTCCTGCCAAACGGGGGTGTCTACCCTCCCATATAAACTGCGATAGAAAGCCCTGCAATTGTTTGAGTGTCTGTCTCGGAACCGCCAAGGGCAGTGAATGAAATAGAAATAATCTAGGCAACACATTCATCTTCACTACTGCCATGCGCCCCCACCAGGAAAGCCACAGACCCTTCCATCGGGACAACTCCACCCGAATTTGATCTACGATCTTCCCATAGTTTAAACTATACACTCTTCCCATGTCCCTGGGGATCTGGATCCCCAAGTACCGAATGCTGTTCTTAGCCCATTTAAAAGCGAACATTGCTCTCAATCTACTTTCCTCCATGTGGGTTAAGGAAATCCCCAATAGCTCACTTTTGTCCATATTGACCCTTAAACCAGCATATCTTTCAAATTCCCGAAGGAGCCTTAATACCGTAGGTAGCGTCTGCTCGGGATCTACAACATAAAGCAGCACATCGTCCGCAAACAGAGCAATGCGATGTTCTATCCCCCCAACCATGATACCCAGAATATCTGGATGATTACGTACCAGTTTTGCTAAAGGTTCTATGTACAGTGCAAATAGGAGGGGCGACAAGGGACATCCCTGCCTAGTCTCTCTACCAATTGGGAAGAAAGATGTATATCCCCTGTTAATATTAAGGCATACTTTCGGAGCCGCATATAGGGCTGCTAACCAAGTGCTAAAATTGTCCCCCAGGCCCATGCGGTTCATCACCTCCCATAAGAACCTCCAACTAACCCGATCAAAAGCCTTTTCTGCATCTATGGCCAACATAACTGTACTAGTCCGGGATCTTTGCGCCTCCCATATTAAGTGGAGAGTACGCCTTATATTATCCCCTACCTGCCTCTTTGGGATAAACCCAGATTGGTCTATATGAATCAACTTCGGCAGTACCCTAACCAATCTGTTAGCCAAGATCTTAGCCACTATCTTTGCGTCCACATTCAGAAGTGAAATAGGTCTATATGAGCCACAGACTGTGGGGTCTTTTCTGGGTTTAGGCAGAAACGTCACCCCAGCCACAGAAATGGATGCCGGAAGCCCATTACCCTCCAAAGTTCCATTACCCACCTGTACCAATAGGTCCCCAAGCTCCTCCACAAAGCACTTGTAAAACCTTGCCGAGTATCTGTCTAACCCTGGTGCCTTACCATTTGAAAGCCTTTTTATCACCCCTTGCACCTCCCCTAATCTAATAGGTTCCCCAAGCTGAGCTCTTTCGGATTCATTCAGTCGTTTTAATGGAACATGATCTAAATAGCGAGCTATATCTACAGCTGATTCACCCTCAGGAGCACTGTATAAATCTTGGTAGTATTTCAAAAAGCATTTTGCGATATCTGAGTCAGCATAGTGCCATCCTCCCCTACCATCCCTCATCTTTTGAATAAGAGATCTCACTTTCTTAGCCTGTAGATAACAGGCCAACATTGCACTTGATTTATTGGCAAACTCAAAATATTGTTGCTTGAGCATGGTTATCATAAAATCAACGTCGGCCATCTGCAATTGTGCTATTTCTCCTCTCACTTTTTTAAGATCCTCCCATATCTGTGGCGTAGGGTTTCGTTTATGCAGCTTTTCTAAGCGCAATAAACATGTGTGTAAGATTAGCGAGTGCAGCCCTTTTCCCCTTTTCTTGCGCGCCCCCCCACTTGATCAAGGCACCCCTCATCACTGCCTTCAGTGCATCCCATAATACCCCATCTATTACCTCCCCATTATCATTAAAGCAACAAAATTTCTGAATATTGAGCTTAATATCTTCCCGCACTTTCTCGTCCCCTATTAGTGAATCATTAAGTCTCCAATAGCCCTGCCACTTGCAATGGCCCAACCCAGTAAGTTTAATCCACATTGGCGCATGATCTGAGATTTGAATAGTCCCTATCTCAGCCTCCTCCACCATATGCCAGCTATTACGATGGACCCATAATCCATCAATACGAGTATATGACTGTGCCGCATGGGAGTAAAATGTGTAATTCCACTGTACTCCATGTAACAGCTTCCAACAATCTACCACTTCCACCGCCCGCAAAAATTGTAGCAATGCTTTACGATCAGGGCCACTATGGTGCCCCCCCCCCCCCCCGGTGGAATGGTCTAGACGTGCATCGGGGCGACATTAAAGTCACCACCCACCACCACCTGTCCCCCAATAGACGTATGAGGAGAGACTTGCTGACCTGAACATGTATACCCTGGAGGAAAGGAGGAACAGGGGTGATATGATACAGACGTTCATTAATCCACAAACAAATCTTTTCCGGAGATGGGAAGGTGGTAGAACGAGAGGACATGAAATGAGATTGAAGGGGGGCAGACTCAAAAAAGATGTCAGGAAGTATTTTTTCACAGAGAGAGTGGTGGATGCTTGGAATGCCCTCCCGCGGGAGGTGGTGGAGAGGAAAACGGTAACGGAATTCAAACGTGTGTGGGATATACATAAAGGAATCCTCTGCCGAAGGAATGGATCCTCAGAAGCTTAGCCGAAATTGGGTGGCGGAGCCAGAGGGGGGAAGAGGGATTGGTGGTTGGGAGGCGGGGAATAGTGCTGGGCAGACTTACACGGTCTGTGCCAGAGCCGGTGGTGGGAGGCGAGGCTGGTGGTTGGGAGGAGAGGATAGTGCTGGGCAGACTTATACGGTCTATGCCAGAGCCGGTGGTGGGAGGCGAGGCTGGTGGTTGGGAGGAAGGGATAGTGCTGGGCAGAGTTATACGGTCTGTGCAATGAAAAAGACAGGTACAAATCAAGGTAAGGTATACACGAGTTCATCTTGTTGGGCAGACTGGATGGACCGTGCAGGTCTTTTTCTGCCGTCATCTACTATGTTACTATGTTAATAGATCCCTGGAGCTCCCCTAACAAAGTTTGGAAAAATTCCCTCTGCCCCGTATTCGGAGCATATAAATTAATCAGTATAAGTTCCTTGCTCTGCAGTACTCCTCTTAGAACCACACATCTTCCACTTGAGTCCCGAAACTCCTGTTGAATTACAAACCCACAACTCTGCCTTAGTAAAATAGACACTCCCCCCACCCGCTTTGTTCCCCCTCCCTGATGAACCACTACTTCCCAGAAAGGCCTATGTCATAACATATGGGCATCTCGCAGCCTTAAGTGCGTTTCTTGCAGAAATGTCACATCCCACTTCAGCCTAATCAACTCTTTGATTACCCTACTACGCTTCCCCTGATTGAGCCCGTTAACATTCCAAGTTCCCACCAAAAGCAATTCTCCCGTCCCTCCCCCCATTCCTCCCCCTTGTCCCCCTATTCCATGCCCTAAGTGACTCCCAATAGTAAACCCCTGATTGACCCCTTTTTTGTTATCATTCGCCCCTCTGCGTCTTACCCCCATCCCCACCCGCCCTTTCCCTACCCCATCCTTGTGCTGATCTCTGCCCTGTCAGATCAGCCATCCCAGAGGAGCCAACTCACTCTTCCGGAGGCTTGAACTCTCCCAAACCAATTCCCGAAATTCCCCCGCCATATAACCCTCCCCTGCTGCTTCCCCCCACACACATCTCCACCACTATTACCATACAATCCTCCAGTACTTCCAACCCCAATCCCGAGTTTATGCATACATTATCCACAGTCCCCTATAATAGTTCCAATCCCGCCACCTCCACTCCGCCCTGACCCAACATTCCCCCCAGAGTCTCGCCCCCTCTCCCCCCTATCCGCTTCTAGTCCGCATAGTAGAGCCGCTCTCTGGAAGCTTCTTATCTGCTCAATGTCCTCAGTGAACTAAAAGATCGCCAAATAGTCCTCAATAATCGGATTTCCTCAGGATGCATGTTTATATGATTTCTTCCCGCAATCGACCACTCGCTGCCATGCTGAATCCGCTCTGGGTCATGGAGGCCACCGGTTGCTTTACCTGTTCAGGAATTCCAAATACATCCCAACGAGCTCAATGCTGACCATGCTTCATCCGGGGTCTTCGCTTTGCGTGATTTCCTTTCCACAGTTAGCCACACCGCAAATGGAGTCATCTGTAACGGATCCCCTTTGATCTCATAAACTCCGTGACTTATCGAAAAGATCTGTGTTTTTGTAATGTAATCCATGCCAAGTCCTGGTACACTCCAATCTTACAATTTTTCCAGAGGATCTCCTTCTGCTGCCTTGCTTTAGTTAGAATCCGCTCTTTGGTCGGGTAATCTGCAAAACACACCACAACGTCTCTCGGGTTAGAGTCTCGTTGGGGGCCTGCAGCTCGATGTGCTCTCTGAATGCATAATTCCGGCTGTTGGATCTCGCCCTCTGGGTTAAATATATGCCAGCACAATTCATGTATTACTGCCTCACAATTGCTAAAGATGTCCATTTCCGGAATCCCTTTAAATCTCAGACTGCATCGCCGAGACCTATTTTCCAGGTCTTCCAACTGCCCTTTAAGCTGCTGTATTGCTGCAGTGTCCGTGGTCACAGCTTTGTGAAGTTTTCCTATATCGGTTTTAAGAGTCCCAATTCAGTCTTCCACCTCGCTTATACGGGTCCTCAGTTCTCCAATTTCGGCTTTAATAGCTTTCAGTGTGTCTTGCACATCCTTCCGTACCCCTGCCAGATTAGCTTTCAGGTCCCGGAACCAGCCCACCACATCTGACTTAATTAGCTCGCCAGTTCCGACACCATCTTGTTTCCCTTCAGCCCTGGCCCCGCAGGATCCAGTTTCACTCTGTTCCGCCGTGTATCAGAATCTTTCCAAACTCTTTTCGGCAGCATGACTCCAGGACCTCTCCCCCACCACTCTGACCTCGGCAATCTTGGCAAAATCTTGAGAATTGCTTTAATTTCTATTAGCACAAGCGGAGCCACGCTATTAAGCTGCCATCCCGGTCAGTGACGTCACTTCCTCCAGCATGGCTATTCTTATCTTCTTATGAAACTCATTTATCTCCTCCGGACATTTAGCATGATGAGCCTCTAGTCTACAAGAGTCCAACCCTCTGTCACAAAGGAGGGCATGCAGATCTCCCGATTCCCATGGAATGGAGAAACCACTTTCAACAATAAAGGAGGGAACCACACGCAAGGACACAGAGTTCTCCAAAAAGGAAAGATAGAGGTCTCAATGGGACAAGGCCTACAGCTCAGAGACCTTATGACCAGAGGTGACAGCCACCAGGAACTCTGTCTTGAGAGTAAGGTCTTTGATGGAGGTCAAGAACGGAGGCTCAAAGAACCAGACAGACCCCATGAGGGGAAGAAAAGACGAAAAGGGGGGGGATGTAGATTTGCCACCCCCTTTGGGAAATTGAGCCACCTCTCTATGAAAGGTCAGATAGGTGCCCTTCATTTTCCACCAAGAACTGGACAAAGCAATGACCTGAATCCTCAGGGAACTTGAAGCTAGCCCCTGCTCCAGGACTTGCTGCACAAATCCCAAAACTGAAAGGAGCTATTGTAATGGCAACAAACCTTTTTTCTAAGGAAAGTAAATAAAAGTAAGAGAGAAATGAAGCCGTTTTGGTTCTCAAAAGTAATAGCTGAAAGGAAAAAGAGGGTAGCCTTCATAAATTACAAGAGATCGCAGAAAGAAGAAGACAGGTGACAATACCTAAAAAAGCTAAGAGAAGCTGGTAGACTAGTCAGGAAAGCAAAGATGCAAATGGAAGAAAAAATAACCAATACCGTACAATGGGGGGGGGGGGGCAAGAAGTTAATGATAGCAGGAAGTGCAAAAGTGGCATTGTGAGAATCAAAGGTGAAGAGGAGAAATATGTAGAGGTTGATGATAAAGATAAGGAGAATTGTTTCTGTTCTGTGTTCACAGCTAAAGGACCAGAAGCACGACAGCAGAAAACATATACAAATAGGAATGGAGAGGTGGTAGTCCCTGAACGATTTTCAGAGGACTGTGTGGCTAAACTAAAGGTGGACAAAGTGATGGGGCCAGGTGGCATACATCCAAGGATACTGAAAGAACTTAGGGAAGTTCTAGAGGCTCCACTGGCTGAAACTTTTTCAATGTTTCTTTAGACTCAAGAGTGGTCCCGGGGGACTGGAGAAGGTAAAATTATGCCTTATCTGATAATTTTCTATCCTTTAGTGCAACAGATGAATCCAGAAACTGATCAATTATATCTACCTACCAGCAGATGGAGAAAGAAATCACTGAACTGAACTCAGCCTCATAGGATGGTCAGCTTATCCCTCAGTCAGTATGTCTCGTACCAAAGCAGAAGAAAGGACCATATAACCCTGGCAACCTTCCTCACAGATATACCGAATCCAGTAAACCAAAATATGTGTACTACCTAGAACAGAGACCCCAAAAGGCAAGAAAACAGCAGCACCAGAGCAAGATCCTGGATTTGCCTGCTGCACAAAAGGAATGAAATTTATTAGGTAAGACAATTTTACCTTCTTTAGAGTAGCAGCAGATGAATCTAGAAACCGATGGGATGAACAAAAGCAGTTCCTAAAGAGGGAAGAAATAAACATAGAAACATGACGGCAGATAAAGGCCATATGATCCATCCAGTCTGCCCATCCTCTGTAACCCCTAATTCTTCCTGTTCCTAAGCAATCCCACATGCTTATCCCATGTCTTTTTAAACTCTGGAACAGTCCTCGACTCCACCACCTCCACCGGGAGGCCATTCCACGCCTCCACCACCCTTTCTGTGAAATAATACTTCCTCAGGTTGCTCCTAAGCCTATTTCCTCTCAACTTTGTCGTATGCCCAGTGGCGTTCCGAGGGGCGCTGACACCCGGGGCGGATCATAGATGCGCCCCGCCCCCCCCCCCCCCCCGGGTGCAGCGCCTCCCCCGTGCAGCGTGACCCCCCCCCCCCCGGCGAATGGACACCCCCCCCACCCCGGCGAAAGAACCCCCCCCCCCCCCAGGTGCACGCCGCTGGGGGAGTGCCTCATGCCGGTCAGCGTCGTTGGTTTCCATGCTCCCTCTGCCCCGGAACAGGTTACTTCCTGTTCCGGGGCAGAGGGAGCATGGAAACCAACGACACTGACTGGCGCGCGGCACCCCCCCAGCGGCGTGCACCCGGGGCGGACCACCCCCACCGCCCCCCCCCCTTGGTACGCCACTGCGTATGCCCCCTCATTCCAGAGCTCGCCACCCCTACAGTCAGGACAGCCGCCCCAACACTGGCAACCAACCATGCTGCCACATTTAAACTGTAATGTCTAGAGAAGATATGCAGGGATGCCCAAGTAGCCTTGCTACAGATCTACAGGGAGAAAGCCCAGACCTCCACCCAAGAATCTGGAACAGCACGAGTGGAATGCACCTACAGTGACAATGGAGAACTACGCATCACCAAAAGATTCGCTGAGAAAATCTGGTCCCGAATCCACTTCTCAATCATGGCCTTCAATGCATTATAAGTATTGCCACACTGGGAAAGACCAAAGGTCCATCAAGACCAGCATCCTGTTTCCAACAGTGGCCAATCCGGGTCACAAATAACTGGCAAGTTCCCAAAAAAGTACAAAACATTTTATACTGCTTATCCCAGAAATAGTGGATTTTCCCCGAGTCCATTTAATAAGTCCTTCAGGGAGCCATCCAAACTTTTTAAAACTCCGCTAAGCTAACCGCCTTTACCACATTCTCTGGCAACGAATTCCAGAGTTTAATTACACACTGAGTGAAGAAACATTTTCTCCGATTTGTTTTAAATTTACTACATTGTAGCTTCATTGCATGCCCCCTAGTCCTAGTATTTTTGGAAAGTGTAAACAGATGCTTCACATCTACCCGTTCCACTCCACTCATTATTTTATAGACCTCTATCATATCTCCCCTCAGCCGCCTTTTCTTCAAGCAGAAGAGCCCTAGCCGCTTTAGCCTTTCCTCATAGGGAAGTCGTCCCATCCCCTTTATCATTTTCGTCGCCCTTCTCTGTACTTTTTCTAATTCCACTGTATCTTTTTTGAGATACAGCGACCAGAATTGAACACAATATTCAAGGTGCAGTCGCACCATGGAGCAATATAAAGAACATAAGAACATAAGCACCGCTATACTAGGAAAAGACCAATGGTCCATCAAGCCCCGCATCCTATCTCCGACAGCGGCCAATCCAGGCTTCAAGAACCCGGCAAACACCCCCCCCCCCCCCCCCAAAATTTAATTTTTAATAATGTTCAATGGACATTTCCCTCAGGAATCTGTCCAAAGCCCCTTTAAACTCCGTAAGGCAAGCTGCTGTCACTACATTTTCCGGCAACGAGTTCCAGAGTCCAACTACACGTTGAGTAAAGAAAAACTCTCTCCTGTTTGTTTTAAATCTACCATATTCTAGCTTCATCTTGTGTCCCCTGATTCTATTGTTGTTTGAAAGTGTAAACAAATACTTCACATCTGTCCGCTCTACTCCGCTCATTATCTTGTAGACTTCTATCATATCACCCCTCAGCCGCCTTTTCTCCAAGCTGAAGAGCCCTAACCTTCTCAGCCTTTCCTCATAGGGAAGTCGTTCCATCCCTTTTATCATTTTTGTCGCCCTTCTCTAATTCCTTTATATCTTTTTTGAGATGTGGCGACCAGAATTGGACACAATATTCGAGGTGCGGTCGCATCATGGAGCGATACAATGGCATTATAACATCCTTGTGTTTGTTTTCCATCCCTTTCCTAATAATACCCAACATTCTGTGCACTTTCTTAGCCGCCGCAGCACACTGAGCAGAAGTTTTTAACGTCTTATCTACGATGACTCCCAGATCCCTTTCTAGGTCCGTGACTCCTAACGCGGAACCTTGCATGACATAGCTGTAATTTGGGTTCCTCTTACCCACATGCATCACTTTGCATTTGTCAACATTGAACTTCATCTGCCACTTGGACGCCCAATCCCCCAGTCTCACGAGGTCCTCCTGTAATCTTTCACACTCCTCCTGCGACTTGACGACCCTGAATAATTTTGTGTCATCTGCGAATTTAATTACCTCACTAGTTGCTCCCATCTCTAGGTCATTTATAAATATGTTAAAAAGCAGCGGTCCCAGCACAGACCCCTGCGGGACCCCACTAACTACCCTTCTCCATTGAGAATACTGACCATTTAACCCTACTTACTCCTCTACCTAAAGATGCAAAGAAATCTACAAGTGACCTAACCAACTATCGCCCAGTAGCATCGATCCCGCTGACAACCAAACTCATGGAAAGCGTAGTGACGAACAGCTCACTAACTACCTAAACAAACACTCAATTCTGCATGAATCTCAATCAGGATTTAGATCAAACTACAGCACCGAAACAGTATTGGTAACTTTAATGAATAAGTTCAAACAAACAATTGCAATTGGCAACAACATACTTCTTCTACAATTTGACATGTTCAGTGCCTTCGACATGGTCAACCATAGAATACTTATACACATTCTGGAATACTTTGGAATTGGAAGAAACGTTCTTAACTGGTTCAGAGGATTCGTGACGAGATCTTACCAAGTAACAACTAAAGCAACGACATCAGCCCCATGGTCACCTGAATGTGGAGTTCCCCAAGGATCACCCCTCTCACCAACCCTCTTTAACCTAATGACACCTCTAGCTAAGCTGCTAGATAATCAAAACCTCAATCCATACATATATGCAGATGATGTTACGATCTACATCCCGTTCAAACGCGATCTAAAGGAAATATGGACGTAATCTACTTAGATTTCAGCAAAGCTTTTGACACGGTTCCCCACAGGAGGCTCTTAAATAAACTGGAGGGGCTGAAGATAGGACCCGAAGTGGTGAACTGGATTAGGAACTGGTTGACGGACAGACGCCAGAGGGTGGTGGTAAATGGAATTCGCTCGGAGGAGCGAAAGGTAAGTAGTGGAGTGCCTCAAGGATCGGTGCTGGGGCCGATTCTGTTCAATATATTTGTGAGTGACATTGCTGAAGGGTTAGAAGGTAAAGTTTGCCTATTTGCGGATGATACTAAGATCTGTAACAGAGTGGACACCCCGGAGGGAGTGGAAAACATGAAAAAGGACATACGGAAGCTAGAAGAATGGTCTAAGGTTTGGCAATTAAAATTCAATGTGAAGAAATGCAAAGTGATGCACTTAGGAAGTAGAAATCCACGGGAGACGTATGTGTTAGGTGGGGAGAGTCTGATAGGTACGGGCGGAGAGAGGGATCTTGGGGTGATAGTATCTGAGGATTTGAAGGCGACGAAACAGTGTGACAAGGCGGTGGCAGTAGCTAGAAGGTTGTTAGGCTGTATAAAGAGAGGTGTGACCAGCAGAAGAAAGGGGGTGTTGATGCCCCTGTATAAGTCGTTGGTGAGACCCCACCTGGAGTATTGTGTTCAGTTTTGGAGGCCGTATCTTGTTAAGGATGTAAAAAGAATTGAAGCGGTGCAAAGAAAAGCTACGAAAATGGTATGGGATTTGCGTTACAAGACGTATGAGGAGAGACTTGCTGAACTAAACATGTATACTCTGGAGGAAAGGAGAAACAGGGGTGATATGATACAGACGTTCAAATATTTGAAAGGTATTAATCCGCAAACAAATCTTTTCCGGAGATGGGAAGGTGGTAGAACGAGAGGACATGAAATGAGATTGAAGGGGGGCAGACTCAAGAAAAATGTCAGGAAGTATTTTTTCACGGAGAGAGTAGTGGATGCTTGGAATGCCCTCCCGCAGGAGGTGGTGGAAATGAAAACGGTAACGGAATTCAAACATGCGTGGGATAAGCATAAAGGAATCCTGTGCCGAAGGAATGGATCCTCAGGAGCTTAGTCAAGATCGGGAGGCGGGGCTGGAGGTTGGGAGGCGGGGATAGGGCTGGGCAGACTTATACGGTCTGTGCCAGAGCCGGTGGTGGGAAGCGGGACTGGTGGTTGGGAGGCGGGGATAGTGCTGGACAGACTTGTACGGTCTGTGTCAGAGCCGGGGTTGGGAGGCAGGGCTGGGGAGGTGAGGATAGTGCTGGGCAGACTTATACGGTCTGTGCCTGTGCCAGAGCCAGTGGTTGGGAGGTGGGGCTGGTGGTTGGGAGGCAGGGATAGTGCAGGGCAGACTTATACGGTCTGTGCCCTGAAGAGCATAGGTACAAATCAAAGTAGGGTATACACAAAAAGCAGCAAATATGAGTTATCTTGTTGGGCAGACTGGATGGACCATGCAGGTCTTTTTCTGCCGTCATCTACTATGTTACTATGTTACTATGTAAATCACCAACGAAATCAACCAAAGCTTCCAAATCATGTACTCCTGGGCGGATGCATTTCAGCTAAAACTCAACGCAGAAAAAACACAATGCCTTATACTTACCTCACAACATAACACAAATAACTTCCCCACCATAACCACCTCAAACTTTTCCCTCCCCGTCTCCAATACGCTGAAAATTCTGGGAGTTACCATAGATCGACATCTCACACTTGAAAACCACGTGAAGAATACAACCAAGAAAATGTTCCACTCCATGTAAAACCTTTCTTCCCAAGAGCCATTTTTCGAAACCTGGTACAATCGATGGTACTAAGTCACTTGGACTACTGCAATGCACTTTACGTTGGATGTAAAGAACAGATTATCAAGAAGCTTCAAACTGCCCAAAACACTGCAGCCAGACTTATCTTTGGAAAAACAAAATATGAAAACGCAAAACCCCAAAGAGAGAAACTACACTGGCTCCCTCTTAAAGAACGTATCACGTTCAAAATCTGCACGATAGTCCATAAAATCATTTACAGAGACGCCCCGTCATACATGCTTGATCTAGTGGACCTCCCATCCAGAAATGCCAAAAGATTTGCCCGTACTTTTCTTCATCTGCACTTCCCCAGTTGCAAAGGATTAAAATACAAACTAACACATGCATCCAGCTTTTCTTACGTGACCACGCAGTTGTGGAATGCACTCCCAAAACACCTAAAAACAATTAACGAAATAATTAACTTTCGCAAATCATTGAAAACCTCTCTCTTCACCAAAGCTTACCACGAAAATCCATAACTAACTACAACACACCACCACGCCTCCCTGATTACGAATGTCTTTTTTCTACAACTGTTTGACTAGATCAATATGTTAAGCTTACTATTCTTGTCATCTTTGTAACACCAATTGTATTTATGTACCCTGAAATGGTGCTGCCATTACAGGTATTTGTAAGCCACATTGAGCCTGCAAATAGGTGGGAAAATGTGGGATAAAAGTGCAATAAATAAATACTCTGTTTTCTATCTTTTAACCAGTTTTTAATCCACAATAGAACACTAACTCCTATCCCATGACTCTCCTATTTCCTCTGGAGTCTTTCATGAGGTACTTTGTCAAACACCTTCTGAAAATCCAGATACACAATATCAACCATCTCACCTTTATCCACATGTTTGTTCACCCCTTCAAAGAAATGTAGTAGATTGGTGAGGCAAGATTTCCCTTCACTAAATCCATGTTGACTGTCTCATTAATCCATGCTTTTGAATATGCTCTGTAATTTTGTTCTTAATAATAGTTTCTACCATTTTGCCCGGCACCGACATCAGACTCACCGGTCTATAATTTTCCGGATCTCCTCTGGAACCTTTTTTAAAAATCGGCGTTACATTGGCCACCCTCCAATCTTCCGGTACCACGCTCAATTTTAAGGATAAATTACATATTACTAACAATAGCTCCACAAGCTAATTTTTCAGTTCTATCAGTACTCTGTGATGAATACCATCCGGTCCAGGAGATTTGCTACTCTTCCGTTTGTAGAACTGCCCCATTACAACCTCCAGTTTTACAGAGAATTCATTAAGTTTCTCCGACTCATCAGCTTCGAATACCATTTCTGGCACCGGTATCCCACCCAAATCTTCCTCGGTGAAGATCGAAGCAAAGAATTCATTTAATCTCTCCGCTACGGCTTTGTCTTCCCTGATTGCCATTTTACCCGTCAGTCATCTAGTGGTCCAACTGATTCTTTTGCCGGCTTCCTGCTTTTAATATACCTAAAAATAATTTTACTATGTGTTTTTGCCTCCAACACAATCTTTTTTTCAAAGTCCGTCTTAGCCTTCCTTATCAGTACTTTGCATTTGACTTGACATTCCTTATGCTGTTTCTTATTTTCAGTCGGTTCCTTCTTCCATTTTCTGAAGGATTTTCTTTTAGCGCTAATAGCTTCCTTCACCTTACTTTTTAACCACACCGCCTGTCGTTTGGTCTTCCTCCCTCCTTTTTAATACACGGAATATATTTGGCCTGGGCTTCCAGGATGGTATTTTTGAACAGCATCCACGCCTGATGTAAATTTTTGACCCTCGCAGGCGCTCCTCTAAGTTTTTTTTTTCACCATTCTCCTCACTTTATCATAGTCTCCTTTTTGAAAGTTAAACACTAACATACTGTATTTCCTGTGTATACTTAATAACAAATCTGATCATATTACGATCACAGTTATCAAGCGGCCCCATCTCCATTACCTCCTGCACGAGATCATATGTTCCACTAAGGACTAGGTCTAGAATTTTTCCTTCTCTTGTCGGCTCCTGTATTTTTTATTTTGTTACATTTGTACCCCGCGCTTTCCCACTCATGGCAGGCTCAATGCGGCTTACATGGGGCAATGGAGGGTTAAGTGATTTGCCCAGAGTCACAAGGAGCTGCCTGTGCCTGAAGTGGGAATCGAACTCAGTTCCTCAGTTCCCCAGGACCAAAGTCCACCACCCTAACCACTAGGCCACTCCTCCAGCTGTTCCATAAAGCAGTCCTTGATTTCGTCAAGGAATTTTACCTCCCTAGCATGCCCTGATGTTACATTTACCCAGTCAAAATCGGGGTAACTGAAATCACCCATTATTATTGTGTTGCCTAGTTTGTTTGCCTCCTTAACTTCTGATAACATTTCTACATCTGTCTGTTCATCCTAACCAAGTTCTCTCTACCCTTTTCCCCTTTATACATAGAAATTCAATCCATAGGGATTCCAAGATGTGTTTTCTGTCCTGCAGAATTTTTAGTCTATTTGATTCAAGGCCCTCCTTAACATACAATACTACCCCCTCTACTGATATGATCCACCCTATCACTACGATATAATTTGTACCCCAGTATGACAGTGTCCCACTGGTTATCCTCCTTCCACCAGATCTCAGAGATGCCTATTATATCTAAGTTTTCATTTAGTGCAATATATTCTAACTCTCCCGTCTTATTTCTTAGGCTTCTGGCATTCACATATAGATAATTCAATCTATGTTTGTTGTTCCTATTTACATCATGCTTGGTACTTGACTGTATTAATTTGCAATCTTTTGTCCGATTTGTATTTTTATTTAAGGACACCTGATCTACTATGGTCTCTTTTGCAACCTATTGGGATACCCTATCTTCCCTGTTTTGGCGATATCCTTTATTCCGAACCATGGACTTTTGAATTACTATCAGCCTTCCCCCAGTTTCTAGTTTAAAATTTTCTCTCTCTCTTTTTTTAAATGCTGATGCCAGCAGCCTGGTCCCACCCTGGTTAAGGTGGAGCCCATCCTTTTGGAATAGGCTCCTCCTTCCCCAGAATGTTGCCCAGTTCCTAACAAATCTAAAAACTTCCTCCCTGCAAAATCGTCTTATGCACGCATTGAGACTCCGGAGCTCTGCCTGTCTCATCAGACCCAGAGTGTCCATTTGAAGGTTACCATATACACAGCTATAAACTGATTTTCTAAAATGGAAGCAAAAAAAAAACCTGTTTGGTCTTTCACACTATAAAGATCTTTATTTTCACAAAGCTTCCGGCATTCCTTATTTCTCTGCTGAATTGGAAACAATTTTTATAAATATACACACATTTAAGGTAACTGATTTTGTAAGACTGTATTTGGATCTTATGCTATCCATTTTGAACCTGTATATGAGAGGTGGAAGTATATAAGTACCACTACCATTACCATAAATATAAAACAAATAAAATAATCATGTAACAGTGTTTCCCAAGTCCAGTCCTACTACTACTTATTTCTATAGCGCTACAAGGCATTGCAGCGCTGTACACCATACACAAAAAGACAGTCCCTGCTCAAAGAGCTTACAATCTAGCTGAGTATTCCTTGCTAGTCAGGTTTTCAGGATACCCACAATGAAACTTAATGAACTTGATTTGCATACACTGCCTCCATTATATGCAAACCTCCATGCATATTCATTGTGGATATCCTGAAAACCTGATTGGCAAGGTGTACTCCGGGACTGGACTTGGGAAACACTGATGTAACAGATATGCCATTAGAAGGTATTAAACCACCAGAATCATCCCCTATACACTAGCATGCAGCTAAACTACTCAAGGAAGATTTCCATCTATTTCTCTTTCTCATAACATAATTCGATCAGCATACTATCATTTAGGGAAATCAGTGGAACATTATGTCAAACAGGGAAGAAGGAAAACAGAATTAGATGCGCTACTAAGTAGCAGCGGAAAAGCAAAATGGGCAGCAGCAGCCACAGGCCTTGCCATCTTTATCTGCCGTTATATTCTGATAACTTTATTGGCATGACAATTTTCCATTTGTTGCCAAAATAATAAATCCGAACAGTTTAGCATTAATGGTAAAATAAAATATTCGCTGCTCCTGTATCATATACACACACATCCCACAATACTGAAACTGACCCTCCGCATCGGGAGCTAAGTTGGAGCAGCCAATGCAGATCACAGTGAATCGGGCCTTTTTTTCTCTCTCTCTCTCTCCCCCCCCCCCCCCCCCCAAATAAAGACAGTAATAGAACAGGAAGCGCTTAGTTAAACGAGGTCCATAATCCATAACAGCCACAATAACAGTTCTTGCACTTCCTCTCAGGTCTTTCCAGTACACCTCTTGCCCGTTACCCAGCCGACTCCCCAAACCCAGAAAATCATACACCTGCCGCAGCTCTGCGAGAATCCCAAACGGCCGCCTCTTACCGTCAGGGAGGCGAAGGGTAGCAAGCACACCACAGCTCTCCAGCTCCGCCGGAGGACAAGAAGGGCGCACTCTCCAGATTCAGCTCCAGCGGCTCCCGAGCTGTACCGCTACCCTCTAAGCTTCTCTCCTCTCAGACTCTTCTGCTACCCTGCTGCCCCGCCCCCCTCCTCCCATCACTCCACCGCCATCCACAACAACCACCAGGGTGCGGCATGCAGAAGCCGCGCACCAACAATCCGTCCTCCCATTGGCCTGACAGGCGCCCAGCAGCAACGAACGTCACGATTGGTGTCAGGCGAGAAAGGCTGTTTGGGGGGGAGGGGGAGAAAGAGGTGAGTACATTCGTGCGGAGTGGGCGTGGCTTTAGCTTAACGTTTTTACCAGCTTCGTGTACCAAAGTCCACTACCGCCGGCCGCTAGAAGGAAGAGGGTGGCAAAGACTAAAGAGTGGTAGTGTGCGTGTATGGGTTTTGCTTTTGGGTAACGACGCTGGTGGAGAGTTGCTTAAATGTACTAGTTTTAAAAGTGCCCGGGTAGGTCGCTATATAAAAGCATATTTATTTTTCATAAATCAGGAATAAAGGTTGAAAGGTACAATCAAGAAAAAGTACAAGGTGAACAAGGATACAAGCAGGGGCGGACTGACATTGATCTGGGGCCTTGGGTAAGGACCCCCCCCCCCCTCCCATCTGACGGAGATCACTGGTTCTGTATTTATGTAAAGTTATGTATCTATCTAAAGTTCACTCCTTGTGACGATCAGAGCCTTTCTCTTCCTTCTGCTAAACTTCATATGTATAAAACTATCCAAGCCCCCCGCCTGCCCCATATTCATTACATAAAAAATAAGAAGTAGAAGATTAGTGGTAGGGGGCTTCCATGCCTGTCACTGATTGTTACATTTGTATCCCGCGCTTTCCCACTCATGGCAGGCTCAATGCGGCTTACATGGGGCAATGGAGGGTTAAGTGACTTGCCTAGAGTCACAAGGAGCTGCCTGCCGGGAATTGAACTCAGTTCCTTAGGACCAAAGTCCACCACCCTAACCACTAGGCCACTCCTCATCACCCTGATGTCAGTGCAGTCCTCCATTATCGGGATTACTAAACTGTTGATGTTGAACCTTAGTTCCTTCCTAGAGTCACAAGGGGGACTGGGGGAGGGAAGTGGGTTAGTAATGGAGATATAAGAAGCCCGGCCCTAAGGGGGGTGCTTGGGGAGAAGTGCAGAGAGAAGAGTTTAGGGTTAATAAATATTGTGGTTGGGGAGTGCACAACGTCTTTGGTTGTGTTCACCCCCATGGGAGGAGAGTATTCCAGAAAGGCCAATAACTGAAGGCTGGATAAAAGAGGAAGTTATTGCCAACTATAGCAATAATTGGAGCATGAAGAATGCTCTGGGTGGGTAAAGGGGAACCCATACTGGAGCAAGAACAGTAAGAAGCCTTGTAGCTGGGGAACTGGAAATCTGAAGGGAAAGGACAGACCCAGAGGTCTGAAACTTATTGAAGACAGCTTGTTGCAAACAGTGTGCAGCACAGCCTTGGATTATTATGCCCTAAGGGATGGGCAAAAGTTCTAAGACACGTACTGACATACTGTAGGATTTACCAATTTAGATTTGAGGATTTATACCATAATCCTGAATTGGCTTGTGACTGTACAAAGATACCAAGTTGGATTACAAACTGACTTTTGGTTCCAAGAGGATTTGAGCTACTTGTAAAGTTTAGTACTGTTGGCATAAAAAAATATCATCCTTGGCATGAAGAGTGATCTTTAGAATGCAAGTTGTGTATGGGTTCCAGCCTGGTGAAAGACACTTGGTAATTTGCTGATGACACAAAGTTATTCAAAGTGGTTAAATCGCAGGAGGATTGTGAAAAATTACAAGAGGACCTTATGAGACTGGGCGTCTAAATGGCAGATGACGTTTAATGTGAGCAAGTGCAAAGTGATGCATGTGGGAAAGAGGATCCCGAATTATAGCTACAAGGTTCCACATTAGGCGTCACAGACCAAGAAAGGGATCTAGGTGTCATCATTGATGATACGTTGAAACCTTCTGCTCAGTGTGCTGCTGCGGTTAAGAAAGCAAATAGAATGTTAGGTATTATTAGGAAAGGAATGGAAAACAAAAATGAGGACGTTACAATTCCTTTGTATCGCTCCGTGGTGCAACCACACCTCGAATATTGTGTTCAATTCTGGTCGCCACATCTCAAAATAGATATATAAAAGCATATGGCCGGGGAGGGGGGGGAGTGCAGCAAAAAGTTGATCAGACACTAAGGGTTCTGTGAATCAAAAGAGTTTGGGAACCACTGCATTACAGGTTTTTAATAACACCTTAAGTTTAACTCTTGAAAGTACTGGAAGCCAATTAAGTTTCCACAATATAGGAGAAATCCTCTCACGTCTTGATCAGCCCAAGATTAGCAATACAACTGCATTCTGTACTAACTGTAGCTGACAGATCCACATCTTGGGCAGGCTCAGTAGCACTGCATGCAATAATTACGATAAAATAATGGATACAACAACTACCGTACTCCTAGCTTGGAACATCAAATAGGATTTCAATCCCCATATCTTCCAAAACTTCCCATAATCTGATTTCACCACTTGCTGGACAGTAAAAATGATAACCAGCATTAAAATGTTCAACCATGTAACCCCATTACTTTGAAAGAAACAGTAGTTGCCCATTACATCAAGAATTCGTTGTAAAATTCAGACCTCGATTCACAAAGGGGCATTTTACTAAAGCTTGGCATACGCTAAATGCTGTACAGCCCATTTTATACCTATGGGCCATATGGCACTTAGTGCAAGTTAATGTCCATTTAGCATGCGCTAAGCTTTAGTAAAAGGGCCCCAAAATTAATTATTCAGGTATGCCTTCTTTTTTATCGAACTTTGACACCATATCCCCCAAAATAAGGCTGCCAATTGGATCCAGATTTGCAGGACAGGGTTGATCCAGTCTTGGGTTTACCCTGTTGCATGCAAGGATTTGTAGCCTTGATTTTCTTAGGGAATGCTGTTGGGAATTTAGAATTAACCATGTGAACTAACCATGGACCTAACTAACCATGTGAATTTCATGCTACAAAATGGACTCTTCCCAAAGGAGAAAGGTAATATTCTACTCACCCCCATATCCAAGGATGCAAAGAAAAATACTAATGAACTAACGAACTATAGACCAGTAGCATCCATTCCCTTATTCACCAAAATAACAGAAGGCATGGTGACCAAACAACTCACAGAGTATCTAAACAAGTTCTCGGTACTGCACGATTCCCAGTCAGGATTTCGCTCTAATCACAGTACGGAAACCGTACTAGTCACGCTTATGATCAAACTCAAACAACATAGCAAACGGCAACAACATACTACTGTTACAATTCGACATGTCAAGCGCATTTGACATGGTTGACCATGGAATTTTATTACACATCCTTGAATACTTCGGAATCTGAGGTAACGTTCTCAGATGGTTCAAGGGTTTCCTAACCACCCACTCATATCAAGTGACATCAAACTCGACTACATCAGCCACATGGACACCTTAATGCGGAGTTCCACAGGGATCCCCCCTCTCACCGACCATATTCAACCTAATGATGACACCCTTGGCTAAGCTACTATCGAACCAGAATCTAAACCCATATATATATGCTGATGATGTAACAATCTTTATCCCATTCAAACACGATCTAAGAGAAATTTCCGACGAAATCAACCAAAGCCTACACATTATGAACTCCTGGGCAGATGCATTTCGACTGAAACTAAATGCTGAAAAAACCCAATGCCTAGTACTCACTTCGCAATACAACAAGAAGGAATTTACCACCATCAACACACCTAATCTAAGTCTACCAGTCTCAGACACCCTAAAAATCCTTGGAGTCACCATTGACCATCACCTAACACTTGAAAATCATGCAAAAAACGTAACTAAAAAGATGTTCCATTCAATGTGGAAACTAAAAAGAGTCAGACCATTTTTCCCAAGTAATGTCTTCCGCTACCTGGTACAATCACTGGTACTTAGTCATCTGGACTATTGTAATTCACTGTACGCTGGCTGCAAAGAGCAAATACTCAAAAAACTCCACACAGCCCAGAGCACGGCAGCCAGACTTATATTCGGCAAACCAAAATACGAAAGCGCAACACCCTTTCGCGAAAAACTACACTGGCTCCCACTTAACGCATCACGTTCAAACTCTGTACCTTGGTCCATAAAATCATCCATGGTGATGCCCCAGCCTACATGTACTACTACTACTACTACTTAACATTTCTAGAGCGCTACTAGGGTTACGCAGCGCTGTACAAAATACACAAAGAAGGACGGTCCCTGCTCAAAGGAGCTTACAATCTAAAGAACGAAATGTCAAGTTGGGGCAGTCAAGATTTCCTGGGTTGAGGTGTAGAGGTTAGGTGCCGAAGGCGACATTGAAGAGGTGGGCTTTAAGCAGGGATTTGAAGATGGGCAGGGAGGGGGCCTGGCGTATGGGCTCGGGGAGTTTGCTCCACGCTGGGGTGAGGCGAGGCAGAAAGGGCGGAGCCTGGAGTTGGCGGTGGTGGAGAAGGGTACTGAAAGGAGGGATTTGTCTTGAGAGCAGAGGTTACGGGTAGGAACGTAAGGGGAGATGAGGGTTGAGAGGTAAGGAGGGGCTGCAGATCGAGTACATTTGTAGGTTAGTAGCAGAAGCTTGAATTGAATGCGGTACCTGATCGGAAGCCAATGAAGTGACTTGAGGAGAGGGGTGATATGAGTGTATCGGTTCAGGCGGAAGATAAGATGTGCAGCAGAGTTCTGAATGGACTGAAGGGGGGATAGGTGGCTAAGTGGGAGACCAGTGAGGAGTAGGTTGCAGTAGTCAAGGCGAGAGGTAACGAGAGAGTGGATGAGAGTTCAGGTGGTGTGCTCAGAGAGGAAAGGGCGGATTTTGCTAATGTTATAGAGGAAGAAGCGACAGGTCTTGGCTATTTGCTGGATATGCGCAGAGAAGGAGAGGGAGGAGTCGAAGATGACACCGAGGTTGTGGGCAGATGAGACGGGGACGATGAGGGTGTTATCAACCGAAATAGAGAGAGGAGGTAGAGGAGAAGTGGGTTTGGGTGGGAAGACAAGAAGTTCGGTCTTGGCCATGTTCAGTTTCAGGTGGCGGTTGGACATCCAGGCAGCAATGTCGGATAAGCAGGCCGTTACTTTGGCCTGGGTTTCCGCAGTGATGTCAAGTGTGGAGAGATAAAGCTGGGTGTCGTCAGCATAAAGATGATACTGGAAGCCATGAGACGAGATCAGGGAGCCCAGGGAAGAGGTGTAGATAGAGAAAAGAAGGGGTCCAAGGACAGAACCCTGAGGGACTCCAACAGAGAGCGGGATAGGGGTGGAGGAAGAACCATGAGAGTGTACTCTGAAGGTACGATGGGAGAGATAAGAGGAGAACCAGGAGAGGACAGAGCCCTGGAACCCAAAAGAGGACAGAGTGTCAAGAAGTAAGTCGTGATTGACAGTCAGGCTCATTTTCAAAGCACTTAGCCTCCCAAAGTTCCATAGAAACCTATGGAACTTAGCCTCCCAAAGTGCTTTGAAAATATGCCTCAGTGTCAACAGCGGCGGATAGGTCGAGGAGAATGAGGATGGAGTAATGACATGTCAGACCTAATAGAGCTACCACCCAGAAATGCAAAAAAATCCTCCCGCACATTCCTCAATCTTCATCCTCCCAAATGCAAAGGCTTGAAATACAAATCAATGCATGCATCAACCTTTTCCTATACAAGCACACAGCTCTGGAACACACTGCCATGTAACCTGAAAACGGTCTACGAAATGACCAATTTCCGCAAACTCCTGAAAACTTATCTCTTCGACAAAATATATCATAAAGAACAACACGCGTAACTCTACATTCTTTAAGATATCCAGGAATGTTCTTTAATGTCTTTTGCTTTCACACGATCATGCATCTAATGTCTATGGCTTTACACTATCATGTATTTCACCATCATGCACCCAAAACTTCTGCAAAAACAAATGTATACTCTTTTCTATTACCAGTATTATGTATTTCTCCATCATGTACCCAAAACTTGCTGTAAAACCAAATGTACATTCTTTTCTATTTCCAGTATCCACGATGAATTGTAAGCCACATTGAGCCTGCAAAAAGGTGGGATAATGTGGGATACAAATGTAATAATAATAATAATAACTTCTGGTGGTACAGCAGTGCTTAGCCTCCATAAATAGGTTTGCACAAAATTATCTGCCCCATATGTGAGTAGAGATATGATTGTACAGCTTTTACATGTGAACTTTTATCTTCAGTGTGTACAGGCAGGTGGCTGCAGTGGCGTAGCAAGGACGGGGCGGTCCGCCCCGGGTGTCAGCAGGTGGGGGGGTGCTCCGCTCCTGCTGCTCCCACCCTACCTTTAAAAAAAATCAGTGAAGCGGCGTGGCAGGCAGCACCTCGCGTCTGCCCTGCTTGTAAAAGAAGTAGATCTCTTCGTCGTCGTCGTTGGGCCTCACTGTGTCCCGCCCTCCTCTGAGGTAACTTCCTATTTCCGCGAGGGCGGGACACAGTGAGGCCCGATGACGAGGAGGAGATCTACTTCTTTTACAAGCAGTGCAGACGCGAGGCGCTGCCTGCCAAGCCGCTTCACTGATTTTTTTAAAAGGCAGGGTGGTGGCAGGAGAAGAGGGCTGTCGTCTTGACGGAGCTGGTAGGCGAGGCGGGTCGGGTCGGGGTGCCCAGATGCAAGATGGGGATGGGTGGGGAGCCCAGATGGGAGAAGGGGAGCCCAGATGGGAGCAGGGGATGGGGAGCCCAGATGGGAGAAGGGGTTGGGGAGCCCAGATGGGAGAAGGGGGTGGAAGTGGGGTCTGAGAAGGGGCCATCCCGGGGGCTGGTTGGGAAATGGGGCATGCCTGGGTCAGGTGGGAGAATGGGTCTGGGGCTGAAAAGGGGGGCCCTAATGCAAGGCATGTGGATGAAGGGGGATGGAACTGGGGTCTGAAAAGGAGGGTAGGTGGGATAAGGGGGCTAGTACTGGGACTGGGGGCTGAAAAGGGGCAGGGGCTGAAACTGGGGGCTGAAAAGGAGATGGAGAAGTGGCTGGGCTGAAGCTTGGGA
The DNA here is from genome assembly GCF_901765095.1 of Microcaecilia unicolor. Lineage (NCBI taxonomy): Eukaryota > Metazoa > Chordata > Amphibia > Gymnophiona > Siphonopidae > Microcaecilia > Microcaecilia unicolor. The sequence continues at coordinate 490,610,043 of NC_044032.1, read as the reverse complement.
CTGGTGAGAGAAAAGGGCTGGGGGTTCAAACTGGGAGCTGAAAAGGGGACAGGGAGAAGTGGCTGGGGGCTGAAGGTCGGGACTGGTGGGAGAAAAGGGCTGGGGCTGAAACTGGGGGCTGGTGGGATAGTGGGGCTGGAACTGGGGGCTGAAAAAAAGGGGCAGAGAAAGGGGACAGATCTTGGATGGAAGGGGGAGTGAGAGGGAGGGCAGACCCTGGATGGATGGGAGAGGGAGGGCAAATGGTGGATTGAAGGGGCAGAGAGAAAGGGCAGACAGTGGATGGAAGGGATAGAAAGGGCAGACAGTGACTGGAAGGGGGAGAAAGAGGGCAGACAGGGGCAGATGGTGGATGGAAGGGGCAGAGATAGAGGGCAGATGTAGATGGAAGGAGCAGGAAGAGAGGGCAGACACTGGATGGCAGAGAGAGAACAAAGACAGATGCTGGATGGAAGACAGTGAAAAGAAGATGAGGAAAGCAGAAACCAGAGACAACAAACTGTAAATAAAATATATATTTTTATTTTTTTGCTTTAGGATAAAGTAGTATTGTAGCTGTGTTAATAAATGTTTATAATAGAACATGTAAACAAGGTAATCTTTTTCTTGGACTAATTTTAATACATTTTGGCTAACTTTCGGAGAACAAAACCCCCTTTCTCAGGTCAGGATAGGATACTGTAACAGCATTATACTGTATTGACCTGAGGAAGGATGTTTTGGCCTCCGAAAGCTAAATGTATTAGTCCAATAAAATGGTATTATTTTATTTTCTATATTTATTTTATTTCTATTTGTTAATTTGTAAAGTGGTGATTGGTTCTTGTTAGTTTTTTTCAAATTTACATCTGCTGTCTTTATATTTTGCACAGTACTAGGAGACATTTTCTGTTTCTGTGGTGTTGCATTGTATGCAGAGTCTGGCATCTTGGGGGTTCAGTTTAATTTTTGTCTAAATAGAAAGTTTATGATTACTTATTCTATAGTGGATTAGGGTGTACCTGTGTTTGTGAAAAAGACATGGCTTTCAGTTGGCATTGACTGTGCAGGATCGATGATCTGTACTATTCTGTCTGGTGTCGTGTTACAATAGGTGAATTGATGTTCTAGTGCTCACTGTAGTGTTTAAGATGCTTTCCTTTTCCTTGTGTGACTCGTAGAAATGACTGCTTATGGTATGGTGGAATTGCTCTATAGGTCCTGAGTGTTTTGTATTCTCCTAGTACTAGATTTTGGAGGGGGGGTGTTAAAAAATGACCGGCCCCAGGTGTCAACTACCCTAGCTACACCACTGGGTGGCTGCTGTTATATATGCTGGGATTCAGGGCAGAAAGTTTGGATGGGGCCCCCAAACTAATTGGTAGGCTCTTCCTTCTTTAAGTTTGAGCAGGATTAAGGTATCTTGTTGCTTGAGGGCCCAGGGCATTTGCTCTGTTTGCACACCCCTAATGCCAGCCTTTGGGGGGAGGGGGCAGGATAGGGGGAGTGCATATACACACATGTTGTTGAAAATTCAAAAATATATGCATAACTTTTCACAGGGAAACATTGCACCATATCAAAATAACAGATGTGGGTGTGTAGTTTTCCTGCACTGATTTTGGATGTAAAAGTATATGCACACTTTTGCTTTCGAAACCAGGCGGAGCAAAAAAAAAAAGGCTGTCGGTGGACCTCCTCCCATCAGTGATTAGAGAGATGAAGTGACCCGGAGCTGCCACCAATAGGAGGAGAGGGAGAATGGGTGTTGGGGAGAAAGAGGATGGCAGCTGTTAGGGGGCAGAAAGAAAATGTAATAGGTGGATCAGAGGGGGAAAGATAGAGACCCCAATGCTCAAAGCAAACCGGGCTTGCAACGTTTCATTTAGATTGGTTTTAGCCAGTTTAGCACGTATGTTATTGTGCGCCTAATTCACAAAGGGTCTTGGCACTGCTTTTACCATTCATGGAAGCAGCAATGGAAAACACTATGCAAATGTATGAAAAAGAGCTCATTTGTATTAAAATGAGCATTCCATGTGCTGCACAGACATTTCCAAGCAATGCACAGAAAGGAGCTCCTACCTGTAACATTCAAAATTTATTGCAGGTCTGAAGGTGTCCTCAGGACAGAAAATTGTCCTTGAAGATGTCCTTTGAAGTGGCGGCATTGTGTATGCAGGCTTCTGTCTGTGGGCCCTATGTGGCTAGAGCGTGTCTTTCCTGGGTGCAGAAAGCAGCCTCCCCGGAGGAGCTCGTTGAAGTTTTGCCATCGCTTGAGGCAGGCCTGGCTTATCTAGCGGATTTGCTTTATGATCTGCTTCAAGCCTCGGCAAAGGAGGTTTCTCTGTCGGTGGCGGCTCGCCGCTGGTTATAGCTTTGTCACTGGTCTTCAGATACGGCATCTAAATCTTGTTTGGCACATTTGCCATTCAGAGGCAAGCTATTTGGAGAAGATTTAGACAAGATTGTCAAGGACCTGGGGGATTTGAAGGGCTGTTGTTTGCCTGAGGATAAGCCTTGTTCTGTTCCTCATTCGGGCAATTCCTGGACCCGTTTTTGGAATGCCCGCCGTTATCGTCCGGGCAGATCTGGAGCCTTCGCGAAACCCTGCTTTCCTCAGAAGCAGCAGGCGTTTCGTGGGCAACGCTGCCCGGCGGCGTGTCTTCGAGACCAGCCGCTGGAACTTGTGCCCAATGATGGGGCTTTGGCCCATCTCCCGGTTGTGATAGGGGGACGGCTGTCCCTTTTCCTTGGAGGATAGGCCGGGGTGACATCAGATGAGTGGGTCTTGGAGATCATCCGGGATGCAGAAAAGCCCTGCGCTGTCCCGGCGCTATTTTTAGGGCGCTGTTTGGAATAGCGCAGAGCTTTTGATCATCTGGGCCTAAGTGACTTGTGTAGGGTCACTCAGAGCTGCAGAGGGAATTGAATCTGCTTCCCCAGGATCTCAACCCACTGCTGACCATCAGGCAGCAACAGGAATCAAACCTGGTTCCCCAGGATCACAACCCACTGTACTAACCATTAGGCCACTCCTAATGTGTGTGTTCTGCCCTTAGAAAAAAAAGAAATCATTCTGCTTGCATTGTTTAATACTATCTGCATGTGTGTGGGAAATGTGCCGTGTCCGTGTATTCTGTGTGGGGAAATGTGCCATTTGCGTGTATTATATGTGGGTGTTCCATATGTCACAGTACTGAAAAAGATGTCATGGAACAATAAACAGTAAACAATCCTCCACAAATGCCTATGATGCAGTTGCCATTCTGCTTTTATTTTCTTGAGCGTGTGCAGAACAATGATGCTTACCTTGAGATCGTTTTGCACATGTACTAGGCACTTCCTCTACTAAGCTGCAGGTAGACTTTCCGCTTATCTCATTTGCATGATTTCCTTTGGGCATTGATCACTGTTCCGCATTTGGCAAGTTCAGTGGTGGCTATACATGTATGCAGATGTTAACGACAACTTTTGAGTATCGGCCTCAGAAAGCACCGAGTGGATGGACATGGCGGGAGAGAAGATATTGTGGGTGGAGAGAGATATGGTGCTGAATAGATAGGGGGTGCAGAGAGTGTTCTGAATGAGTGAGGGGTAGGGTTAAGAGCAAGAGAATGTTGGACATTGTAGAAAGGGGCAAAGAAATTAGAGTGATGGTTGTGTGCTGGTCAGGGTTGAAGGGGAGAGACAGGAGATGCTACTACTACTACTACTAATAGCATTTATATAGCGCTACCAGACGCACGCAGCGCTGAACATTTGACATAGAGAGACAGTCCCTGCTCAAAGAGCTTACAATCTAGGTAAAACAGACAGACAAGACATTACAGGCAAGGGAATTGCAGGTAAAGAGGAATAGGGGAGGAGGAGGGCAAATGAGTAGCGGCTAGGAGCCATAGGCAGCAGTGAAAAGGTGAGCCTTCAGCATAGATTTAAAAACAGGTAGAGATGGAGCTAGACGTATGGGCTCAGGAAGACGGTTCCAAGCATAAGGTGCAGCAAAATAAAAGGAACGAAGATGGTGGACAGGGAAAGAAGAGGAGGAGCTGGGTACTCTGGATATAGTTCAACAAGAGAGGGATGCTGGGCTGGGAAGGGGGGAGGAGAGCACAAAACCAAAGATTAGCCTGAGGTACTGGCTCTGTGCACAAAAGTGCCACTTGCTCACCACTGGGAACTTAAAAAGGGGCTAGAAAACATAGAGTATTACACATTATAGTGGCAGTTCAAGGAACCCACAGAATGTTTAAGATTTCAAATTTGTGTGAAGAAAATATAGGAAAAATTGTGTGCATTTTACATCTAAGTGATCTTAATGGGAATGGGACTTGATATACCACCTTTCTGTGTTTTTTTTGCAACTACATTCAAAGCGGTTTATGTGGAGGGGAATAATCGAATGGGGCATCCAAGTTTCCCTGAGGACGTACTTGCAGGACGTCCCCGCGAAGGGGCAGGGAAACCCGTATTATCAAAACAAGATGGACATCCATCTTTCGTTTCGATAATACGGTCGGGAACGCCCAAATCTCAACATATAGGTCGACCTTAGAGATGGTCGTCCTTAGAGATGTAGCAAAAGAGAGGGAACGAAGTACAAACTAAAGTCCGAACAAAAACACAGCACCACAGGCCTTTAAAAATGGAACACAGTTCTTTAATGAATAAGCCTTGACAAAAAAAAACCGACACGGGCCGTGTTTCGGTGACTAGCATCTGCGTCAGGGTTCACAGTGATGACGTGGAAAACTCGGGGAATAACTCGAATATATTCCTCTACAATATATTATTCCTTACCCCACGTCTCATATAGTAAAAGCTACAAAGCAACAAGGGACTTTCACTTTCTGTATCCGTTTGGAAAGTGAAAATGCCTTGTTGCTTTGTAGCTTTTACTATATGAGACGTGGGGTAAGGAATAATATAATAAATATAATAAATATGAAAGTGCAAAACCACTAAGAGAGAAACTTCACTGGCTCCCACTGAAGGAACGCATTGCGTTCAAGATCTGCACGATTGTACACAAAATCATTCACGCAGACGCCCCAATCTACATACTAAACCTCGTGGACCTATCTCCCAGAAATGCCACAAGATCATCTCGCAAATTTCTCAATCTGCACTTCCTCAGCTGTAAAGGACTAAAATACAAGCTGATGCATGCCACTACCTTCTCATACACGAGCACGCAGCTATGGAACACACTACCTACAGACCTGAAAACAATCGACGAAATAACTAATTTTCGCAAATCTCTGAAGACATATTTCTTCAACAAGGCCTACAAAGAGAACCTATAACCTCATTAATCCACTTCACCAACCCACCCAGCATTGAAAGTCCACCTTCTATACTCCACCCCTAATCACTTCCTTCTTTCTTCCGTTACTTAATCTCTGCACATCACTTATTGTATCTGATATCCTGGAATGTCAATGTCATAACAAAACTATGTAAGCCACATTGAGCCTGCAAATAGGTGGGAAAATGTGGGATACAAATGCAATAAAATAATAATAAATATATTGTAGTGGAATATATTCCAGTTATTCCCGAGTTTTCCATGTCATCACTGTGACCCCTGACGCAGGTGCTAGTCACCGAAACACGGCCCGTGTCGTTTTTTTTTTTTCAAGGCTTATTCATTGAAGAACTGTGTTCCATTTTTAAAGGCCCGTGGTGCTGTTTTTTTGTTCGTCTTTAGAGATGGCCATCCCCGATTTTCGGCGATAATGGAAACCGAGGACGCCCATCTCAGAAATGACCAAATCCAAGCCATTTGGTCGTGGAGGAGCCAGCATTCACAGTACACTGGTCCCCTGACATGCCAGGACACCAACCGGGCACCCTAGGGGGCACTGCAGTAGACTTCAGAAAAAGGTCCCAGGTGCATAGCTCCCTTACCTGTGTTCTGAGCCTCCCAAACCCCCCCAAAACCCACTCCCCACAACTGTACACCACTACCATAGCCCTTAGGGATGAAGGGGGGCACCTAGATGTGGGTACAGTTGGTTTGTGGTGGGTTTTGTAGGGCTCACATTTACCACCACAAGTGTAACAGGTAGGGGGGCCTGGGTCCGCCTGCCTGAAATGCACTGCAGTACCCACTAAAACTGCTCCCGGGACCTGCATACTGCTGTCATGGAGCTGGGTATGATATTTGAGGCTGGCATAGAGGCTGGAAAAATATTTTAAAAACATTTTTTTGAGGGTGGGAGGGGGTTAGTGACCACTGGGGGAGTAAGGGGAGGTCATCCCCGATTCCTTCTGGTGGTCATCTGGTCATTTAGGGCACATTTTTTGTGGCTTGGTCGTAAAAAAAAAAGGACCAAGTAAAGTTATCCAAGTGTTCGTCAGGGACGCCCTTCTTTTTTCCATTATTGGCCGAGGGCACCCATGTGTTAAGCACACCCCAGTCTCGCCTTTGCTATGCTTCTGACTTCCCCGTGACGGAAAGCAGTTGAGGACGCCCAAAATTGGTTTTCGATTATGCCAATTTGGGTGACCCTGTGAGAAGGACGCCCATCTTGCAATTTGTGTCGAAATATGGGCACCCTTCTTTTTAGAAAATAAGCCTGTTAATATATACAGGTACTTATTTGTACCTGGGGCAATGGAGGGTTAGGTGACTTGCCCAGAGTCACAAGGAGCTGTAGTGGAGTTGAACCCAGTTCCCAAGTCTGCTACACTAACCATTAGGCTAGTCCTGAAAAAGAACAACTCAAATGCCTACAAGAGAGGAGAACTTATGACTGAATTTGCATTTTTTGTTTCAGATAATTGGATGACTCTTGAATTTTGACAGCTAAAGTTGATGGAGGATAACTCAGTAAGTATTATGTGCATTTAGCACTGCATTTGGAAGGGACAGATTGCTGAGACTCCTGTTTCATATTTTTTTGGCTGCCTCAGTATATCAGAAAATCTGGCACATGATCTATAAACATATTATTTATTTATTTGGATTTATTAACCAACTTTATAACAGGATTCATCCAAGGTAGTGTATAGCAGATACAGTTTTGACATAAAACTTACAATCAGCAGAACAATAGTAAAATGACCAAATATAAATACAATAAATGAAGTAAATTGGAAATGGAAGTTGAAACCTAAATAATAGGATTAACATGAAACAGCCTGAGAAATATACACATTTAATAGCACTGCAGAACAATCATATAACAGAAATATGATAAATGTCAGTACAATAGAAACTATACCATAATAGACATCATGGAAAAACATTAAAATAACATAGATATAATAAAATGTCAGCAATGAAATACCTAATAAGCACACATTAGAACATTCAAATAAAATAGATATGGTGCTAATGCTTTTCTACAACACAGCTTACTATGTAGCCTGGGGGCCAGGTGCAGATATATAGATGAGGACAAGATGCATGGTACAGAGTCAATTGGGATAAATAAATGAGTAGCTAAACTCAAGGCACGTTCTATGTGTAGTTAAACAAGACATGAGGAACTGAACTAAGTTACAGTGTGTGTAGCAAGCTAGTCTAGGTGTGGAGTGAATGGCTAGTCAGTCACCAGCAGGCTCATTTTAAAAGGAGAAAAACGTCCAAAAAGTGACATAAGTTTGCATTTGGACGTTTATCTCACAAAGATGTCCAAATCAGTATATTTGAAACCTATTTTTAGATGTCTTTCTCTGAAGTCCATCTAAATCTCAAGGGGGCATGCCAGGGGTGTGTTCAAGGTGGGACTTGGGTGTTCCTAAGACTTAGACATCTTTCAGCCATAATGGAACAAAACAAAAATGTCCAAGACAGTATGAGCTAGACTAGTTTTTATAACAAATAGCTGCAGTGGGAATTGAACCCACTTCCCCAAAAAGTCTGCTGTACTAACCACTAGGCTACTCCTCTACTCCACACATGCAGTTCCCCAAATGACCAGATGACCACTGGAGGGACTCAGGGATCACCTCCCCTTACTCCCCCAAATCACAAAACATTTTTCCAAACAGCATTTTCAAAAGGAAAAGATAGACTTTTTTTTGTAGAAAATTACCTTTCTTGTTCTGATTTTGGACGTTTTACAAAAAAAATTCAAATTCAGTCTTAGATGTCATATCCAAAAATGCCCCTTGTGCATTTGACTTGCCCGAGGTCACAAGGAGTAGCAGTGGGAATTGAACCCATGTTGCCAGGATCAAAGCCCACTGCACTAACCATTAAGCCACTCCGCCTCTGTTTTGAATGCCTTGCATTTTGACATCTTTTGCTTGAAAATGGACCAAAAAAAAGGACGTCCATAGCATTTTCGAACACAAAAGATAGACGTCTATCTTTTTTGAAAATGACCTTCTTTCCTGTTCAGAATTTGGACGTTTTTGTAAAATGTCCAAATTCGGATTTAGACGTTCTATTGAAAATGCCCCTCCTTATGTATTAAAGGCTTCGGAGAAGAGCCAGGCTTTCACCTGCTTTCTGAAGTAGAGGTAGTCTTGAGTTAGACGTAGCCCCTCCGATCCTGCATAGTCAGTGCCAACAGAAAACCATTTCTTTTTCACAGACACACTCTAACTCAGTATAGAATAAGTAGGCACAAACTAAAAATAGAAATATGCAGAGAAAATTTTAACTGAAGCCCCTAGAAGCCAGACTCTGCATACCATGCAACATCAGAGAAGCAGAAACAATGATAGTGATGATGTATACATGTCCCCTAGTACTGTGCAGAACATAAATATAACAGATGTAAATTTGAGACAATTAACAAATGCCAATCACCACTTTTCAAATTAACAAATAGAAATAAAACAAATATGGAAAATAAGATAATACCATTTTATTGGACTAATACATTTAGGGGTCTGTTTACTAAGCCACTCTAGTGGCTGGCGGTACGGTAGTGCCACCACAGCTCGTTCAAAGTGAATGGCTACCACGCCACCAGCTGCTAACATGGCTTACTAAACCCCCACATTAGCTTTCAAAGACCAAAACCTTTTTACTCAGATCAGTATGGTATACTGCTGTTATAGTGTCTGATCTTGATATGAGGAAGAGGGTTTGGTCTCAAAATTAGTCCAACCCATTTTCTATTTATAAACGTTTATTAACACAACAACATTACTACTTTACCGTAATGCAAAAATGAAAAATAAATTTTTATCTACCAGTTTGTTGTCTCTGCTTTCTGCTTTCCTCATCTGCTCTTCACTCTCTCCTTTCTATCCAACGTCTGCCCTCTCTCTGCCCCTTCCATTCAGCATCTGCCCCCTCTCTATGACCCTTTCCATCCAGCATCTGCTCCCTGTCTGCCCCTTTCCATCCAGTCTCCCCAGACAGTGCCCCCTGTCTGCCCTTTCTCTCCCATCCAGTGTCTGCCCTTTCTCTCCCTTCCATTCAGCATCTGTCCCCTCTCTTTGCCCCGTTTCATCCAGCATCTCCCCCCTCCATCCAGCATCTGCCCCCTCTCTCTGCCCCTTTACATCCAGCATCATGATCTTCTGCACTTTCTCTCCCATCAGCCTCTGCACCCCCTCTCTGTATCTGCCTTCTTTCTCCCTTCCATATTGCCCTCTTGCCTCTTCTCTCCCATCCAGTGCTGTGGGCCCCCCTCTTTCCTTTTCTCATTTCATACCCCCCCACCCAATGCTGCTGCTGCTCCTGCTCCAAACCAGCAGCAGCAATAAAAAAGTATTTTTAAAAAAGCCAAGGCAGGATGAAATAAAAATATTAAGATCGCGGGGCCTAATTACCTGTGGCTGCTAGCTCAAAGAGGCAGGGATGGCAGCCATCGGTAGGACAGAGACCCCAGGCCCACTGCGATCATCCATCCAACAATAATATAATAATGTACTCACAGTCACTTTGCTGCTGCTGCTGCTGCCACCACCACCACCCATCCGCCACCGCTAGTACCACTACTTCTCCTCTGGCTCCAGACTAGCAGGAGAGCCAGAGGAGAAGTGGGAGTGGAGTGGACATGCAGGAAAGTGAGGGATGCTGGTGATAGGAGACGCAGTGCAGTGGCCTGGCTGGGGGGAGGGGTGCAGGTTGCAGAGAAGGTGCAGGCTGCATGAAAGCGAAGGATGGCGAGTCCCTCTGTCCTTCGCCTTCCTGCAGCAGCCTGTGCCTTCTATGCAACCTGCACTTCCACCCCCGCTGGCCCACTGCATCTGAGAGAGCAGAGACGCAGCGGCCTGGTGGGGGTGGAGATTGCAGAGAAGGTACAGGCTGCTGCAAGAAGGGGAAGGATGGAGTGATAGGAGACGCAGCGGCCCGGCAGGGGTGTAGGTTGCAGAGAAGGTACCGGCTATTACAGGAAGGAAAAGGATGGAGTGAGAGGAGACACAGCGACCTGGGGGGAGTGGGTGGAGGTTTAATTCCAAATGCAGGAAGGCGTGCGTGGGCTGCAGAAGGTGTAAAAGTTTTAGGATAACCCAGGAAGGCAGGGACCGATGGAGCAGCTGGAGTGGAACACCATCTTTGATCTGCACCTGGGGCAGTCCGCCTCTATTGCCCCACCCTTGGTATGCCACTGTTCAAGTGCTTTGTGAGCTGGAATAGACCAGGGCTGAGGATCCCATCTTTTCTCAGATTCTGTCCTTTCTGTCACCCAGTCTGCCCATCCATGCCATCTACTCTCCCTTTCTAGCCCTTAGAGATCCTATGTACTTGTCTCAAGCTTTCTGGAATTCAGATACAGTTTTTATCTCTACCACCTCCACCGGAGGCTATTCTACAAATTTACTACCCTTTCCGTGAAGAGGTAATTCCACAGGTTACTTCTGAGTCTATCCCTTTTCAACTTCATCCTATGCTCCCTCATTCCAAAGCATCCTTTCAATTGAAAGAGACTTGCTTCCTGTGCACGTATGCATTTAAAAGTCTCTATCATCATATTTCCACTCTCCCGCCTTTCTTTCAAAATATACATATTTAAGTCTGTCCTCATACACTTTATGATGAAAAGCACTGACCATTTTAGTAGCTACCCTTTGAACTGACTCCATCCTGTTTATATCTTTTTGAAGGGACGGGAAGGGTTGATGCTGGGCTATGGGGATGGATGAAGGGGGTATGTTGTTAAGTACTGGGAGGTAGTGCCTTTATGGACTCTCCAACTAAAATAGAACCTTTTGTCCTGAATCAGGAGTCCATGCCTTTATGATATCTGAGGTTTGTTAGGTTCTGAGATTTTGATTACATATTGTGTTTCAGATTTGGCAAGACTGCTCTGCTACTTCCTGGTCTGTGTCCTAGTCTGGTTTGTGTCATTTGGGTGTACTGGAGATGTAACAGCTTACAGAAATTTTTTATAATGAAAAAAAATCACAAGTTATTTTTCGTCTCCTATGCTAATAAAAGGAAATTAGACGATAATGAAGAAGAAATCAATAAGCCTGAAAGAACAAAATAATGACAATCATTGGCCTACTTGCTGGACTTTAGAACAAAACATGAATTTTGCCAAAAATATGACTGACTCTCTATACAAAATAAAAAAAACTTGGTTTAAGCCATGTCAAAAAGTTGGAATGCTTGGTATCGAGAAAAAGATGGGAATGAAAATATTGAAAGCGTGGGCCAATAATGAAATTTTTGGTGAAAGATTAACATCCCTATGGAAGACGTTATTTGATCACAAGGAACGTTCATCTCATAAAGCTGCTTTGAGATTGGTGGCAGAAACCAACAAAGAGGTGTAGAAAGAGGTAAATGCCACAACCTTTGAAGAAGAAACAGTTCTTTAAGAATTTTGAAGATAAAATAGACGTACAGAAACTTAACGGTCTTGATATGGGCCACATACTTCACCCTACAATTACATGCCTCAACATTGATAATCATATTAGTAGTGGAATGAGAAAAAACCTGTATCAAAAAATTGTAAATTCTAAAAGTAAAAATATCTCTATATATAAAAGGCACCTCCAACGTTCAAATGAAGCCTCAAGCCGAAACTTGAGGCGCCTGAGATATCCGGTTTAGCCAGGAGTGTCTGCCCCGCCCGCGTGTCACAACGTTATGACGAGGAGGGCGGGAGCACTGACACTCGACGCTACGCGATCTACAAGGTGTGTCTCACAACTCAAATCTTCTCTGTATATAAAAGGCACCTATTTTCATGCTGTCGGAAGGTCTCACTCTGAAGCTGTTTCAGGGGTTCCACACACCCCCCCCCCCCCCCACCCCACCTGGCGATAGTGCTGCAGGAACAGGCACAAACTGGGAGGTAGGCAGAGGGAAGTGAAAACACTGCAACTGGGACACAACACACTCCAACTGGGAGGGAGGGTGGGAAAACCATGGAACTCCGAGGGGGGGCATTCAGTCTCTCTCTATCACACACACTCTATAATACACACACACTCTGAGGACAAGCCTGCTAGCGTCCATTTCATTGCTTTCAGAAACGGGCCTTTTTTTTTACTAGTCATTAATAATTGATGAAGGAACAACTCTCAGTCAAAAATCCGTATTGATTGTTTATGTCCGGGTATTTATCACAGATTGTGGAATGCCTTCACCAGTAAATTTATTTCTTGATTTGATTGAATTACCAGATGTAACAGCAAAAGGAATTTTCAGCTCTTTGCTTTATCATCTCCAGTCTATTGGTATGACAGAGAAATACCTGCAGGATTATTTGGCTTCTGTTGCTTGTGAGAGAGCAAATGTAATGAGGGCTCGTGGTGGAGTTAACAAATTGCTAAAAGATAAATTTCCTTCAATTCTTGTATGGCACTGTGCTAATCACAGATTAGAATTGTCAGTCTATTATGCTGTAAAGGTGTTTCAGAAATAAATAGATTCAAATCATCATTGATAAGCTAGTACCTGCCGTACCATGTTTCACCAAAAAATGGTAAAGAATTACAATTGTGTGCAAATACACTGGAAATTCAGCTTTTGAAAAATCGGGTGGATTTTAAGCACTTACTGGTATCATCTAGTTTTTGATCTGCTTCTGCAATATGGCTGAAGAGTGGATGCTGTGAATACTTAAAGCTACTGTAAAATAACCACCTTTTTTTTTAAACCAGTTTAAAAGTATTTACAGCATCCAGCCAGTGCTGAAAGTTCCCAGCTTATGCAGTGAGAGAGAGAGAGATGGTAAAGACAGACTCAGATCTGCAGGACAGAGACTCTTGTTCAGTACTCCAGAACTGTACGTTATTTCCTTTTGTCTGAATTTGCATTTTGGTTCAAGAGTTCTGAGTCTTCACAGTGATGATCTATGCTCTGGTTAACTGCATGCTGGGCAGCAGTCTGATTGCACTGTATAGTGTACAGCTAGCACATTTGCTTATTTCCGATCTGAGGAAGAAGGGCAACCTTCGAAAGCTAATCAAGAAATGTATTAAGTTATGTCCAATAAAAAGGTATCATCTTATTTCTTTTCATGTTTTATTTTGTTTGATTTCTATTGATAACCTTAAGAGTGGACTAACATGGCTACCACACTCCTCTACTGTATAGTAGTGTAAGCAGACTCCCCCCCATAAGGTAGGTGCTCAAGTGCATGGACCCCCCCCACCCCAGTCCCTTTTGGCATCTTCTTGTACAATGGACTACCTCCTGACCCCCCCCCCCCAGCCTCCCACCCCCCAGCACAAATAGCCTGTGGTTGTTCAGTGGACCCCAATCTCCACCTGTGCCTCCTGACCCCCCTGCAAAAAATCCCTGCTGGTCCCAGTGGACCCCCACTCCCCCCATGATCCTCCACACCACCTTTCAACCTCCCCAACAGTAACAATGGTCTGGTGGTCTAGTGACCCCCTCCTCTTCTCTCTCCTCCTGACACCCCCCATACCTGGAAAAAGATAGAGGCAGGAGGCTGGAAGCAACACCTTCCACCCTCCTGCCTTGGGCCCACCCTGCACAAAATGGTGGCATCCAGCCCTGACCAGGATGCACCAGGCAGGGCTGTGCAAGGCCATTTTGTGCAGGGCGGGGCCCCATGAAGAAGGGTGGAAGTGTTGCTGCCGCCCTCCTGCTTCCTTCATTTTCCAGGTCCGGGGTGGAGGCGTCAAAGGAGGGAGAAGGGGGGGGGAGTCACTAGACCACCAGGCCATTGTTGCTTCCTGGGGGGGGGGGGTAGCTGGAAGGAGGCATGGGGGCTTGGTGTCACTAGTCCACAGGGCTATTCTTGCCTTGGGGGGGGCCAGGAGGGGTTTGGGTTTGCATTCTTTCTTTAGGGGGTTAGTAGGGGGTGCAGGGGATTGGTGGTGGGGGGGTTGGGGGTTCACAGGGACTACCAGGGGATTTTGTTTGCGAGGGTCAGGAGGCACAGGAAGGAGCCGGAGGGAGCACAGGGTGGGATCACCAGGGATTGGGGGGGGGGGGGTCGGAGCCTCAGGGGGTGGTGGATGGGGTCGGGTGCAGGGGAGATCTGGTCTGCATTGGGAGCTGTCAATGCATTTGACAGTTTGAAGTTGCAAACAGCGACCCGATACACACAGAGGATTCTATGCAGCTCATTTGCAATGTGATCCCCTTTGTGGATTGGTCATTGTGATTCAGTAAAATTTTAACCGAGGAGGCCGTATTTTATGGCTGCCTTTATGCTTCAGCCCGAGTGGATACAAGAGAGAACAATGGAGGCCCTGTTTGATAATCTTGTGCTGCCAATACTTCATACAGCTTTAATTTGTACAGTTCAGATTGTGGAAGTGATTTTGTATGGTGTGTACTCAGACAACAAAAAGCTGACAGCTAAGTGGAGCGGGAATATTGTAGTCAGATATATAACAATCAGTAGCTAGTGAATATGGTCTATGCCTAAGAAGAAACTAACAAAGTCAGATAGGGACACAGAGCTAAATAGGGAGAAATGGTTTTCTTGTTTTGTGTTCCTTAAAGTTATAGCAGTAGGTTCCTGCACCTATTGGGCTCATTCTCAAAACAGAAAACGTCTAAAAAGTGGCATAAAGCAGCATTTGATAATTTTTCTCACAAAAAACGTCAGAAATGCGTCCAAATCTCAAGGAGGCGTATCAGAGGCATGTTCAGGGCGGGACTTGGGTGTTCCTGAGACTTAGATGTTTTTCAGCCATAGTGGATGAAAACAAAACAGTCCAGGACTAACACTAAGATGTTTTGAGTTAGACCTGTTTTTTATAACGAATAAGGCACAAAAAGTTGCCCTAAATAACCAGATGACCACTGGAGAGAATCAGGGATGACCTCCCCTTATTCCCCCAGTGGTCACTAACCTCCTCCCACCCCCCAAAAAATGTGATGAAAAACATTACTTGCCAGACTCTGTGCCAGCCTTAGATGTTATACTCAGGTCCATTAGAACAGCATGCAGGTCCCTGGAGTAGTCTAGTGGTGGGTGGAGTGCACTAACAGACAGGTGGACCCAGGCTTCTACCTCCCTCGACCTGTTACACTTATGGAGGAAACTGTAAGCCCTCAAAAACTCACCAGAAACCCACTGTGCCCTCATATAGGTGTCCCCTTCACATGTAAGGGCTATGGTAGTGGTGTATAGTTGGGGGTAGTGGGTTTTGGGGGGCTCGTAACCACTTCTAACCACTCGCCTCCACCTACCCTCCTCTCCTCCTTCCTGTACACATTAATTGATTTGATTTGCTTACTTTTTTTTGTCTATTAGATTGTAAGCTCTTTGAGCAGGGACTGTCTTTCTTCTATGTTTGTGCAGCGCTGCGTACGCCTTATAGCACTATAGAAATGCTAAATAGTAGTAGTAGTAGGCTCAGCAGACAAGGTAAGGGAGCCATGTGGTCAGATGTGTACCTGGTCCACTGCAGTGCCCCCTAGGGTGCCCTATTGCTTTCCTGGGATGTCAGGGGGACCAGTGTACTAAAAATGCTGGCTCCTTCTACATCCCAATGGCTTGCTTTTGTACGTTTTGCACTTGGGACGTTTTTTTCTTTTTTCAAAAATGGACCAAAAATAAAATGTCCAAATCAGAAAACCTATTTTCGAAAACAAAGATAGACATTTTTCTTTTTTGAAAATTACCTACTTTACTATTCATTACTTCTATGACTAGTCTGTAATTCATCTGTGAAAGGCAGTTTCTATTACTGGGCACCTCCTATTAGTCACCCTGATACAGTGTGGTGAGAGGCCTATTCAATAAGCCATTATAGAATACACCATCATCTCGCCTAACATTTACACAGCCGCAATTACACCAGCCATAGACCTGGTGTAACAGGCACATAAATACGGTAAAGGCATATGTAACATAGCCCTGCCCATGCTCCTCCCATATACATGCCCCCTTCTACCTATAGGATAGTGCTTTGGGCATTAACACGTATAAGTACTTCCTAAGCATGTAAGGGGTTTTCAACCATGGCCACCTAGTTATAGAATTGCCATTTTAGGGGCCCTTTTACTAAAGGGTTGCTGCGCGGCAACCCGGAAATACCGCCGGCCCAAGGTGGCCACCGGCGGTAGTTCCGCCTCCAGCGCGCATCATTTCCGGCACTGCTGGTTTAAAAATATATATATATATACCATTAGGGTAGCGCAGGAGCCCTTACTGCCACCTCAATGGGTGTTGGTAAGTGCTTCCTTTCCTGCATGGCCACACGGTAAGTACAAGCTTACCACATGGCCATGTACTTTTTAGGATTTTTTACCCACTGTGGTAAAAAGGGCCCTGACGTGCAGCAAAAATGTCCACCGTTGCTATTGCAGGGCCCCTTTTTACTGCAGCTTGGTAAAAGGATCCCTTAGTGCTTATTGCAGGGTTTCCCACAAAATTCAAATCTTTTAATGCCAATATTGTACCAGAATGATTGTCTTTTAGAGGTACATATAGATGAAACCAACATTATGCAAATATATCTGTATCTATATTTCTCTATATATAGTCTCGCCATTTATTACTACAACTACTATGACTTATCATTTCTATAGTGCTGCTAAACATACGTATTTAGGGTACCTTCAAAATTAACCTTCGTTCCTTTCTTTTGCCTGCTGAGTGATTAGAAAATTAAAACTATTTGAAAACATAGTTTTTTGGGGTTTTTTTAAACCTTTGTGAAATGTACACTGTTAGGAGTGGAGGAGTAGACGCTATCACAGGGAGTCTTCTGCAGAGTAAAGGTCTTTGAAAATTGTTCCCTGGGAAACATTTTCCTCATTCTCTGTGTATCGAAAAATAATCTTCATTGAATGAAGCTCTATATTGTGTACAATAGAAGAGTGAAATGCATAGTACAGAAAAAAAAGGCAGTGTGATTTGAAGCCATTGATATGTGGCTCAGGCAATTAACAATCCCACTCAATCTCTTAGTGGAACCAACCAGCGACCTTTCAGTGCATATAACTGTGACTGCTAAGATCTCACGTTTCTTTGCCTGTTCCTTCTTGACCTGTAGGTGTCATCATGCCACAAGCAATTCAACCTTTTATGTGTACATTTTAACCACTGTCCAGTGCCCATGTACTTTTCCCTATTGAACTTCAAAGCAACTGAAACACACCCCACCCCCACTTGTAGGGGTAGTTTATTATAGTAGCATTCTTAACAAAAACATCGCAGCAACCTTGTATTAAAGCCAAGATTCAGCTTTTCCCTAGCCATTGAGGTTTTATTAAGGAAAATTGGGAGACGTCCTTAAAGGCCATTGAGGTTCCCTTCAGAGAGTATTCGGTTGTGAGTAAGGCTGCATTTAGGCAGAAGGAAGTTAGGCACTTGGCTTGGGTACAAAATTCTGAAGGGGCCTTGAAACTCAGACCTGGGATCCTCTTGCTCCTCCACTGCTATGGTCACCATAATCTTAAATGCAGCTCTGGCAGTATGAAGGGTGGTGGAAGGCACGATCAGAAAAACTTACTCCCAGTGTCTGTCTTTTTTTTAGCTTAATATACAAAGTTTCAGACTTTGTTCCGATTGCAGTAGGACTCACTTTTGTAAACAATATCAACACACTTTTTTCTTCAGCCGTTATTTCTAGGGAAAGGCTGCAGTAGTTTGGACTTCCTAAACCCATGTTTGCTGCTCTGGCTGGCCCAGGAGGCTATGGAGGCAGCATTTATAAACCCCTGTGGTAGGGCATCTCAAGTTATTGCACAATGGTGTCACCTGTGGCTTGGCTCAGGGTGTACATACACAAGGTACTGGAGTGGGAGCCATGGCCTTTGGCTCAGGACTGTTGCTGTGCTAGATAGGAGAGGGAAAGTGGTGCTAGGGGGTTTGTAGCCCATTTGTATAATCCTCCCAGTGTCCTGGGTGACTCCCAGGATGGATGGATTGATTGATTTTACCTTTTTATACCCTCTTCTTGGACATTTTTATGATTTATGCCACTCAACATGGTGTACAATGTTCAAACAAAACCAAACTTATTTTTAAACAATTTTTATTGAGAATAAAAGAAACAAACATACAACAGGGTCTTCTCAGTTGTACAAAATATGTCAACACCCCCCCCCCCCCCACAAAGATCCATAAGAAACCAAACTTAAATAAGAACATCAGTAAATACAATCAAAAGAAATAATATATCCTTCACACAAGATCTTTAGGAAACAAATTGCTCTTCAAAGCCTTCCTAAAACCCAGGCGTAATGACATATTTTTTTATATCTTCCAGAAGATTAGTCCATAGCTCTGTAGCAACTTGCTAAAGGCCTTTTCCTTCCCCAGGACAGATTTATTTGGAACCCACAACAAAATTTTCTGTGAAGACTCCAACACCCAGCTTGGAGAGTAAATCTGTAAAATGTGGGTATAACAATCAAGGAACCCTAAAATTTAGAACTTTAAATGTAAAACCACAAACTTAAAAAGTCCTCATTCCCTCATGGGAGCCAATATACCTGCACTAACAGCTGAGACACACTTTTTGTCAGATTTGTAGCTACTGTATTTTGGACAACTTTCTGAAGGAAAGCCCATAGTTTGTTATTGAGATAGACATGGGGGAAGCCATTGTTATCCTGGGACCGGTAGCATGGAATGTTGCTACTATTTCGGTTTCTGGATCGGCCACTGTTGGAAACAGGATACTGGGCAAGATGGACCATTGGTCTGACCCATTAAGGGCTGTTCTATGTACTTATAGTACAGTAGATTTGCTTATAGGTCCTGAGTGACTTTTTTTTTAAGATTTTGTATTACTTTTCAATATGCCTAATAATAGAATTTGGATTTAGCTCATAGCATTCTCAGTGGAAGCTCAAGATGAGTTACGTTCAGGTACACCAAGTATTTTCCTGTCCCTGGACGGCTTACAGTCAAAGTTTGTACCTGAGGCAATGGAGGGTTAAATTACTTTTCTAAGATCTCAAGGAGCAGCAGTTGGATTTGAACTCTGGCTTCCCTAATTAGAAAAAAATGGGACATTGTCAAAAATCATCCTGTGTTTCAAAATCACGAGATACAGATTGCTTTTGCAAGGGGGTGTAATTTAAAAGAGCTGTTAAGTCCAGCAAGTCTCCTGGTATCTACAAGCAGGGCTCTCATGTTACCAGAATATGGCCATATTAAATGTGGGCATTGTAAATATATCACATATTATGGAAGAGTGTGCAAGTTTCATAAATCCCACTGACAACAGAGACTATAAGTTACATTTCAAGACAGACCATCCTGCTTATAATCGAATGAGAAAAACGCCCAAGTTCCGACCTAAATCGGGAGATGGACGTTTATCTCACAAAAACGAATAACACGGTATAATCGAAAGCCGAACTTGGACGTTTTCAACTGCACTTCATCGCGGAAGCGTACAAAGTTGACAGGGGTGTGTCGGAGGCGTGGTGAAGGCGGGACTGGGGCATGGTTATCACCCGAACAGAGATGGGCGCCTTTCGCCGATAATGGAAAAAAAGTATGCGTTTGTAGCTAGAATTTAGGGCACTTTTCCTGGACCCTGTTTTTTTCACGAATAAGGCCCCAAAAAGTGCCCTAAATGACCAGATTACCACCAGAGGGAATCGGGGATGACCTCCCCTGACTCCCCCAGTGGTCACTAACCCCCTCCCACCACAAAAAATGATGTTTCACAACTTTTTATTTTCACCCTCAAATGTCATACCCAGCTCCCTGACAGCAGTATGCAGGTCACTGGAGCAGTTGTTAGGGGGTGCAGTGGACTTCAGGCAGGTGGACCCAGACCCATCCCCTCCTACCTGTTACAATTGTGGTGCTTAATGCTTAGTCGTCCAACCCCCCCCAAACCCACTGTACCCACATGTAGGTGCCCCCCTTCACCCCTTAGGGCTATAGTAATGGTGTAGACTTGTGGGCAGTGGTTTTGAGGGGATTTGGGGGGCTCAACACACAAGGGAAGGGTGCTATGCACCTGGGAGCTCTTTTACCTTTTTTTTTGTTTTTGTAAAAGTGCCCCCTAGGGTGCCCGGTTGGTGTCCTGGCATGTGAGGGGGGACAGTGCACTACGAATCCTGGCCCCTCCCACGAACAAATGCCTTGGATTTATTTGTTTTTGAGCTGGGCGCTTTCATTTTCCATTATCGCTGAAAAGCAAAAACGCCCAGCTCACAAATTGTCGAATAAAACATGGACATCTATTTTTTTCGAAACTACGGTTCGGTCCGCCCCTTCACGGACCCGTTCTCGGAGATAAACGCCCATGGAGATAGACGTTTTCGTTCGATTATGCCCCTCCATGTGATCTATATATTGAAGTGCCCTTGCAACAGATTTTATGTGGGAAAAACTAAGCATAAACTATGTTTGAGAGTCACAGAACACAAGTCGTGTGTCACCCGTAGAAAATCAGGAGCACCACTAGTAGCACATTCAACAGCTACCAATCACATATTTGAACAATTTCATTGCTTTGTAATTGACCATATCCCCACGCAAGTCCAAGGCAGAGATAGAGATCGTCAATCGTTAAGATGTGAGCAACATTGGATTTTTTCTTTAAAGAGGTCTCAACACAGCAATAGAATGGGCTGCTTATTTATGACTGCAATTCGTGTTAAATTTGGAAATATTTTATTAGTTCAGTGTTGACACACTAGTCCTTTGTGACGTCTATTCTTTTTATTGGTATAGGCTTCATAGCGTTTTTGTGATAAGTGGGCACCATCTTTAAGCACCCATTCATGTCAGAGACTCTTTGACTGAAACATGAGCGGTGAGTTTGTCTGATAAAAGTTGGTCAGCTGAAGGAAAGAGAATGATTTTAAGCAATTTTTGTGTTTAATTTTCAGAGCAAGTTAAAGCAAATGGTATTCCCCTGAAGGAGCTATTGAAACGGGGCCTGTTGGGAGCTTAAGAGTGATAAAGATAAGTGTGCTTTTCTATGAATCACTTTGAAGTGATCTTAAGAAAAACTGAAAACTAAAAAAAGTTTTGTTACAGAATAAAGAGAAGTGTTTTGTGGAGTTTTTTTCTGACCAATGATTAGTCTGTCACCCATGAGGTATTACCATATGAAAAATAAGTAGTTTGAAGTACCACAGACTTATGAGGTCTTTTTCCCTGCCTTTATATTTATTTCCATCTTTAGTTCTGATGCGAATTCAGCTTATTATATATTTGCACAATTTTGGTTTGGAGAATCCCTGGTTCTCAGCCTGCTGCTCTAACCATAAGGTGCAGCTAATACAGATAATACATAATCCAAACATGTTTGGTAACTCAACAATAAAGGGCAGCAGATCTGAAACCTGGTGACCATTTGGCAACCTACTAAGGCGTTGATGGGCAAATTAAAGTTAACACTGCCAGTAACCATTGGATTTATGTCCAGTGCTGTTGAACATCACTGTTCACATGGCCAAAAGGAAGATGCTGGATTGGGAAGCTAGAGCTGACTGGGAGTCAGTGGTGTAGGAAGGGGGGAGGGTGGTGGGGCGGTCCGCCCCGGGTGCTCGCCTCTGGGAGGGTGTCGGCTCCGCTGGTTCCCTGCTCTCTCTGCCCCGGAACAGGTTACTTCCTGTTCCGGGGCAGAGAGAGCAGGGAACCAGTGGAGCCGACGCAGCTCCCAGCAACGACGTGCACTCGGGGCGGAGCGCCAGTTGTAAGAATGCGCTCCGAGGGGGGGTGCGCCGTGCTGCACCCGGGGGGGGGAGTGCGCAGCGGCGACCCGCCCCGGGTGTCAGCCGCCCTCGCTACGCCACTGCTGGGAGTATTAAAGTACCAGCATATATTTCCTGAATGCTGCAAATATAATTCTGTTTAAAGTGTTCTATTTTGGCTCATTATTTTAACTTTTGTGACACATAATTCACTGGAGTGTGTTCAGTGTACAAATTACCATCAGTAACAGAGGTACTGGGGGCTGGATGGGGGGAGGCAGCTGGTACAGCTGTACTAGAGCAACACAGTGAAGGGGCTCTTCTCGGTGGTGTCCAAACGTGCCCCCACAGGTACAGGTGCTGCGACCCCAAAGATTTAAAATTGTTTTGCCATACTCCATCCAACTCTGCATTAGCCATGCCCCCAGCCCCACCCCACTTTAGCCTCGCCAAACATCTGAGTTACTGACCACCTATGCTGTAAATTAGTCCTTGGGAATTAGCCTCTCTCTGGAGATATGACATCAGCTGTCACACCAAATGTAGCGCAAAGTCAGCCATTGTACAAGTACAGTGGCTTTTAGTTGTTTTTATTAGCTGAGGTCCATGTGTGCGGAGGCTATTTTGCTTGGAGGTAAAATATGTTTTTTCATTATTTAAATTATGGGGCTCATTTTCAAAACAGAAAAATGTCCAAAAAGCAGCACAATGCAGCATTTGGATGTTTTTTTTTCCTCAAAACTTCCAAATTGCTATTTTTGAAACCCATTTTAAGACGTTTTTCTATGTAGTTTGTCTGAAGTACATCCAAATCACAAGGGGGCGTGTTGGTGACAGGATTTGGGTGTTCCTAACACTTGGATATTTTTCTGTCATAATGGATCAAAGCAAAAACATCCACGGCTAAAACCTAGCCGCTTTGGTCTAGATTTGTTTTAATAATGACTAAATCACAAAAAGGTGCCCCAAATGACCACTGGAGGGATAAAGACATGACCCCCCTCCTATCCCCCAAAGGTGTGAAAGAAACAGTACATACTAGGCTCTATGACAGCTTCAGATGTTATGGTCAGTCCTCCCTGGAGTACTTTAGTGGTTGGTTAGTGGACTGTAGAGAAGGAAACCCAGGCCCATAACTTACTCTAACTGTTAAACTTGTGGTGGAAATTGTGAGCCCTCCAAAACCCACCAGAAACCTACTGAACCTACATATAAGTGACACTTGCAGGCATAAGGGCTATTGTAGTGGTGCACAATTGGGTACAGTAGGTTTTTGATGGGTTTTGGAGGGCTCCCCATACAATATAAGGGGGTAATGGTGAGATGTGTACCTGGGACTTTTTATGTGAAGTTTACTGCAGTGCCCCCTAGTGTTTTGCAGAAGCTAGATGCTATAAGAAAGGAACCTGCAATGATTGTTTCAAGCACACGTACTGGTCAGCTTATAGTGTTAGTACAGAAATATTACAGTAAAATGAAGTTTATATATTTAGAAAATAATTGAGAAATGTATTGCTCTTGCTTATAATTTTTCAGAGCATATAGTCTTCACATTCAGTGACATCAATGTGCTTTTTTATTCTGGATTGTGCATCAGACTGGTATACCCACTAATTCTGTAAAAGTCGCCAAACGTTGCACATGCAAATTTGGGTGCACGCCCAATTTGCACACGCATTTTAGCACAAGAACATAACAACATAAGAGTAGCCATACTGGGTCAGACCAATGGTCCATCTAGTCCAATATTCTGCTTCCAACAGTGGCCAATCCAGGTCACAAGTACCTGGCAGAAACCCAATTAGTAGCAACATTCCATGCTACCAATCCCAGGGCAAGCAGTGGCTTCCGCTATGTCCATCTCAATAACACCCTATGGATATTTCCTCCACGAACTTGTCCAAATATTTTTTAAACCCGGATACCCTAACCGCTGTTACCAGATCCTCTGGTAGCGAGTTCCAGAGTTTATCTATTCTTTGAGTGAAAAATTATTCCCTCCTATTTGTTTTAAAAGTATTTCCATGTAATTTCATTGAGTGTCCCCTGCTCTTTGTAGTTTTTGAAAGAGTGAAAAATTGATTAACTTTTACCCATTCTGTACTACTCAGGATTTTGTAGACCTCAATCATATCCCCCCTCAGCTGTCTCTTTTCTAAACTGAAGAGCCCTATCCTCTTTAGCCTTTCCTCATACAGGAGGAGTTCCATTCCCTTTTATCATTTTGGTTGCTGTTCTTTGAACCTTTTCTTTTTTTTGAGATATGGTGACCAGAAATGAACGCAACACTCATTGTAAGGTTGCACCTTGGAGCGATACAGAGGCATTATAATATTCTCGGTCTTATTTTGCATCCTTTACCTAATTCCTAGCATCCTGCTTATTTTTTTGGCCGCCACCACACACTCGGCAGACGATTTCGGCATATTGTCTACAATGACATCTAGATCTTTTTCTTGAGTGCTGACTCCTAAGGTGGACCTTCACATCAGGTAACTATAATTCGGATTATTCTTCCCAAATTAATTAGCACCAATAATTGCTTTTTAACAAGAACTGGCACTAATTAAATGTATTTGAGCTATCCATACTTAAAATTTTACACACAATTTGAAAAAGGAAACGTGGAAATGGGAAGGTCATGGGCAGAACGGGGATGCTCCTAAAATTAACGCAGATTGTTATAGAATAATGGTGATACGCTCCTAGTGTAGGTGCGTATATTTGCACCACATTTCAGTTGGTACAAATGGCTGCACCTAAAGTTAGGCGCAATTCCTGGACGTAAGCGCTATTCTATAAACCGTGGCTAACTTTAAGCACCGCTTATAGAATAGTGCTTTTTTTCAGTACCAATTGTTTGGTACCGTATATAGAATCTAGTCCATAATGTCTACAGTGTAGACCAGTGTCTGGACTCCTTTACTCTATTTTAGTAAGAATCTATCTCATGCTTGTCCTTAATCAGTTTTATAACTAAATACAAAATGGGAAACTTTTCAATACTACTTTCTCTTGCTACTTGTGCATAGTTTAGGTAAGCATAAAAAGCTGGTAATCATGATTTTTTTTTCTTTATACATTCTTACAAAGTTCCTCTCTCAGAGGATATTTAACTACATCTGCATTGACTTGGGAATCTAAATGTCGAGAAAACCTTGTTAAAATGGCTCTCCCAGTTGTCAACCTGTGCTTGCAGTTCCTGGGACTGGAGGGTAATAATCTCCTTTGGGCTTAACAGAGGGCTACTGACTGCAAGTTCTGACAATCCCCAGTGGGCCTCACTGGTTCACATTTACACAACCAATCTTTAGTTTTCGGTTTCGACTTCAGCTGAAACCAGACATTAAGTTTTAGTTGCAGTTCTGGTTTTGGCCAAAACTGAATCAGTTTCGGTTGGCCTCTAATTTGTCTCCCCAAACAGGATTTTGGTCTTCTCTGGAATAACTATCAATCTACTCTGTTGCATCCAGTGTTGTATATATTAAATGATACAATTATAAAGTCATAGGTCTCGGTTATCAATGACAGCATAGAGAAGATAATATCATCGTCTGAATACAAATAAGACACCCCCTAGGGATCTTATAACTTTCTCTAAAGAACTCCGAAGTTGAACACCCAGACTTAAAGGTTGTCTGCTCCTTGGGTTGTCTGGGGCCAAGATGCTGTGGATAAAGCATTTGCAGCCCACTATGTGGGGTTTGGTGGAGAAGAGAACTATGATATTCCTTAAGGGTAACATCTGGTTGATAGATTGGGGGCCTTGATTGCAGGGTTCTAAATGGAACCCTGGTTCTTTCCATTAACCATTTTAGTTCTCTTGGGGGTGGGTGGAATATAAAATAGGGAATGGAAGAAAAATCCCTGGGGAGCTGCAAATAAAGGCTTATGGTGCCAAATCCAAGCTCCAGTTCTGAGTGAATTGAATTACAAAGGACTAGAAAGAAACTGCCTCCTCAAACAAATGATTCCTGCAGGCTCTCTTCTCTCCCTGCTAACATTATGATTGTGAGGCTTGATTTCAGGACTGCCTTACAGCTCGGTGTACCATTTTTGGCAAAGCTGAATCTGGATAAACTATGGATGGAAAAAGAATGTAATCTCTCCATGACAACAGGAAATTTCCAAAGTTCAGATCTTTCCAATATCAGGAAACACATTCAGCAAAATCTCTTTAGGCCACTTGTTTTTCTGGTAGCTTGCTGGTCAGTTCATTAGCTTGTAGAGCAAAAGACAGGATTTCCTGTTTGGTATGTCTACTTACAGTTCAGCGAGGTGAGGAAGTTGAATGCTTCCTCATCACTAGAAAAGTTCATTTATGTTGAGGATGTGGCTAGTCCTGGAGACATGCATGTCCATTTCAGGTACAGGAAGAAAAGAAAGAATGTGCATTCTGTTCCTTTTTATTGTCCTCTGTCAGCATGTGCTCTTCAGAACAATGGACCCATGCTGATAGAGTACTTACATAGCAACATAATAACATAGTAGATGACGGCAGAGAAAGACCTGCACGGTCCATCCAATCTGCCCAACAAGATAAACTCATATGTCCTACTTTATGTGTATACCTGACCTTGATTTGTATCTGCCATTTTCAGGGCACAGACTATAGAAATCTGCCCAGCACTAGCCCCGCCTCCCACCACCGGCTCTGCCACCGAATCTCCGCTAAGCTTCTGAGGATCCATTCCTTCTGAATAGGATTCCTTTATGTTTATCCCACGCATTTTTGAATTCCGTTACTGTTTTCAAGCGGAAGAACAAATGGCTAGAAAGGTAAGGAGGGGTGACAAAAATTGATTCAGGTAGATCAGTGAAAGGAGGAAGACCAAAAAGGGAACCGCGAGACTGAAAGATGCCGTGAACCGCCACATAGACAATGATGAAGAAAAAGCAAAACCGCCAAACAGACACTCCTGCCTTGTTCCCACAGAAGAAAATCCTGGAGAAGGACCGCGACTGACCGGCAAACTAAATATATATTGTTCCACAAATCTTCAAAGAACTATTGATTAACAAGTATTTTGAGAGATTTTAGATATTTTTTTGCCTTAATTTTGTGACCCGCTTTGATTCTTTTGCTGAAATAGGTGGGATACAAATGCAGGAATGGTAATAATTGGTTTTTGCTCAACTGTTATTATGCCTTTGGAACTAATTTATCCCCTATCTGTATACAAGGGTATGAGCTCCTGCACTACTGACTATTCTACTGGGACTGCATGCACAGTTTCTTTTGA
Source organism: Microcaecilia unicolor (assembly GCF_901765095.1). Lineage (NCBI taxonomy): Eukaryota > Metazoa > Chordata > Amphibia > Gymnophiona > Siphonopidae > Microcaecilia > Microcaecilia unicolor. Next base: position 490,582,848 of record NC_044032.1, on the reverse strand, counting down.
ACATTGATCCCTTGTTTCTCCGTCCTATGAATATTATAATATTCTCTAATGTCTAAATCTCTTAACTTTATTTCATTTAATGTTAAAGGAATATCACACCTGATTAAAAGGAGGAAGCTTCTCTTTTACCTTAAAAAGTTTCAACCTGCTATAGTATTTTTACAGGAGTCACATTTGTCTGTGTCTGAAGCACAGAAGCTGAATCAGGGTTGGGTGCAAGTGTGTTTTTATTCTACAGCGGCTGTTAGGAAAAATGGAGGAGTCACACTGTTGGCTACCCATATATGTGACTCAGGTGGCCGTTGGGTAATAGTAGCTCTGCAAATAGCTCAGGAAAAATGTGCATTCTTAAATGCCTATGCCCCAAACACCGATGAACCATCATTCTTCAACTCACTGTCCTCGCAAATTGCTTTATCGGGGGTTGAAAATGTTATAGTTGGTGGCGACATGAACTTACACCTGGATGTTTTTGTGGACAGAAAATCCTGTGTTAAACCTACAGTATTAAAAGCAAACACAGCATTAAAACAGCTCCTTGAATCTTGGAACTTAGTAGATTCCTGGAGGATAACCCATCCTTCTGAATAGACTTTACATTCCACTCTATCCCACTTGACTCTTTGGATGACTTGTTTATTTCTAAATCTCTTGTGTCTGGGATTACTAAATCTACTGAAGTTGCTGAAGACCCACATCTTTGCTAAAACTTACTCCCCTATTTACTCTGCTGATTGATGCACCCTTCCCGACCCTCACCCTGCTTAGTTTCCCATTGTTAGCTACTGTTCCCCCTGTCTATTTTTTGTACACTTTTCAGTATTTCTTACATTGTAAATTAACTTAACTTTCTGTAAGCCACATTGTGCCTGCATGAGTGGGAAAATGTGGGAAACAAATGAACCATAAATAAATAAATACAATTGAACTTGTGAACATATCAGTTCATGCCTGCATCACTTTAAGTCTAGACTTAGAGCAATCTAGACCTCCTCCCAGAAAGCCTACCTAAGGGGAGAGATTATCAGATGTAGTGTTCATAAAAATAAAGCAAGGAAGAAAGAACTCTCTGGATTGGAGAGAGAAATGTAAATAGGAACAACAAACATAGTTTGAAATGTTTATATGCGAATGCCAGGAGCCTAAGAAATAAGATGGGGAGTTAGAATATATTGCACTAAATGAAAAATTAGATATAATAGGCATCTCTGAGACCTGATGGAAGGAGGATAACCAGTGGGACACTGCCATACCGGGGTACAAATTATATCGAAGTGATAGGGTGGATCGAATTGGTGGAGGGGTAGCATTGTATATTAACGAGAGCCTTGAATCAAATAGATTGAAAATTCTGCAGAAAACAAAACACGTCTTGGAATCACTGTGGATTGAAATTCCATGTGTAAAGAGGAAAAGGATAGTGATAGGAGTGTACTACCGTCCGCCTGGCCAGGATGAACAGACTGATGCAGAAATGTTAAAGGAAATTAGGGACGCAAACAAACCGGGCAAACACAATAATAATGGGTGATTTCAATTACCCCGATATTGACTGGGTAAATGTAACATCGGGACACACTAGGGAGGTAAAATTCCTTGATGAAATCAAGGACAGCTTTATGGAGCAGCTGGTACAGGAGCCGACGAGAGAAGGAAAAATTCTAGACCTAGTCCTTAGTGGCGTGCATGATCTGGTGCAGGAGGTAATGGTGCTGGGGCCGCTTGATAACAGTGATCATAATATGATCGGATTTGATATTAGCTTTGAAGTAAGTATACATAGGAAATCAAATACTTTAGCGTTTAACTTTAAAAAAGGAGACTGATAAAATGAGAAGAACAGTGAAAAGAAAACTTAGAGAAGCGACTACGAGGGTCAAAATTTTACATCAGACGTGAATGCTGTTCAAAAACATCATCCTGGAAGTCCAGACCAAATATAGTCCGCGTATTAAAAAAGGAGGACGGAAGACCAAACGACAGCCGGCGTGGTTAAAAAGTGAGGTGAAGGAAGCTATTAGAGCTAAAAGAAAATCCTTCAGAAAATGGAAGAAGGAACCAACTGAAAATAATAAGAAATGGCATAAGGAATGTCAAGTCAAATGCAAAGCGCTGATAAGGAAGGCTAAGAGGGACTTAGAAAAAAAAGATTGTGTTGGAGGCAAAAACACATAGTAAACATTTTTTAAGGTATATTAAAAGCAGGAAGCTGGCAAAAGAATCGGTTGGACCGCTAGATGACCGAGTAGTAAAAAGGGCGATCAGGGAAGACAAAGCCGTAGCAGAGAGATTAAATGAATTCTTTGCTTTGGTCTTCACCGAGGAAGATTTAGGAGTGATACCGGTGCCGGAAATGGTATTCGAAGCTGATGAGTCAGAGAAACATAATGAATTCTCTGTAAACCTGGAGGATGTAATGGGGCAGTTCTACAAACCTTAAGAGTAGTAAATCTCCTGGACCGGATGGTATTCATCCCAGAGTACTGATAGAACTGAAAAATGAGCTTGCGGAGCTATTGTTAGAAATATGTAATTTATCCTTAAAATCGAATGTGGTACCAGAGGAGTGGCCTAGTGGTTAGGGTGGTGGACTTTGGTCCTGGGGAACTGAGTTCAATTCCCACTTCAGACACAGGCAGCTCCTTGTGACTCTGGGCAAGTCATTTAACCCTCCATTGCCCCATGTAAGCCACATTGAGCCTGCCATGGGTGGGAAAGCACGGGGTACAAATGTAACAAAACAAAAAAAAGACTGGAGGGTGGCCAATATAAGCAATTTTTTAAAAAGGTTCCAGAGGAGATCCGGGAAATTATAGACCGGTGAGTCTGACGTCAGTGCTGGGCAAAATGGTAGAGACTATTATTAAGAACAAAATTACAGAGCATATTCAAAAGCATGGATTAATGAGACAAAGTCAACATGGATTTAGTGAAGGGAAATCTTGCCTCACCAATCTACTACATTTCTTTGAAGGGGTGAACAAACATGTGGATAAAGGGGAGCCGGTTGATATTGTGTATCTGGATTTTCAGAAGGCATTTGACAAAGTACCTCATGAAAGACTCCAGAGGAAATTGAATAGTCATGGGATAGGAGGTAGCGTTCTATTGTGGATTAAAAACTGGTTAAAAGATAGAAATCAGAGAGTAGGGTTAAATGGTCATTGTTCTCAATGGAGAAGGGTAGTTAGTGGGGTTCCCCAAGGGTCTGTCCTGGGACCGCTGATTTTTAACATATTTATAAATGACCTAGAGATGGGAGTAACTAGTGAGGTAATTAAATTTGCTGATGACACAAAGTTATTCAAAGTCATTAAATCGCGGGAGGATTGTGAAAAATTACAAGAGGACCTTACGAGACTGGGAGACTGGGCGTCTAAATGGCAGATGACGTTTAATGTGAGCAAGTGCAAAGTGATGCATGTGGGAAAGAGGAACCCAAATTATAGCTATGTCATGCAAGGTTCCACGTTAGGAGTCACGGACCAAGAAAGGGATGTAGGTGTCGTCGTTGATGATACGTTGAAACCTTCTGCTCAGTGTGCTGCTGCGGCGAAGAAAGCAAATAGAATGTTAGGTATTATTAGGAAAGGAATGGAAAACAAAAATGAGGATGTTATAATGCCTTTGTATCGCTCCATGGTGCAACTGCACCTTGAATATTTTGTTCAATTCTGGTCGCCGTATCTCAAAAAAGATATAGTGGAATTAGAAAAGGTGCAGAGAAGGGTGACGAAAATGATAAAGGGTATGGGATGACTTCCCTATGAGGAAAGGCTAAAGCGGGTAGGGCTCTTCAGCTTGGAGAAAAGGTGGCTGAGGGGAGATATGATAGAGGTCTATAAAATAATGAGTGGAGTTGAACGGGTAGATGTGAAGCGTCTGTTTACGCTTTCCAAAAATACTAGGAATAGGGGGCATGTGATGAAGCTATAATGTAGTAAATTTAAAATGAATCGGAGAAAATATTTCTTCACTCAATGTGTAATTAAACTCTGGAATTCGTTGCCAGAGAATGTGGTAAAGGCGGTTAGCTTAGCGGAGTTTAAAAAAGGTTTGGACGGCTTCCTAAAGGAAAAGTCCATAGACCATTATTAAATGGACTTGGGGAAAATCCACTATTTCTGGGATAAGCAGTATAAAATGTTTTGTACTTTTTTGGGATCTTGCCAGGTATATGTGACCTGGATTGGCCACTGTTGGAAACAGGATGCTGGGCTTGATGGACCTTTGGTCTTTCCCTGTATGGCAATACTTATGTAAATTATGGGGTCCGTTTACTAAGCCACGCTGAAAAATGGCTTGCGGTAGTGTAGGCGCGGGTTTTGGGTGCACAAAAAGGCCTTTTTTTTTGCAGAAAATGGACGTGCAGCAAAATGAAAATAGCAGTGCGTCCATTTTGGGTCTGAGACCTTACCGCCAGCCATTGACCTGGCGGTAAAGACTCATGTGGCAACTGGGCGGTAATGACCTTCATACACAAAATGCTACTTGGCGCGCGTCTGTTACGCACACCAAAAATGAAATTACCGCAACAGCCACATGGTAGTCTGGCGGTAACTCCATTTTGGTGCACGTGGACGCATATGTAGCTTATTAAAAGGGCCCCTAAGCTCTTGAGGGTGTATATCGTCATGTTCCATCATCTCAGGTCTTACTTTCTATACAAAAATGCTGATTCCAGTACTGCAGCAGGACATGTTTATCCACTCCTACCCTAGCTGAGATAATATTTGACCACATATGCAACTTTCTTTTTTTTTTTTGTCCAGAAAACGTAATTGTACGTAATTGTTATGCAGACCAAGAAGCGAAGAGGCAAAGATTAACTTATACAGAAACAATGGAGGAAATCAAGCAGCTACATTCTACTCAACAAGGATTTGTAGATTTCCTCCAGAACTCAAGGGTGCTGTTGGTTTATTTAAAGGCACATTGCTTTCTTTTCAAGTTTGCAGTTCTGCTTTAGTCCTCTTTTCCTGATCTGGGCTCTACTGTGTATATCTGAAAAATCTGGGATTAGCTCCAAACTGTGTTACTGTAGATATCTGGCACAGTACTATGTAGCAGTTTTACTTTAGATTTCACCTTACTTATTATCAGGAGCCTTTCTCTGTTTCAATAAACTGCACTATCTCATTGGTAAGGCTGTAGCGTCTGTTGTTCCATCTGAAGTGTGTTGGGGGGCTGCTGTCAGGGCCTGCTGCATATTCAAAGCAGGGGCTCAATTCAAATGCCAGTGCTGATTTCACCAACCCTACACCTCTGGCTTTCTCAGGGGCTGGATGGTAAACCCGTCCATTGTCTCGGAACATCACCAACTTCTCTGGTTCAAACTTCAAGGTCAGCTTCTCTGCACCACCACAATAGGAAAGAAGCTCACTGTTGGAGCTGGAGTCTTGCAAGAGGTTTGTGAAGACTATGGGGCAGTCATCGCAGCGAATGAAGTTCCTTTCTCTGCCACAGGGTGAGACATAGGGAAATGCCTCCTCATAGCGGCCTGTTTGGTTCTTTCTTTTTGCTTAAAGAAAAAAAACAAGGAATTGCTTCTCTTTAAAGCAGGTGATGAAATTCTTCACTCGAGCATCATCCAGAAAAAGCTTTCTTTCCTTAATGGCAGGGAACAGTAAAGTTTAACTTTCTTCTTAAATTCCATATAATCTCCTGGCATACCACAGTGGTCCATGCCACGGTAACATAAATGACTGGACTACTGTAATGCCCCATATACTGATCAAACCTGTCATGCCTCGGGGTCAGCCACTGGGTTGCAGCCCAGTTGACACTACCTAGCCAACCCAAGGGCTGGCTAGATCCCGACTGGCAGTGGGTGAGACACCTGGGCAAGACTGGACTGAAGACAAGGCTGGAGCTGGAAGACAGGGCTGGAACAAAGGCAGGAAGCAGGGCAGGAACATGGAGCAGGAGCTGGGCTAGAACAAGGCAGGCAGGAACAGGAGAAAAACTGGAACAAAGCTGCAACACACACTAGACAACTCTAGGAAACCTGTTGCAAAAGCCTCTGCAACTTTCTTTAATCAGTCACCTTACTTTCTAACTCATAAATACATAAGTATTGCCATACTGGGACAGACCAAAGGTCCATCAAGCCCAGCATCCTGTTTCCAACAGTGGCCAATCCAGGTCACAAATACCTGGCAAGATCCCCAAAAAGTACAAAACATTTTATACTGCTCATCCCAGAAATAGTGGATTTTCACCAAGCCCATTTAATAATGGTCTATAGACTTTTCCTTTAGGAAGCCGTCCAAACCTTTTTTTAAACTCCGCTATGCTAACCGCCTTTACCACATTGTCTGGCAATGAATTCCAGAGTTTAATTACATGTTGAGTGAAGAAAGGTTTTCTCCAATTCGTTTTAAATTTACTACATTGTAGCTTCATCGCATGCCCCCTAGTCCTAATATTTTTGGAAAGAGTAAACAGACGCTTCACATCTACCCGTTCAACTCCACTCATTATTTTATAGACTTCTATCATATCTCCCCTCAGCCGCCTTCTTACCATTCTTACTTATCAGTGGCATAGCTACATGGGGGCCTGAGGGGCTTGGGCCCCCGTAGATTTGGCCCTGGCCCCCTACCAACGATCCCCTTGAACCCCCCTCCCGCCACCAACTCTCCCCCGCCGTCGCTGCCCGCCCCGCCGCCACATCAGGTCGACTTAAATGTTGAGATTTGGGCATCCCCGACCGTATTATCGAAACAAAAGATGGACGCCCATCTTGTTTTGATAATACAGGTTTCTCCGCCCCTTCGCCAGGACGTCCTGCAAGGACGTCCTCAGGGAAACTTGGGCGCCCCTTTCAATTATGCCCCTCCACGTGGGTTAAACAACATATTTTATCTTTATTGAATTATGGGAACTCTCTCTACTTGGGTCCATCGTCTAAACAATTTTCTAGAATTCAGGTGATTCCGAATTCAGCTGCACGTTTGATATTTCAGAAGTCTCGGAGGGATCATATAATATCTTTATTGAATAATCTACACTGGTTGCCTATGCAGGCTCGGGTTGTTTTTAAAGCACTTTGTTTAGTGTTTAAAATTTTAGATGGTACCTGCCTGTTAGATGGTTCCCAGTTGGTGAGCTTGTTAAAATTTACAGAAAATGCTAGGAGTTGCAACTACTTGCTGTTAGCTCTCCTGTTGAATTATTTATAATTCCTGACAGTTATCATCAGTTTTGAATTTTGATCACTGTAACTTGCCTTGAATCTAATTTAAGAGAGTTGGCGAGTAATAAATCCCTGTTAACATAAAATTAATTACAATTTATCCATTTTATGTTGGTCATATAACTCGGCTATAGTAACGATGGAACACATGTAATTTTCCTGTCCGAACTTACAGATGTTTTGGGATTTAATATGGAATAGGACTTCACTTCTCCTAAGTATTAATTCACCAATTTCATATAAAACTATTATCGGACCAGCTGGGGTTGTGTGCTGAATAAGCGATGAATACAGGATTGGGGGGGGGGGGGGGGGAGGGGAAGGAGGGAGGGTAGGGAGAAGGGTAATGTTGTTGGAATAAAGGAAAAAGTTATGGGACTCGATGGGCTAACCAGGATGATGTCATTGTGCATTTGTTATCCTAATATTCTTGTTTATTATGCCTGTACTGGATCCCATGAGATAATAAAAAGTTAAAAAAAAAAACTATTATCCTCTGATCTCTCTGTTTTGAGAAGATTTTATCAGTGGGACAGTGCAAGCTTTTTGATATATTAATCTCCATAGCTTTAAAATATGTTCTAAGGGAGTGGAAGGATAATAGTAAACTCTCATTTACTTTTTGGTGGAACTCCATATGTCTTATTTACAAATACGAGGCTAAATTAGCAGAAAAAACTAACAGTTAAGAATCTCCTTAGAGTGTTGGAGCCAGTAGTTGTGAAAATGAAAAGATTCCATATTATGTAAGTTTATCAATGATTGTATCAATACATTTTGACTTATACTGCATTGTATTGTTTTGCTTAGTCTTCTGATTCTCTGTTCCTTTCCTTCTCTTTCGTTTTTTCTTTATATGTAATATGTCATATTCTCTTACTTTATTTTGAGTTTTTGAACCTTTTGTGTGCAGGATATCTCTCCAAAATGCATCAGTTTGGTTGTTATTTCCCTTATACATATGTATACGACTAATTTAGCTCCTATATTGTGTATTGAATGCTTGTTATGTTTTTCTAATGAAAATTTCAATAAAGATGGTTTGAACTTTAAAAAAAAAGTGTGCAAGCCCAATCAGAGCTTTAATGGGCAAAAGTCATCATCTCTCTTCATCAGTCCAACCTTTTCAAATATTTTTTTCTTTTTTTTGCTTTTTAATGTGTTGTACATCTTCTTATAGTGCTGATTTTAATGGGGGGTTTTTTCAGTGAAATAAAAATAAAACTTATTTGATTTGAACCATCAATACAGGCTTTCCAATCAGAGTGACTCAGGAGACAAGTTTTTCAGTTTGATGAGTTTTTGTCTCCTTTCCTGTCAGTGAATGAGTCAGTTTTTGAAGGGATGTTAATAATACATCAGTCAAATGAAAAAACAAAGTATATTTGTCTCCTTTCCTTCTGCTTTCATTATTTTATTTTTTTTATAGAAATGCATACTTTTACATATTTATTATAAAAACATTCACAAAATATTACATATCACATTCACGAATTTTTCAGATTTCAAGTAATATACAAACAAGAATTCCATGTGGTCTTATTTAGAAAGAGTTCTTTGTAGCTTAACATGTGAAATACATGAAGTGAAGTGAGAAATATTAAGTACAGTATTTGCACACTTCTATTTCAGTGTATTAATCCATTTTTCTCTGTTAATCAGTATATCGCAAAGGAAGAGAACAGTAAAAAAACAGCCTGAATCTACGGCTGTGAGCACTGTTGCTGGATTGCTGCCTAGATCCCAAAAGTCGATGTCAGAGCTGAAATCTGAAGTTGTGCAAGTAGAGCTGAAAGTTGCATCTGTGAATCTAAAACTCAACGACACAATGGTGGTAACGTTGCTACTGAAGAGTAGGGCCACCAAGGAGTAGAGGTAGAGGTAACTGCTAGGGCAGCTCTCCTTTGGCATGGGAACAATATGGTGCTAAACAATTGAACATTTTTATCTATTTAGGCCCGTCAGCATTTTTAACGTGCGTTAACCATGTACGCGCCTACAATATCCCTGTGGGCGCCTACACGCTAATTGTAGGAATACTAAAACCTCTAGCATGCCTTAGTAAATAGATCCCTAAATAAGCAATTTTGTTTGTCCTAGGCAACACTTGACTATCACATTACATAAGTGTAATTATTGACGTGTTTTTTTTTTTTAATTTACAGAAGAATGATAAAACATTCCAGTTATTTCAATTTGAAGCACCTATGTCCAAGAGCTCATGGGAAAACACATTTGACAGATACATGTTCATTGAAACTCTCTTCTCTGGTGTGCAACTGGTTTCTTTTATTTAAAGGCAAGCACAAGCAAATATGTAACCTCTTCTCTTGCTTCAAAAGTAGCAGCAATGTGCCAAGATGGCAAGGTAGAAAGAATAACATCTGATGTCAATATTGAAAAGGAATTATGTTAACTTTGGAGTTAAATGCATATATTTTTCTCTGTTCAATTTGGGGCCAATCAATGCTTAGCCTTTGGTTCAATACCTTGACATCCAGCCAAGAGTTTATAAGTCAGAAAAGGGAAGGACTGGAGGTAGTTATTGGGGCATAGTATAAACTTAACCAGACAATGACAATATTCAGGTGCTATTAGGTTAGGTTTATCCCTTTAAGCAGGACTCTGTTCATAATTATCCTAAATTAAATGGATAACATCTAAGTTTAGGACTGCACATTTGGTTGCCATACTTAAAATTGACAGTGTGGATAAAAATACTGTTAGTTATATGTCACAACCCGAGGGTGAGAGGGTATTATATATAAATGTACAACACAACAAAACTCTCTTATGTAATGGCAAAAAATAGTAATTTCAACAACAGACTAAAGATTCTGTGGAGTGAATCTGTTTTAAAGGGAATTAAGGGAAAAGCCTCTGAATTTAACCCAACCTCCAACCCAAGTAGTCATTTAATAATAACAAGGTTGAGAAAGCTTCTGCTGGGAATTATATCATCATAAGCAAAAACCCTTTTAGTTCCAAAATGAATGAAAATATGCTAAAAGCAAGCAGGAAGCAACCAGGAAGCATGCTCATATTGTGAACCTTTATGGTTTCTCACGCCTTGACACAGCGTTACTAGCGAAACCTTGGCCGAAGTCGGTGTGTTTGACCGATGACCCACTTGTTGCTTTGTATCTGCACTTAAAAGCTAATTTACTCTTTTGACTTTCACATGCTATATGAATCCCGAGCTGACTACTTGGGTTGGAGATTGGGTTAAATTCAGAGGCTTTTCCCTTAATTCCCTTTAAAACAGATGCACTCCACAGAATCTTTAGTTTATTGTTGAAATTACTATTTTTTGCCATTACATGAGAGAGTTTTGTTTTGTTGATAAAAATACTGTTAACATTTCTGGATAACTTAAGTGGATATCTTTAAGCAGTAGCCACCCCACTGAATACTGACCTTTCCATTCCTACAAAAGAGCAGAGGACGGAACATCAGCTGATCTCAGAACATCCATCCCAACATAGAATTACACGTTTCCCCAACATATACCTCTTTGTCCAACACTGTCACACATGGGGGTGGGCGATTTTCAAAGAGACCGAGCAGCTCATGAAGGAGCTACATGGCTAGATACCCTAGGATGAGACTTGCACACCACAGTTCTTAACTACTGCTGTGTAGTTTACCTAGATGGCTAATGTTAGCTGTTTGCATTCCTGGGGGAATATTTAGGTCAGGGGGAAAAATACATACATGTAAGTTATACTGTCAAATCTATGTGTATAGCTTCACCCTGCAGACAAAGCTAAGGCAAAGTACATGGGTGCTTTTCTATCTGCTTACTGTACCTTGCAGCAAACATTCCTAGGGAAATAACCTAGGGGTGAAAGTTGAAAAGAATCTACATACTTTGCCAGCAGAATGGAAACTATCCTCAAAATGTGCAGACAATAAATACGTCTCAGATGCAGCGGGAAATATCGTTCCAAAGCAATGTACTTAACACCACAGTAAGAACTGTGCTGCTTTATTACTGCATTTACTCCACGTAAAAAAAAATATTCATAATGTAATTGTTAGAAAGCAGATGGGTAGAAATAGCCCAGTGACTATGCAGTCATACATTTTTATTTCTTAGGACATGTATGGAATGTCATCTATTCAATCACAGCATGTCATCTACAGTAAGTGCCATTCAGTAACTTTCTTTTTTCTTACATTAACTTCTCATTTTTTATTTCTGTATCTTGGTTATCACCATCTGTTTATACAGATGCACAGAAGCAGACAATCACAGCCTTGTTTGGAATGAAAACAGTCTGGTACCCCTATCCCCTAAAGAGTATATGGCATACCCAACCCCCTAGGGAATGCACCAGAAGCAAAGCTTCTGAAAGCCCGAAATAAAACCTTCCCAATATTTATAGAAGTCAGTGACATACAGAGCAGGCTTCAAAGAATGTAGGAAGAAGGACTGACTTTTTTTGTTTTGTTTTTTTTTAATTAGGAGAAAACGCACTCCAGTGATCAGAGGCAGCACAGCCTATTGTCTTGTACAGATGAACAGACTTCTGTGCTTCCTATACAATACCAATAAATAATGCATGTGAAACTCAGGGTACTATTTTGAAAAATGGGGTCACCACTCAGTGCACTTAATAAGAAGCAGTGTGCAAAAGGACTGTATTGTCTGTTGTCCATACTTTTAAAAGAGAAGGGGCGTGAGAAAAACAGAAACCAAAACAAGTAACCCATGGGGACAGTCCCAATGCTTTCCATTCTGAAAGATAAAGTGAAATGGCCACATCCTTGGACCCACCAAAACGTGAGTTGAACTTATTGCACTTAAGACCGTGGCTATAATCTGCCCTTACTCTTTTCTGCAAAGTGTCTTAGGTCAACAAAGCCCAGTTGGGTGCATTGTTATGCAATGACAAATCTGTGCTTAGCATTCTTCCCACGGTATGTTCAGATCTTAGTTCTTGAAAGTCAGTGACCCATGTGAGTTTGGTCATGTTGGTCCAGTGTAACCATATGGGTGTTGAAGAAGAAGATCACGATGGCCAGGTAACACATGAGTGTGGTAGTGTTCAACTAAGTTTCCTATATCGGAAAACACTGAATCTCCTTCAAGGTACACCTTTGAGTCCTGTAAGAGAAACAGAAAAAAATACATGTCAGCAGGATCATATGTAGGGAATAATTATTTAAGCCACTTTTGCGTGTGAAGCATGCTATAAATGCCGAAAATGGCACTTTTAGACCTGTATGGACAAACACATGCATAAAAAGTAGATGTACGGAAAGATGTGCACAGACATTCATGAGGGTGTAATCTGGGTGGAACTAGGACAAAATTACGATGTATGTGCATATTTTATAAAATACTTTGTACAACACAGAGTCCATGCACACATTTACATCTGGTTTGGAGCAAGTGTCAATTTGCAGGACGGTATGTCCTCTTAGCTACAAGCAGATATTACCTGGGAAGGGAGGGGGGGGGGGGTCTGGCAAGGGATTTTCAGGACTAGTGCAAGGTTGCAGACTGGGAGACAAAATAGCGGCAATTTTCTCTGTGCATGCTGCTTCTCAGTTGGAAGTGGATGGCAATGAAAGGAAGGGCTGAGCCCCTGTTGGAGGTGCATGAGTGGCTCTGGGAGATCAAAATAGATTTAAGGGCAGTATAGGAAGAAAGGACATCCCTTGGAGCAGACCTGCAGAGAGGAATCTCCAAATTGGGTCGCTGTCTGGAGGAGACAGAGATCAGAGTAGAGGAACAAGCTGAGGCGTTCTCTATTATCAAGAAGCAGTTGATGGCTATGTGGCAGGAAATGGCAGACATGATGGAGAAGATAGAAGACCTAGAAAACTGCAGTCAGAACTGTAATCTGCATTTCTATGGCATCCCTGAGTTCCCTCAGTATATGAGCTGTGAGTTGATAGTGCAAAAAACTGTGAACTTTTTGCTTCTGGATGACTTATACCCTATCGCTCCAGAGTCCATTAAGGTGGCATATCCTCACAGGGGCTCGGAAAGGCTAATTCTAATATGGCTAAGGACATTACTGTATGTTTTCATAGCTATAAAGGGAAGTGGCAGCTAAGGCAAGAGCAGATGACATCAGAATGGGATACCTACCAAACAGAAATCTATCAAGATCTTGCCACTGCCCCTTTGCTCAGGAAACGTGAACATCAGACTTAACTGCCAAACTTAGGGCGGATGGAATCTGCTATAAATGGTAATATCCGTTACATCTTGTATTTATGAAAGATAGCAAGCTTACTGAATACGGAATAAAGAGGAGGCAGTTGCCATGCTCCTGGACTTGGGTATAATGATAGAAACTCAGGGGCAGTGAAGAAGACATCCACGTTGAAGGAGCGACCCCAACAGCAACAGGTCACCAATGACAGAGGCCTCCTTAAGTAGCTGACTATGAAAGGTGCAAAAACTACTATGGTAATTTTGACTGTTTATGACTAGCTTCTTGGGTTATAATAACAGAGCTGATTAAGGGGAGTGGATAGCATCTGGCCTTCCATATCTTATCTAGTGTGGATGGTCGACTGCGAGATGGAAGTACAGGGTGTGTATGCTTGGTGCATGTATGGGGAAGATTCAGAGCTTATTTCCTCTAGGGTTACCTGAGGGGTGGGAACTGGCAGGCTCAGTGTAAGGGGGAGGCGGGGGGAGGAGGGGATGAGTATGGGAAGGAGTCCCGAGTACATCACCTTTCAGAGCTCTGATTTTAGTGAATCTATAAATGACTAGGAGTTCGAAGAGAACGTTAAGGAGCTAAATTCACCATTCAAGAGGCAATTGCAGTGGAGGGAAGCACAAAAGTTAAATGCAGCTATATGTTTGATTCAGAAGACCCACTTACTTTGGAAGAATGAACATCTATTGCATACGCCATAAGCAGAAAGCTACCCTTGTGATGAGGGGGACAGGCAAAGTTTTAAACATTTTGTGAAATCTTTCAGTTTGGTTGACTTTTAACACCAATGAAAGCCACAGACTGGAAAGTACATGTTGTACACACATGTTCACAACTCTATCTCATGCACTGATTACATATTAGTAGATCCTATGCTTATGTCAGGTGCTCTGGGCCCAGGGATGGGAGACAGAGTCTAATTTGGCTTGATCTGGGAGGAATGTTGGTGCAGCATGGGACCCATTACTGGAAATTAAATGATTCCTTGTTGGGAGACAAAGAAACCAGACAGCTGCTCGAGAGAGTCAAAGATTATTTTGAATGTAATGATACGGGTGAGGTTTGGCCCCAGATTCTTTGGGATGGTTTTAAGGCAGTAATGGGGGGGGGGGGGATTATTAAATTTGCTAGTAGAAATAAGAGTGAGAAGGGACAGGCCTATCAGCAGCCATCTCGGGAGATATCTCTGCTACAGCAGCTACTAGTGAGGCACCCTTCCCCTGCTAAGTAATGGAAGTTGATGTTACTGCAAGCTAGATGAAGAATGTTGCAGGCTGCTAAGATTAACCATGACCTCAATAAATGTAAGCAGATCTATTTTGAGGAGGGGAATAGGTCTAGCAGGTTATTAGCGCAACAGCTTAAGAAACAGCAAACTCAACATATGATCTTGCAGCTGCAAGGAGGGGGATAGGGGTCAGCTAGAAAGCGACCCTCTGGAAATTCACACCACATTTGCTAATTCTTATCAGTACTTATATGCTTCTGAATTCCATGCAGATGGGCGCAAAGTTTAGGAGAATCTGACAGATCTAGCCGTACCTGACCTTCTGCCAAAACAAATGGATAGCTTGAAAAGGTAGATTACAGAAGAAGAATTGAGGGCAATTGAAGACCTTAAATTGAACAAAGCAGCTGGCCTTGATGGCTTTACAGTCTAGTTTTATAAGACGTATTCAGCATTTCTGGCACCTGGTGTTTAATTCAATATTTGAGGGAGATTAATTAGCAGATACCTTAACAGAAATGGGTATCATGTTATTCAAAAAGAGGGTAAGAACCTGCTTTGCTGCAGTTCATATCACCTGATCTCCCCCTCCTTAACCTGAATTTTGGCTTTTTGTTTAAAAGTGGAGTGGAGGAGTGGCCTAGTGGTTAGGGTGGTGGACTTTGGTGGTGGACTTTGGTCCTGGGGAACTGAGTTCGATTCCCACTTCAGCACAGGCAGCTCCTTGTGACTCTGGGCAAGTCACTTAACCCTCCATTGCCCCATGTAAGCCGCATTGAGCCTGCCATGAGTGGGAAAGCGCGGGGTACAAATGTAACAAAACAAAAAAAAAGGTTTATGTCCCACTTTATACACAAGGACCAATCTGGTTTTATCCCAGGCTATATGGCTGGCAACAATGTGTGCTATCTAGTTCATCTTATTCATTGGGTGCATTCTAAAGGGGTAACAACAATTCTGCTGGTGATCGATGCAGAAGAAGTTTTCTATTGCATTGAGGGACCCTTCGTGTTGGCAGTGTTGGAGCAGGCAGGCCTAGGTAAGAACATTTTGGCCTGGGTGGCTGTCCTGTATCAAAACCCATGAGCTAGGGTCTGTGTTAATGGTGAGTACTCTGATACATTCTCACTTAGTAGGGGAACCAGGCAGGGATCCCCACTATCCCCTCTTCATTTTGATGACTGAGTCACTAGCAATTTGCATTTGGCAGAGGTGGGTGATCAGGGGTCTGGTAAAGGAAGGGGAAGAGTTTAAACTTTCCCTATCCCTATTTAGATATGACATCATGTTGACTGTGGCTTATCTAAAACAGTCGCTCCCGGGTGTGCTTGAGGAACTGGAGGCGTACAGCCACCTGTCTGAACGTATCACTCCCCACTGATGAAGTTCAAGCTTTAGAGGGAACCTACCCCTCTAAATAGCTTCTACCTCCCTCAAGTACTTAGGAATTCAGATAGGGAGGGAAGTGGGGCAGTTATATAAGCTTAACTTACTGCCATTATTTAAGGCTCTTATTAAAGATAATGTTGTTAGACATACTCAGCTGGAGTATTAAAGATATGCAGCTCACCATCCTGGCAAGCGGCATAGTTGGGGGTAAAAATATGGTCCTTTTCAGATTCCTATTTGATAGGAATGTCCCAAGGTCATTGCATTCTGGCTTGAATGCAACTCTACCCTGGCTACTATCAAGAGGGATCTACCGTAGGATCTGGGAATCTTTCTCCTTAATAAGCTATCAGCTGATTTAGATAGGGATAGGCAAAGAGTGGTGGGGGTTCTGATAACAGTTGTACAGATGAAGTTGGTGAGTTGCTGGAGGACTCTCACCATCCCTAATTTTGATAAGCTTAAGATTTTGGAATGCATGTTTCTTACACTGGCTCACAATTTACTTATTTAGATTTTGCTCGCACCTTTTTCAGTAGTAGCTCAAGGTGAGTTACATTCAGGTTCTCTGGATATTTCTCTGTCCCAGGAGGGTCCTCAATCTAAGTTTGTACCTGAGGCAAGTGATTTGCCCAAGATCACAAGGAGCAGCAGTGGGATTTGAACCGGCCACCTCTGGATTGCAAGACCAGTGCTCTAACCACTAGGCCACTCCTCCAATCCACTATTTCTGGGATAAGCCGCAGAAGCATGATAAAAAGGACACATTTCAAAGGAGCTAGGAGCCATTTAATTGGTGGGCAAGAACCCTGCCTGAATAATTTGATAGTTGATCCTTATCCTTGCTATTACCTTTCTGTATGAAATTGTTATTGCTACTAGTTTTCTATACATAATTGTTGTTGTTATGGATATTGTTATTGTTCTAGTTTGGCTTTGCTTTCTTGGTCTGTGACTGAAAACAAAGGGGGTGGAACTAGGACTAAGATAGAAGGGTAGTAGAGGGGAGGGAGGGATGTTGCACCTTTTCACTTTGGCTATGTTTACTGCTTGATGATAGTAGGGGGTCATTAACCTGAAGTTTGTATTTGATTTTTTGAAAATTAATAAAAATAAAATTGAAAAAAATATATTAGTTGAGTGAAATATATAAACACGAATCTGTCATTAAATCTTACAAAGAGTACAAAGGCTAAGGGACACACCATGAAGTTACTAAGTAGTACATTTAAAACAAATTGGAGAGAAAATGCTTTCATTTAACACACAATTAAGCTCTGGAATTTACTGCCAGAGAATGTGGCAATTTGGCAGTTAGAGTAGCTTGGTTAAAAAAAAAGTTGGCCAAGTTCCTGAAGGAAAGTTCATAAACCGCTATTAAGGTAGACCTAGGAAAGTTGTTGCTTATCCCTGGGGGTAAGTAGCATGGAATCTTACTTCTGTTTGGGTTCCTGTCAGGTACTTGTGACCCGAATTGGCCACAGTTGGAAACAAGATACTGAATTTGACAAACCTTTGGTCTGACTAGTATGACAGTTCTTATGTAACTTAGATCCAGAAGTGTTCAAGCCGCACAATTCTCTATGGAACTACAAATTTCATATCTACCTTTCTGCTGAATATTTAAACCTTTCGATCATATTCTCCCCACAGACGTAGCTAGGTGGGGTACAAGGGGAATGGCCACTTCTCAAAACAGAGTTTGAATAAAATGGCACCTATGCAGATTAACCCTTCAGTTTCACACTAACGCCTATTTTAAAAAAGGTCTGCTCCCACTGACATCAAACCCTGGATATGCTTCCGATTCTCCCCCTTATTTCTGTATAGAGCTGTGTTATAGGTTTTGTATCATTTTAGCAGTCACTTCAGCTTGGAGAAAAGACAGCTGAGAGGAGATATGATAGAGGTCTATAAAATAAAGAGTGGAGTGGAATGGGTAGACGTGAAGCGTCTGTTTACGCTTTCCAAAAATACTAGGACTAGGGGGCATGCGATGAAGCTACAAAGTAGTAAATTTAAAACAAATCGGAGAAAATCTTTCTTCACTCAACATGTAATTAAACTCTGGAATTTGTTGCCAGAGAATGTGGTAAAGGCAGTTAGCTTAGCAGAGTTGAAAAAAGGTTTGGATGGCTTCCTAAAGGAAAAGTAAATAGACCATTATTAAATTGGACTTGGGGAAAATCCACTATTTCTGGGATAAGCAGCATAAAATGTTTTGTACTTTTTGGGGATCTTGCCAGGTATTTCTGACCTGGATTGGCCACTGTTGGAAACAGGATGCTGGGCTTGATGGGCCTTTGATCTGTCCCAGTATGGCAATAGGTATGTACTTATGATCTGCTTCTATCCTATGAAAATGAAGACAGGGCATCAAAAAATGAATTTTCAAGAGAAAGGGGGGAGGGGACTTCTGGTAATACCACTACTTATGCACTCAAGAATAATCTTGGCTTGCCCTGATGATTTATTACAATGACTTATTAACCTTCTGATGATTATGTTTTCATTACTTTACTGTTTGGCAGTTGCTAGCTCATGCCCTCCTAATAATTTCACAATATAGATTAGGTGAAGCTTTTTGTGGAGCCTCCCACATACATTAATGCTTAGCTCATGTTAGCTTTAAAACATATTTTGGGTACCTTGAAACAGAACACAAAAGAACATACTGTGCAAGTAGTTATGCTTGTTCTATTCAGTTTAGAATTTGTACTAACCTGTTCAAAGATTCTGTAGTTTCTAACCTTTTCTGAAGATGTGTCCCATACAACCAAGACCTGTACAAAAACAAACAGTATAGCGTTAAATTCAAGCCATGAGAAGTTATATTCATTGCAAGGCAACCGACTAAACATTAGGCACAGTATAGCAACTCAGATCTGTTGCCGTGCACTGCTGGGCAGAGGGACCTAAAATTAATTTAACCTTCTATTCCCCTGGGTTGGCTGGGACCGAGATTATTACTATTGTTACATTTGTATCCCACATTTTCCCACCTATTTGCAGGCTCAATGTGGCTTACAGTGTACCGTAGAGGCGTTCGCCATCTCCAGCATGGAAACAGATACAAGGAGTTAATGTGGTCGTGTATGGTTCATATGTTATAGACACATTGGGGAATTAAAAGAGTTATATAGTCTGTTACAAGCTTTGGTTTCATTGTGTTGCGGAGTTTAGGCACTTAAGTTGGGTCGGTGGGGTATGCCTTTTTGAACAGGTAAGTTTTTAGTGATTTCTGGAAGCTTAGGTGGTCGTACGTTGTTTTCACGGCTTTTGGTAGTGCGTTCCACAGTTTTGTACTTATGTAGGAGAAATTGGATCCATAAGTTGATTTGTATTTGAGACCTTTGCAGATTGGGTAGTGGAGATTTAGGTAAGTTCGTGTTGATCTGGTTGCGTTTCTTGTTGGTAGGTCTAAGGGGTCTGTCATATATCCTGGGGCTTCGCCGTAGATAATTTTATGGATCAGGGTGCAGATTTTGAAAGCAATACGTTCTTTAATTGGTAGCCAATGTAGTTTTTCTCGGAGGGGTTTGGCGCTTTCGAATTGCCTTTTTCCAAATATAAGCCTGGCTGCTGTGTTTTGGACGGTCTGTAGTTTCTTAATGAATTGTTCTTTGCATCCCGTGTAGAGTCCATTGCAGTAGTCTGCATGGCTTAGTACCATTGATTGAATCAAGCTGCAAAATGTTTCCCTCGAGAAGTATGGTTTCACATGTTTGAGTTTCCACATTGAATGGAACATTTTCTTAGTTATAGAGTTAACTTGGCTCTCAAGTGTAAGGTGACAGTCGATAGTGACGCCGAGGATTTTTAGACTGGCTGAGATAGGGAGGGTGTGGTTTGGTGTGCTTATCTTTGTGGGTTTGTACGTATTATATTGGGATGAGAGGATGAGACAGTGTGATTTGTCAGTATTGAGTTTTAGTTGGAATGCATTTGCCCATGAGTTTATGATGTTTAGGCTGAGCTTGATTACATTTGTGATTTCTGTCAGATTGTGTTTATAAGGTATGTATATAGTGACGTCATTTGCACAGATGAATGGGTTGAGGCCTTGATTGGATAAGGACTTGGCTAGTGGTGTCATCATTAGGTTGAAGAGGGTCGGTGATAGTAGTGATCCTTGAGGTACTCCGCAGTCGGCTTTCCACAGTGATGATATGTTTGATTTAGATTTCACTTGGTATGTTCTCATGGTTAGGAAGCCCTTAGTATGTTTCCACCAATGCTGTAGTAGTCTAGGAGTCTAATTAGTATGTTGTGGTTTACCATGTTGAAAGCACTAGACATGTCAAATTGAAGGAGAAGTATATTATTGCCTATTGCTATTTCCTGCTTGAATTTGGCCAGGAGAGTAGTGAGTACTATTTCAGTGCTATGGAGGGGACAAAATCCTTTTTGTGATTCATGTAAGATTGAGAATTTGTTTATGTATTCGTCGAGTTGTTTGGTTACCATGCTCTCCATCAGTTTGACTACAAGTGGGATAGATGCTACTGGGGAGGAGGAAGGGGAGAAGGAAAGGATCTCTAGGAGCACGGTCCCTGGCTGATGACTGTCCCTGGAACGGAATGGACTACAAGAAGTTAGGAGAAGATACAAAAGAAGGTCCCAGGATAGTTGTGAATGAGGGCTCACAGAACCAGATTCTGGCCTCACTCCAGCTGAAATCCCTATTTACTAAAGTGCCGTTGGATTCCGTACCTAATATGCATAATCTACAAAAGTTAAAGTGCATTAGGTGTAAAATCTCTGTGGTAAGAGATAGGGTGAGGCACTTCCAGCACTTTTGGGAGGGCCGACATGCAGTCAGCTTAACCTCTAAAGGAATAACTAAGTGTACCATGTTATCTGATGCATTAACAAATTCATATTATGAATTGCAAGGTGCATTCCCCACTCATTCCCTAATGGCTATTTCTAGATTACTTGTTTAATGTGGTAACAGTTTAACGTGCTGCATTGACAACATGGTGTCATGCTGTTAACACATGTAATTCCTGCAATAAACACTTAACACAGTTTAGTAAATAGGGGCCTGAGCCATAAGCCAGAAAACTGTTATCACTATTCAAAGCCACAGCTTTTCTTTCAGCGAACAGGATCCAATCGCTCATGACTGGGCTCAAGCCGCACTAATCAGTAACTAACGTCATAGACAGGGCTTATTTACAGATGCTGAGGCTCATGGCAGAAACTGTATTTTGTCATACCCTTAACTTGCCTGAAAATGTGATGTTCTCAGTGAGATCTCAAGTTCCAGTGGAACCAACGCTCTAAACCACTCTTGCTCTGTCATACTGTATCCACCTTGCTAGTTTTGTCTCTTAATATGTTGGTGGATGCAAATGACAGATTCAGTTAATCCTGACTACAGATGCCTTGACCTGGGGGTTGGGGGGGGGGATCTTATTGTGACAATCATCATTCACAAGGACTGTGGTCAAGATAAGAGATAACCCTGCATATCAACCACTTGGAACTCGGGGCAACCTTCTATACCCTAAGAGTATTCCATCACCCTCTTCACAGTTCCTCTATAATCATTCAGATGGACAATAAGTAGCAATGTTTTACAGGAACAAGCAAGGGTGTTCAGGGCTCTCTTTGCCTCTGCTGAGAAGTAGCCAGGATCTGGGATGTTGCTATAGCCAACCGCATCCAGATCCAGGCCATTATATACTTGAGCTGCAGGATCAGTTAGCTGATAAGCTCAGCAGGGTGCTTCAACTTCATGGATAGTCCCTCAATCTGGAAATTCTGAGGTTCCTCTTTCAAGACTATGGAACACCGCAAAATTGACTTCCTCGCCAAGGAACAGAATATGAAGCTTCATCTCTACTTTTCTTCTTCCTTCTCCTTTACATCTTGCAGAAGATGCCCTGACACTTTCATGGACTTGCTGAATAAAATAGGTAGAAAGTGAATTCCCTATGGTAACAGTCCAAACACAAAAAACATAAGAATAGCCATACTGGGTCAGACCAATGGTCCATCTAGCCCCAATATCCTGTTTCCAACAGTGGCCAATCCATGTCCAGCTCAATAACAAGACTATGGACTTTTCCTCCAGGAACTTGACCAAACCTTTTTAAAATCCAGATACACTAACTGATGTTACTACATCCTCCAGTAAAGAGTTCCAGAGCTTAACTAATTGTTGTGTGAAAAAAATATTTCCTCCTATTTGTTTTAAAAAGTAACAGTGGTTAGTGTAGTTGGGTTTAAAAATATTTATACAAGTTCCTGGAGGAAACGTCCTTAGTCTGCTATTGAGATAGACATTGGGAAGCCACTGCTTGCCCTGGGATTGGTAGCATGGAATGTTGCTATTAATTGGGTTTCTTCCAGGTACTTGTGACCTGGATTGGCCACTGTTAGAAACATGACACTGGGCCTAGATGGACCATTGGTCTGACCCAGTATGGCTATTCTTATGTTCTGCCAATTATATCATATTGGCCTTCAAACTTCTTCTATTAGTGTGTATCTCAGTGTGCTGTCAATGTACCAAGCTTCAGTGAATAACCTTCCAGTTTCCCAATTGTAGCTATTTGCCTACTTCATGTAAAGCCTCTACTGCAAATGCTCCCAGTGCCTTAGGACTTAAATCTAGTCCTTACTTCACTCATGAAGTCTCCTTTTGAACCTCTAGAATGAACTAGAAAATCCTTCGATCTTAATGGAACTGATATACTAGTTGCAAA
The DNA here is from genome assembly GCF_901765095.1 of Microcaecilia unicolor. Lineage (NCBI taxonomy): Eukaryota > Metazoa > Chordata > Amphibia > Gymnophiona > Siphonopidae > Microcaecilia > Microcaecilia unicolor. The sequence goes on along the minus strand of NC_044032.1, from coordinate 490,560,132 downwards.
AAGAACTCTAGCACACTAGCTGGCCTCTTGCATACAAGTCCTCTATGAATGAGCCAATATTCTTCTTATCTTCAAAGCCAAGTCTCATCAGATCACAGGCACTGCAGTCATAAAGCTCTGACTTCATTTAGAGTTTCAACGGTTTTTATTGACGAGAAACCAAAAAAGCACAAATTCTCCCCAACATAACAGTGCTCATATCATGGTACATTTCTCAAGGCAGGATCTTAACAAACATATAACCTTACTTACAGTCATCAAATTTTTTGTTGTTTTCCCCCTCCCCCCCCCCCCCCCTTCCATGTTAATTTTGCACTTTTATTAGATTCATCCGTATAAATTTGTGAATGATATTACCTGATATGAAAGGTCCACTGTACATATAGTATTGTAATGTTGCCATACCAGCTCTCCCTTCTTCTAAAGACACTACCCTCCCCCTTCCTGTCCCACAGGGTCTGGACTCTGATGACCCCTCTCTGACTTCATTTAATACAATCTGCAAAGTGGTTTACTTGGTCCTCTCTTCATATTTTCACTGCAAATTATTGTTTGGACCAAGATTCAGCAAAGGACAATGCTTTTTGCCGAGTGATACTGGCTAGTCTGTCCCTATGAACTAACAACTCTCACACTTCACTGTGCAGCCTGCTCAAAAGACTAAGGGCCCTGTTTACTAAGGTGAACTAGTGTTTTAGAATGTGCTAAACGCTAGACACCTATATATTCCTATGGATGTCTCTAACGTTTAGCGAACGCTAATCATTAGCGAGCGCTAAAAACACTAGCGCGCCTATAGGACAGCTTAGTAAGCAGGACCCTAAGTTGATTAAAGACTGAGCAACCCTAAGCTTGGGAGTTACCCACTTGTAGATCTGACACAACCCTACTTGTTGACAGAAAAAGCATGTGCTTTCCTATAATAGATGTTTTCTCTAGACAGCAAGACTGATAAGGCACACAGTCTATTTCACCTCCTTGAAACTGTTTTGAGTTTCAGAACCAGCTGAGATGACCACTTAATATGAGAAGGGCTGTACATGCTCAGAAATTCACACTTACATTCTGAGCTGTGAGAATGCAGTTCCATCCCGGTACTGTTGAATGAAGTCACCCTACTTGTGTGCCTTACCAATCCTGCTGTCTACAGAAAACACCTGTTAAAAGTCAACAATAGTGCTTTATGTAACTACAGCTAGAATTATTATTCTTTATGTGTATCATTTTATACTATATTTATTTTATTTATTTATTGCATTTGTATCCCACCTTTTCCCACCTATTTGTAGGCTCAAAGTGGCTTACAGAGTGTGGTTATGACATAATCATTTCGTATTAACAGGTACATTTCTTATAGTTTGAATGTTGTTAAGAGAAGATAAGCATAGTCGTTTCCTGATGACGAGTACAATTATTGCTGTTTAAAGATTGGGTAATGGAGGATAGACAGGGAAGTGTTAGGGTCAGTTAGAGGTGAGCTGTCGTAATTGTGTGAGCTGTTGAAGTGGTTTGTAGGCTATGTATTTTCCTTCTTTGCCTTTTGGAAGAGATGAGTTTCAGAGATTTGGGGAAGTTAATTACTTCGTCAATAGCTTTCAGGTCTGTAGGAAGATCATTCCACAGCTGCGTGCTCAAGTAGGAAAAGGTGGTGGCATGTGTCAGTTTGTATTTCAGTCCTTTGCAACTGGGGAAGTGCAGGTTGAGATATTTGCGGGAGGATCTTACCGCGTTTCTGGGAGGCAGGTCCACAAGGTTTAGCATGTAGATTGGGGCGTCTGCGTGAATAATTTTGTGTACTATCGTGCAAATCTTGAACTCGACACGTTCTTTGAGTGGGAGCCAATGGAGTTTCTTTCTTAAGGGTTTAGCACTTTCATATTTATTTTTTCCAAATATGAGTCTGGCTGCTGTATTCTGAGCTGTTTGTAGTTTTTTGATAGTTTGTTCTTTGCAGCCGGCGTATAATGCATTACAGTAGTCCAGGTGACTTATTACCATTGACTGTACCAGGGTGCGGAAGATATGTCTCGGGAAGAAAGGTTTTACTCTTTTGAGTTTCCACATTGAGTGGAACATTCTCTTCGTTCTATTCTTCACATGAGTGTCGAGTGTGAGGTTTCGGTCGATAGTCACTCCAAGAATTTTTAAGCTTTGCGCGACGGGGAGAGAACAGTATGGTGTGGTTATTTTGGAGTAGGTGTTTTTGTTATGTTGTGAGGTTAGTACAAGGCATTGTGTTTTCTCTGCGTTGAGTTTCAGTTTGAACGCATTAGCCCAGGATACATGGTTTGGAGGCTTTGATTGATTTCGTTGGTGATTTCGTTTAGATCCTGCTTGAATGGGATGGAGATTGTGACATCATCTGCTATATATAGGGACTAGCCGTTGAGCCCGTAAAAACGGGCTAGTAACCCGGCTAGGTCGCCGCCGCCCCCCCCCCCCCCCCCCGGAGTCCCCTCCACCACCCGGGCCGGGTACCTGGCTTCACTATTCAAACCGGCGGAACGCAGCACACAGCTCATCTGAGCTGCCGTCGGCCTTCCTTCTTCTCTGCGTGTGTTCCGCCCTCGTGTGACGTAACGTTGGCGATGGGCGGGACACAGGCAGGTAAGGAAGGCCAACGGCAGCTCAGATGAGCTGTGTGCTGCGTTCCGCCGGTTTGAATAGTGAAGCCAGGTACCCGGCCGGGTGGAGGGTGGGTGGCGGCGGTGACTCCGGGTGGGTGGGGGGACCGGTGGCGGCAACCCTGGGGGGTGGGGGGACCCGGGTGGCGACGGCGGTTCCCTCACTCGCAGTGTGCGCAGGTTCCCTCTCTGTCACGCCCCTGTCATCACGTATTGACGCGGGGGCGGGACAGAGAGGGTCTCTACTGCGCATTTGCGATGTGAGTACGCCTCTTGCCATTTATATGTTTGATTGAAGTTTTGATTGGCTAGGAGTTTGGCCAGTGGTATCATCATTAGGTTGAAGAGAGTTGGTGATAGTGGGGATCCTGGGGAACCTCCGCATTCAGGTGTCCATGGGGATGATGTGTCCGCGTTGATTGTGACTTGGAATGATCTTGTGGTCAGGAATACTTTGAACCATTTGAGAAATGTGCCTCCTACTCCGAAGTATTCTAGTATGTGTAACAGTATTTCATGGTTGACCATGTTGAAGGCGCTGGACATGTCGAATTGTAGGAGGAGTATGTTGTTGCAGGTGGCAATTGCTTGTTTGAAGGCGTTCATTGCTGACACTAGTACCATTTCTGTACTGTGATTTGTCCGGAATCCTGATTGTGATTCGTGCAGAATGAATGTTCGGTTAGGTACTCAGAGAGTTGTTTTCGTCACTATGCCCGCCATGAGTTTAGTTATGAGTGGGATAGATGCTACTGGGCGATAGTTAGTTAGGTCCGTTGTGCTTTCTTCGCATCTTTTGGTAGTGGGGTGAGTAGGATGTTTCCTTTCTCCGTGGGAAAGAGGGCCGTTTTGAAGCCTGAAGTTTATGTGCTTCGTAAGGTCTTTTTTGAATTGTTTGGGGCCTGATTTTATTAGGCTATTGGGGCTATGTCCAATTTGCATTGTAACTTAGCGTATTTTCGATCCATTTTGAGAATTCGTCATAAGATATTGTGTCAAACTTGGTCCATGATCGATCTGCTGGGCATTCCCTTGGTTTTGGGTCTAGGCATTCAAGGATGCTTGTGTACTCAGTTTTATTAGTAGGTATCATGAGTTGTAGCTTTGTGATTTTTTTCGTTGAAGTACTTTGCAAGATTGGTTGCAGATGGGGGTGTCTGTGCTGTTAGAGGTGACCGGTGTGTGGTGTTTAGGAGTTTGTTTACAAGTGTGAAGAGTTTGTGTGTGTCCTTGTAATTTGGTCCTATTGTGGTTTTGTAGTATGTTCTTTTAGTTTGTCTGATAGTGTCCATGGGGAGTGGTAGGAGGAGGCCTAGTGGTTAGGGTGGTGAACTTTGGTCCTGGGGAACTGAGTTCGATTCCCGGCACAGGCAGCTCCTTGTGACTATGGGCAAGTCACTTAACCCTCCATTGCCCGCCACATTGAGCCTGCCATGAGTGGGAAAGCGCGGGGTACAATGTAACTAAAAAAAAAAAATAGTGTATTTGTATTTCCTTTGTAGTTGTTTTCAGTCATTGAGTGTATGTTCATCTTTTTTCTTGATCCATGCTCGTTCTAATCTTCTGACTTGTGTTTTTAGTTCTTTCAGTTCTTCATTGAACCATGGTATGGAATTTATCCTGTGTGAGATCCTAGTTTGCATTGGTGCTATGCTATCTAGTACTGTTTTGCATCTGTTGTCCCATTCTTGGAGAAATTGGGGGGAGTCTGTGGGAGTTGTCCATTCGTCTGTAAAGAATTGTTGCCAAAATGTTTGTGGGTCAATTTTACCTCTCGTATTGTATGTTTAATCATCTGCCATTGCCATGTAGAATGCGCAGACCCCAAGTCTTGTAAGGTCCTCCTGCGGTTCTTCACAATGTTTGTGATTTCGTAACTTGATACAATTTTGTGACATCTGCAAAGTGGACTATCTCACTTGCCACTACCTGTTCCAGCTCATTTATAAAAGTAAAATTACTCTGCTACACAGTACAGATCCCTAGGGCACACCACTATCTACCTTCTCCACCAAGAAAAGTGGAGGAGTGGCCCTAGTGGTTAGAGTGGTGGACTTTGGTCCTGGGGAACTGGGTTCGATTCCCACTGCAGGCACAGGCAGCTCCTTGTGACTCTGGGCAAGTCACTTAACCCTCCATTGCCCCAGGTACAAATAAGTACCTGCATATAATATGTAAGCCGCATTGAACCTGCTCTACCACCGGCTGCCTTCAGGTGCTGTGGAGGACTTGCAGCTCATCTGCATATCCTTACAGCCTTCTCCGGGGTGACACCCAGGTCCACTCCGATCCACTCAGGGCCTCCGCTCTAGGTGCCCAACGCTCCCAAAAGGTGCTGTGGAGGACTTGCAGCCCTTCTGCATTTCCTCACAGCTGTATCCGGGGTGACTCCAGGTCCACCCCGATCTTCCCAGGGCCTTCGCTCCAAGTGCACAGAGTTTCCAGGTGCTTTTTGGCTAGGATCAGGCGACCCTCAGTGGGAGGAATGCTGGCTTCGGCCTAACCCCTGGTAAGCCTTTCCTCAGCTGACAGGTGCCCAGCTCTACCACCGGCTGCCTTTCAGGTGCTGTGGAGGACTTGCAGCTCATCTGCATATCCTTACAGCCTTCTCCGGGGTGACACCCAGGTCCACTCCGATCCACTCAGGGCCTCCGCTCTTGGTGCTGCGCACCTAACGGCGCATGGGGCATTTATCTCTTTACATCTAATCTTCTTCCCAGTTGCTAAAGTACCTCAATCGTTTATGGCCCCTATTCACATTCTCTTCCTAGCTCTGTCCCTTCCTAATCTTTTCCCTCACCCCCTACCTCTCTCCGCTACTGGAACTCACTGCCCATCCATTGACTTCATCACCTCACCTTCTCTCCTACCCTCTTCCTCCCTCTTGGCTTTTAATCTCCGTCTTTCTTTCCCTCCATTTTGCCTTCCCCATTCCACCTAAATATCTCTCACCTTCGAGGCATTCGTGGCCACACCTCTCCTATTCTCCTCCGCTCTCTTTTACTCCTTCTCTTACTCTCAGCCCGGTGACATCAATTCCCAATCTGGCCCTCCTCACCAACTATTATCCAAACTCTACAGATCTCACCGTGACCTCTCTAACCTCATCTCTATTCTCTACTCCCCTCCTCTTCTCTGCCCTTCTCTTGCGCCCTATGGAATGCCCCGCTCTATCTGTAACAAACTCCCCTATATCCTTGAACCTCTTTATCTCGTGTCACCTCCATCTGCTCGCCATACAGAAACCTGGCTCTGCCCTGATGACTCTGCTTCAGTCGCAGCCCTCTGCCATGGCGGTTATGCTTTTTCACATACTCCTCGCCCTGCTGGTCACGGGGGGGGCGGTGTTGGACTACTTCTCTCTCCCTCCTCCAGATTTCAACCCCTTCTTCCACCCTCAATCTCACTGTTTTCCTCCTTTGAAGTCCACTCTCTATCCGCCTTTTTCTCTCCTCTGCCTCTTCGAATAGCGGTCATTTATCGTCCCCCTGATAGTCCCTTTCATCCTTTCTCAGTGACTTTGATGCCTGGCTTGCCTTCTTCCATGATCCTTCCTCCCCCTCTCTCATCCTTGGTGACTTTAATATTCCTGCTAATGATCCTTCCAACTCTTATATTTCCAAGTTACTCGCTTTAATATCCTCCTATCTCCAACTATGCTCCACCTCCCCCACTTATCAAAATGGTCACTGTCTTGATCTCATCTTCTCCTCCAACTGTTCACCCTCTAGTTTCCTTGCCTCTGATCTTCCCCTCTCTGATCACCATCTTATAACTTTCACACTTAAATCTCCTCCCTCCCAGTCCCGTCCTATCTTATCTAATTTATCTAGAAATCTTCACGATATTGACCCTTCATCTCTATCCTCCCATGTTTCTAACCTCCTCTCTACTGTGGCACCATCCACGTCTGTCAACGAGGCTGTTTCTTCTTACAACAATACTCTATCCTCTGCCTTAGACAATCTTGCACCTTTGATGACCCGCCCTGTAACGCGTACAAACCCCCAACCTTGGCTGACTTCTAATATACCGCTACCTACGTTCCTGTACCCGCTCGCGCCGAACGCCTCTGGCGGAATCTCGGGCCTCTTGCTGATTTCTTACACTTTAAGTTCCTGCTGACCTCCTTCCAATCTGCTCTTTTACGCGCCAAACAGGATTATATATCCAACTGAACCAACTCTCTTGGCTCTAACCCTCGACTTCTCTTCACCACATGAACCTCTTCTCAAGGTGCCCCCTCCCCCAACTCCCCCTTCATTATCTCCTCAAGACCCTTGCTGAATTCTTTCACGACAAGGTTCAAAAGATAAACCTTGTATTCTCTACCTCGCAACCTCTCCCTCCACTAGTCCGTTCCCTCTCTCTCCTCCCCTCATTCCCTTTTCCTCCTTTCCTGAGTTACTATTGAGGAAACTGCACTTCTCCTTTCTTCCTCAAAATGTACCACCTGTTCCTCTGATCCCATTCCCACCCACCTTCTTAATGCCATCTCTCCTGCTCTTATTCCTTTTATCTGTTCACATTCTCAACCTCTCACTTTCCACTGCGACTGTCCCTGCTGCCTTTAAACATGCTGTGGTCATACCTCTCCTTAAGAAGCCTTCACTCGACCCTACTTGTCCCTCTAATTACCGACCCATCTCCCTCCTTCCTTTTCTCTCCAAATTACTTGAGCATGCTGTTCACCGCCGCTGCCTTGATTTTCTGTCCTCACATGCTATTCTTGACCCACTACAATCTGGTTTTCGCCCTCTCCACTCAACCGAAACTGCGCTTACTAAAGTCTCCAATGTCCTATTACTGGCTAAATCCAGAGGTCTCTATTCCATCCTCATTCTTCTTGATCTTTCTGCTGCTTTTGACACTGTCGATCACAGCTACTCCTCGATACCCTGTCCTCACTTGGATTCCAGGGCTCTGTCCTTTCCTGGTTCTCTTCCTACCTCTCCCTCCGCACCTTCAGTGTTCACTCTGGTGGATCCTCTTCTACTTCTATCCCTCTGCCTGTCGGCGTACCTCAGGGTTCTGTTCTTGGTCCCCTCTTCTTTCTATCTACACTTCTTCCTTTGGTTCATTAATCTCATCCCATGGCTTTTCCTACCATCTCTATGCTGATGACTCCCAAATCTACCTTTCTACCCCTGATATCTCACCTTGCATCCAAACCAAAGTTTCAGCGTGCTTGTTTGACATTGCTGTCTGGATGTCTCAACGCCACCTGAAATTAAATATGACCAAAACAGAGCTTCTCATTTTCCTCCCCAAAACCCACCTCCCTACTCCCCCCGTTTTCTATTTCTGTTGATGGCTCTCTCCTTCTCCCTGTCTCCTCAGCTCGAAACCTTGGGGTCATCTTTGACTCTTCTCTCTCCTTCTCTGATCATATCCAGCAGATCGCCATGATCTGTCGTTTCTTTCTTTACAACATCCGTAAATCCGCCCCTTTCTTTCCGAGCACTCTACCAAAACCCTCATCAACACCCTTGTCACCTCTCGTTTAGACTACTGCAATCTGCTTCTTGCTGGCCTCCCACTTAGTCACCTCTCTCCTCTCCAATTGGTTCAAAACTCTGCTGCCCGTCTTGTCTTCCGCCATGGTCGCTTTACTCATACTACCCCTCTCCTCAAGTCGCTTCACTGGCTCCCTATCCGTTGTCGTATCCTGTTCAAACTTCTTCTACTAACCTATAAATGTACTCACTCTGCTGCTCCCCAGTAATCTCTCCACACTCATCCTTCCCTACACCCCTTCCTCGTGCACTCCGCTCCATGGATAAATCCTTCTTATCTGTTCCCTTCTCCACTACTGCAGACTTCGCGCCTTCTGTCTCGCTGCACCCCTACGCCTGGAATAAACTTCCTGCGCCCCTACGTCTTGCCCCATCCTTGGCCACCTTTAAATCTAGACTGAAAGCCCACCTCTTTGACATTGCTTTTGACTCGTAACCACTCGCCTCCACCTACCCTCCTCTCCTCCTTCCTGTACACATTAATTGATTTGATTTGCTTACTTTATTTTTTGTCTATTAGATTGTAAGCTCTTTGAGCAGGGACTGTGTTTCTTCTATGTTTGTGCAGCGCTGCGTACGCCTTGTAGCGCTATAGAAATGCTAAATAGTAGTAGTAGTAGTAGCTATGAGTGGGAAAGCGCAGGGTACAAATGTAAGAAAAAAAATTATCAATCCACAGCAGAACACTGCCTTCTATTCCCAGGACTTTTGAAAATGGTCCACAGAAGTATCTCATGAAAGACTCTGTCAAACAACTCTCTTATTCATGTGTTTGTTAACACTTTCAAAAACCTAACAGATTGGGAAGGCAAGATCTCCCATTGCTAAATCCATGTTGACTCTGTCCTATTAAGTCATATTTATCCATATGATAAATAATATTGTTTTTTCAGAATAGTTATTGCCCAGGACAGATGCCAGCTCACTGGTCTGTGGTTTCCCAGATCATCATGGGAGCCCTTTTTAAAATACATTTTAATGGCATGTTACAGATTACTAGTAATAGCTGTGCAATTCCAAATTATAAAAAACTCTGGGGTGAACACCTCCCAGTCTCAGTGATTTGTTTCTCTTTTGGGAGACGATGAAGTGTTACAAAAGAAATAATTATTTCTTGCTAGTCACTGAAAGATAGTGAGATATAGAGGTGCACCAACAATAAGACTAATATGGAGACATCAGAAAATAAAGACATATAAACATACTCAAGTTTTTTCAATAAAACAAAGGAGGACATGTAGTCACATTTCAACAATCAGTACCGTCTGACTGTGATGTACTATTACCTTTCCTGGCTTTGTGTTAGAATTCCTCATACAATATAATCCGTTCAAAGGGCTACCCTTTGGGTTAGTGGCTTTGAATATCCTGGATCAAAGGAAAAAAAAAACACGTCAACTTTCAGCTATATGAGACAAGAAATGCAAAAACATCTGTCTTGAGCACTGCCCCGATATTTTCTCTAACATCACAAGCATTTTCAAAAGTTGCATGATGAATGACATCAGCAGAACCAGTCCCATACTGAGTTGTCCGCAGTAATTTGTACTCTGCTGCGCACACCGTATGCTAAAAAAAAATCTTTAATTTTTCACAGAGAGGGGGGCGTGTCTGGGAATGGAGAGTGGGCATTTCTATGCTAATCAAGACTGTTGGCACTGCCAACATGCTGAATAGCACATGAACCCTTATTGCCTACAAATAAGTGGTGGTTAAGGGCTCATGCGTAATCTTTTTAAAGGCCATGCACTAATGGCCATACTGGCGAATGGCCATTAATGCCAGAAACTGGCCATCTTCCAGCTGTAGGAAGAAATAGCCTTAGAATGAAGGAAAGCCAGTGGCGTATGAAGAGGGGGGCGGTCCGCCCCAGACGCACGCCGCTGGGGGGTGCCGCGGCGCGCGCCTGTCAGCTGAGTTCGCTGACTTCGCTGCAGCTCCCTCTGCCCCGAACAGGTTACTTCCTGTTCCAGCCGGGGCAGAGGGAGCTGCAGCGAAGTTAGCAAACTCAGCTGACAGGTGCGCGCCGCAGCACCCCCCCCCCTCAGCGGCGTGTCATTTCGCCGGGGGGGGGGGGGGCGCGCTGCACCCGGGGGGGGGGGGCGCGCATCGGCAATCCGCCCTGGGTGTCATGCCGGCTAGGATCGCCACTGAAGGAAAAGACCCAGTAAAAGCACACTAAGGCACTTTTTCATGTACCTTTGTAAAAAGGACCCTTTAATCTGAAGTTGTTTCCCCTGTGATTTGGTTTTATTTACCCCATCAGTAGAGCCCTAAGTTTCTACAGAAACTATTAGGTTGCTTGGTGGCTGCCACACTTTCACAATGGCTCTTAGGATTTCAGGGGTAGTGAGATTGGGATGTTCAGCATTCAGAAGCATTTCTCAAGATAAGCAGAAAATAGACTGTTAAACCAATTCCTTTCACAGTGTGCATTACACTACATTCTAGTGCTCTACACCACTGAGAATAATTCAATTATACCAGCAATTTGAGCATGCTAGTTATTTTGTCTTTTACCCTCTATATTATGTATGTATTTTCAAATCTCTTTCCCATATAGCATGCTCAACCACCAACCTGAGGTTAACAGGATGCCTCCGTTAAGTTGCTCTTTTGGTGCTGCTCTTTGGCTACCATTGAAGTGGCATCTTCCTCCCCCCCTTGTTATGTTTGAATAATACTACCTCTACAAACATGCCCAGCTCCACTGGTCCTAACAGACAAGGAAATGTAACCTAGATCCCCATGCCACAGAGCTACAGCAATGAACCCACAAGTCCTCCAATAGGCAGATTTCTCTGTCCATCATACTTTTAGTCTTTTAGCATCTGATGATATTAACATTAGATACATAGGAGGCATTCTACATAAGTACATAACTGTTGCTGTACTGGGGCAGACCAAGGGTCCATCAAGCCAAGTATCCTGTTTCTAACAGGGGCCAATCGAGGTCACAAGTACCTGGCAAGATCCCAAAAGAGTAAAGCAGATTTTATATTGCTTATCCTAGAAATAAGCAGTGGATTTTCCCAAATCCTTCTTAATAGTTTTTTTTTTTGTTTTGTTACATTTGTACCCCGCGCTTTCCCACTCATGGCAGGCTCAATGCGGCTTACATGGGGCAATGGAGGGTTAAGTGACTTGCCCAGAGTCACAAGGAGCTGCCTGTGCCTGAAGTGGGAATCGAACTCAGTTCCTCAGTTCCCCAGGACCAAAGTCCACCACCCTAACCACTAGGCCACTCCTCCACTCTTATGGCTTATGGACTTTTCTTTTAGGAAATTATCCAAACCTTTTTAAAACCATGTTAAGCTAACTGCTTTTACCACATTTTCTGGCAATGAATTTGAGAGTTTAATTACAAGTTTAGTGAAGAAATATGTTCCCTGGTTTATTTAAATTGACTACTTATTAGCTTCATTGCATGCCCCCTAGTCTTAGTATTCACTTCTACTAGTTCCACTCGGCTCAGTATTCTATCATATCTCCCCTCAGCCATCTCTTCTGAATGCTGAAGAGCCCTAGCTGCTTTAATGGTTTTGGCGCGCGCTAATGCTAGAGACACCCATATATTCCTATGGGTGTCTCTAGTGTTAGCGCACGTTAATTTTTAGAGCGTGCTAAACCCGTTAGCGCGCCTACAGCGTGGCTTAGCAAACAGGGCCCACAAATTGTTAAAAGATGAAAAATAAAGTTTAAAAAAATTAGACACATGCATAAAACAACAGTGAAAATAAAGTTCAAAGAGGTTGCAAGTGATACCTTTTAAAGTGGTTATAGGTAAGAATAATTTCTTTATCAGTCAACAATTTCTGACTAGCTTTCGAGAAAGAGCTAAGATGTCATTGTGATTGTACAATTTTTTTTAGGAGAATCACAGCACTTATAATTTCTTGTTTCTCACAAAAATAAAATTCCAGAATTGGTTTACATTAGTATGTAAATAAATAAATACAGTTAATTAGCTATTCAAATGAATTACCTTTCAACTTCAGAGGATTCGCTCGTATTGACAAATACCGACTTAGGCAAGGATACCTTAAAAAGACAAAGTAATTCTATAGTAAATTCTAGCATCATCATCTGTTTAAGAATGTATGACTACATTGAGAAAGCAATTTAAAGGCTTTTCACTAAAAACTTTCCCTCTTCTGCAAACAGATTTTCCACACATTTGCATCTGTCTGAAAGCAGGTGGGAATATATATGGGGGCATTAGACCAGCTGTATTCCAACTGGCCAGCTGTCAAAGAATATGAGCTAGCAGGTCAGTGGTTAGAGGTGGCCGGTTCAAATCCCACTGCTGCTCCTTGTGATCTTGGGCAAGTCACATAACCCTCCATTGCTTCAGGTACAAACTTAGATTGTGAGCCTTCCTGGGACAGAGAAATATCCAGTGTACCTGAATGTAACTCACCTACTATTGAAAAAGGTGTGAGCAAAATATAAATAAATAAATAAAATAATTGGCTAGGTATGAGTTAGTCATGCTTTGTCAGTTGCGCTGGATGTGTAAGAATTGGGTTGCCTCCTACAGATAAGACAGGTTCTTTTGAAGAATGCATCCAGCCTCATTAGTTCTTGAAGCCTGCCCAGTAACACTTTGTACAGTATGGTGCTGAAGCAAGTAGTTAGAGCAAACCCGTCCTTTACAGGTTTATCCAACAGGGCCTCTCTTATCATCTATCAGGCATTACCACTGCACTATGGGGGTAATCTTCTAAAACATTTTCCATGTGTACAACATGCTTTACACATCAAAGGAACTCTCATAAAGTGAAGTTACTCACCTGTAGTAGATGTTCTCTGAGGACAGCAGGCCAGGTATTTTAACAGGTGGGTGACATCTGCCGGAGCCCGGTGTGGACACTAGCTACTGTATAGACATTTTAAGAAAATTCTAGCAGTGTCTCACCATGCATGAGTAGGTGCCTTCCCGCCTGAAACACGAGCGCAGGTCCCTCAGTCAGGTAATATAGCTAAAGGAATACAACTCCCATGGGAGGTGGGAGGGTATATGAGAATACCTGGCCTGCTATCCTTGGAGAACACCTGATACAGGTGAGTAACTGCTTTCTCAGAGGACAAGTTGGGCCAGTTATTTTCTCATATGTGGGAATCCCTAGCTACTAGATTCTCTGAGAACAACAATACTGGGCCAATAGGGACGTGAAATGTCAAGGCCTCAAAGTCAATTAACCTGAAATGATATACATACTAGTTGTGAAGGTGCGACCTGGAACATAAGAAAATTGGGCCTAGGAGGGCGGAGTTGGATTCTAGACACCAAACAGATTCTGCAGGACTGTGTGACTGTAGCTGTCACATTGGTTATCCTGCTCACGGCATTAGTGAGATGTAAATGTGTGGACCGAAGACCACGTCGCAGCCTTGCAAATCTCCTCTATGGAAGCTGACCTTAAGTAGACTACTGACTCAGCCATGGCTCTGACATTATGAGCCCTGACATGACCCTCAAGAGTCAGCCTAGCCTGGGCATAAGTGAAGGAGATGCAATCTGTTAGCCTGTTGGAAATTGTGAGTTTGTTGATGGCTACCCCCATCTTGTTTGGGCCAAAGAAACAAAAAGCTGGGTGGACTGCCTATGGGCTTTAGTCCACTCCAGATAGAAGGCTAAGGCTTTTGTAAGGTTGGGCATGTGGTTTTGGGAAAAATGTTGGCAGAACAATTGACTGGTTAAGATGGACTCCAACATCACCTTAGCAACAAACTACTTTATTATGATGAAACTTAGAGTAAGGTGGATCAGCTATCAGATACAGGAGTCAAGCTGCTCAAAAGGATTTTTCATCAGCTGGGTGAGAACAACTTTAAGATCCCATGACATATACTCATGCCCCGAAGGGTGCTAGGGTACAGCCCTACCCCTCAGACTCTGGAGGCTTCCTCCCCTGGTGTCGAGAGTTCTACTGCATGGGTTGACATCAACAGTGACATCCGTTGAGGCGCCGGTGTTGAAGACTGCTCTGCAGGCAAGGTAGGAGCCTCAGGAAGAAGTGGGGGCTGAGCTATTGTTGGCGCAAGTGCCCTCGATGCCTGAGCAGTGTGCAGCTGTAGCACATGCACCAGCTCCTCACTGATTATGGCTTGGTTACACTAATTGAAGGAAGGCATTGGCAAAGGCTGAAGAGCCAAGACAGGGACAGCCTGTTAAGAAGCCGGTGCTAAACCAAAAGTGGGAACCTGGCTGTCCGGAGACAGGTGCACTGGCACCTCCAGCAAGGAGGAGGTGCGCTCCTCTTGGTGCTGGAACCTTTTAGGTACCGATGATGCCAATGCCCTAGTGCTCCAGGCACCATGTGCCAAAGAGGACCAATGCTTGTACTTCTTGGATTTTCCCAGACACTGAGCATCATGGTACTTCAGTGCCGCCAATGATGATGATGACGTCAAATCCGTATGTGTTCTCGGTGTCGGGTCCAAAGCTGACCAGTACCAGGACTGACTATCAGTGTCTGATGTCAAGGGAGGTGGAAACCTCCTTGAAGCCAGTGTGATCCCAGTGATAGCTGATGTCTGGGCAGCCATCGAGCTCAACGCTTCCAGTGCCGATGTTGATAGGTCGGCCTTCAAGGAGCCAAAATGTGTCTCCTGCTGGACTTGATTTGCCCTGTGATCCTGAACTGAATTTTAAATAGAGAAAAAGTGTTAGCCAGGCACTCTATGCACCAATTTTACAGGTCCATCACTACTTTGGGGCACACCTTTTGAAGTCACTGGAAATCACAAGAAGAATCACTGTTCTTGTTGCTTTTGTAAATACATCAGCAGTCTATTTTTATATAACCTTTGGGTGTAGAGTTAGTTCTGTTATTGTTTAGGTATTATGAATTTGGGTCTACTATAGATAAAGAGAACACAATTACTTTCCAGACACTATACTGGTGAAGGCGGTTAGCTTGGCAGAGTTTAAAAAGGGGTTTAGACGGTTTCCTAAACGACAAGTCCATAAACCACTACTAAATGGACTTGGGGAAAAATCCACAATTCAGGAATAACATGTATAGAATGTTTGTATGTTTGGGAAGCTTGCCAGGTGCCCTTGGCCTGGATAGGATGCTGGGCTCGATGGACTCTTGGTCTTTTTCCCAGTGTGGCATTACTTAGTACTAAATGTCACATTCCCAATTACATCCCAAAAGAGTATAACTATGTATGCCCCACAAGTAGAGACAGTGAAAGTGACAGAAAAACTCATTGACTACCATGACCAAAACTAAAGTGGTGGTTAGCCTGAAGACCTTTATGTAGGACATTACAATTTGGATGTCTGCATTACGACTGGAGAAGATAATGTCTGTTGGTTCTGCTCTGGACAGATCACAGTGCATTGAAATCTGTGCTGGAAAATAGCTGTTACAAACTGTACTAGAAAGGTGCTGAACTGTCTGTGCTAAGGGTGGAGAATTCAGGCCAGTGCTATGGCCTTATTGCAGACATTTGGATGGCACAAGCAGTGCAAGAGATGCCTGTACCAGTTAGTACTTAGAGGCTGCACCCTGAAGGTCATCTGCACTGAGGTGCCTGCACTTTACTGGCACTTTTAAAGATGCCCTAAATTTGAGCCTTTGCAAGTGTACTGAAGAGAATATCGTTAAGGTCTAGATGTCTCAGACAACAAAACATTTACATTACATTATAGTAGACTTATATCCTGCTAATACCATGAATAGTTCCAAGCGGGAACCACATGTTCAGTTATTACATTGATCACTCAGTTAATAAGTACAGTAATAATAAATGAACTTTAACTATAAACCAATTTCTATACATTGAAATACTTCTGAAATAAAAAAAGTCTTAAGTGACTTCCTAAAAATAAGTACTTCCTATCAATCTCTAACGGTGAGGAGTTCCAAAATGATACTGCCTTATAAGAAATAGAAGTAGACAATAATCTCTTAAATCTGACATTACCTACAGATGGGAATGAGACAAGACACACGCCACATTGAAGGATTCTGGCATTGCTGCTCGTGGCTCAACTTTTAAAGCCAATGAGCATGGATGTAGAGGCAACTTCTGCATGTACTTCAAGAGGGGGTATACATATGGGGGGTGCATAAGTGGGACATGGGTGTAAGAGGCCGACCGAAATGGGAATTCTCATTTTCGACAGAAATCCGAATCGGCGGCTGAAATTTGCTGTTGGTTTCAACCGATACTGAAACCTACACCTCTAGCAAACAGTGGATCCTCCTGGGCACCAGCATCTACCCCCTGCCCCCCCACAAAGAACAAGTGCTGCTGCTGGGGAGGAGGGGTGCCATACGGCCATTGCTGGGGGGGGGGGGGGGACGACATTATCCACGCGCCACCCCCACAGAGACTTGGCCCAGACAGGCTGGGTTGAGCCGGCCACCTGCACCACTCCCTTGGAGGACAGAGGGTGCCGCCAAGCCAGACCCCACCCACCCAAAGGCTTTCCTCAGGCCTATCTTTAACTTCCCTGGTGTCCTAGTAGCCTATTTGAGGCAGGAGCAATTACAATCACTCCTGCCCCCACTGGTTCCTCTAGCAAAATGGCTGAGAGTTCCTGCAGCAGTGTTGCAATAGATGTGCAGGCTGTCTCTGCGGGGGAGGTGGTGGTGTAACTGTAGGCAAATAAATTTAGGCACACTGATAGTGACTTATGCTACTATTCTATAACTGGATCTGAGCCCAGATGCTGTTATAGAATAGGTGCTCCCTGCGTTGTATCAGCGCACCTAAACGGAAGGGTCCAGTTACAGAACTGCCATCATATTGTCCCTTTATAAAGTAGCTGTGTGGGTATGTGTCACACAAATTAGACAGCCTGTTATAAAATTAACCTCTGTGTGCATGTGTGTGGTGGTGGGGGGGGGGGGGAATTTTATTTAAACAAAGGGTATGTCTTTATAAAAGTAGGCACTCAGAATCAGCCTCAAGCACACACATCCTAAAGCACTGATCTACCCTTGCTGTGTGCGTGTATTCTTTGAGTGAATGCACACATTTTTAAAATGTACATATTTAATTAATCTAGGCAGTAACAGTGCCAATCTCCCTGCCAGTTCTGCATACTATGTTTTCAGCACACATACTTGTACATGAATAATTGGCCACACAACTGAGTCATTTTCCATGTATAAAATATGCCTTACATGAGGAAACTGCTTCATAAAATTACCTCCATATATAAAATGTTGAAAATGGTCACGCTAATAAAAACTGTGTGATTCTGAAGTGGCAAATGTCATTTACAGGATTTCTTCTTAAACTGAAAAAGTATGTTTAAAAACAAAACAAAAATGAAGTAGGAATCCAGATGCCAAAGCAGTAAGCAAGGACCGGTATTGCTGTCTCTAAAAAAAAAAAGTCCCACCCTTCCCAACTAACTTTTTCGTAGTCTTCATCCTCATCATCATGCTCTCCATGGAAGTGTACAGGAACAACTGGTTTCTCACAGGAAAACCCTCGAAAACTCTGCCCATCCGGTGGTGACCTCCTGGGAGAAACAAACAGAACTGAAATAGAGAATTTCTAGGGAAAGAACATGCTGATCAGCTCAGAAGCGTGGATCCCCTCCTGTTGCCTACTGGTGCTTTAGGAAGAATGGTGGAGCAAGGAGATGGAGCTACAGATGCTGCTTGATCCTGATAGAGGAATGAGGGCTATACTGTATACCAACTTTCATACATGACATGTTACTAAGGAAATGGCTTCATGTAAACTGAATTTGGAGATATACTAACACCTAAAACATTTTCTTCTTTAAAGAAGGAATCTATAGGGGGTTTCACTGTTATGAAAACCTTATACAAACTTGAAGTTCACAGCGGTTACAATATGACAGGTATGGTTGTAGAAAGGGGGTGCACTGATTATTTCTTATATGATTGTACAAACTTATGAAGAAGTGCATCATTCTAAATGTTATTGAAGCAGTCTTGTTTGTTTTCCTGTTTAATAAAGACTTCATGCGAATAAAAAAAAAAAAGAAGGAATCTATCATGTTAGCAAAGCAAATATTCCTATTTGGCTTTCCATATACATGCTTGGCACCCTGTAAAACTCCCTATTCCTGTGTACTACTACTACTATTAGCATTTCTATAGCGCTACAAGGCGTACGCAGCGCTGCACAACATAGAAGAAAGACAGTCCCTGCTCAAAGAGCTGTGTACTCAAGATAGTAAGCTTTGGGTCAGGAATAGTTAAGTGCTCTCATACCTATCCCCACTGTCTTTATGATGTCCTTTGTGCCTGGCACAAACCTCTCTGTTATTCCTCCAAATGTTTCAAATTCAGGCCTTGTGGCCCCAAACAAGGAAGTTCATTGTTCTCTTCTGCTCCAGTGCTGTGGTAGCAGTGTCAGTCATACAAGCAATCATGTTGTCAGCTTAACAGATGCTGTTAATACAACTTTAACTGTTAAGCATCTGTTAAGTTGACAACTTGATTTATAAATTATTCAAAAAAATCCCCATTTTGTAAACAACCAAGATTAGTTTTTACGTATCAAAAAAACAAACAAACAACTCCTCTCCCCCCCCCCCCCCCCCCCCCCCCCCCGCCAAAGCACACCTCTGGCACAAATTAGTAGGGCACCAAAGCTACCCAAAAATTGCTCCCTTATAAAGAGGCAAGTTTCTTATTACTCAGCTACACTAAAACTTTTGCCATACCTGTGCAAGAAAACTTTGATGATATCCAATAATTAGATTACCTATAAACAGTGAGGTAACAAACATAGATTTCCATATCTAACTACTTAAAAAAAAATTCTTTCATCAGCAGCATCTGACCTTGTAATTGTGGTTTTATGGGCCTAGTTTAGGCTACACATATACTGGCAGAACTAAAGATGCCAATAACTTTATTTATCCTCAGGCTGCTAGAGAAGACCAGTGGTCTTTGCACTTCCAATACACACATGTACATTACATAAAACACATATGCAGGCTCCAGGAGCACTTAATCCAGTCAGCAGTAACACTGACAGCATATGTTTGTTTTCTTTAAAATCTGGGGTGGATGAATATATGATTGTGCTGTTTAAATTGCTACGGACTAGATTCTATATACGGCACCTGAAAAATCCATGTAGGAAAAAATTACACCTAGACGTATTCTCTAAAGTACCCTAAATTTCATAGAATAAACGTAAATTTCCACATAGTAAACAGAATATGCCGAGTGGCTTGCCATGCGACCAAATCTGGTTGTGTCCATTTAGGCCACGGTTTACTTGGTGTAAATCCTGACGCCTACATTAGGTGCAGATCAGGTGTATTCTAAAGTAGTGCGCATAGATTTAGAAACGCCCATGGCCACGTCCCCTTTTCAACTGTGTGACTTAGAATTTATTTTATTTGTTACATTTGTATCCCACCTTTTCCCGCTTATTAGTAGGCTCAAAGTGGCTTACATAGTTCCAGAGAGGTGGTTACAAACTCCGGTGTGAACAAATACAGTATAGGAGTACTATTACAGTGACAAGTACAGTAAAGAAGTATCGGTAAATAGGTTGGGGTGATTCAGACAAAGTGTTAGGGTGTGATCATGCATCGGGGTTGAAAACTGTCTGTTTCCTGATTAAAATGCCATATTTCATTATTCGGTGTTTATATCAGATACCCCGTTTACTAAGCCGCATGGCAATGTCGACACTGCCCATTCAAAGTGACAGACTGTGTCAGCATTAGCACACAGTAGCCGCTAGCGTGACTTAGCAATAGGGGGGTTAGCGAGCTGTATGCGTAAATCTCAATTATTCCCAATTAGTGCTGCTTGTTAACATCTAATTAACAGCGCTGGTTACCTAGTTAACCAATTAAGTTATGTGCATTGTTATAGAATAAGCCTCGGTTTCCAATGCAGATTTTCAGGCACCATATATAGAATCCAGGGGAAAATGGCCAAAGTTATATAGTTTAAAAGGGAGAATGGTATATGGTGGGCTGTGGTTGGAATTAAAAGCTATTCGTTCAGCAGCAAACATCAGCCTCTGAATGGATAACTTGTGTGTTCAACCCTTTAACACAAAAATAGAAGGCATAAAATTTTTTAAGGAAATCCATTTAAAGTTGCATGTTGAAATTTCAACAGAAAACAGCAAAAGTAGAGGCTGACAAATGTGCAAACCAATAGGGAGATGATATCAAAAACCAGTTTATTCAGAATATTCATATCAAGGACCTGACACGGTCCGTGTTTCGGCGCCAAAGCGCCTGCCTCAGGGGTCACAATCAACTTTCTCTGAGAAGAAGCTGGTAGGCTTGAATAATTCCTTTATGTATGCAAGTTAATCCACAGAGAGAACAAAAGAACAGCCAACCGATCATCTCCCTATTGGTTTGCACATTTGTCAGCCTCTACTTTTGCTGTTTTGCTTTGACTTTCCGTGGAGGCTCCTCCTGTCTTCTTGAAATTTCACCAGAGGCACTTTTGTATTTTTACTGCTGCTGAAAAATTTAAAGATATGTGGTCAGGAGATATTACTGAGCAAAGAATAAAGCCAACAAAGCTGTCTGCTTGAGACATCCTGTTGATTTTCTATCAGAAGTCAAGCGTATGCCGAACTCATTATTCAAAGAGTATGAAAAACAAAAGTTCTGTCTTACTGATAACTGCTGACAAAATAAGAAACAAACAAACAAAAAGCAGCACAACAGTTGGAATAATATTTTACAAACGTACTGTAACTGGGGAGCCGGCAGTGTCTCAGGGCTAGACTTCTTAGTAGGGATTGCTGATTTAGGTGATGGCTTAGGCAACACTGGGGGCTTGAACAATCCAGGTTTGGTAAGTTCAGCTGGCAAAGCAACAGTTCCTATCTGTTTAGGGCTGTTTATTTTGGGTTTGCAGGCTGGCACTGGAGGTGGTCCATGGGCACCAACATTCATGGAAACAGTCAAGGGGTTCAATTTTTGCTCCAATTCTTTGCAAATGGGATTTGACAGTATCTGTCTGGGCACCTCGGGCTCTGGTGGTTTCAAATGTGTTTTCTTGTTCAAAGCAGCTATTCTGGGATAGGAAGCGGGAGGTACAGGTGGGGGCTCACTGCTTCGGCTTCCTGGCAGCACCGGTAGTGGTTTCGCTGGCATAGAATGCGCATTTCTGGGGAAGCGCAGTTCTTCTCCTCTCAGCTTTTCTAAGTCCTCAGGATTTATCTCAGGTAAGCTGCGTTTTGGAGGTGGTGGTGGTAGCTGAGGCCCAGCAGACATGCTTGGAAAGGTGTGCGCCTTCAGAATTCCGGGGTATACGTTTCTGCCTATCACAGGCACTGGTGGAGGAGGGTAAGATGGCGGATGAACCATGGTGTTACAGGAATCTGTACAGAAAACAAACAACAAAACACATATACACAGTTCATCTTATATTTGTTCTCCAAGCAGAATACTCTTTCTGGATCTTTTCCTCACTGAAGGGCCGATGATCAGTTCCCCACGCTGTTATGAATAGCGTGGGGGAAAAATACCGCTGGAATAGTGCAGGGAACTAACTCTCCCATGATCAGTACCAATAACATGTAGATTTATGTAGGTTATTAGCACTGATCATAGGGGTACTTCTACGGGAGGACTGTGCCTGGGCTCATGTGCCTCACTGTCTCTGATCCTAGGGTGCAGGCAAATGCAGGAACTAGTCTGGTGCTGATGGCTCTAGCATTCGCGTTTGGCCACTGGAGCCTGAGCGATCCACATTTTCTAACTGGCACAGAGCCCCTAAAATTGAGATTTTATCATTGGATTCATATTTCCATTAATTAAGAGACCATCAAGAATCAACCTGACTCTTTTTCTAATTAAAATAACCAAGGACTTGAAATATATTTCATGCATGTTTTTGTAAATAGTGAAATAGACTATTCTCTTTTTACTTTTTTCAATAAAGTAGTGTGACTGCCACATTGGCCCCCTTGAATGCACAGCATTAAAGATTACAAAATAAAAAAATATATGGTGATAACTTTTTATTGGTCTAACTTAATATAGTTTTTACTGGTCCCAAAGAAAGGAGCAGTCTTCAGTGGAACACCCCTTTTACATGTGAATTTTGACACAGAAATACAGGGATCTAGGATTATATAAATTTGCGGCATTTATCCAACCAGAGCTTACATACATGAAATTCCCCCAAACACTGACATTTAAAATATATAGAAAATATTTAAAATAGTAACCCCCCCCCCCCCCCACTAAATACTTGTTCAGTGAATTGTTATATTACTTCTCTCTGAATCAGAGAGAGATTGTTACACCAGGTTGGTGTGGGACCATTAAAACAATGAAGCTGCACGCGAGGGAGGGGAGAGGGTAACGGGAGGGGAAAGGAGCAAGGAGGGGGGAAGATGGGTGGGGAGGGGTGAAAAGGTGAAAGCAAAAAAATTGATGACGGACTCAATCACTGGCTTTTTGTTATACATGTTATGATGTTGCTATGTTATTTGGGCCAGATGTGGAATGTATCAAAATTTTGATTGTCATCAATAAAAATGTTGAAAACTAAAACAATGAAGCTTGGTTTTCCCTTGCCTTTCTAAGGCAGTACAGAAGAGCTGCTGCTTATTCATTCAAGAAGAACAATCTAAAGCAAATCCTTGAAATAAAAACAGTGTTGCCCTTTTTTTTGTTCCAAGTACATCTACAGAGATCCTTTTACAGAACACTCTTAGGCTTCTACAATTCACATAACTTGCCTTCTGTACCATTTGGCTCCAAATATTCGCCTTCTTCATCGTCATCCTCTTCCTGAACATCTGTTAATGGAAAGAACAGCTCTTACAGACATTCATTAATACTACCAACAGAACGTTTGGGGAAAATTCCCTATCATTCAAAATTCTTAAATGGGTTACATTATTTTTTTTCCTAGCTGGAAACTGTTCTCCATGGAAGAGTGGACCTCCCCCCTCCCCCCACTAAAGGGGCCCTTCTACTAAGCTGATGCATGCTTACCACAGCTAAAAATGACTTACCATGGAGTGCGCTCAGGCATCCCGTTGTAGTTTTAGGATCAGCGTACACTACCCACAAGCTAAAAAATAACATGTATTTTTTGGTGCTGGGGGGCGGAGAGTGGGCATGTTTTATGCTAACTGGTTAGCACAGCTACATTAGCACTTGGTTAGTGCATGAGCCCTTACCACCTACAAAATAGGTGGTGACAGGGTGTAATAAAAGTGAATTTTAAAGATTGTTTTTCAACTCTGCCTTGACCGACCAGTGCACTCGGGGTCTATATTTTTGATTAGAAGTGGTTCTGTTTGGAAATGATTGTTTAACTTTGATTGTGTGAAAATAAGTTGGAATGTAGAAGATAAGACACAGCTCTAATTAATTTGTTATGTGAAGGGAAAGATGGGGCCTGTTTTCGAGTTCAGACTGGCCACTTGGACTAGGAAACATGTGACCACACTCCCACAGTATGGCTTGTTTACCTAAACAGAGAAGCATTCTGTAATTTTCCTTAGCTCTGAACATGAGTTCTAAACCTAATAAAAAAGGGAGGCCTCTGGCAGTGAAGTGGGAGTGAATAACATACGAACTGCGCAGAGAACCATGTTTCCTGGTCAAAGAAGCTCCTGGCTTTCGCTGTGAACAGGGCCCCCCCAGCTGATAAGAGCCTGGATGTTGTAAGGACCAGTGATGATTGTTTATAGTTTATGATTGTTTATATAAACTTGACAGGCTGAAGATAGGACCCGACGTGGTGAACTGGATTAGGAACTGGTTGACGGACAGACGCCAGAGGGTGGTGGTTAATGGAATTCGCTCGGATGAGGGAAAGGTGAGTAGTGGTGTGCCTCAGGGATCGGTGCTGGGACCGATTCTGTTCAATATATTTGTGAATGACATTGCCGAAGGGTTAGAAGGTAAAGTTTGCCTTTTTGTGGATGTTACTAAGATTTGCAACAGAGTGGACACCCAGGAGGGAGTGGAAAACATGAAAAAGGATCTGCAGAAGCTGGAAGAATGGTCTAAGGTTTGACAATTAAAATTCAATGCGAAGAAATGCAAAGTGATGCACTTAGGGAGGAGAAATCCACGGGAGACGTATGTGTTAGGCGGTGAGAGTCTGATATGTACAGACGGGGAGAGGGATCTTGGAGTGATAATATAATATCTGAGGATCTGAAGGCGACGAAACAGTGTGACAAGGCGGTGGCCGTAGCTAGAAGGTTGCTAGGCTGTATAGACAGAGGTGTGACCAGCAGAAGAAAGGAGGTGTTGATGCCCCTGTACAAGTTGTTGGTGAGGCCCCACCTGGAGTACTGTGTTCAGTTTTGGAGGCCGTATCTTGCTAAGGATGTAAAAAGAATTGAAGCGGTGCAAAGAAAAGCTACAAAAATGGTATGGGATTTGCGTTACAAGATGTATGAAGAGAGACTTGCTGACCTGAACATGTATACCCTGGAGGAAAGGAGAAACAGGGGTGATATGATACAGATGTTCAAATATTTTAAAGGTATTAATCTGCAAACGAACCTTTTCTGGAGATGGGAAGGCGGTAGAACTAGAGGACATGAAATGAGATTGAAGGGAGGGCAGACTCAAGCAGTATTTTTTCACGGAGAGAGTGGTAGATACTTGAAATGCCCTCCTGCAGTAGGTGGTGAAGATGAAAACAGTAACAGAATTCAAAAATGCGTGGGATAAACAAAGGAACCCTGTTCAGAAGGAATGGATCCTCAGAAGCTTAGCGGAGATTGGGTGGCAGCACCAGTGGTGGGAGGCAGGGCTAGTGGTTGGGAGGCGGGGCTAGTGTTGGGCAGACTTCTACGGTCTGTGCCCTGAAAATGGCAGATACAAATCAAGTACAATAAAAGAACCAGGGTCTCAATCAGGGGAGGAATCAATGAGAGAACAGATATAACTACATAAATAGTAGTGAATCCATAAATTATTAATGTGTGTGTGGAGTAGTCTCAGAGTAATAACTCACCCAAGCGAGGAAACGCCAAAGCGATTTTATACCTCTGAGGGTGGACAAGCTTCTCAATCATTGATCTACTCCATAATTTTCAAAACAAATTTTGTTAGCAAAAACCCAGTGCTCTAAAATAACTTCACTCAAAAATACCTAATCTTTCATGGTACCCCACCAAAAACACTCACACTAGCACTCAATAATAGTACTGCGGAAGTGCTTTCTCTTAAATCTTCAAACTCCAAACCCCATAAAAGTCCATACATAAGGATTAATATTTTTCACTAGGGGGGGGAGGAGAAAACTTTCTAAAAGCACTGGGTTTTTGCTAACAAAATTTTTTTTGAAAATTATGGAGTAGATCAATGATTGAGATGCTTGTCCACCCTCAGAGGTATAAAATCACTTTGGCGTTTCCTCGCTTGGGTGAGTTATTACTCTGAGACTACTCCACACACATATTAATCATTTATAGATTCACTACTATTTATGTAGTTACTAGTAAAAAAGCCCCGTTTCTGATGCAAATGAAACGGAGGCTAGCAAGGTTTTCTTCTGTGTGCATGTGGGAGTGTGTGTGTCCCTGCCCTCTACTACTACTTCTCTCCCTTCCCCTGTGCTGTCTGTTCCCCTCTCCCCTCGGAGTCGAGTCCTTCAGTGTTAAGTTTCTTGCTGTGCTGTGCTGTGTTTGTGTTACAGAGATAGTGAGGGCTTCTGCCCTCTCTTCCCTCCCCCCTCTGCGTCCTTCACTGTTACAGAGAGAGCGATTTGATTTCATGCTTTGCTGTGTTTTCCTTCACTATTTGTGTTACAGAGAGAGCGAGGGCGGGGCAGACACTCATGGGGTAACCGGATATCTCTCCCCCTTCACACTTCCA
Organism: Microcaecilia unicolor; assembly: GCF_901765095.1. Taxonomy (NCBI): domain Eukaryota; kingdom Metazoa; phylum Chordata; class Amphibia; order Gymnophiona; family Siphonopidae; genus Microcaecilia; species Microcaecilia unicolor. The sequence goes on along the minus strand of NC_044032.1, from coordinate 490,534,195 downwards.
GCTGGAAGCTTCATTTAGAACGTTGGTGGTGCCTTTTATATATAGAGATATCTGTTCTCTCATTGGTTCCTGCCCTGATTGAGACCCTGGTTCTTTTATTGTATTAGATTTTATATTACCAGTGGTTAATTCTGGGATTTTGTTAGTATTGTTGATTTACTACAGATACAAATCAAGGTCAGGTATACACATAAAGTAGCATATATGAGTTTATCTTTGTTGGGCAGACTGTATGGACAGTACAGGTCTTTCTCTGTCGTCATCTACTATGTTACTATAGTGTATTATTGCTTCTTTTCCTGGTCTAGGAACTCTTAGCATTGCTTAGATGTAGAGACCAGTGATGTAATGACTGTTTATAGATAGGTATTGTTTCTTTTTAGTTATATAGCTAATCATTGCGTGTATATATCTTAATCATTGTAGATTTTAGCACCTCTAATAAAGGTCTCATTTACCTAATACGAATCCAAAAGAATCCACAGTACTTACTGAGTAGTCTGTGTTAGTGAAACAGGGGCTCAGATCACCATCAGTCCGCCCCTGCTCCAGGCCCTAAGGAAATGTTATGAATAGATGCTAGTTGCAGAGCTTTTATTTGTGTAGCCTCATAACTATGGAATCATTTAGCTCTGTGCTATTCTCACAAGACTATGGGGCCCTTTTACTAAGTCACATAAGCATCTATGCGTGCCCAACGTGCGCCAAAATGGAGTTACCGCCCGACTACCGCATGGCTCTTGTGGTAATTTCATTGTTGGCGCGCGTCAGATCCACGCATCTGAAACATATTTTTTATTTTTGGGCGCACGTAATGGACGTGCGCCAAGTGGCATTTGGCACACGTAGGTCATTACTGCCCGGTTACCGTGTAAGTCTTTACCACTAGGTCAATGGCTCGTGGTAAGGTCTCAGACCCAAAATGGACGCGCGGCAATTTTCATTTTGCTGCACGTCCATTTTCGGCAAAATTTTTTTTTAAAAGGCCCTTTTTACAGGTGAGCTAAAAAATGGATTGGTGCGCGCCCAAAACCCGCGCCTACACTACCGCAAGCCATTTTTCAGCGTGCCTTTGTAAAGGACCCCTGTGTGAATAGTGAAGAGTTCAGATGCCATACAGCCCAAATCACCAAGAGCTGCACAGTGCCAGAAGAAAACAGAACAGCAATTTCAGAGATGGGGCTGACAAGAGCTTCTGGAGAAGGTAGGGGAGGATTAACAAACTTGAAAGAAACCCAATTAAGCCTGGATGCTGAAGACTGACTAGTAGGAGCAGTTCGTCTTAGCAATCTTAGTGCACCAGAGTAGTTGGACTTGGCTGCATCATTGGAGGGGGACCCCTCCTCCTACCAGGCCCCGGTTACTTTGTTCAGAGATTGTCTATGCTTTCATGGTGAACATTTTTGCCAAAGTGGATCTCAATTGGAAAAAAAATGTAGATCACTGAAACAAGATATTGCTCACCTTCTGCTTCTACTGAATTGTGAGTGTATTTGATATCAACAGGGCGTTCCACTGAACCATAAAAACTGTCAGCATCAGATTCTGAATCACTACATTAAAGAAAACAAATAAAATTATATTAAATAAGGTTTACCCCCGCAACTCCTTTTTTGGTCTCATACATATAGAAACAAAGAAAACATAGCAGACTCCAACCCTGTTGAGTAGACTGGATCCTGACCCTTAGGTCAAAGGTTAAGCAATTTTAGGCAAAGTGCTTTTGCTTAGTAAGTGCAGGGAAGGAGGTAGACTTGATGGCTTTGAGTCTGGCCTTAAGCAAATGATGGAAATTTGACAGACAGTTTCACAGATAGATTGGTATCAGAGTGCTTCATGGACAATGTTCAAGAACCCTTACAGATCACCATGTACTAAGAGGGAAGGAGGGAGCGTTGTACATGTATTTATCTATTTGGATTTAGCTCATGTGTTTAAGGTGAGTTACAATCAGGGGAAGTAGGTACTCCCCTGTGATATACAGATCCAAGTTTGCACCTGAGGCAATGAAGGGTTAAGTAACTTGCCTAAGATCACAAGCAGCAGCAGTGGAATTTGAACCGGGCTTCCCTGATTGTCAACCCTGTGCTCTACTTTTGCCAGCCTCTACTTTTGCTTGATTGTACTGTCTACGTGGAGGTTTTCCTGTTTGCTGTATCTAACCCTGTGCTCTAACCATTAGGCTACTCCTCCACTCCTACTCCTTTTTTTGTAAATGCCTGCTAGCCACACATGGCTGGCAAGTCCTAAGCAAAGGTCTCCGAGAGCTGCCTCTGGCTTTCTAGTTTATATAACAGGGATCACCAGAGCACTTAGCCCAGGCAATACTCAGAGTTCTCATTGTGTAACTCAGTGATTACAGTACCAGTCTTCTGGCTTAGCTAAATGAACCATGACTCTCTCAAGAACCCAGTACAAGTGTACTTTTGAATGAACCAGTGGAAGTTGCTTTTGTGCAATGACTTGGGCATCTTCCTGGCTGCTGTAAATGCTAAACAACAGTACCCTCAGCCCCTGACACTCCAAAGAACATAAACTGGTTCTGAGAATAGATTCTGGGTCTCCCCGCAAGAGTGTCACTAGGCCACTGGGTTGGCTACATACCACAAAATTATTAGATGTTCTTACTGCAACTTTACCTTTTATTGTTGACTTGTTATTATATATATTTAATACCTGTTTATATATGTTTTTAAAATAAATCTCAATAAAATTTCATGGAAAAAAAAAACACCTCATAGTAGATAACAGCAGATAAAGACCTTTATGGTCCATCCAGTCTGCCCAACAACAAAAACTCAGTATAAGCTATGATGTGATACTACATATGTATACTTGTTCTTGATTTGTCTTTGCCATTTTCAGGGCACAGACCATAGAATCTGCCCGGCACTGGTCTTATTAATTTATTTAGATTTTCCTCACACCTTTTTTAGTACTAGCTCAAGGGGAGTTACATTCAGGTACACTGGGTGTTTCTCTGTCCCTGGAGGGCTCACAATCTAAGTTTGTACCTGAGGCAATGGATGGTTAAGTGATTTGCCCAAGGTCACAAGGAACAGCAGTGGGATTTTAACCGGCCACCTCTGGATGTCAACACTGGCACTCTAACCACTAGGCCGCTCCTCCACTCCATGCACAGAAGGTGTGGAACCAAACAAGCTTAGCGGTAATTAGATGGCAACACCAGTAATTGGGAAGCAAAGCCAGACTTCTATGGTCTGTGCCCTGATCGTGGCTGGACAGATTCAGCTTCATTAACTGGAGAACAAGACCAGTGCCGGGAAGACTTTTAAAGTCTGTGCCCTGAAAATGGCAAGGACAAATTGAGATCAAGTATATGTTTGTAGTATCACATCATACCTTATACTAAGTTTACCTTGTTGGGCAGACTGGATGGACTGAACAGGTTTTTATCTGCCATCATCTACTATGTTACCCTGCGATCCCTTGCCTAGGCCCCCTCTCAGACACTATACTTTAAATAAGGCAAAAGTGATGCCTCATTAAAAGTACAGGGTCTGGGAGTGGGGTCCCACTAGACACTATGGAATTTTTGGAGGGGGAGGGAGGCCACTAGATATCCAAGACAATTTTTGTTTTTTTTAATATAGGGGGAAGGGGTGTCTGGGTTGGGTTGAGTCAGGGGCACTAAACTAACAGGGCAAGTTTAAAAAAAAAAACATTTTTAGTAGAGGAAGAGAGAATCTGAGTCAGGCTGGGTTGGAGGGAGAGGCCACAAGATTACCAGGGCAAGTTTTTTTTTGTTGTTTTTTTTTAATACTGGGGGAAGGGAGCCATTGAAGAAAGCATCTGGGGTAGGATGGTTGGGTTGGATGTAGAGAAGGGGTGCTGCTAGACACCTACTCCTCTCAACCAGGAACTGGTAAAAACTTTCCTGCGTACAATGTCCGTCAAAAACTTGAAAAAAAAAAAACTTCAAAGTAGTGCAATTGTTAATAACTGCATTACCATGAATTTTAATGCAGTGTGCAGTAATGGTTTCTTCGCAAGTTAACGCTCATGATGAAATCCTTTCTGCATTGCTCGGCCAGTAAAACTCACAGTAATGCTTTCTGTATCAGCCCCTGAAAGAGGTACACTACACTGCTGAGTGAGCCATGTTCTTCAAATGGGTTTGTGTAGCGCAGCTGACATGTTTACATATGGTACTAATGGCACTATTGAGGGTGTATCAAAGAAAAGGAGATGAGCCACCTATGTGAAGACTAACAAAACAAGCAAACACAGAGAAGGGATGGCCCATGGTTTTCCAACAGAGGAGAAAAGATTGTGAGCCCTCCAGGGACAGGGAAATACCCAGAGTACCTGAAAATAACTCACCTTGAGCTACTACTAAAAAAGGTGTGAGCAAACTCCAAATAAATAAATAAATAAGAGAGGCACTAGAGATCAAGTGCCAATAAAAATATTTTTTAATCCTCAACAAATGCAATAGTAAAAACAGTATTTCTCTCATTGCCCTGTAAGGGATGCAACAAAGCTCCAGGACCCTGTTGAAGGTGTTACATTAGCACCTTCTTCACAAGAATTTTAACTCCTTAAGTGTGACTAAGATTCTGCCAATTGCCTGTAATTAATACATATCCAGTTTCCTCTGGAAACTTTCTTATGATCCCTGTTGAGTGAATTTCCCTTCCACAACATTCTCTAGACATGAAAGCTTCCTTCTCTTGTTCTACTGTCACATATGAGGAACAGGGATGTCTGGTCTCGAAAGCTTACATGATTTAAGAGATATCACAATCTGAAAATAATTCACTTTTCTTCAAGAATGATAAACCCTGCTAGAATGCCACATGTTGGACATCACATGTCATATAGAGAAAAACATTTTAAAATATGATATGAAAATAGCAAAAACTTTGCAACGTGGCTAGTGAAGACTGGGCTCATTTAAAAGTTTCTTATTAGTGGCAGATGCCAAGTATGCCTGATGTGGACTAGATCAGTGCTTCTCAACCCTCCCCTTGACAAATTTTTAGGATCACCACAAATGAATTTGCATGAGATACATTCGCATATAATGTATCTCTGGAATTATGCAAATTTGTCTGATGCATAATTATTGTGGTGATCCTGAAAACCCAACTGGCTAAGGGCCTCTTTTACAAAGCCGCGGCAAATGAGAGGAAGCCCATTCAATTCCTGTGGGTTTCCTCTAATTTTCTGCGCGAGAATCGCTAGCGTGGCTTTGTTAAAGAAGGCTTAAGTGTGCCTTCAGGATATAGGATGGGAAAGGGTAAACTAGAGGCCAGCTGCTGGAACTGGGCATACAATCACTCCCTGGCCACTCCACAGATAAATCACTGTTTATAGATGCAGAATTATCAGCAGAGTATTATGAATTTAAATTAACATTTAACTGCAAACAAAACCTATATTTAGTTTTAGGTTCCGTAGCATTTGTATAAGTTGTTAAAAGCCTGTGGCCTCTAATATCCCTAGTTTATTAACATCTGGATAAACCCAAACTCCTGGCTTCAGTCTAAGGTTTAATTTCTTTCAAAAAAAACCAAGTAAAATAAATATAATAAAACAAGCTACTGTATGATTAAACATCATCAAACAATAGATTATTTTCCCTCCAAAGCACTGCAGCTTTATAGCAGTCCTTTAATATTGAGTTTCTGTGTGCGGGGACAGAAAAGAAATGAGCTAAAGTTAAAAAGAGAGCAGCTACTTACCTTAAATCAGTCACTGTTTCCTTCTTTTCATGGTAGTAATCTATTTCTTTCCTTAGTGATAACATCCATTTCTAGGAACAATAATGTCATCAAAGGATTAAATGGTTGATACTAATGTTTTAATTATAAGACTGCTATCTGTAAACAATCTGAATTTCCTGCATGACCTACTCAACACTGTTCGCTCAATTTCATGTCCTTTACGATAGCCCTCAAAGCAGAACTAAAAAGAGCAGTTTTAATTTCAAGTGAAATTAAACTGGTGAGATATGTATCATCATCATTAGTATACCAAATCTAATAAACCATAATCCATAAGTGTCAGAGTGACAGGACTGGAACCTGACCTGCTTTTACCCGCAGTTTACTTCATCCTCACTTGGAAAGTGTCAACTCTGAGGGTAGCCCAATGCCGGAGCAATCTTTGACAAAACATAATAAATAATGACGGGTGTTGGTAATGTGGATACTGGCCACTAGGCATAGGCGGTCGGTGGCCCAACTGTTTGGGGAGGCTAAAGGGGGGGGGGTTAGGGGTGGGGCCAGGGGTGGAGCTTAAATCCATAATTGTCTGATCACACACAGAAAAAATAAATAAATAAATGTCACAATTAATACCTTTTATTAAATTTAGATATTAGTTATGTATCATATGTCAAAGAATAAAGTGGTTGCTCAAAGCATATACTAACCACAATCGCTCAACTGCAAAACACTATGCACAACTTTGTGCAAAAACACACTCTGAACCTTACTGTACCATAAATATTACACTGGGCAGAACCTAATACACCAATATACCACCCACACGGAAAATGCAGACCGTCAACAATATTGAAACAAGGGATCATAATATCACAATTCTCATGTAGAGCCACAAAACATCCTAATTCATGTTTAATGTGGGATAAAATGTCATAAATAAGTAAATAAACTTTTAATGTAGAACACCTAATTCTCAAAGTGGACATATTCCAAACACTAAAATGAAAATAAAATGATTTTTTTCTACCTTTGTTGTCTGGTGACTTTCTTTTTCTGATCATGCTGGGTCAGTATCTGATTCTGCTGCTATCTGTCCTCTTAACTCCGTTTCCAGGGCTTCCTTTCCGCCTTTCTTCTTCATTTCTTGTCCTACATCCATAAGTAAAAGCTGGGTCCTCCGCAAACTTGACTGTCCAGTGGATCCAGCTTTTGCCTATTTTCTTCATCCATGTGCAGTTTTTCTACTCTCTTCCTTTTCTGTTATCTCATCTCCTTCCTCACTCCTCCCTCCCCCTCCATGTCCCGCAACCCTCCTCTCCCCCCTACCCTCCCCTCCATCCACCCATGTCCAGCAACTCTCCTCTCCCCTTCTTCCACCATGTCCAGCAACCCTCCTCTCCCCTTCTTCCACCATATCCAGCAACCCTCCCCTCCCCTTCTTCCACCATGTCCAGCAACCCTCCTCTCCCCTTCCCTCCATCCAGCAACCCTCCTCTCCCCTTCTTCCACCATGTCCAGCAACCCTCCTCTCCCTTCCCTCCATCCAGCAACCCTCCTCTCCCCTTCTTCCACCATGTCCAGCAACCCTCCTCTCCCCTCCATCCAGCAACCCTCCTCTCCCCTTCTTCCACCATGTCCAGCAACCCTCCTCTCCCCTCCATCCAGCAACCCTCCTCTCCCCTTCTTCCACCATGTCCAGCAACCCTCCTCTCCCCTTCCCTCCATCCATCCAGCAACCCTCCTCTCCCCTGCCCTCTCCTCTCCCCTTCTTCCACCATGTCCAGCAACCCTCCTCTCCCCTTCCCACCATCCAGCAACCCTCCTCTCCCCTTCTTCCACCATGTGCAGCAACCCTCCTCTCCTCTCACGTCTGCCCTTTTTCCTTCCTGCCCCCCCCCCCGCCGTACCTTTAAATATTATAGTTTTGCTGGAGTTGCGGGCAGCCGGCATTGAAGACATCGGCAGGCTTACGCCGGTTCCAGCAGCCTTCCCTTCCCTTGTTGCAAGTCGGATGATGGCTCCGCCCTCGTAGAAACAGGAAATACGTCAGAAGAGGGCGGAGCCATCATCCGACTTGCAACGAGGGAAGGAAAGGCTGCTGGAACCGGCGTAAGCCTGCCAATGTCTTCAATGCCGGCTGCCCGCGACTCCAGCAAAACTATAATATTTAAAGGTGCGGCGGGGGCGGGGCAGTGACGGGCTGGGGAGGCTTAGCCTCCCCAAGCCTCTTATACGGGGCGCCTATGCCACTAGGGAAGCTGACTCATTTCGCAGCATGCCTAGTTCCAGCATCACTGGAACCAATTTCTTTAGAGAACAGTTCTCCACATGTTTATGTTTGCTAAAACTTTCTATACCACCCTACCTGACTGGCAGATCTGGGCGGTTTATAAATCTAAAATATAAACTTAAAAAGAGGAAAGAAACTACAATAACTTGATAGGAAAGAAACCAAGCAGTCAAACAAAGAGACAAAGGTCTAAGGGAACCAAACAAATTGGGTGTTATGACCCGGTAGTAGTGAGCCCCTGTGCCCCGACTGAGCACGGCTGAGATGGAGTGATGCTGCACTTGGTCAGGCAGCCAGACAACCCCTAGCTTCACCTGGGAAGCAACCACCGTTCACCGAGTTGAGGTTCCAGCTGCAGGTGGCCACCAGGACTTCTGGAACCGGCGGGGTTGCACAGCCGCTGACCAGGATGGCAGGGAACAGACGCAGTCCAGAACCAGTTCTCCGATAGGCAAGAATAGTCAAAATCAATCCAGGGTCAAGGCAGGCAGCAAACAAGCGTAATCCGAGAAACCTAGCCAAGGTCCGGTACACAGGAAAACAAGAACAGAAGATGGTCAGCGAACAGCACTCCGACAGCAACTCCTCAAAACAATTGAGGCTGAAGCAATGAAGGCCTGGAGGCAGTGCTTTAAATAGTGAAGGAATCAGGCTAAAACATGTGCAGCTGAAACAAGATGGCTGCCCCCATCAGCAGAGAAACCCAATGCCCAAATACGGGCCAACCCCAAGATGGCTGCCATAAGCTGAGATGCCCATCCCAAGATGGTCGACCTATCCTGGAGAACCGTTACCAAAATAGCCGGCTATCTCTGCCGGATTGCGCCTCGCCGGCGAATCGGCCACGCAGACCTGGAACCAGGTGAGGAACGTAACATTGGGGGAGGGGTGGAGGAGGGCTGGACAAAGTAGCAGTAAGGGGAAGGAACAGGTGACGAACCAACCATAAGCGTGTTTGATAACTAGGTATTTAAATGAAAAGCTTCATTGAATAAACTAGGTTTTTAAAACAACGTTAACATTCTTAAAAGAGGATTCAGAACGAATAAAGAGCAGGAGAGAATTCCAATAGTGAAGGGACATAAAGAAAAAAGCACAGTGATGTGTGAACTCGAGCTCTGCTACTTTGGGACTGGGAAGAACAAGGTAGTGATCATTCAAAGAGATCTAGCCAGAGAGTAGGTACTGTCAAAGATGCCAATAGTCAGGGGATCCACACCTAAAAGCAGAGAAAGTCTAAATCTGGAAAGTGTTTAGTATTACAAAGTAGCAGCTTTATCAGTAGCCTTTTAATACAGGTGGAATAGGCTGATGGAGGGGGGGGGGGGGGGGGAACATCCACCATAGCCAACCAATAACATGGTGTGGGGATATCAGCCCTTCCCGCCACTGTGGACTGCTGTGCATTGGGGGGGGGGGGGGTATTTAGAAGAATAGAGGGCGAGCTGTTAATGGGATGGGGAGGGGGAAGACCAATAGGGGTATTATTACGCGTTTAAGAGGTAAGGTAGGCAGCAGGGACTGGCAAACCTGCAGGGAGAGGGTGGGTGATGCAAGACATAGGGGGCAGGATCTGCAAAATCCTCTACCAGAGAACCTTGTTTCACTGGAGCGTCACTGCTTCAGGAAGAAATGCTTTCTATTAACTCCATTTCTTCCTGAAGTAGTGACGCTCCAGTGAAACAAGGCGTTCTTGTAGAAGATTTTGTTTGAATACATTGCTTTTGGCTCATGATTAAGCAGCAGAGAGTGGATGGTGATGCCGTGGCAAAGTCATTAGGGTAGCGGGGAATATAGACTTCTGTTTTCCGTCGTTGGATAAGTACTGATTGGTGCACCACTTTGGAGGGGGGGGGGGGGGAATTACAGTTTTTTTTTTAATATCTGCTGATTATTTTTGATGGTTAGTTTGTATGTGTTTATATGTCTGAGAATTTTCTCTCACAACACTCATCCAGATTAGTTTACAAAAGGTAAAAGTGGCGTACAGGTTAGCCAGGCTCTACTGGGGGCAGTTTAGTCCCAAATGCTAATTTGAAAAAATAGGCTTTAAGTAAAGACTTAAATCCCTATATCCAGTGTACCAGAATGCCCTATTAGTCGGACTCTACACTTGTCCTTGACTGGACACTTGTCTCTAGACTGTACACCTGTCTTTTAGATTGTAAGCTCCTTGAGCAGGGACTGTCCTTCTATGTTTGAATTGTACAGCGCTGCGTAACCCTGGTAGCGCTTTAGAAATGTTAAATAGTAGTAGTAGTAGTAATTACCTTTTAACTACTGAGAAAGATGTCAGCTAAATTCAAATCCCTATATCTAGTGTGTCTGCCTGTAACTTACCTTTTAGCTAATGAGAAAGATGTCAGCTAAATTCAAATCCCTATATTCAGTGTAACTTACCTTTTAACTACTGAGAAAGATATGAGCCTGATTCAAATCCCTATATCCAGTGTACTTGCATGTAACTTAACTACTGAGAAAGATGTCGCTACAATTTGCCTAATTTTTAACTTAGGGTCTCTTTTACAAAGCCGAGCTAGCGATTCCCATGCGGCAAATGAGGAAGCCCCTTCCTCTCATTTACCACTCAGAGGCCCATTGGTAATAAAGCACCTGCATATAATATACTAACTACTTTGATTGTACAACAGAAAGGTGATATATCAAGAATCAACTAAATAAAATGGTGTGTGTGTGTGGGGGGGGGGGGGGGGTACACTGGTATGAAAGGGAAGAGATTTTGGATTTAATTCATACCTTTTCCAGTTGTAGCTCAAGGCAAGCTACATCAGGTACAGCAGTATTTCCCTGGAGGGCTTACAATCTAACTTTGTACCTGAGGCAATGAAGGCTTAAGTGACTCGACCCAAGGTCAAAAGAAGTTACAGTAGGATTTTAATACTGGCTTCTCTGATTCTCTAATCATTAGGCTACACCTTCATAATAAATGAGTGAATAATAAAGCTACGCAGCAGCCTCCCAATAGCTCAACTGGAGGTGACAGGGTATCCAGTCACATGATATCCAGGAAAGAAACCCTCTAGCAAACTTCCAAACAGAAAGCAATGAGTCCTGCTGAAGGACTGAAGACCAGTATTTTAGTACTTTGAGCTGGACAGGCTGAAATGTCTATATAACACTGCTACCGATCAAACCAGTTCCTGCATATATTGTTTTGTATACAAGTAGGCACAGATATTTCACCTTTCTTTCATCTTCTGATGACGCAGAGAAGTACCACGTTCTATGCTTCTTGCTGATATGAACGATCTTGAAGGGAAAGACATTGTTTGATGTTGTTTCCTCTGCCGCTCTCATAACCCTATAAAATAGGAAGAGTTTGTCATGTGTACAATGCACAGTTTTGCCGAGTGGAATACAAATATCTTAAAATTATATACAATGCTATAATTAGCTACCAGTGAGGAACAGGACATTAATATTTCGGCAAAGCCTTTGACTCTAAGACTGAAGTGATTTTCTTTACAAATGGCACTGATTGTGCAGGAAGCTCTAAAGAAGCTTTTTAGCTAGAACATAATCAGCCTCATTCTCTAAGGACAAAGGAAACAGGACCAACTTCCCATTCCTCTCCACCATCACACAGACACCCACCAAACTCTTTCAAGGTCTGGTCATGGTCAACAGTCACACTGCAAATTTAGCACTTTACAAGCAGAGCAGACAGTCATTTCAGATCTCAGCAACAGCAACACAGGCTAGGGGAATGTTGAGTAGGTAAATCGTGACATAGGGTTTTCATTTACAATTCCATGTCACATTCAAACGTTTTTCAAATCACTAGGAGGAAAGGTCCAAATTATAACAGATTTTAACAAGGAAGAAAATCTTCATGCAGGAAAAACTTCTAAACTAATAACTTGTGGGTCAATATTCAGCTGGTCAATGCTTGTTTTAAGCGCTGACTGCTATTAGCTAAATTAGACCAGGATATCAGGCCATGTTTGGGCGCTGGCATCAAACATCCAGGTCTTCAGCGAAACCTGAAGTTATGCAGGTGCTGGACAGTATTATGTAGTCCTATCTGTCCAGTTAGCATATAGCTAACTGAATATTACCGGTGCCTGCATAACCTCCGGGTCTGCCCCGGACCACCCTGCTCAGATTGTACCAGGGTAGTCAGAACTGATATACAGTGGCATTGCTTAGTTAAGTGCCACTGAATTACCAGCTCCATTCTTCACAAATTCTTCAATGGGGGATCACCACAAATAGATCACTCACCGCTGAGGTTTTCAATTAACATTTAAGAGGGGGAGAGGAGAGTGACTGAATTATCACTGACAGACCAGCTTAAACTATGCCATCAATCAATCCCTTATATTTTTGTATCAGCTTTCATCCGATCACTGAGCTTTGCAAAAATGTGAGTATCTCCAGCTCTGGGACAGAGAATCTAGCTACCAGTTTTGGTACATAATCTGTACAACAGCTTCCAAAGAAGAGAGAGAGGCAAGGAAGAACACCGCTACAGGGCCAGGTCTGAGTGCAGTGGATGCTCAAGCACCTGTAACACTGAGCAAACGCCTTTACTTTGTCCAAATAATGTTTGTTACAATTAGACTCCCTAATCATTTTCTATAGTTTGGTTCCTTTGAATGCTGCCGCCATCATTTTACCTGGTGACAGTTGGCCAAACTGAGGTAAAGGACTCCTGAGTGCTAGGCATTTTTCTAATTTATAGTTCAATGCTTTAACCACTAAAGTGGACTTCATTCCTGCAGCTGACCAAGATGACAGAGAATGCTTTCGGCTTTTGCTGTCAACTACATTTAGAAGCGTGATACATCATCTGGGAAACCACATACATCTCTAAACCAGAATGGTTGCAGAAGCTTTAGAAACTGGTTAGAGGGTATGGGGTGTTGTTGTGCCCCAGATATTAACAGGAAGAAACTGTTCCCCTCTATTTTGTATCCTTTTGCTTTGTGATTTACAGGTTGAAAGGCACTCTTTATTAGAGCTGAAGCATAGCACACCAAACACTGTGGTAATAGATGCCATGGCACAGCAAAGTGATGAGGTGGGTGGAATCTGCATCTCTTATTGTTTTATGCAAAGATATTGAAGCACCAATATTATCCAAAGGCACTGCAATACTATGTGGCCTTGAAATTTCAGGCACCAACTCACCTTTTGATAATAATGCTGACCAGAATTAAATATGGATTTTCCACCGTGTGGGACCAGTACCACTACAAGAGCATAGCCATACTGGGTCAGACCAATGGTCCATCTAGCCCAGTACCCTGTTTCCAACAGTGGACAATCCAGGTCATAAGTACCCAGCAAAAACCCAAATAGTAGCAACATTCCATGATACCAAACCCGGGACAATCAGTGGCTTCCCCATGTCTGTCTCAATAGCAGTCTATAGATTTTCCTCCAGGAACTTGGCCAATCCTTTTTTTTTTTAACCCAGATATGCTGCACTTCTGAGAAAGATAGCAGCTTACAGGCAAGTCAACCAGATAGACTGCCTGGTGATGTGGAGGGCAAGTCTACAACAGTCCACCTACAGTACGTACAGGAGCCAAGAAGAAGGTGCCTATTTTGAGCCTATTCTATAAGCAAAGTAGGTGCCTACTTTCTTCAGCGAATGCTAGTGAAACAGGTGAAATATACATGTACAATTTAGGCACAACCAATAATACCAGCCATAGATCTGATGTAAATTGTCATGCCTAGACTGTTAAAATGCACATATAAATTATATGCCTAACTGTGCACCTTGCCCATGCTCCCCCCATGTGCATGCCCATCTTCAAACTATGCACCATCGCATATAAGTGCCTTTTTATAGAATAGCGTGTAGCCTGAAAACTGGCAGTATGCTGGTCATTAATGTTGGCTTAAATGTTGGCACTCGCTATACAGTATTATTCCCCTAATGCCGTTCAATTAAAGCCCTGTGAAATTAACATTTAATTAAAAAACCTTTATTTACTCGGACTGAATCCACAGTCAGAACAGCGATATGTGTGAAAGTGAAGAAACCTGAGGGTGCTCCAAACTGCAGTCTTTGAAGAAAGGGAGGTAGTGGGATGCTATTTAGTGCTCTTGAAAAAACATCAAAGAGTAAGTCGATTGTGGCAGCTGTAGGAAGTGTCACTGGGTCTGAGAAGTTGCTGCACATTTTAAACATCATTACATAGGATAAAATAATAAACTATATGAAAGGCACTACTGGGAGCCTCAACTGTGTTCCTGTAGAAAAGTGGAGCAACTTTGGCACTGGAGCAAACGTCACCTTCTATTTCTCTACGACTGGTGCAATGCATAAATACTCCCTATATAACGCGTTCTATGCCCTCAGACCCTCTCCACTGAAGCAGGCCTGCTGCCAGACAACAGAGGTGGATTTTCCTTTTAATACAAACTTAGCAGAACTGCTGCCAGACATGAGGGGTAGATTTTCCTTTTAATGTAAACTTAGCAGAACTGAGCATAAAAAGCAGCCACGTTTACTGGCTCTTTAATAGCACTGCTTCTCATCTTCCACTCACCCCTCTATAATCAGCAGCTCTCTAGCAGTGCTGAACCACTCATTCTTTAAGTTAATTTGGTTCGGCCATTCTCAGAATCATTCACCACAGAGAAAACTAGCAATAAAGATGAACTGTAAGGCAGCCAGAATAGATGAAGCATAGCTGGAAAAAAAAAATCACATGCAGCAGAAAATAAAATTTCATTTTAAATGATGTCCTCATAAACAAACTGTGTACCATGACATCTGCGCTCCTCTAGGAACGACACTTTCTTTTAGAATTCTCTTTCCTGGATTTCACTCTGTCTTCCTACCCATTCCAACATCTATTGAGGCTCTGGCTAATCATTCTCTTTCGGCTCTTTACCCGAGCCAATATGTTCTATTGCATTAATTATGTGTTATTTACCAAGCTTACAAAATAACTCTTTGGTATTGGTTTAAAAAGCAGTATAGCAAATATTAATTACTTCAGCCAAACCATGGAAGTTCAGTCCACTAATGCAGTGATTCCCAAACCTAGTCCTCGAGGCACGCCAGCTAGTCAGGTTTTTAAGATATTCACAAAACATATCCACGAGAAATACTTGCATGCACTGCCTCCACTGCATGCAAATCCATCTCATGGGACCACTGCTTTTCAACATATTTATAAATGATCTAGAGATGGAATAACTAGAGATGTAATTAAATTTGCTAATGACACAAAGTTGTTAAATCACAAGATTGTGAAAAATTGCAAGAAGACCTTATGAGACTGGGCATCCCAATGGCAGATGATGTTTAATGTGAGCAAGTGTTAAGTGATGCATGTGGGAAAGAGGAACCCAAACTATAGCTGCATGATGCAAGGTTCCACAATAGGAGTCACCACTCAGGAAAAAGATCTAGGTGATGTTAGTGTGCTGTGGTGGCTAAGAAAGTAAATAGAATGTTAGAAATCATTAGGAAAGGAATGGAAAACAAAAATGAGAATGATATAATGCCTTTGTATTGATCCATGGTGCACCTACACCTCAAATACTGTGGCAATTCTGGTCTCTGCATCTCAAAAAGTTATAGTGGAATTAGAAAAGGTATAGAGAAGAGCAATGACATGATAAAGCAGATGGGACGACTTCCCTATGAGGAAAGGCTAAAGAGGCTAGGGTTTCTCAACTTGGAGAAGAGATGGCTGAGGGGAGATATGATACAGGTCTATAAAACACTGAAGTGGAACAGGTAGATGTGAATCACTTTTGTACTCTTTCCAAAAATACAAGGACTAGGGGACATTCAATGAAGTTACTAAATAGTAAATTTCAAATAATCAGAGAAAATATTTCTTCACTCAACAAGTAATTAAACTCTGGAATTCATTGTCACAAAATGTGGTTAAAGCAGTTAGCTTAGCAGGGTTTACAAAGGCTTGGATAATTTCCTAAAAATAAAGTCCATAAGCCATTATTAAGATGGACTTGGCAAAAACCACTGCTTATTATTAGGATAAGCAGCATAAAATTTATTTTACTGATCTGGGATCTTGCCAGGTACTTGTGACCTGGATTGGCCACTATTATACTGAGCTTGATGGACCTTCAGCCTATCCTAGTATGGCAACACTTATGTTCTTATGTTAGTTACATGTATAAGTACTTGGCACTATTCTATAATAGTGCACCTAAATCACTCAGCATGCAACTGTCAGGGGGGTATACATGTGGGAGGCACATAGGCATGTCAGGGGCATGTTGCTAAGTGACAGGCACAACTTATAGAATGCTATCAGTTGTGCACGTTGCATGGTTCACTTAGGCATGTCCACTTATGCCGCACCAATGTGGCTTTGCACTAGTATTCTCTAATGCCTTATGTGCCCCTGTCATGAAACACCTAGCCACTCGCCTGGGCATACCCCGCAGCCACTTAAGAGGGTCTATCCCCAGCATCTGCTGCTTGTGCTCTACACTAGCACCCTATTCCTACTGACTGGGTGCCAACTGCCTCTGGGCGAGTCTCCAGCTCTCAAATTATTCCCAGTGATTTCTAGGTTACTGGGGCCACACTTCCAGTGGTCCCACAGTTCCCAGAAAGCACTCACAGACCCAACACACAAACCACCAGGATTCTTTATCAGTCCAGACAGCAAAGGCAATAAACTGAATAGTGTTTATTGTCTTAAAATACTAAACAATGAACATAAAATCTGCAGTCAGAAAACAATAACAGGTAACTGAAATATAGATCAATTATCACACTAACTAAACATTTGTTTACTTTCTAAAAAGTACCTAGGAAAATCAAGACATATAATTCACTGAGCCTCAGCAAAGACATCCTACTCTCTTTTCTTCCTGGCTAAGACTGGAGCAAAAGCCAGTTCTCCTGGGTAATTTCAAAGTTCAGGCCAATCACAGCCCAGAACAAAAACATTAGAAAATATCTGGTTACACCACTACAGGCACTTCCTATTGTCTGTGTGCTAACTAAAAGAAAGAGCGGTCATTCCTCTGTAATAGTTTTAAACATAAACATGCACCACCTGCTCGCCAAACTAGAGAAATACACTTCAAGGAATAAATAATACAAGATAAAGGCTTAAAAACACACTGTTTTGTCACAGCCCCCTTAGGCCATTATAGAACTCATGCTAAGGGTGTCCCTTTGTGGTGCCTAAAATGAAGTACCAATTTATAGAATTGCTGCCAATGCCTCTTGATTGTGATTAGTGTGTGATCCTATGGCCACTAAGGCAGTAATTCTATTAAGAGTTGTTAGAGTTAGACAGCAAGAATGTGTGCAAATGCCAGTATTCTAATCATTTATGTGCACACATACATATGTAAATGACCGTTCTGTGGCTATGCATATTGGGCCACATTCTATATATGGCGCCTGAAATTCCACGCGGAATAAATTTCCGCCTAAGAGTATTCTGTAAGTGGCACCTATATTTAGGCACAGTATATAGAATACGCTTAGCCAATATCACAGTGCTTAAAACTTTGTGCATCCATTTACACCAAGGGAAACGTGATGTAAATGCCGGCACATAGGTTTAGGCGCACAGGGACATATTCTGTAACAGTGTGTGTAAATTTGGGAGCGCCCACAAAACGCCCATTTCCCCATCCATACCATGGCCCCTTTTTGGCGCTTTGCATTAAAATTTAGGCGCAATGCGCTACAGAATACGCTTAGCGAGTTGGGAGCGTAAATTCTAATTATTACCAATTAGTGCTCATTATTGCTTGTTAGGTGCCATTATCAATGCTGATTAGCTTGTTAAGTTACTTAAGTTACGCAATTTGTTATAGAATACGCTTGGACTTCATCGTAGAACACTAGCACGATATTATAGAATCTGGGGGGGGATTCTGTCAGTATGCGCTGAGATGCGATGTGTGCACTTTGCAGATGGGCACTCACGTGGGTCTAGGTTGAGCAGAGCACAGGCAGGGACACAAATTTCTAAAACCTTAGATAGGTTTTAGAACATAATATAGGTGCGACCACTTCCACCAGTTCTATGGCTAGAGTAAACATCTGCACCTGCAAAGCAGATGCACATAAAGAGTGGATGGCGCTCAATCTGGGCTCTGAAAAAAATGAGCGTGAGTGCTATTCTATAAACAGTACTCTGAGCTGGGTACCATTTACAAAATAGCACTTACTGTCAGGATCCACGCCCAGGATTTACACCAATCCTCGTACCTAAATTAGGCATGAATCTCCTGTATTCTAATAATACTCATATCTTTAGTGAATAACCTTGCACAGGTGTTGCTTAACAAATGTGGTGAGGGTAAGACGCAAGGATTCTGTGCTATGTGCAGGTGATATCACAGAAATGATAAGGAAGAGTGTTTTAGAGGGAAGCTTGTCTTTCTTGTCACTTTCTTTCTGCCGAGCTGACCTGAGGGGAGTAAAGAGCTTCCCTATTCTGTGGTGCTGAGTTTGCTGGCTTAGTCCAGGACACGAGTAAAGGGATGCTGATACCAAGCCACCTTTTCCTACCTCCCCACACCCAGGCTAAGACTGAAAAAGTGGAAATTTCAGGAAGTAAGGATCCACTCTCAAAAGGGGCAGCAACTCAGCAGAAAGGCAAAAGGAAAAGAGAGGTTCGGTGTATGCAGAAAAGCGCCTTCCCCAGGATAAGGGAGGATTCCTCACACCATCTGCTTTTGTTGGCCAAAAGAGAAACTGCCTGTCAGCAAGAAACTGCACAGAAATCTATGACCAAGATGGAGAAACTGATGGCTTTGTGACACAATGGGAGGAAGTTTGGGGTTCTTTTAAGGGTTGGTGACAGCTGCTCTCTTAAATGAGCCTTGCTAATAATTTGTACTATGCCTGTAAACTGGATATCTTTTTAATGGGTGAACAGGTTTAGTTGTAATGTATTACCAGTAGTTTAAGAACTATTTAGTAAACTTTGTGCTTCTCTTTCCCCATACCTCCTCTTTTTTTTCTCTCTGGTTGTAGGGTTCTAGTATTAGTATGTGGGGCTCCTTTGAGCAGGGACTGTCCTTCTTTGTTTAAATCCCACTGCAAACTAGACCATATGCCCAAACAACCTTATGAAATCAGCTCCTCAACAATTCATATAGACCTAACGAACCACGTAAACTTTATGCTACAAAACGGACTCTTCCCTAAAGAAAAAGGAAAAATTTTACTCACCCCAATACCCAAAGACACAAAGAAAAGCGCAAGCGAAATAACCAATTACAGACCAGTAGCATCCATACCACTAACAACCAAAATAACCGAAGGAATGGTAACTAAACAACTCACAAATTATCTAAACAAACACTCAATACTGCATGATGCCCAATCAGGATTCCGGTCGAATCACAGCACAGAAACAGTATTATTACCCTTATGACTAAATTTAAACAAATGATTGCAACCGGCAACAATATACTCCTCTACAATTCGACATGTCAAGTGCCTTCGACATGGTCGACCACGGAATCCTATTACACATACTTGAATACTTTGGCATTGGAGGAAATGTCCTAAACTGGTTTCAAGGGGTTCCTAACCCAACGATCATATCAAGTCACATCGAATTCAACCACGTCTGCTGCATGGACACCTGAATGTGGAGTACCACAAGGATCACCCCTCTCACCAACCATTTTCAACCTAATGATGATCCCCTTGGCGAAACTCCTATCAAACCACAACCTCAACCCATATATATACGCCGATGATGTAACAATATACATCCCTTTCAAACAAGACATTAAAGAAATCTTCAATGAAATCAACCGAAGTCTACACATCATGAACACCTGGGCAGATGCTTTTCGCTTGAAACTAAATGCAGAAAAAAACTCAATGCCTGATACTCACTTCCCAGTACAACACGAATGAATTCACCGCTATAAACACACCAAAACTAAACCTTCCATCTCAGAAACTTTAAAAATCCTTGTAGTCACTATCGACCCGCCACTAACACTCGAAACTCATGCAAACAACACAACACTGTTTTTCCTCCTTTGAAGTCCACTCTATCCGCCTTTTCTCTCCTCTGCCTCTTCGAATAGCGGTCATTTATCGTCCCCCTGATAAGTCCCTTTCATCCTTTCTCAGTGACTTGATGCCTGGCTTGCCTTCTTCCATGATCCTTCCTCCCCCTCTCTCATCCTTGGTGACTTAATATTCCTGCTAATGATCCTTCCAACTCTTATATTGCCAAGTTACTCGCTTAAACGTCGTCCTTTAATCTCCAACTATGCTCCACCTCCCCCACTCATCAAAATGGTCACTGTCTTGATCTCATCTTCTCCTCCAACTGTTCACCCTCTAGTTTCCTTGCCTCCGATCTTCCCCTCTCTGATCACCATCTTATAACTTTCACACTTAAATCTGCCTCCCTCCCAGTCCCGTCCTATCCTATCTAATTTATCTAGGAATCTTCACGACATTGACCCTTCATCTCTATCCTCCCATGTTTCAAACCTCCTCTCTACTGTGGCACCATCCACGTCTGTCAACGAGGCTGTTCTTCTTACAACAATACTCTATCCTCTGCCTTAGACACTCTTGCACCTTTGATGACCCGCCCTGTAAGGCGTACAAAAACCCCAACCTTGGCTGACTTCTAATATCCGCTACCTACGTTCCTGTACCCGCTCCGCCGGAACGCCTCTGGCGGAAATCTCGGGCCCTTGCTGATTTCTTACACTTTAAGTTCATGCTGACCTCCTTCCAATCTGCTCTTTTCGTGCCAAACAGGATTATTATATCCAACTGACCAACTCTCTTGGCTCTAATCCTCGACTTCTCTTCACCACATTGAATCTCTCCTCAAGGTGCCCCCTCCCCCCACTCCCCCTTCACTCTCTCCTCAGACCCTTGCTGAATTCTTCACAACAAGGTTCAAAAGATAAACCTTGCTTTCTCTACCTCACCAGCTCTCCCTCCACTAGTCCGTTCCCCTCTCTCCCTTCCCCTCATTCCCTTTCCTCCTTTCCTGAAGTTACTATTGAGGAAACTACTTCTCCTTTCTTCCTCAAAATGTACCACCTGTTCCTCTGATCCCATTCCCACCCACCTTCTTAATGCCATCTCTCCTACTCTTATTCCTTTTATCTGTCACATTCTCAACCTCTCACTTTCCACTGCGACTGTCCCTGCTGCCTTTAAACATGCTGTGGTCACACCTCTCCTTAAGAAGCCTTCACTTGACCCTACTTGTCCCTCTAATTACCGACCCATCCCCCTCCTTCCTTTTCTCTCCAAATTACTTGAGCGTGCTGTCACCGCCGCTGCCTTGATTTTCTCTCCTCACATGCTATTCTTGACCCATTACAATCTGGTTTTCGCCCTCTCCACTCAACCGAAACTGCGCTTACTAAAGTCTCCAATGACCTATTACTGGCTAAATCCAGAGGTCAATATTCCATCCTCATTCTTCTTGATCTTTCCGCTGCTTTTGACACTGTCGATCACAGCATACTTCTCGATACCCTGTCCTCACTTGGATTCCAGGGCTCTGTCCTTTCCTGGTTCTCTTCCTACCTCTCCCTCCGCACCTTTAGTGTTCACTCTGGTGGATCCTCTTCTACTTCTATCCCTCTGCCTGTCGGCGTACCCCAGGGTTCTGTTCTTGGTCCCCTCCTCTTTTCTATCTACACTTCTTCCCTTGGTTCATTAATCTCATCCCATGGCTTTTCCTACCACCTCTATGCTGATGACTCCCAAATCTACCTTTCTACCCCTGATCTCACCTTGCATCCAAACCAAAGTTTCAGCGTGCTTGTCTGACATTGCTGCCTGGATGTCTCAACGCCACCTGAAATTAAATATGACCAAACCGAGCTTCTCATTTTCCCCCCCAAACCCACCTCCCCCCGCTCCCCCCATTTTCTATTTCTGTTGATGGTCTCCTCATTCTCCCTGTCTCCTCAGCTCGAAACCTTGGGGTCATCTTTGACTCTTCTCTCTCCTTCTCTGCTCATATCCAGCAGACCGCCAAGACCTGTCGTTTCTTTCTTTACAACATCCGTAAAATCCGCCCCTTTCTTTCCGAGCACTCTACCAAAACCCTCATCCACACCCTTGTCACCTCTCGTTTAGACTACTGCAATCTGCTTCTTGCTGGCCTCCCACTTAGTCACCTCTCCCCTCTCCAGTCAGTTCAAAACTCTGCTGCCCGTCTCATCTTCCGCCAGGGTCGCTTTACTCATACTACCCCTCTCCTCAAGACCCTTCACTGGCTCCCTATCCGTTTTCGCATCCTGTTCAAACTTCTTCTACTAACCTATAAATGTACTCACTCTGCTGCTCCCCAGTATCTCTCCACACTCGTCCTTCCCTACACCCCTTCCCGTGCACTCCGCTCCGTGGATAAATCCTTCTTATCTGTTCCCTTCTCCACTACTGCCAACTCCAGACTTCGCGCCTTCTGTCTCGCTGCACCCTACGCCTGGAATAAACTTCCTGAGCCCCTACGTCTTGCCCCATCCTTGGCCACCTTTAAATCTAGACTGAAAACCCACCTCTTTGACATTGCTTTTGACTCGTAACCACTTGTAACCACTCGCCTCCACCTACCCCCTCCTCTCTTCCTTCCCGTTCACATTAATTGATTTGATTTGCTTACTTTATTTATTTTTGTCTATTAGATTGTAAGCTCTTTGAGCAGGGACTGTCTTCTTCTATGTTTGTACAGCGCTGCGTATGCCTTGTAGCGCTATAGAAATGCTAAATAGTAGTAGTAGTAGTAACCAAAAAGATGTTCTACTGCATGTGGAAACTGAAAAGAATAAGACAATTCTTCCCAAGATCCGTCTTTCGCAGCCTAGTGCAATCCCTCGTTCTCAGCCATCTGGATTACTGCAACTCACTATATGCAGGTTGTAAAGAGCAAATACTGAGAAAACTCCAAACAGCCCAGAATACAGCAGCCAGACTCATCTTCGGAAAACCAAAATATGAAAGTGCCAAACCCTTACGAGAGAAGCTACACTGGCTCCCACTCAAGGAACGCATTACTTTTAAAGTATGCACATTAGTCCACAAAATCATTCACGGTGAAGCCCCAGCCTACATGTCTGATTTAATAGACTTACCACCCAGAAACGCCAAAAGATCATCCCGAACTTACCTCAACCGCCACTTCCCTAATTGCAAGGGCTTGAAATACAAGGTGCTGCACGCGTCAACCTTTTCCTACATGAGCACGCAGTTCTGGAATTCACTGCCGCGCAACCTAAAAACGATCTATGAGCAAACCACCTTCCGCAAACTACTGAAGACCCATCTTTTTGAGAAAATTTACGGAAAGAACCAAAACACATAAAGCCGCACTCACTGTTCAATAATGCATCATTACAGCCACTCTGAATTCCCATCCCCCTAACCTCACCTTCTCATCCCCCGTAATCTCACCACACTTATACCTTTACTCACAGAAAATGTATACCAAATGCTTTCCTGTCATATATTGCCCCTTTTAGTTTCCCGTTGGTTCCTTCCAATGTATTGCCCCTTTTAGTTTCCCGTTATTTCCTTTCCAATGTTTCAATGATCTTTTCCATTGTTATTTCCTTAATGATACTTGACTTTGTCTCGCATAACTCCTCACAATGTAATCCATAACTGAGTTGTAACAAACTGTATTTCCAGCTTTCATAACGTATTGTAAGCCACACTGAACCCGCAAAAAGGTGGGAAAATGTGGGATACAAATGCAATAAATAAATAAATACATTGTACAGCGCTGCGCAACCCTGGTAGCGCTTTAGAAATGTTAAATAGTAGTAGTTTTGTTGGGGGTGGGAGATAAAACAACTAAAGTAGAGGTTAATTTTCACTATCTTGATTCGGCAGCCTGTTGTTATACTGAGTTTTATTGTATGGAAATCACAATACTTGTATACTCAATGTAAGTAATGTTGTACTTGTTATATTTTTGCTGATGGATACTTAATAACGAAAAAGAAGCCTATGACCAACACGGAAAAGCTGGAAGAAATAACATGCAGTCAGATTGTGAGTGTCTGAAAAGTTTGAATCCATTTGAAGGAAAATATCAGCTTAAGTGTCCCCCTGGGTTCAGGGAACCCACAAGTGAGTGAGTGCACCTGTTCAGACTTTACAGATGTAGTTTAATGAACGGTTGTAATTTGCTTGGAGAACTAATTAGTACTTGTGGAATAACTAACTAAAATGTAACCTTCTGTTTACTCCCTTCCCATTCTTACAGGATTTCTATAACAAGGAACTCCTCACATGTTGGTTTGTTAGATTATCCACAAAAAATCATCATAGATAACCTCAAAATCAGACCTTTGGAATGTTCTTGAGTGCTGGGCTTGAAATTACTGAACCTGGGAAAGGATGATTAATTGCAGTCCTTCAGGGCCACAAAACCATCTGATTTTAAAATATGTAAATCAACACACTCAACATGGTCTTTATACCACAAAATATTCAGAGCACATATCCTGAAAGCAAGGACCACAAAATTTTCAACCTGATTTTGAGGCAAGACTGAGCATTGAATCAGCTATTATATGCATAGTTAATTGCTTTTTCCTTTATGCTTATTATGTTCCTTTTATTTCCTGCTAGGTAGATTGTCAGGCTAGTCGGCAAAGACAGATAGCTTCAAATTTACCCCAGTGGTTAGCAAGGCTCAATGGGACTTTGAGCCATCCAGAAGTTTTTGACCACCCTCGGCATGGAAGCATTTTACTCTGTGGCTGGCTGGGATGTTTGAATTCCGCCTAGGGATGGCCACATCAGTCAGTCAATGACTAATGCACCAACAAAAACAGCACCAAAGGCAGCTTCTAGCTGTATAGCTTACCACATTGGGTAAGAATTTGGTAATTCAATTTATTTGGGCAGCCCGGCATTCATCACTAAAGCACTACAAACAGTGCAGCATGTCAATGTCTGTCTATGAGAAAGAAATGGCACACATGATCACGTTTCACCTGAATCGCACTGGCTACCAACTGTGTAAAGTTTAGGAGCGTCATTTTAGTTTTGAAGGCCCTCAGGAAGCTAGCACCACTTACTTGTCCCTCAGATTTGCTTCCCTATTAGTCAACCGGAACACTCTGTAGGGTTTAGGAAATTCCCTCAGTAAAGTAGGCCCATAAAGTTGAGATGTAAAATTGTCTTTGCAGTGGAGGTA
Organism: Microcaecilia unicolor; assembly: GCF_901765095.1. NCBI lineage: Eukaryota > Metazoa > Chordata > Amphibia > Gymnophiona > Siphonopidae > Microcaecilia > Microcaecilia unicolor. The sequence continues at coordinate 490,509,062 of NC_044032.1, read as the reverse complement.
CAAAGCGCACTTGGAAACTGACATAAGGAACTTCTGGAAAAAGACGAAAGCCTTCACTAAAAGGATTAAACTATGACATGCTGTAATGTGCTTCTCACACTGGGGAGGTTATGTACAGATATCAAACATATTTAGATGTGTAAATTGTTCTCTGTAATGCTACACGGTTTTACTATGTTTGCAGGAATCCTCTAAAAAGTGCAAGTGATCAGAGAGTACAAGTAACATTTAAGCCTGTGCAGTTCCTGTAAGCTGGCAGCATCACTCAGCTAATTACATGTGTTCATTGCTCCAAATCAGATTTTTAGAGGTATAATTCATTATCTGGAAGGGCTCTTGCACAGTTTTTAATATTGTAATCAGAATGCTGCACCATGGCAAACATGGTCATTCCAAGGCAGGAGTGGGCTGACAGTGATCTGGTCCCCCGGGCAGTGATGGTGACTTAGGCCCCTCACAGCCACGCTGCCGCCCCCTCTACCGCTGCAGCTTCCACCCCCTCCCACACACCACAGGCCTTCGGGCCTCAGTGAGCTCTTCCTGGTCCTACCTTGGAAGGGCCCTGGTGGTCTAGTGGCTTCTTTGGGGCAGGAAAGAACCCCACTCTTTTCAAAATGGCAGCAGAGTTTTCCTGTGGTGGTCTCGACAGTCTCACAAGACTGCTGCAGGGAGTCTTGGCAGTCATTTTTAAAACACAGTGGCACAGGGCAGAATAGCGGCAGTGGGCAGGAAAGAGTGCTGTTCTTTCTTGCCCCCTTGGTGCAGAGGTCACTAGACCATCAGGGCCCTTCAAGGTAGAACCGGGGGGGGGGGGGGGGGAGGGTTATAGTGTGCGTCAGAGGCGGCGGGCAAAGCCTCTGGGCCCCCTAGAGCCTCTAGGCCATTGGGCACTGCCAGGTTGCCCGAATGGTCAGTTTGCTCCTGTTCCAAGGGATTCTGAAGCCATTCTCTACTCACTGAAGAGAAAATTCCATCTTCTCATCAAACACATTGTTCTCACGTCACACACTGACCCTTGCCACCCCTCATGTGGTGCTATTACAGTGGTTAATGAAATACATTGAACAACAAACATATGTATGTCCTTCTGTCTGCATGGAAGATTTCAAATTAATAAATTAAGGCTAGGGACATGCCATGAAGACTAATAGTAATACTTTTAAAACAAATAGCAGAAAATATTTTTGATATAACACATAGTTATAAAGCTCTGGAACTTGTTGCTGGAGAATGTGGTAAAAGCAGTTAGCATAGCTAAGTTAAAAAGTCCATAAACTGTTATTCAGGGATCTGGGGAAAGTCACTGCTTATACCTGGGGGTTGGTAGCAATACATCTTGCAACTTTTGGAATTCTACCAAGTACTCATGACCTGGGTTGGCCATTGTTGGAAGCAGGATACTCAGTTAGATGGACCATGGGTCTCACCCAGTATGGCAACTCTTATGTTAAAAAAAATAAACAAACAAAAATATTATGAATTTAGATCAACGTCCTTACCTATTATAACCATTTAATGAAAAGGCACCCTGTGATGAAGCTGATGTGCTGCTCTTGAAGTAATACACACATCCTTTATGTACAATGACAAATCTCAGAGGCCCTGAAAGGGAGAGGAACATGAGGATAAGAAAATAAAGCTGGATTATAGCAGGGGCGTAGCCAGACCTCAATGTTTGGGGGGTCTGGAGCCCAAAGTGTGTGTGTAGGGGGCAGAGTTTGGCCCGCCTCCCCGTTGCAACCCCCATACCTCAGAGCTGGTGGGGGTCCCCAACCCCCAATCAGCTGAAACCTTTCTCCAACTGTTCTCTGCACATTGCCTGTCTGCTTCCCCTCATATCGCGTGCATGCTGCTGAATCTCTCTCCCTCCCCTCCACCCCCAGACCCAGCATCTGCCCCTCTCCTACCCACAGCCCAGCAACTCCCCCTCCATTCAATCCCCCTCCATTCACATCTGCTGCCTTCGCCAGCTCCACCGACTTCCCTCTGCTATGCTACACCAAGCAGGAAAAAGGAAGTGAGATCTTGAGGGAGGGATGCAGTAGAAGAAAGCCTGCAGGGCAGATGCAGGCAGCAGATGTAATTGCTGCTGCTGCTGGCAGCCCTCAGATAGAGTAGGGAGGGGAGGGGAGGGGAGGGGAGGGAGTTGCCAGGCTGCAGACTGGTGAGGGGCAGATGTCGGATCTAGGGCTGGAGTAGAGGAAGAGAGGCGGTCACCACTGAGGTGATCTGGGGGCATCACTGGCCCTGTAACTACACCACTAGGGTGAGCAGCAGAAATCATGCCTAGATTAAGGCTGCAGATATTGTCTTCTTCACTCACTGTCTGACATTGCCCTCCCTTAATATGGATAGTGTGTTTTTCGGTCACTGCAAATGTGAAATGAGTTGCCTACTTCATTAAGATATGAGAGTAATCATCTAACTTTTTGAAGACATCTCAAATCTTGCTTCAGTACTAGCACACAAGTCTGTATATGCTGTTGTTAAGAGCTTATTAGAGCTACAGTTGTTAAGCTCAATCTTTCCGATGATGCCGAAGCTTTAAAGCATAAGTTTAGCATTTCATTTTCCTGTGCTTTAAGCTTCGGCATCATTGGAAAGATTTTGTGACTCCTGAGGTAGGCGACCTTTGCCAAAACATGGCTCCATGTTGGGTCTATTCAACTGTGATGCTTTATCAATAAACTTCTTGTTTTGAACCGTGAGACTTCCTTTTGGCTTCCTGTGCATTTCCACTCTCCTACCCTACTCCCCTTCTTTTTAGACATTTGTCTACGAAGGGCATGCCTTCTGGTGCTAAATGGACACGCTTTTATGGCTTACATTTTAATAGTTGCAGCTGTGTGCCTCCCTTCTTGTGCAGGTACCCTGAGATCGTGACTCCTCCAGGCATTGTCAGTAGGTTCTGCGCTCCAATTGCTCGCATTGGGATAGGCCAGGATGGCTCCACAGAAGCCATAGTCCTGAAATCAAAACATATGCACGGGTTTAAGCCAAAGTTGCATGAAAATCTCACAGAAAGAAAACCAAAATACTTGGAAAATGTTACTAGAGCACATTTGAAGGAACTATCTCAGCAGACACTGGAACTGGGTTTTAGCCAGAAGTAGATGCCTCATCACAGATTTCCAGGAACGGCACACGACAGTTGATTATGATCAAAAAGGTTTCAAAAAATCCCCGATTTATTCTTGTCCACCAAAACTTACCAAGGGAGAAATATGTCATGTATTTTTCCTTCAGCAATACATATGCTCCATGTCATAACACAAATATTAAAAAAAAGGTTTCTGCTTGCCTTACAAAAAGAAACATACAATTTATGACCTGCAAGATGTGCACATTACATGAAAGTGGCATATCACAGTTTCTCAGAAAAGAAGTGTATTCATTGTATTGGGACTAGATGAAATAATCCAGTTTGACAGAAGTATTTGGATTTTTTTGTTTTAAATATTGGACTAGCAAAGTGTGACCCTATCTATCTAACCTTTATCAGTCAGGAGAGTTGATGGGTGTGTAAATTAGTTTATCAATACAATTGTTTGGTGTGTATTAATTAAACCCATTAGTAAACACCACCATTAATAAACTAAAGAAAATGGAACGTGTTGGGCGGAGATAAGGAGGAGAACATCAGAGGGTGCTATTACATTTTCCTCCCAGACATTATTTTATCTGGAAAGTGGATGGGGAAGGGGTGGTTTTGGCAGCACACCCCACATAGGGTATGTTTATTAAAATTTTTGAATCACTTTTAAAAGTCAAAACAATGTACAATAAAACAAATTAAAAATCAAAAGAACTCAAATCAATGAGAAAAAGAAGCACCAATGGTAGCTAGGATACATCAGTCAGGGTAGTATTAGGTATGAGGGTGGTCCAGGGATAGAGGCCTTGAAAAACGGGGGCTGCAGTGGTGGAAATCTTTTGCAGAAAATGGAGACTATGATGGGCCTGGGACATCAAGGCAAGTGGCGGAGAGCTGAACTGGGTGAGTCTCAGG